>NW_027526460.1:19538345-20242924 GCF_048455015.1 Haemaphysalis longicornis | reverse complement strand
GTTACAGGTGGTAGCTGTCCAAGGCAATATTCCCCTCTCTGCGTTTCATCCACCAGCATTCTAATCTTCTTTTCGACGCCTCGACAGCCTTGAAGTTAACTGTCTCTGCGCTACCCTTAAATCCTAAAGCTTCTCACTCCTCTCGCGCCATCTGCTGGGACCTCTGGTCTCGATTGTTCTTGAAGCCACTCAAGGCGACATCTTTTGTTTTCGTGTTTGCTGATATCTCACCTCTCTTCGACGCCGTATTCAGCCCGTGTTTTTTTTTTTTTTTCATTGCTATCGCAAAAACTAACACAACCTGGATGCTCAATTAAAAGAACGCTGTTACTGTCGGTTACCTAAAGTTTTTCTCAAATATACCTGAAGTTTCCTTTGTGCTGAACAATGTGGCCATGTGTGAGCAATGTCAGCGGTTTTAGTAGTTTCGAACGGTCTCGCCTACATATACTTCGTGTCCAAGCATTCTGCTTTTTATGGCCGCGGGGTTCAATCGAGTGACCGGCCATTGACTGTTTCTTTGTATTTCTCTCTCTCTCTCTCTCTCTCTCTCTCTCTCTCTCTCTCTCTCTCTCTCTCTCTCTCTCTCTCTCTCTCTCTCCTCTCTCTCTCCTCTCTCTCTCTCTCTCTCTCTCTCTCTCTCTTTTGTTCACTTTTCAGTTCTCAGACCCCTTCCTTCCTTCATTGCATCTCCGTGGTGCGTTGAAGGTCAATGCTTTTTATGCTGAACATTTGAGAGCGGTTAGCGCCCTGCTCTTCTGCCCGCGTTGGGCTCACCCCCTGTATCCACCTATCCGTCAATCTGTCCATCCGTCAAAGTTGGTTTCATTTCTGATGGCCACAGTGCTGTGCTTTGCTGTCCCTTGCTCCCGCTTTGCCGCACCTATACCCGAGCGCCAGCGCAAACATATTACCGTGAATGACCTGACCCGTCGCGGTGGCTCAGTCGCTAAGGCGCTGCACTACTGCGCCCAAGGACGCGGGTTTGATCCCGGTGCAGGTGGCTGCTTTACTGGCGGAGGTGAACTCGTGAACGGTTGCGTGTCGAGATTTCGGCGCACGTTAACGATCCCCAAGCGGTCGAAATTACCTAATCCGGAGCCCTCGACTATGGCCAGCCGCATAGCCCAGGGCCCGTTTGCCCGTACGCACTGTAAGTTCCCGATTAAGTTCCCCCTTATACGGATAAGACGCCAATAAGTCGAAGCCGGTCATGGCAAATAAGCCGACTGCCAGAAAACCCGACGAAAACGCTACCTTAACCGAGCGTTTGTATCAGCTTCGGGCAAACGACTTATTACCTATAGACAGCGCTGAAATCGTAGTTGAGAACTTATTCCCACACTTATCGCGTTCGGGCAAACGGGCCCCAGGTGTGGCTCTGGCGCGTTGAACTCCGAAAGCTTTATTTGAAATATTACTGTGAACTATCTAAAAGTGCCGAATTCCAACCAGAGCACTAGGCTAGCATGCGTAAGCCGTAAAACGGAGTCCGGAAATCGGTAAGGAATAAGGGGGTCATTCGGTAAGAGGGCTTCGTCTGTGACGCTAGAAAGCATAAAACAGAGTTCGATGCTTAATATGAGATCAATTTCAAGCTTCGCCGAACACCTGAACTATATCACGTACATTGTTGTTGCTAAATATATAGAGGCGTGTAGTAGCTTTCGCGGAAACTGTGCCCGACTATGCGACATACACTGCATGCAGCTGCATGAGCTCAGATGCTTAAGAGTATTATAAAAATAATTCCCAGTAATTCCCTCTGTTCAAGCGTTGTTTACGCACAAATGTCACGAGAATATCGCATAGTTATTAAACCAATTAAATTAATAATGCGCGTAAATTAAGCTGCCTTTTACTGCTACTGGAACTTAGCCTACCATAAATGACGGACTTCATATATTTCGAAATTGGCAATCGCAATCCTCAGGTGAATGAAGTTCGGCTTTAAGCAGCGTAACTGATTATCACGACCCGATTTCATACCTCAAGATTAGTGGTGAATATCATAACTTCGCCCGTAGGTATATTTACTTAAAGTTCCCAAAGCTTAGGGCAGCGCTGCCTGCATTCACTCGGTGCTGACCTTTCACCGAGAGCTTGCTCGGAACTTCGTCTGCAGCTCTTTAAAAGCTTCCCGTCGTGGTTGCGCAACACTCGTCGCGGAGGTTGTCGCTTCCAGTCGTCCGTACAACAACGCCTCCGCGCGAGTACCTATGAGTGGGTTTCAAAGAGCTCCAAATGTCAGATGCAAAAGCTGTCAAGGACTCGCGACGCCCGAGCGAAGCAAAACACGACGCCCTGAACGTGCCAGAGAGAGAGAGAGAGGTGGGGGGAGGGAGGGACGGGCAGTAAAGCGGGGCGGAGGAGGAGGCCACGGGCCTCAATATGCATGGTGCACGCGGCAAAGGCGGCGTAGGGTCGGCGACCGCGAGCAGCGCAGCCGGCCCTTTCAGCGCAACCAAGAGCTGTCCGTCTTCTCTGCACTGCGTACGGCACAAGTTCGCTCCCTCGCCCTAGCACGCACAGAGAACAACAACCTCAGGGTGCGACCTTTCGCGGCGTTTTCTTTCTTTTTCTTTTCGTTGCGGTCCGGGCACAGACGCGCTTCAAACGCGATGTTTGACAGCGACGCTAACCAAGTAGAACCTGAGCCGGCGAATACTGGCACTCGTTTGTTATATCTGGCGCAGAGCGCGCCCGTGACGCCCACTTGGTATTACGAGTTCTTGCTGGTTTGCTTTCTGAGTTATACTTCGCAGTCTAGAAAAGTCATAGTGCGCACACTAAGCGCAATCGCTGGCGATGTCTCGATGCCCCCCTCCCCCCTCATTTTTTTCTTTCACGTTTCAGAATAGGAGCAAACACTTGCGCTCGCAGCAGCGGCGGCTCATTTGAAGTCAACTATGCGCGGTAAAAAACTGGGATGATGCTGCATCTAGGTCTAGTACAGTACAACCTCGTTACAACAGACCATGATAGTGATCATGATTTCAGTCTGCTATAAAAGAAGTATGAACAATCCAAATACTGTTACTACAGACTTTTACGGAATCATGGATAAAGTTTGTTATAACAAGAGTTTGGACTTTTCAACTGTTAAAAACAAATAAAAAAAAAACTAAGCTGGTCATTTCTCGAGATTCAGTTACAAATTAAACAGGTTGGTATTTTAGGCCAACAAACCTTCAGGATGAATTGGGTTTTTCAGCAGTTTCATCCTCTCGTGACACTATGAAGCACGTCACAAAATGACGTGCATTTGCTGGGCTCCTGTTGTATGGCACCTCGTCAAACTTTTAATTCACTCATACTATTATTTCTCTCTTTCACGTCTTCAACCTACACTTGCATTTCCATTGTCATCACATGAATATAAATGAAATGCAAGTAAAGATCTCATTGCTAAGCTTGGAGATTTAGCCACCTATAATGTACGAGGGCATACATTTTTTTGTTTTAATGAAGGTAACTTTGATATAATGATCTTATCTGTTGCACTATAGCACTGAAATTCTAAATCCTATTACTTGATTCCCAGGACATCACACCTATGCATACTGCAAGTGGATGCAAGAAGTTTCACTTCTTTTAATTCACAATTATTTTTAATTGTTTCAAATTGCTTTCATTTGATCACAACTGTGAGGTAGCAACACAAAAACTGAAAACATACGTAACAAATGAATGGTTGCCTGCACTTGAAAAGTCTGCCATAGAGATGCAAGGTGGACTTGTTAACCCTTTCAAACTGGTATGTTATATCCGAATGTATGTTGTAACCGAATCTGCAGTAAAGGAAGTTTAATCAATGGCACAGATAGGAAGACCAACCAAGCATTGCAAATCAGTATGTTGTATCCAAATATCTGTTGTAAGCAGATCTGTTGTAACGAGTTTCCACTGTATTACAGGCTTGATAGCATTACTCTTATCAATGTTGAGATCCCTTTTTTTTTTCATTCTGTTAGTTTCCTTCCTCTTCGTGGACTGCTTTTGCTTTTACTTCGTGCTACCGTTAGGTCTCAGTCGTAGCACTTGAGTCGAATCAACTCAGTCCAATTATTCGGCGCCGTTAGGGCCGTGATAATCCGATCTAGCACATTATAGGTGACGTGCTCTGTAAATCACAACTGATCCGCGAAGTAAAACCGTAGAGCCAATTTGCAGGGTCGTCGAGGAAAGTTCGACTAAATTAAGGCGCCTTGCATTGGAACGAATTCACCCCCAAAATTCGCATGTAAGTCCAGCAGGGTACCTGTGTGACGTGTCACATCTGTACATTAGGGAGCAAAAATTTTTACAAAGCAAACTAGACCGGTCGGCATTCTATGAGATTAAAGAAACGAAGTTCGGGCGGGGCATTGGGCAACACGTGCAACGGTGGGGCTACCGAGTGACGGGCCGGAACAGAGGCATAAAGGCGCCCAGAGATGGAGTGATGAGGTAGATTTCCGAGCGCAAAACTGGATCCGTCTGACGCAATGTAAGGGCGGGTGGAGACACCAAGAGCCGGGAGGAGAAAGCCTTAGGGCGTCATCTAGCGGCCAAACGGGGGTAATCAAAAAACGCTCCCGCGACCAACACATGCGCAGCTTACGCCCATTAGCCTGTCACTGGTTCCGAGGGCAAATTTGGGGTCCACTGGATAACAATAAATGTTGCGGAAACCACTGCGACCATCGGTCATGATATGCGAAGCATCGTGTATGAACACTCACGACGTCTTCACAAGAAGGAATCTATGTTAATGCCAGATAGACACAATGCCGCTCACGTCAGGCTTTATTGTTTACTTAGAAAGTTTGTCTTGTGGCATAACGATAAACGGGTACACAGGCACACGAACGAATTGGCTTCGTGTATGTTGTAGATGAAACGGTCCTTGCACCCAGCGCTGGAGGGCGGCCAAGAAGGCGCCGCAGCCGGACTTGACGCAGTCCTGGACAGATTCACAGCAGATGCGACACATTCACGACCGGTATGAAATACGGTTTATCGCATGCACACTGCACGACGTGTAGTGCTTCGCAAAGTATAGGGTCGGCCCCGGAGTTACATAATTGTTTAAGTACATGATTGAACACGCCCCGCAACCTTTTGAGTCTCCCCTTGCGTTACTTGGTTGTTGTTTGTGAGGATCCGGCTCTTCGAAACCGCGGAATGACTTATGATCGGGTTTTATAAATGCTTCTAAATGCAATGACTGACGTAGCCCGATTGCGGAGCGTCAGATCGAAATTGGTTTCGAGTGAAATCTTCATAAACTGGGTGCGAATGAGAAGGAGTGCGTACCGTCGACCCTCGGTGCTGTTTCGTTAATTATTTTGTTGCGAGACCAGATAGACAGCAATGGAAGCAGCTAACGAATGCCTCGTATTTAAAAAAAAACTGTCCACCTTACGTACCCAAGCTAAACCTGCCCTATGAGGCACGTCGCTATGGATGGCTAAAGACCAGTTTTTATACCCTGAGGATGCGTACGTGCGCCGAAATATCGACACTTCGACCGCTTGGTCCACTGGATGGCGCCACTAATTCTGCGGTGCACGCCTAACGGTTGATATTGATAATGGTGACGCAGAGGTGATGCCGCGTATTGTTGTACAGAAAAATAAAGAGAACAGTGTTAAATTTTGAAGCGCCAAATCAACCAGGGTGCAAA
This sequence comes from Haemaphysalis longicornis, assembly GCF_048455015.1. Lineage (NCBI taxonomy): Eukaryota > Metazoa > Arthropoda > Arachnida > Ixodida > Ixodidae > Haemaphysalis > Haemaphysalis longicornis. The sequence goes on along the minus strand of NW_027526460.1, from coordinate 20,237,256 downwards.
TCCACGCAATAGCCTTGGAGGCCGTCCTGTCCAGCTCGGACCCGAAGGAACAGGTTTGGCTGACCACGCTGGCGAAGGCAATGGGGGATGCTAATGGTTACCTGAACAGTGGACTGAGGACAGCGACCAGACCAAGAGAAACGAAGCAATGGTATCAATAGAGTTTTTCGTCATTTTCATGTCAACTTTGTCTACACTGGGCGACGTCATCAACGTCGGCTGATAGGAAAATGGGAGTGAATAAAAAATATTGCCCCCTCAACGGACGGTATCAAATTTGCGGTATCAAATTTGCGTAGCATGCATTACGTTCCGGAAGGAGGCTGAGTCCGCCTGAAAGTGGCATGTTTCGCCGAATCGGCATATCTTGCCGTCATCTCTGTGGACGTGGTAACACGTGCTTCGGTTAGGCTAAATTAGGTTACAGACTAGCAAACGTTTGATCAATGGTACGGACCATGCGACAAACACGTGCTGTGCTGTAAGTTTCTGACTGAAGAAAGTCTCCCCTCATTAGGATCATCATCGTCATCAATCTTCCTTCACTTCTTTTTCGGACTCCGTTACAATGACTGAAATAACAATGACTGCGTGTGGCAGGATTTGATGTGGGTGAGTTGGTGGTGCATGATAATTGTCGCCAACACCATGGTGTTTGTACATGTTCTTCATTTTGTTCTCGTTTTCTTGCGCAGTTGTTCACCACAAAATTCGGGAGAACGAGCAATAGCACAGCGAAGGAAGAGGACACGGGATTTGCTGAGCTGCGCCCTTGTGCCGTTAAATTGAATGTAACGAACATTTCTTCCTTTTTTGCCGCCGATTTTATAATCATCGGAGAAGGCTGCATGGAGGCTCCCCTGCGACGTTTTGGACTGACATTGACTCTGCCAGTTCTTTTGCCGTTTCGGGGCACAAAGCTGGGCCACTTCCATGTGGACGTGTGCAACACCATCCACTTCATTTCGGAGACAGCTCGTCTGCCGTGCTAAGGCTATTCCGACGAGGCTAACTTTTATCTTGTTTTCCCCTCTCTCTCTCTCTCTCTCTCTCTCTCTCTCTCTCTCTCTCTCTCTCTCTCTCTCTCTCTCTCTCTCTCTCTCTCTCTCTCTCTCTCTCTCTCTCTCTCTCTCTCTCTCTCTCTCTCTCTCTCTCTCTCTCTCTCTCTCTCTCTCTCTCTCTCTCTCTCGCTCTCTCTCTCTCTCTCGCTCTCTCTGTCGTGAACTTACACGAAATCCTTTCTTCTGCTGCACTCTTTTGCATTATCTGATTGATTACAATGAAAACTGTTCTTGGCCTATCCCCTTAAGTGGGTCATCATCACCAACCATCACCACCACCAACACCACCACCACCACCACCACCACCACCACCCTATCTATGCCCACTGCAGGGCAAAGGCCTCTCCCATTAATCTCCAATTATCCCCGTCCTGTGCTAACTGCGACCAATTCATCCCCGCGTCATTTTTGTTGGCCGCCCCCACCACCGCCTGCACAGTGGGAGAGTGTTGAATATCGCTTCCGCGGCCGGGTATAGTGACACAGTTCCTCCCATGCCCTCTCATCTGCTTAGCGTTGCACAGAAGAGTTCAGCAGGCTGCGGCTGATCTGGGTCGCATCTTGCTGAGCTCTGCAGTGCAACGCTGAGAAATTTAGGAGGATATGGAAGACGCTGCGTCGCTATCGTTCCGCTAACTCTGGCGTGTCTGATCTAAAAGCATTAGAGTTCTGACACTGCACCGGTCGATCTCTGTACGAAGGCAAAAGGCAAGGCGGTGGTGCACAGTCACCATCCGGAGGTGCGTTTGGTGAGACGATTGACAAGTTGAAACGACGTCAGCGCGAGTCACATGGAACATGGTGTGCCTTTGCAGTCGCTTCGTGAAAAGGAGGCAGCAAGCAGCACCTCTGCAGCCTCGTTATCGAGATGGTGATTGGCTTTACGGTCCTCTCGTAGATCCGGTGTGTAATTCTGTCGTTACGTCTCACCCACCCGCCTTGTGCCAGGGCATGTCTCACTTCCCATGTCCCTCAACGTCGAAGCCGACGTGACACACTACTAGCCTAGCACTAGTAGCACAAACCGCAAGCACTTTTCCCGCTAACCATTTCAGCGCCCGGAAGTGCACGACGAATTGGCGGGCAGAAAATGGGAGCGCGCCGAAAGCAGAGGAAAAGCTGCGAAGGCTCGCTCCCCATCTCGGGGGCGCACTTCTTGCCTTCAGGTGGCAATTTGATTCGTCATCTTTCTTGTTCTTCGTGCGACCCGCAACAGCAGGGTGTGGACCGGCGCCGCTAAAAGGGGTCGTCGGCCTTTTCCTCCCTAGGGCTGCTGGCGCCGCAACAGCAGCAGCAGCAGCCCGCCATTAAATCAGGTTAGCCAACCGTTAACCGCTCCAAAAGCAGCCTGAGAAAAGAGACACAGAAGCAGCCGGGAGGCCGTGCGCAGGTCCATTTGCGGCGCGGCACTGTCCAGGGCCCCGCACTGTGCGCTCCGCTCTTCTTCCCCTGGCTTAGTAAAAGCACGGGCGAGCGCGGCGGCAGCCACGGGCGCTTTTGTAGAAGCTCCGACCGAGCTCGTTCACGTTCTGCATTCACGGCGACGCCGCCGGTGAGCGGGCTCCAGGCGCGACATTAATCCACGTGCAAACGCGATCTGCCACGCTGATAGCGAGCATGCTAGGCGGCTTTTTTCGTGGTCGCCAACAGGGCGTGCGCGCGCCGACGGGATGTGTCTGCTGCTGCTGCTGCTGCCGCCGCCTGTTCGCTCGCTTGGTTGCTGCTGCTGTTTTGGCTTTCGTTGCTGTCGTCTGGTGCCACGAAAAGTGTCTGTCCGGTCCCGCGAGGAGGAAGTCTTTCGCTCCTTCAACGCCGGCTCCAACGGAGTGCGTATGCATACGAAATTGGAAAGGAGTTCAATGTGACCCGGTATGAACACGAAACAGCATTAGACTGCATTATGTACACAGAGGAAGCAAGATTTCCCATTTCGTTGGAACCGAGGGTGTTCGGATTCGCCTTATGCATGCTCTCGTGGTGTTTTCACGTTCTTGTTATTAGAATTCGTTTCTCAATTATATAACGAGAAAATTTTATTTTAAAACTAGTTTCAACAGATTTCTCTCAGAGTTTCTCACGGGATGTGGAACTCATATTTACTTAGGCGCGCAAACATACTTGAAGTGACTGATCTGTGGTATTACTAGCACGGTTTCATATAAAACGAGCAGATGAAACTGAAGTCTAGACCAACTGAATTCTAGACCAACTCAAGTCTAGACCAGGACCAACCAAAAGATGACACACGGCTAAACAGAAGTAGTGATTCTCCGGTACAACCAGAGCTAGGCGACCCGAAACGCCGGACCACAATGTGATACTCATTGACGATGTCGGTGTGGACCATGTGACCATGAAGACAGCTTCGTGGCTCTTGCGGGCAGCCCCCTACATCTTTGTCGTTTATGCAAGCCATACCTAAAGAACACCGACAGGGTTTTATTTCTTTTGCGTTTATCGTTTGAAATCGATATGAGCCCACAGTCATAGCGTACTTCACGCCGCTTTTTGAGATGCACAATCACTAAAATTGAACTGCTTCGGTCAGGCCAGAGAGTTCTCGTCCTCGCAATTCGCATGGTCATGAGGACGCGGGTTCCCGGCCGCAGCGGCCGCTTTTCTGATTGTGGCGAAAAGCAAAAACGCCCGTGTGTACGAAGTTTTGGCGCACGTTAAAGATTTCCAGGTGGCCAAAATTGATCCGGAGCCCTCCACTACGGCGCGCCTCATCGCCTGAGTTGCGTCGGCGCGTTAAACCCCAGAATCAATCAATCAATCAATCAATCAATCAATCAATCAATCAATCAATCAATCAATCAATCAATCAATCAATCAATCAATTCTCTTGGTGCCAGCGCATGTTCATCCCGCGCGGTCCTATTCTGATCATCAGACATTCAGCGAATTTTATCGTCGTTTGAATTATGGAGTTTTACGCGCCGAAGCTACACCTGGGCACGAGGCAGGCCGTCATGGAGGGCTCCGAATTAATTTCCACCACGTGGGGATCTTTAACGGGCGATTCGGTTGTACCAACGCCTGCAGCGCACACGTTATATACTGTGGCACGCTTTCCTCCGTTTCGTAACCCTGAGCTCTAATGTGTGACAGCTCACAATAGCTCCCTGCTATCGGCACCCAGTGCCACTTCTCCAGAAGGGACGCCAACACCTGTAAGCCAGTGCAAAATGTCCTCAGAGCCAGGAACGAGGCAAGTGGTCCTCGCTCCTGTTGCATCTCGCGTATCCGTCCCTTGTCCCCAGAAAACAACAAAGTAAAGTTACGGCTCAACTAGCTCGTTATCTCCGGAGGCTCTAACGTGAATGCAGCCGGCGGAGGACGTGTTCTGTAGTTATATGGACACGGTTGAACAGGTGCGGCCGCCTGCATGCTAATTCACGCCGAGACGCCTTCGCGCCCCTCGACACGGCGGTGAAGAGTGGCCGTGTTTTGTCGCCATCGTCGCACGTAACACGTGGATCAGCGACTAAGCCGCCCTGGGGAGACAGGACACTGCGGGGACTCCATTTGCATGCCGCGCGGCTCGACGCCGCTCGACCGGAAATTGTGACTTGTTCCTCGCCGAGCCCTGTTAAGTCTGGTAATTTTGATAAGACTGTTACCGTACGCAACAGGAGCCCTAGGCGGCTCTAATTTTGTTGTAACCAGTTGTGCGCTGCTTGATGCTTGTTAGAACAAAATGTTGTTTCCGATAGCCCGATAACGAAGGCTGGCGCCGATCTGTGAGGCGGCGGCAAAAACTGCTGGAGGAAGCAGGGATTCGTCCATAGACACCTGCTGACCCCGCGAAGCTTTCGTTGCCCTAGAAGGTGCTGTAAGTAAAACCAGAAAAGAAAGGATTGGGACGTGCTGAGGGAGCCCTGAATTCTATTTACACGATAATGATGATAATGTTAGTATGTGTGGGATTCGGGGAACTTTATCTTCTTTGCTCGGAGCAGTAATTGTAAGAATAGACAGAAAGTCCTTGCTTGAGCAAATTTTTTTTGTTGTTTTGAAGGAGGGCGGGATGCTTAAGTATGCAAAGCTTACAGCTGTAAATACGCACGCTAAGTAACTACAAACTAAGGAGTAAAACTGTGAACCAGTCGTTAGTAACGGACATGCACCGAAGCTTTTCAAAAAAAAATTAAAGCCGTTCCACTCAATGTGAATGCTGTCGGAAGTGCAGATCAGTGATTCACCATAATGGGCGTTGTTATCCGCTCACTGCTACCACTCAACGCAATACAAATTTCCCGCCTTCGCAGTGCACGCGCGCCCCCTGCCTGAGCTCTGTTCTTTTTGTGCTTGCTTTTCCTTCCGCACGTGCCGGCGTTGCACTGCCACTTTTTTTCGCTTACTGTCGTAAAAACCAACCCAACGAGCGTTCCTTACTAAATGAACGCGGGAGCTGCCGGTTAATTACGCATATTTTGCCTCAAATGTACCTACAGTTTTCTTTGCACTAAACAGTGGGGAGATGTATGACAAGCGCGAGTGGTTCGCGAGTTTCGAACATTTATGAGTATATAAGCTGCTTAGCTTTCGAAGCCTCTGGGTTACGCCGCGACGACAGCCGCTACGACGGAACGCCGTGTGGCTCTACTTGGGTCCAGCGGGCGAACTACGACGACTAGGCGAGACCCTACAGTGCTCTGCACTTCAAGAAACACACTATTGAGTTCGATATTTTCTTACTACTTAGTTGAACGTTCCGGGATTATTAGGGGATTTCCGTAATAGCTGAATCACTCCTCGGTACTCCTTTGTGTCGTGGTGCGTCTGAAAAAAACGTCTTGCGGCAAGGCCAACTTTTTCGCGAATGCTCCGTAGCTCTCAGTGAAATGTAAATATCTTGGGAAAAAAATCATAGTGCAATATTGGCCGCTAGGACGACTTTATCGAAGAGCCGAGTTTCATTTACTTGTCGTAACCAGGTAGTTCACCATGGAGTGGTAAACTACTCTGAAACCCCGTCTCTCAGTACAAGGGCTTCTACGAGGAAAATACTTTAATGCCTGTAGATTGTGCTTTAGTGGAACTATCCCGTAATAGATTACAAGATGCTGCACTGCTGAAATGACTGCATAACCGTAGGAAGTTTTATCCCAGCATGTGTGATGGATGAGCATCGGTGGCACTTCTTATTAGAGCTGCATGAAGCCGCCGCTCCTGCGCCATTACCGCCGCGTCACTAAGCCGCCGTGGAGAGTATACAGCGCCATGTTTGCCTGCTAGGATAAAAGTGCATCCGTTCCAAGTTTCATTAAGCTGATTCATTCAGAAGAATTCTGAATCGCAAATCAGAAACAATGGTGTTTTGTTTCTTGAAGTCGTATACTGCGACCCGAAAGTTACGCTTGTAAATGAAGTATCGTCAAATTGCAATTAAAGACTGTTTTGTCATTCCCTCTGTAATACCATTTTCATTGGTATTTAAACACGTTCGCTGGAGACTTCGTGTCAATCATTCTTATTAATTGTTGTGGCGACTTGTAATGACTTTGGGCATTGCCCTGTCAGGGCGCCTTGCTGCGTATACAAAACAAAGAAGAGTGACTCGTGGTGTGTTTGAGACATCGTTTACACTTTCCGCACGGTGACACAAGTGACCTACTTACAGCCGCTTCCGCCGGTGGTATCTGTACGGGGTAGTCAAGGAAATCCGAGTGATCGATCACGCCCCGATTTTATCACTTGTCTCCGTTTTCAAAGCTCGTACCACCGAGCGTTATTGGGTCTGAGAGAGAAATGTTAGTTTTTTCTTTGCATATTCTTGTATGTCCTCTTAAATACACAATGCAAGCAGTCTAAACAATTAGATGTAAGATCTCTTGCATGTAAACTCTCAGCCATGGATATTACGACGACGGGAGGAAATAAACTTTGTACGGATGCAGTTTTGTAAAATAGCTAGGACTCAGTGTCGTGTCGGAAGCTAACAAAAATTTATAGGTAGTTTGTTAAGTAGTAATAAGTCACTGATTGATTGATTGATTGATTGATTGATTGATTGATTGATTGATTGATTGATTGATTGATTGATTGATTGATTGATTGATTGATTGATTGATTGATTGATTGATTGATTTCGATAACCTGGGCTGAGTTGTCATCGGCCGCCGCAGCCCTTGTGCAGCGGTACGATGCCATGGGTACGACTCTTGGCTGCGCCCGGGGAAAGCGAGAGCGCACGGGTGTACGATATTTGAGCGTTTGTGAGGTATCTTCAGGCAGGGACGGATTATCTATGGTTCAAAGGGTTCAAATTAACCGGGCCCCCAGGGCTTACTTTCTTACTTCTTACCTTCTCGCGCAGTTTACCTTTCTTCCAGTATGAACCAACTAGCCCAGTATTATTCCTCTCTTATTCCTCTGTCTATTCCTCTCTTGGTATAGTTAAATTCCGATGACAATCTCTCCAACTGCTCAGAGAGGAAGTAGACGGCCAGGCGATGTTCACAAACACACCGGAGATTCTTCTAGTAAATACGGCATGTGCCCTTCCTACGAATTCTACAAAGCGTTGAGTCTCAAGAATGACAAGAGGTTAAGGCGGGAGAGAGTGGGGGGGACCCCCCTTGTGTTTTAGAATGGGGCCCTGAGCACTGTTAATCCAGTCCTGTCATCAGGTTGCCTTTATTAATCCGCATTTCTCCACGTATGCGCGGCCGCGCCTCATATTCTTGGTGTGCTTCGCCGCGTTGATCCGGAACTTGAATTGTTGTTCCTTCAGTTGCTGCGAATCGGGCGTATTCTTCACTTGGGCGTCCAAACTGGACACACCAGGCCTCAAAGACGACGTGTGTGCTTCTGTTTATGTGCTAAGGACCCAGCAAAAGACTACATATATTATAGTCACTCTCTTAGGTTCCCTATCGGAGGGGCGTAAAAAAACTGCCTCATTTATGTGATCCTAAAAGAATCTGCAGTCACTGTATGGCGCAATGGATCAGTTTCTACACATGGGCTGAGCAAATTTTCCGTGCGAAGAACCTCCCCCCCCCCCCCCCCCCACACACACACAAACACCTTTTTATTTTCTGACAATAAAATTCCATAAGGTAGTCTTAAGTAACTGCTTTTTCATACAAAATTGCCATTTATATGTGCCGTGACTAAAACTTATATATATGGTGCACTAAGGTGAACTGAGGTTTTGTACATGTTTTGTTGTTTTGTTTTCCAGTGGAGTAGGAGGAGCTTTTTTGTTAAATTTGTTAGGCCTACATTACACGCACTGTCGAACATCGTCGTTAGTGTTCTGAGCTATGCGCCATCTATCTAAGTGGGTCGCGTGCCTTATCTTCCGTTTCATGCTTGCCCGATTGCGCCTTTTTCTGAACTTCCCGGTCGATAATGCTCTGAGCGCATAGAAAGGCTTCAGTGCCTGCTATCACGTCCTAACTCCACGAACGTACACTACTGCCTCAGTGATACGCCCACGCAGGAACAATGTTGGCAGGATGATGTCTGCACGTCCCCGGTTTTAAAGAGCAGCCTAGAACTTCTTTCGCTCGTTCAATCATGAGTGAGACGATTATCCCGTGTTAAACTGTACTTAGCTTTGAACATGTATGCCGCTTCATGATGGTATGTCTTATGATATATCTGAAAAGTGCAAGTGATTGTCCTGTTTTGGTTTGGTCCTCTTTTGCGAAAACGCGCCGTTGTTTTCGCGCAGTAAGACGCAGTAAATTCGCGCAGTAAGACGAAGAAATAAAAGCGAAGAAACAGACGCAAACTTGGTGTAGCAGGAAAAAGCCGGTCGAAATAATTCGCTTAAAAAAAAAAAAACGAGGAGACAAAAGCGAAGAAAGAGAACTCAATACGGTTTGGCAATACAGCAGTTGTTTATAAGTACCGCTAGGCTTTCGCCTTGGAAGCACGTAAGCAGACTTACGCTTTCGGAGAATGTCTTTTTTTATATAAATACTTCCCTGCTGCTAAAATTCCCAATGGGATTGTTGGTATAAATAAATAAATAAATGAATAAATATATAAATAAATAAATAAATAAATAAATAAATAAATAAATAAATAAATAAATAAATAAATAAATAAATAAATAAATAAATAAATAAATAAATAAATAAATAAATAAAAAACAAACAAATAAATAAATAAATAAATAAATAAATAAATAAATAAATACGCTTCCACTTCGCCTGATTGCTAACTGCTGCGGAAATTCGAATTATTAGAATTTTCAAAGCTGATTTATGTATGCATTCCAAAATTACGCGGCCAATTACACAGCGACACCGCCGTCTGTTGTCTGAATGCGCGTGGCATCACTTATTTTCATAGTAGCTGCGTTCGCACGGAAAGAAAACGTGCCTCAATTGTCTTAATTTCCGCCTTTTTAAACAATGGTGTTCACATTTTTCATACATGTATTTTAATCAGCTCTTTTGGTGCTTAAATTATTTGAAATGATTCCTCAGGGAAGTATTCCACGCACGTCAACATTTAATATTTTTATAGATGATAAATCAGCTGCAAACTCACCATATTTCCTCCACACAATTCGATGTTGGCAGCATTTTTCTTTCATCTACTGATTAAATACCTCGCTGATACTGCAAACCGAGTGCGGTTTTTCATGTGGCGATTGCACGCAATTACTTCGGAACCAAGAACAACAACAAAAAAAATTCCCCGCATTTCCCCGAGGGGAAGAATGTGAAAGTGCGAATGCACGAGTTGAATTTTAGCGGTTCGGTAATGTTCGCGAAAGAGAGATCACACACACACACAACTACAAAGAAAGAAAGATGCATTTATTCACAGACACCTATTTGTGTTGTCGTTGTACTTGATTGCTAGAGCGGATCTCAGCTTTGAAATTTCGTGTCAGTACTCCTTTAAGCGGGTGCATTAGCCCTTCTCACGCCCGATTCCTGGCCAATCCCCCACGTGGGCATGTGCCATGTCAGCGGCCAGGCAGCGCGCGCCCATCTCCCCCCGTTGCCAAGGAAGACGAGGAGCGCGCGCACCCGCAGCTGTTGCTATGCGGACGGCGGCGGACGCTTCAGGCTCGCTTAAGAAGTGCATTCGCACTTAAAAAAATTTACATGCTGCAATTACACCATACCCCATTCTTACGGCGAAAGCCGCAAATTACGTGGATTATTGCAGCAAAGCTGTGCATGACTACGATCCAGCAGATCGTCACTACCTGTACGAACAGTATAATCCGCGAGTTACCGCTCCGTTTCGCTGTTCTCCCCAAGGACAACCTTGCTACGCTGTATTGTTCCTGCAAGCAAAACCGCCTGCTTATAACATAGACAGGCGGGAAATAATTCATGACACGCCGTGTCAATTTACTCATTATACCCTTGCTTATTATTTCACTGTAATTCTACTATTCGGCAATACAAGGCAATAACAAGTGCCCTTTATCGTTAGTCTTTGCAAGAATAACTTCTGCTATCTAAACCTAAGTTTAGTATTGGTAATCGAATTTTCGCCTCGCGCTTCGCGCAACGGACTTTTCTATAACCTACTTACTTCCTTCTGGTGCAGGCGCGGCTGTTGCGGTTATTCGGTTGCCAGGGCATGCCATCGATAAAACGTTCCCCGGGCAGCGCCTTTCTTCAGCTGTGGCATAAATATATGGAGCAACCGCATTTCCAAAAAAACCGCAGACTCCCGGAATTCAAACTTAGCAACAGCGTGTCAGGGCTGACTCAGATTTATCGATCGCTGATTCCCGCTATCTCATCGTCACGCCAGCCGCATTTTTTGTCGATACAACTTCCCGAGTACATGTGCACAAGTTTGCGCATTAGAACTCCACTAAGTTACGATTGTGAACGGTTTTTTAGGATGTTTTCGCGCACTGTCCATAGGCTATTCGGTGTCGGGTGAAACTTTCCAGCAGCTGTGGCAAACAGGTCATTAGAACAGAACTAAAATGAAAACCGCGAAACAAAAAAAGAATGTCGTTTTAGGCGGAGACGGAAACGTAATCGGAACGTTATATATTTTTCTAGAGTTCTGCAGGGGCGGTGCCGTTAAATTTTCGTTTTATTCGGCATTTATAGCGCATAGCGGGAGGGTAGCGTTGTATGTATAGTAGCATGGCATAGTGGCTGATGATTATCGCACTACTCCGAAATTTTTTATAGCTGCCATGAAAATCCTCATGGCGGAAGCGACTTGAAGCAGGACCGAAATGCTGACTATGCTGTTTCCGATAATTCGTTACGTACTGCTGACTTTTAGTTTACTGTATAGATACTTTTTTTATCGAATCAGCATTTAAAAGATGTAACTTTCAAGAGTCCGGACTGTTTAACCAGATTCATATCTTCTGGAAAGCTTGCCCGCAGCCTTCACGAGGGATTGAAATTGTCAAAAAAAAAAAAAAAAACGACGCATAGAGTTTCGTTTTATCCTCAAATGACACCACGCCTAACCAGCACGACATCGCAGCGTAACGTTGTTATGTTTCAGAAAGAACCTGCGGAATAAGCACGCATTGCCTCTTTGGCATCGAAAGTTCACAGCTGAACGAAAAATGTATACGTTTAAGCCATTGCCTTCTTGTTTCTTAGTTACAAGCCTATAGCTAATTTATTCTTATAAAATAAAGTTTATTACCGAATGACCGGTCGATATCACTCGGCTCGACGGGCTTCTCAACAGATACTTAGATACTTCACAAGGTTATTGTTGTTCGCGACGGTATTATCTAGACGCTGTCTTTTAATTATAATGCATGCACGTTATAATGCTCTGCCACGCCTAGGGAGCTCAGTGGCGAAGACACTGGGATGGTGAGCCCAAGGACGCGGGTTCGATTCCGGCCGCAGTGGCTGCTTCCGAGATGGAGGCAAAAAGCGAAAACCCCGTTGTGTCGAGATTTGGGCGCACTTTAAATTACAAATCTTAAAAAATTAAAAAAATGGTCAAAATTACCTAAATCCGGACCCTTCTGCTACGGCACGCCTCATTGCCCAAATGTAACTTTGGCGCGTTAAACCTTCAAAATTTCAAAAAAAAAAATTGCAATGCTTTGGCTTTCGGTCTATAGGGATATAAATAGGCGAATTTCTTGCGTTTATTTGAGCCACGGAAGAATATGCGCTGGTTGGAATTAAACTGTTGAACGAAAAACGAGGCTACGAACTGATGTTTCGTTCTTTCCAAATCCGAACCGTTCGAGAATCGTGTTTTCTCGAAACGAAATAGAGGGCGCAACAAAAACGCCTTTGCAGCGAAGGCTGCCAGTACGATGCCTGGGATACTGGCGCCCTCACCGCTTTGAGAGCACAGTTGTCCGAGCCCCTGCTACCCATCCGATATTTGTGTGCATTGAATAGGCAGGACCGGAACATACGTTAAAATGGCTTCAAGTTGTTGAAAACTCCACCGTCCTGCTTTGCTACACTCAACGGGTGTATTTACCTCCTGGGACGTGATTATGACCATTATACCATTTAATCCTAACTGGAGCATTAGTTGTGGCCTGCGAATTGTCATAGCAAAAGTTTACTTTTTAGTCAAAAAGTAACCCGCATACAAAAAAACATATTGGCAAGCTTGAACAAATTCAGCGGCAAGCTGTTTGGTTTATTTATAACGTTTATCGAAGACACGATTCCCCTACCACTCTCAGGCAGAACGACGGAATTCCAATGCTGGAATCCCCGAGAAGAATCAACCGATTAAAATTTCTCGCCGATCGCTGGAACCGCAAACTTTGCATTGACTCATCAATAGTATCTGACCTCTCTTTCTTCCCGGCCTACCAGGCAATGCCACCCCTTTAAATTTACCCCATTCTTGGTCCACACAAACACTTATAAATATTCATTTTTTCCCGCGAACAATATCTAACCAGAACAGCTTGCCTGCCACTGCGTTCACTTCGCCAAATCTGCATGCATCAATTGATAAGCTTTTTCACATGTAGAAATTTGTTGCCGTTGCCATTCTTTTGTTGGTGTTTCTAAGATAGAGATTGTATAATTGTATTTGCCTGACATGCTATGTTTTTATCTTTCCACTCCTGCTTGGGCCTAATCCTGGCCTGCAGTATTGTCTAAATAAATAAAATAAATAAATAGTAGCCTCATCTTTTACCGAAATAATTCCGTTCGTTATGAATCATGATTGATTATTTGTTCACGTACTAACAGAAGGGACTCAAGGAAGTCTGTTGGAACGTCGTAAAATAAGATCACCTAAGATGGCGCCTCTTGGAATGTCTTAAATTGATTCGTGCCACCTCTATGAGCCGGCGTTAACTTCAAATATTGCGGAGCCGTATCTATCCGTAGCTCCGCGCTCAGGGACAGAAATACTGCGACTCTGTCTCAACAGCCTCTACTACGTCCCGCTGCGAACAAGAGAAAATTGGGGACAACAGGAAACCAATTATCGTGAACTCCTTACGGGGCGTACACACGAGCGCGCATTGCCGGTTGTTCGACTGGCGAGTACGTGTTGTGCTCTTCCGGAGTTGCGCAAGAAAAGAGTCGTGTTTCTTGTTCTTCTTTAGACGTACAGTCTTTGTCAAAATTTTCTAGGCCAAGCCAAAAGTGCGCAAGCCGCAAAAAATTCAATGTACAAGCTTACGTTCTAATCGACCAGATTTATGGGAAATCCCAAAGGTGGAGAAAGTTCTGCGAAGGAAAGTTTGAGCTAAATGCAGCCATACCTAAATGCAGCCACACGGCTACAAAGGAAAGCTGTACAGCTTCAAACTTTGGATGTCAAACTTTCCTTCGCAGCACTTAGTCCACCTTGGGGACTTCCCCTAAATCAGGTCGATTAACACCTGTCCTTCACTTCGAGTTGTAGATCAATTCGCCCTCGCGCTACAAACGACTAGCCTCCTGGTTAACTCAGTTGGTAGAACGACTGCTCCGGTTAAGCGGTGGTCCCGGATTCTAATCCTGGACCAGGACGAATTTTTCTTCAAAGTTTCTGAGTAAGCTGTACAGCTTTCCTTTGTAGCCGTATGGCTGCATTTAGGTGGATGTCAAACTTTCCTTGGCAAACTTACGTCCTGAATGAGGTTGAAACGTTTTGTGTCGGAAAGCTAGACAAAACACATTTCTTTCTTACTGCCATAAAATAATTTTGTCATATTTAAAGGTAAAGCTTATTCCTTGAATTCTTTAGGTTAGGTAAGTAAGAAATGGAAGCCCTTTCTGGTTGCGCGAGTTAAGTTCGCAGATTTCAGAAGGCCCTTGTAGTACAACAACCAAGAAACGCGAAAAATTATGTTACGGGAAGAAAAAAGGCTGAAATTTTGCAGCGTAAACAAATTAGGACTGACTTCTTGGGAAGAAAATTTAGTAGTGGCTTAGCTCGGCTATGCCAGGTTATGCGCAGCGTGAGCTAAGGTTCAGCTGGTTATTCTTAGGTTTCCTGGTTGTCTTGGATTAGCTGATTATCATGCTTAATGCTGCTAAAACGATTTCCAATCCAATCCAATTGAATCCGGTCCCGTCCAGTCACTGCTCCTCGCGCATGCGCAGCACGGCTCTCCAGGAGCCACGCGAAACGGCTATCAAGCGGCTCCGGCGCAGCGCCAAACTTGACTACTACGCAACGGAGGCGCACAGCTATGCACGCGCCGGCGCCAGTGCATCTGCCGTGGCTATGACGTCACTCCTCTGGAATGCGCAGACCGGCGAATGTGCAGGCCCAATTCTCTACACACCCGTACTCCAATTGGATTGGATTCCAATCCAACACAATCCAATCAAATCAAATCCAATGCTCCTCGCGCTTGCGCAGCGCGGCCCTTCAAGGTCCACGCGAAACTGCTCAGCCTCGGCCAGTGTAGCTTACGCTTCAAAAATGGCGCAGGACCCGTCCTTCGGAGGATGGTCACCTACGCAGATGCGATTAGCATTGCATTGATGTTGCTGGGTATGTAATGGGTGACGTTACCCCTACGTGACCACTGAAGGATGCCACCAGTCACCAACGAGGTGTAAGAACTGCTACACCACGAGAGTTGTTGCGCACGCGCGCCTAGCACATAACGGCATCTCGAAGTACGTGCATCTCGGGGCTACTATTCCGACTGATGCGATGGGGCCTGCCTTAGCTACGCTATTCCATTTGCGAGACAGATTTGCATGTAGTAGTACAGTAAAAGCTCGTTAATTCGAACTCGGTCAATTCGCACTTCCGGTTAATTCGAACCGACGCCCTGGTCCCGGCACAGCCCTGATAATTCGAACGCGTCGGTATCCAGAACGGTTAATTCGAACTTTGATCCCCTGGTTTCCATCGCTCCTCGCAGAAGTCCACCCAGAGTGATTACAATATGTTGCAAATCCAAACCAAATCAAATTTACTAGAGATGCAAAACAACGAAACAGAAAGACAACAGCGTGGCGCGCGATGCGCTCCTGCAACAGCTTATTTCGCTTCTACAGAGGGCGCCGCGCCACCGGCGCCAGTGCTCCGGCGCATGCCATTATTATTTACGAAATATTGTTTACGAAATCACCTGCCACAAACGTGTACTAGCGCCAAATTCGCGATAAAGAGTCCAGAGGTGGCTTCTTTGTGTTCTGCCCGCGCAGTGTGGCGCGATTTTCACTCATTCTAGCTCCCTCCCGTTAATTCGAACTCCGCTTAATTCGAACAATTTTACGGTCACCTTCGCGTTCGAATTAACGAGCTTTTACTGTAGTAGTAAAACTTTGTTTTGCGCAAACGTTGTGGTGATTGTGCCACTGAGCTATTCACTCAGTCATCTTAACCTTTCGGCCAAGATCAAAGTGTAGATTTGTACGTAATGACCGAACTTTCTTCCCCCCTTCCCGCTCCCTTTCCCCGATCCTTCATTTTAGCCTTCTTTTCCCTCTCCTCCCACACTTCCTTTATCCTCCTCGCCCCTCTCTGTCCACTTTGGCTCGGCGTAAGAGGCTAGACGTGGCCATACCGCAAAAAAATAAAAAAATAAAAGGATTAGACCAAGCGTTCTAATCGGATTAAAATGCGAGGCGTGAAAACACATGGAGTTCGATACTTTCGCATTACAAGCGTCTCCTAAGAAATATTCTCTCGCCTGCCCCGCTTCCGTTCCGTATAGTCTTCGTATCCTCAATATCGAACGCCGTATTCGTCTCCCCTGGGTCTCCGAGCCAATGAATCATTTAAGCTTTGACAGCGGCGAGGCTGGGCGCCGGCTCCGCCTCCCCGACGGCCTCGCAATTGCCCACGTGATGCAAGCGAGCGCAGTCGACACAAAACACGTGTTCGCTCCGCAGAACACTCGGCGGCGTGCTGTCTTCCAGCTGCGTGAACGAAGACGGCATTGTGCTGGTGACGTCAAATGTCACCTTAGCCGGTAAAGCAACAACCGACAAGGGTTGCACAACAAGGGTAAAACAAACACAAGAAATGCTTGGGTGGGAAACACCGAGCGAAGATCATACTGACTATGTGTTTCCTACAGCACTGACAAAACTGACATAGAATGTGGGGGGAAATAAGAGTACTAACCGTCCGTCCTGGTTCAGTTGTCCCCTCAAGGTGACGTCCGTCTGTGTTAGTCGTGAACAGATCTGGTTATCACACGATGTGATAAATACATTCTGGCTCAAACCAAACTTTATCCGTACGTATATAGTTCACGCGCGATCAATCCATCACAAATCAATCTTCTTCGAACCTGGTACCCATCGTACTAGTGGCATAGTGAATAAGGCCTTGTGCGAGGGTTCGAATCCAACGCACGCTCGCGGTATAGAGTATGACTCTCGGTTAGAAAGGTTGTGTTTAACACGACAGCAACAGCAACAAATTGCGTGTGCTATGTTTCGTCGCAAATGTCACCAAGTGGCCTAAACTGATTTGTATCCTTCTATAGTACGGCTGAGCGCACAGCACGTTCTAATCCCCATGTTTTAATCCACAATAATATTATAGCGGCTCCTCCACCAAGGAATCAGCAGCGACACCGTCACGCAGCAGCCTTTTTAAAGCGAAGCTTTCTATGCCTAACTGGTGCCGTCCATCGTTACGCCAAACCTCACCGCAGGAAAGCCAAACTTACACAATGAAGGCCTCAAGAAAAAAAAAAAACGCTTCCCGTGGTCCAAATCGAACTTGGTCTCTGGCGATCAGTTGCGCCATTTCGACATGGTAGAAGCAGTTTTGAATTTCTGACTTTGACTTTGACTCAGTCTTCGCGTTTTGATCATCTTTCTCTTAAAGGAGTACTGGCACGAGATTTAAAAGCTGGGATAACTATGTAAAATATGGAGATATCGCCCAGGTATATGGAGATTTCGCCCAGCAATTTTAAACAGTAACCGTTCAGTATAACACATTTTAAATCCATTTTAATGTTTCTGAGCACGAGAAAGCTCAAAGCGGATACCCTTTCGCAACGGGCATCAGCATGACGCCATCTACTCCTCCTGGCCCCAAACTGCCAACGTGCGGGCCCCGTGACGTGGCCAAAGCACTGGCTGCGGTTGGCGCATGCTCAGTTCCGCCGTATCGACACGTCACGGTTTTGGGACTGACGTCATTATGCCCGGCGCATGGAAACGGCACCGGCGTTTCCATGCGCCGGGCAGCGTCTACACTGGCAGTGGTGCGACGAGAACGGTGACGTCACGAGCGCCCTCCTGTCATGGCGGCCGCCTCGGTGTTCGTTTAGCCGAAACCGAAACTCACACAAGTAAGACAGGCTATAAATAATTACCTACGCTGCTATCAACCGTCTAATGCGCCACTCCATGATTAGTGGGCTCGTAGGAACCCATAGCAGCGAATAAAATTTCGTGTCACGAAATCTCGTGTAACATGAAAATTTCGTGTCAGTACTCCTTTAACAAAGGGGTTCTGATTCGGGGGAGGGGGGGGGGGTGGCTTGCTTCGTGAAAGTCGGGCCACGAACAAAACCAATCTCAGACGGAATCGCATCGACGTCTGGGTTTTCGCCGTTAGGCGTGACATTAAAGGAGAAAGCGTGTTGAGAATAATGAAAAGAAGCAATAACTACGCTGCAGGAAATTAGCACTACGACAGTCAGAAGTAATATATGAAGTATAGCTATAGAATGGAACGTTGAGTATGATTTCCAAAACAGAAATCCGCACATCCAAACTGCATGCCGCGAAAGAAAAGACAATACGAAGCAGCCGCAAGAATATGGTCTCAAAATTTCATAAAGTTTGCGCTACAAACACTCTTTCAAGAAACACCTTCTGGGAAGTAGCGATTTCTTTCAAGAAAATTTCGGTGCTTCCCTAAATATAACGCCTAATTCGTTTCGGAGATGAAAAAGAAAGAGGAAAACGAAACACCGTCTGAGGAGATTGTAATGGGCTGGCCAATTATAATCGCGATGACATTTTTATGGAGGACTCACAAAAATGACTGAGAGCAGGGGGTACACGCTGCAGATTGAGAAATGTGTAATTAAACTGGAGCCCCTTACATGCGGCCTCCATTAAGATTCGGAATTGCCCATCTGGGATTACAGACCAACGCTTCTAATTTTCTTCGAAATGCGAAGAATAAAATAAGAACGGTACGCGGCGAAAGGTTTCTTGACCGAAGATTTCGACCCGAAGAGAAGTCATTCGACTTAGGATAAGATAGTATACGCAGTAAAAGCGAGATTGCACGGCCTTCGTCCCAGAGCTCGGGCGCAGCGCCAAAAAACGTCCACGGCAGCGTTGCATCATCCAAGTCAAAAAGAACGTCGACGCGGGGAATTGCCTTCTGGTATCTTCTGCTTCTTGGTCTGATGAAATGAGTCGTAATGTTTCACCAGCCGAGAAAGAAGCAATTCCTCAGCCACCCCGCGGCTTCGTCTCTATTAAGCCGAATAGCGCGGGCAAAATCATTAATCAACGTCGCATGCCACCACGTGAAAGCCGCGAGGAAAGGTGTATCGCGGCAATTATTGCGCGCTCTTTCGTCGCGATCGAGGCACAGCCTTGCTATATTTGATTCTTTCGTGCCTCTACACGCTACCAACATGAAAGATATATGTTTGGTCCGGCTATCATGAAGACATGCATATTTTTAGTTTGATAAACAGTGTTGAGGGAAAGTTGGTTACGGGAACATGGAAAAAATAATGTGGATGTAACAAAGTTTGACTGGCCTTTTTTTTAATGGGATTATCCGACCAAAAATACATAACGATGAGAACTCCACAAGAACTTGCTATTCATTCCGTTTGTTAAGGAAACAAGCTGTTTGTGTGCGTGTGCGTGTGCATGTGTGTATGCGTGACGTGTGCGCGCATGCGTGCGTGCGTGCGTGCCAATGTATGTAAGTGTGCGTGTGTTTGTGTGCATGTGTGTGTTTGCGCGCGTCCATGTGTGCTTGTACATGTGTGTGTGTGTGTGTTTGTGCGTGCACGCGCGCAGAAGAGACGCGGATTCATTCTCGCGTAATTAGGCTCGCGCGGGTAATAATTAGAGCGCCTGCGAGGCCAGCTCCGCCACGCCTCGTAAACCCTATCCCGGCAAGCAGAAGAAAGCCCACGAGGCCGCGAACATTCATAATGAGCCCTCCAGAGACGCGGCCCTCGAACACAAACGCCCGCCCTGCACACAGTCTCACGAAGAAAGGGCTGCAACTATAAGGGGACGCTGCATCTCCGGTGACACAATGTTGCAACCGGAGCAGTACGCTGGCGGCGAAGTCGCTGGTATACTCTATTAGTGCGCTGCTAGTGCATCGTGTGCTCGAAGTCAAGAAAGGGATCGCCAACGGGGGTACATCCGCGACGTACAACCGGGGTAAACGAAACAAGTCGACGAAAATAACCGCGCCCGATGGGAACCGGCTGGGGCTTCGGCAGCGCTGGCACCAGAAACCCATTAATTCGCCGCGAAACGACGTCGAGAGGCGTAAAGAAATAAACAATACGTTGGGGAAGCTAACAGCGGCGACAAATTGCCGCTGGTCATCGATGCATGTTGAACGCGCGTTTGTTGGTCTTTCGGTCATTCAATGATTCAGTGCACACGACGCGCGGATCGAACGCCCCCGGGCACACGCGGAGGAACCGAGACAGTGTGCTCCTGGTGGCCAACCAAGAGCGCGTCATTTGGGATGCAGCACTGCCGAGGGGAGAATCCCCGCAGCCTCCGGTCTGTCCGCGGACGAGGCTGTGCAATCATCCGCACCATCCGCAACCCTTTCTGGGCGCAGTGAGAACGGGGTCGTCCAATTTGGTCATCAAGGCCGTTCGATGACCTTCACTCCCTGAGAGCCCTCCCCACACCCGCTGTGTTCTGGTAGTTCCGTGCAGCGTCCCTGAAGGGCCAAGAGTACGCTGTACCTCATTGTGTCCGCGCACGATGAAACAGTCGAGCTGGTGTACGCTAGAAGTTATTTTTCAACGAGCCTACTCGGCCAGTCGCGTGCACTTCCATAACAATTTTAATCATCCTCTTTTCTTCTTTTTTTTTCTGGGTAGGTATACAGACTCAGATAAAGGTCAAGTGCAACGATGGTGGGATACCCTGTTAAATACCCTCATGACTGAACAGTCAGCGGCCGCAGGTGGACGCAGCACTGCGCGGAACTCTTTCGCTGCACTGGTCGTGCCCAGCGACGACCAGTTCCCGAGCGACCAGTCTCGGAGCGGTGCAGCTTTCCTGCATGACTCATTATCCCAGCGCCTCTTCAAGCAGCCAGCCAAGGGGGTGTGGCCGGCTGTCTGAGGGGGCTCCTCGGCACACGTCCATATTTATACGGCCCGGCGAGTCTGCTGCTGCTGCCGCTGACGCTCTTCTCGGTCCTGGTGCTGACGCTGCGGCCATCGCCGGGCCAGGCCGTTGTCTATGCTGCTGCTCCCAGGCTACTGGTGTGCCTATAAAGCTCTCTCTCACCTGCGCCAGCCAGACATCTTTTGGGGCGGTATGCATACGCCGAATGAAATATACGCGTGTAGCCTTTGGCCCGAGCGCTGATGGCAATCGCGAAGCTGGTCCGTAGCACTTCTTCAGCCTCTCCTTACTTTTTTTTCTGTCCCAAGGCGAGACGCATCTTTTCCATGGAAGAAAACTAGGAGAAGAGATGCCAGTACAAGGACTGGCGCGAAAGAGCAGCGGAGGTCTTTGAGGGAGGAGGTTGCGTGACGGAGGGTACTTGTGCATAACGACCTTCTCGTGGTCGCGGGATGACTTCCGGTGAAGCGGAGATCCATGCATCACGCAATTTGGCCAACTACAAGGTATTAATGACTACTTGCTTGAGCGGGAGACGCGTTGCGTTAGTCCACCCCGCTTGAATAATTTGACTTCGTGGATGAACGCGAGTTTGCCAGTTCTATTGCTGAAGGAGAGGGGTGTGTGGACGATGCGGGCTTATTGCGGAAACCACCCCGTCACGGTTAAGACCATCCGGAGCCCAAATCACT
This sequence comes from Haemaphysalis longicornis, assembly GCF_048455015.1. NCBI lineage: Eukaryota > Metazoa > Arthropoda > Arachnida > Ixodida > Ixodidae > Haemaphysalis > Haemaphysalis longicornis. The sequence goes on along the minus strand of NW_027526460.1, from coordinate 20,215,812 downwards.
CCGGCAAATAAATGAAAATGTTCACCGGTATAAATCTGCATATGCTTAAATATGCAAACCAGCGGCCGGACTGACGCAGCTGCTTTGATGCCTCCGATTACGTGCTGTATTGTAAGGTAGCGCTCCCTCAGATGCAACGAAAAGGCTTTGAGAACCCTGTGCTATGTGTCCTTTCGGCGCTTTGAATTTCGCTTTTAGTAATTTCTTGGTGAACATTAAACAGACAAATTCTTTGTTTAATTTCAGTCCCGGTGAATTTTTCAAGTGCGTCGTATACATTTAACCGGCAGTGGTTAACGGGACGCGCTGTTATCTATCTGGATCAATGGATAAGTATGCAACAGCAGCTCTGCAATACAGAGGTGTGGGATCATTCGTGTCCACGACGAAGGGCTGAGTCAGCTAGTTCCAGTGTTGCTGAAGTTACTCCCACCCAAAAAGGGTAACTGAATGCGTGACTCGCTACCTGAAAATAATGTCACGAAACCAAAGATGACGCAGCCGTCTTGAAGGAAACACAAGTTTACTGGAACGCGAACTTGTGCTCCCCTAACAACTTAAAAAATGCACAGGCGGTGAAGCAGCAGTGAACAAAGTGACGTGCGCAGGCGAGTGTCGGGGAATCGAATGCATCGGCGTCTGCGCTGGGGGCATTTATCTTTTGGCGCGGGTGTAACTCGAACCGTCGAATTCAATCGAGAACACTGTAGATTTAAGGAACTCTGTTATAGGCTAGTTACGTTAGAGAGAGATAAAGCCTTTAATAAAAGCTGAAGAGGGCAGCCCCACTAACGGTAGGGCTTGGTATTTCAGATGAGAGTGAATGCAGTCAGATGACAGGGGAAAATAGAGAGAGAGAAAAAAGGAGGGAGGGGAGATGCACACGTATATAAAGTGTATATGTTCAGAGGGTGCATCTTCACAAAACCTCGTCTAGCCGTGTTTCCACAAGAACAGTAAGCATAGTTTTTGTTGCCAGCACTGCCTCATCATGATTTCGCCAGGGCAAAACATTCTCCCCATCAAATCTTATAACCCCGTACGGCATAAGAAAGAAAGAATGGAACACGCGTTTCACTTGGGACACATATAACACAACCCGGTGCAGCCCCGCGGTGAAAAAAAAAAATTAAAGCCGTTCAACTCAATGTGAAAGCTGTCGGAATTGCAGATCAGTGATTCGCCATAATGAGCTGCAGCGCCGTTATCTGCTCGCTGCTGCCACCCAATGCATTTCAAATTTCCCGCCATCGCAGTGGTCGCGCGCCCCCTGTTTGAAACTGAGCCATCGGGAGTTCTGTTCTTTTTGCGCCTGTTTTAATTTCGTATGCTGGAGCCTTTCTGCGTCATTTCGAACGCGTAATTTTTTTTCCCGCGGCTGGAGCCTTTCTGCGGCATTTCAAATGCGTAATGCTTTTTGCACCCGGCTGGAGCCTTTATACGGCATTTCGAACGCGTAATTATTTTTTCGGGCCGCTGGAGCCTTCCTGTGGCATTTCGAACGCGTGATTTTTTTGCGCAACTGGAGCCTTTCTGCGTCATTTCGAACACGTAATTTTGGTTTTTTCGCGCGGCTGGAGCTTTTCTGCGGCATTTCGAACGCGTAATTTTTTTTTTGCGTGGCTGGAGACTTTTTGTGGCATCTCGAACGCGTACTTTCTTTGCGCGGCTGGAGCCTTTCTGCGGCATTTCGAACGTGTAATCCTTTTTTGCGCGGCTGGAGCCTTTCTGCGGCATTTCGAATGCGTAATTTGTTTTTGCACGGCTGGAGCCTTTCTGCGGCATTTCAAACGCGTATTTTTTTTGCACGGCTGGAGCTTTTCTGCGGCATTTTGAACGCGTTTTTTTTTTTTCGCGGCTGGAGCCTTTCTGCGGAGTTTGAACGCGTTTTTTTTTTTTTGCGCAGCTGGAGTTTTTCTGCGGCATCTCGAACGCGTACTTTCTTTGCGCGGCTGGAGCCTTTCTGCGGCATTTCGAAGGCATAGTCTTTTTCTGCGCGACTGGAGCCTTTCTGCGGCATTCCAAACGCGTAATTTTTTTTGCGCGGCTGGAGCCTTTCTGCGGCATTTCGAACGCGGAATCTTTTTTTGTACGGCCGGAACCTTTCTGCGTCATTTCGAACGCGTAATTTGTTTTTGCGCGGCTGGAGTCTTTCTGCGGCATTTCGAACAAGTAACTTTTTTTACGCGGCTGGAGCCTTTCTGCGGCATTTCGAACACATAATTTTTTTGCGCGACTGGATCCTTTCTGCGGCATTTCGAACGCGCCATTTTTTTCTTGTGCGGCTGGAGCCTTTCTGCCATAGAGTTTCTTACAATATAACTAGAGGGGAAACTGGCGCTGCGATCGTATGCCTCAATGGGCGTGATGGGTAGTTGTGGATTCGGATTGGCGCTCGATGGCTCGCGGAACTTACTATGGATTGCAGGCAGTTTCGTTTTCGTTTTGGATTTACATGAACGCATTTGCCTAGGCGGGGTGTTGGGAGGAGTGATCAAAAATACGTTTCTCCTTGAACTGCATGCCTCGTGTGCACTGACGCCACCCTGAGTGGAATGTTTTATAACCAGAGTTGCGAATTGGGTGGGCTATCAATGCATTGCTGCACAGCGAGCATGAAAACACAAATGACGGCGCTCTGTGCGGCGAAGTTGTCTGCTAATTAGGAGTTGCAGCGCTGCTCATTCGGCAGAGCAATGCATTGTCAAAGCTGGTCAAAGCTGACGACGGTTGCGAATCACTTGGAACAGCCACACCTTTCGTGCGAACGCCGGCTCCTACGGCGTAGAACAGCAGCACCGGTGGCTGATAGGAACGCAGCTTGATGTATGTCACTATATAACTTCTCCAAAGGTAATCGGTTTCTTTTTTCTTATGAGCACAAAACTTCTCTTACTATTACAAACCACCAGCGCCGAAACTTTTACAAGTGGTTTTTAAAGAAGTCCGCGTCCTGCTGTAGTTGGCGGAAAATGGCAAACCTGCTCCACAAACCTTCTCGACTCTGCGCCTGCTTTTTATTTAAACACGCCGTTTTATTTCGTAAAAAACAATTTTTCGTCACTAACTTTCTTGTTTGCCATGTAATTTATAAACGGAGAACCGGGCAATAAGAGCTTTTTTGTCAAAAAACACAATTTGCGCAGCCATAATCTTGTTTTGATCCTACGCAATCCAGTTCCACAACTACCCATCATTCCCATTGAAGCGTAAGCGCCGCTGCCAAGTTCGCGTTGACACTAGCGCCAGTTTCCCCTCTAGTTATTTGTATGAAACTCTATGCTTTCTGCGGCATTTCGAGCACGCCATTTTTTTGCGCGGCTGCAGCCTTTATGCGTCGTTTCGAACGCGCCATTCTTTTCTTGCGCGGCTGGAGCCTTTCTGCGTCGTTTTGAACGCGCCATTTCTTTCTTGCGCGGCCGCTTTTTTCGCTTACTATGGTAAAAACCAACCCAACAAGCGTTCCTAACTAAATGAACGCGGGGGCTGCCGGTTATATACACAGATCTTGTCTGAAATGTACCTGAAGTTTTCTTTGCGCTAAACAACGGGAAATGTATGACAAGCGCCAGCAGTTCGGGAGGTTTGAACGGTTATGACTATTTAAACCGCGTAGTTTCCCAAGCCTCAGCGTGACTCCCTGACACCGGGAGAGAATTAAGGCTCTATTTGGGTCCGTTATTTCGCTGCGCAGCTCAATCCCGGCAGTCGCATCGACCGTTAGCGAGCTAAGACGACAAGGCGAGCCCATAAAGTGCTCTGCACGTAATAAAAAAATTCAATGCATGGTTCGCAGCAATAAAATGAACGCGTTACAGCCCTACGTTACCTCCGAGGGAAAATAACGTGTTACTGGCGTTATGTTCAAGAAATTGTAATTCACGTTACTCTGTCGTCGCTTTTTCTTTCATGGCGAATCAAAACTTCCAGAACATTTATTTCTTGGATCGCATTGTTAAAATAAGAAAACGCGTGCACGTAGAAAGAAAATTTTGGGCGTTAATTGTTTCCGCCAAACTGCAAATGAGCGAGTGAGCGTGCTTCCCGACAGCTTCGCTTGCGCGGACGTCAACAGAAACCAAAGTTGCAGGTGGTGTTGGTACAAACGTTTTATTTAAGCCGAAACGGGTACAGTAATAAAATAGGTTTATTTCTAAAAATTCGCTTTTTTTTGTTTATTCGTGAAATTTATTCGGGCTATCCTGCGTGTTTTTTATTTATGCATTTATACGCGTTCTATACGTGTTTTCATATGAATTTCATTTATATTGTTTTTATTTGTACGTGAGAGGGAGAGAGAGCCTGCGTGTACGTTGTTTTTTTTTTTTCGTAACACCTGCGGAGTCAGCGACTACTGTCACTAATACCCGCTCACATTTTTCGTCTTTATCACCACATCGGAAGAAACCTTGCTGCTGTCAGGCGTGTGTCTGAGTAGTGGTAGCGAAGGAATTACTACTGTAAGGCGGATATTTCTTCTGCTTTTTAAAAGGAATAGGGGAATGTTTCTTTTTCGTAATCAGGAGCATTTAGAAATGCAATCCTAACATAGCGACTAACGGATACGTCACTAAATAACGGAGAAACGTAACTCGACACCAGTAACGCCGCTTTATTGCTGTCACTGACTACCACTGACTACCACTGACCGGTATCCCCCTGGCGGGTAGCTGGAAAACCCGTAAACTGTGGAAGTGTGAAAAAGAGCGTTGAACTTTATCATCGAGGTTGACGCAGTTCCCTGCCCAACCCAAAACATCCAACACAGACTGAAGCCGACGTCACCCAGACACGCTGCATATGACGGGAGGGAAAGACAGAGCGGCGTCGAGGCCGAAGTCATTACGCTCTCGGGTTTGCTCCAGCGTCGCGGGGCACCGGATCGGCGCGAAACGCTGAGCCAACAAACGCCGTCCCGCAAAGGGGGCCCCGCCGACGAGCTGCGGGAAGCCGCGGATCAAGAGTGTTTGCATTTAGCACAAAGGTCATTCTCGCCCGAGTTACAGCACTGCGCGCGGAACAAAGCACTGCCGTGTCTCCCGCTCTTGTTTCCTCTCTCTCCCTTTTTCGATAAACACGCTAGCGAATAGAACGGAAAAAAAAAGAGCCCCGGAAGAAAAATATGCCAGACTACAAGACCGTAACGAAAGAAACGCAAGGCCTCTCTTTCCGCTCACTCTAATGTCATCGCTTTCTCTTTGCGATTTTGTCTTTAGCTGTGTCCCACTTGTGAGGAGTTAATCCTGTTCGAGTCCCGCTTCTCCTACCACGCGCTGGGCGCGTTAAGAAAACCGCTAAAGCGAGAAACTCCTTACGGGCTCCCACCGGCAAGCAATTGGGATGCCTGACAATCGCGCTGCATGCGGGCGCTCGCCGCATCCCCGAGAGATGGCAGTGTAAAAAGCCCTGAATTGCAGACAAGGGGCACGGCCGAACAATGCCCACATTAAGAAATGCGCGTGCTTAGTACAAACATCCGAATAAACAAAAAAAAAAGAGAGAGAGGAGAGAGAGAGTAGGGGAGCGACGTGGAGGCCAAAGGCAGTAATCCCGGCTTTTCGCGCGTCCCCTTTGTGCACGGGGTTGCCGCTGTTTTCCGATTGCCTGAGGTCGTTGCCACGTCGAAGCCCCGCTGTGACGGCTTACGCACGCTTGCCTCGGTAAGGAACGGGTCGAGTGCGTCCTGGGGCAACCTATTCAATACGGACTTCCGTATGTTTCCTTTCCGTTCTCTCTCGACGCTGCGGGGCTTATCGTGGGGCGTCGGAAAATATCAGCGCCCGTGCTCGCTGGCTGTTCGCCACGTCCCGACAGCAATTAGGAAGGCGGAGGTGCGACGGTGTCTCGTGTCTAATACCTTCGAACCAAGAACGCGGCACACCGCGAAGTGCGTTCGTTGCGTACGCACAAGAAAGAAAGCATCCAGTTCATTTTACTTAAACCCAGAACATTTGGTCTGTCTGTCTGTCTGTGACTCGATTCAGCCATCCGGCCAAACTGAAGCTAAATCTGCGCAATAGTCTTATATACTCACAGCGACATCTAAACGTCTGAGTCCGGTTTGCATGTTCATACTTCTCAACATTGTTGCACAAGAACGAGACATTGCGCAATTATAAGATAGCAAATCAATAAATAAGTAATATTCCCAGTGTTCCTTTATAAAATAATTCATGGATGCTTGATTTTTTGCCAAATGAAATACTACATTAACTGAAGAAAAAAAATTCACTCCGTCGCCTGCTGTCGCCCGCGCCACTATAGCTTCTGGCGGCATTATAAGAAATCAAGCGGCAACGGTTACGAAAGGTTCCACTAGATAGGTTTCACGTTTTGCTTGGAACGCACGTGGAGTAGGGCAACGCGGTTGTATAAACGTTGAAGTAGGGCCGGCCCCTTCGAGTCACGCGTGTCTCCGCTACGGCAGCGCCGGCATCGAGGCACCCAGCTCGAGCAGTGGAACGCGGGAAATTTAAAATGATTTAAGCAAACCCAGAGCGTGTTTACCTTTGGAAGAGAGCGACGGGAGAGGAACAGCATGAGAGGTGAGCGGGAAAGCGAAGGGATGCATTTAGTTGGCAAATGTCGACAAAAACTCTTGTCTTTTGACGGCATTCGCAACGAAAGGAGCAGATATGCGGCCAATTTTTCTAAGCTCGGAACCTTGTTTTGTGTACTTCTTCAAAGGTACCATTCTTTCAGTTTTCTTGGGTATTTAGCCATAGTTCCGTTCGCCCAGAGTTGGAAACTATGGAGAGGATATGCGGAATATCGTGCAAATAATGTGAGTTCGTTACATAGCTTATACTTAAATTTCCCAGAAAAGCCTTATGCATGCCAGGGAAATGTAAAAAATAAGACTGGCCGCTTTCTGCACTCGTATACATGCATTCATATGCATATCTCTAGCCCTAAAGCAGGCCCGGGCCATGGTCATTTAGTTCTTCTTTTTTTTTTTTTTTTTTTCAGATGGATGGTAAGACGTATGCGAATAGCCATCGCAAGGCTATGCTTTAGAACCACCGCCCAGCAACGCAACAGACAGAAAGAAACAGTCGATGTGTAGGGGCGGCAGACATTATTGATTCCAAGGACACCTGATAACGAAGAAGCGCTTGCAGGCGGAGGAAAAACGGTAAATTACGCGTTGACCGTGGCGGCGCCCTGGCCAGGAGTGAGCTGACGCTTCTCAGAGCGCCCGGAGGAGCGTCACCTTGCGTGACGGAGAACCGTGTTCACTTTTCGTGGTTCGTCTTATGCATATGTATAACTTGAGCAATATGCTATCTTACTGAAACTTCTGGCGTGAGCAGAGACGTTGTCATTTTTATCTGCAGTAACAGTGGGGTTTAGAAAGGGTCACCCGGCTGCGGCGAGCATGGTGCCAAGTCAGCACGCATGGGTGGGCGCACTCAAGTCGCTTTGTGATGGAGTGGACGTTTGTAGTTAGTGAAGCGCCTGCTACTAAACCAATCAGAAAGCGAGCCATCACATTGTTCGTATTCGTACGAAAGCAAGCCTTTGAAAGCTGCAATTCCGCTGGAAGCTAAACGACGAACATGGAATCAGCGGCCTTTTTGCGTCATTTGTAGCCCTGAGAACAAGAACTGAAAGTAAATCAATTTTCAAAGGGCCAGAATGTCTTCAAACCCGTCAAGGTTTCTTACTCCTTACGGTAAAATTGAGGTAGTTTCGAAACGTTGTGGCGGAATTTAGAAACCAAGGTTAGAGCACGTTTATTTTTATCGAGTGTCCAAGCAAGCAGACCGCTATCTTGTGAACATTTTCAGGTAGTTTTTCTTTTTTTGGCGTGCCGCATTAAGGCAGCGAGCCCTTAAACGGTAATTTTATTAGTGTGAATGCCGTTATACGTCTCACAGGAAGGTGACCTTGAGTGACCCCACCGTTGACAAGAAGGGAACAAAAACTTGAGGAATCCCAGAAACGAACGAAAGCATGCCAGCCATGTAAAGAGGTGATTAATGATTACACAAGTTGAATAATGAGTAATTAGTCATTGACAGTAACGATTAGAAAGACGGATTAAGGCGAAATTAAGATGGGTTAGCCATTTATATAATGATTAGTAAAGTGGATTAACATACTATTAGGATATACTAGGATGAATTCAGATATATTAAGCCTGATTAAGTTGGTATCAAGGTAGATAACAATGTAATAAGTTGTACTAAGATTGATTAAGATAGCTTAATACGGATTAAAGTGGATCAAGGTGTGTAGGATAACGTGCTGCTGTGTCGATGGATGGAGCTGTATATAAACGGTAACCGGCACAATAATACGCCAGCCTATTGAACTTAAAGCCATTAAGCAGACCTCAATGCCCCAAGAAATTCTTCTGTGCTATGCACGCAGCACATGCTAAATACTGGTTAGCTCCAAGCACCAAAACAAATTCGAAGTTCATGGGCAGTGACCACCTCATAGCCAGTTCTCGAATTATAAGGCGAAGAAGAAGGAAAAGATCACAAAAAAATAATTTAGCTGATGATGTGGCTTTATCGGCAGGTAATGTTCAGAGCACGCTAGCTCTTCGAATTTGATTGCGACAAGATAGCGATACATCAACCAGTTTCGCAAACTTCGAGATTCATCCATGCAAATATTTGGATAGAGAATGCACGCTGCTTCATGTGCGACGACGCTGGGAAATTTCAGCCTCATAACAAGCAAAAAAAAAAAAAACTGTCGCTGATTCCTCTGTCATAGGAATTGGTAAAACACGAAAGTGAAATGTGCAGCGAATTCTGCAGCTGAGCATGATTTGCGGGTCAGCGGCTGTCTTGTGGGTGTGCTTGGCGAGCGACGTTCTGCTGGCGCGTCGCTTCGGCAAAGATGTATTGGCGTCATTTCCCTGGCGGATATCACGTCAGTGAAATCTTGGTGTATTCCGGCATAAAGCACTTTCGTGTTAAAATATAAAGCCAGAAAACGAACAACCCTAAGTATAACGTACTCTTTAGTACTAAAGGTTGCTTCCGCGCAAGAAGACCCTGTGTGCAGGGGTGCACCCTTTACAGGCCGCTTGCTTCGTTGTAATGGCGTCATATCCGTGACGGATATGATGTCAGCGAAATCTCGGTGTATCCGCGAATAACACACTTTCGTATTAAAAAATACGACATGGAGACATTCGCTGATGGGTAGCTATGGAGGAGAATGAAAGAGGAAAAAAATAAATTCAAGGACAGATAAACGCCGAGGACGTTTTTTGGGATGTCCGCGGGGAAGTTCCATCACTTGAAGGGGTGACAAGTGCGTCGGAGTTGCAACCGCAGGCAAGAAATCATTTACAACTACGTATGCGTAATTAAATATATGGCCCAAGACGAAGATTGACGGAGAGTGGTAGATAGGGCGAAAGGAAGAAAACGAAAGCTCGGAGACGTGACTGTTGGCACGGACCATCCCTTTAAGTCCGTCTATCTCGCTTCTCATCACCCGAAGGTTGTCCGGCAGTGAATCCCAGTGACAGCAGCAGCGGCGGTGACGCGGGCCAAGGAGCGGGCTGCGCGGTAAACGGCCTGATAAGGACGGAGCTGTTCGTGGGGCTCCCTCGCACGGGCAACGCTGTAGGGACTAGGAAGCCTCTCTACGACGTCACCGTAGTATGACCGAGAACGGACTCTGCGCCCTTGTCGATACAGGAGATCAAAATACGTCTCCTGAGTACAACCGAGGTTGCTTACCTGATAGGGGCAAAAAAAGAATCGGAGGCAAAAGGCGATGCAAACTTCTTTTTTTTTTTTTAATCTGGAAGATGTTATTGCGCAGGTCACTGACACTGCGGACGGAGTCTGCGCTTCGATCTGACTACGTAAACCGTATTCACGTCAACCTTTCCCGCCAACTGTTGTCTTTTTTAAAGACGATAATTTTTGGTCTGTCTGTCTGCATGTCTGTGACTCGATTCAGCCACCCGGCCAAAGTAAAACAATTAAAACCTGCGCAATACTCTTTTATACACACAGCCAAATATAAACGTATAAGTCCGGTGTCAATGTTCATACTTGTCAATATTGTTGAACAATACACCACTTCTAAGGGAGATAGCCGACTCCTGGGTAGCCGCTTAGAGAAGGGTTTATTCACGGTCAAGACGTGCACACGCAAGAGCCGAGAGCAGGGTTCCGCGAGCCGAGACGCCGAGCGTTCTTCTGCTTCTTCGTCTTCTTACACCGATGCACCGCATACCCGCATAGGCGGATAGCGCTGCGTCAGTTCTACTTGCTCTGGGACGTCCGCTCATACTCTTCGTTACAATCACAAGACATTGCGCAAACACAAGGCAGAACATCAATACATAAAAGATATTTGCAGTGCTCCTTAATTAAACAATTTATGGATGCTTGGTTTTTGCGATAGCACATCTACTGCAGAAAACCGTCGCCTGCTGTTGCCCGCGCTCTTGGCGGCATTTGAGAAATCCCACCGCAACAGCAACGAAAGGTTCCACTAGATAGGCTCCACGCTCTGCTTGGAACGCACGTGGAGTAGGGCAACGTGGTTCCTATAAACGTTGAAGTTGGGCGCCTCGATTCACGCGCGTCTCCGCCGTACTGCAGCGCTGGCATCGAGAAACCCGGCCTCTAGCAGTGTAACGCGGTAAATTTAAATTGACTTGAGCAAACCTTAAGTGTGTGTTTACCTTTGGAGGTGCGCGACGGAAGAGGAACAGACGAGAGGCGAGCGGGATAGCAAAGGGAGGCATTTACTTCACAGATGTCGACAAAGACTATCGTCTTTTGTCGGCATTTGCAACGAAAGGAGCAGATACGCGGCCAATTTTTTTGTAGTTATGCTGTCTGATGTTCGGGGTATATTTGATACAGTGACCAAATAACCACCCACTACGATGGTAAATGAGGTAAACACACCGTATTGCTACCTTTTTCTTAACTTCATGCAGCGAGCCGCTGTCCTTGTGGAACCCATAACTATCACTACCACTTTCAAACACCGCATCCACTCCTACTGTGACTACATCAAGTAAAGTACTCATCTGGCCTCTCCACCAACCGCCCAACGTTGCGCATAGCTTTAAAACTCCAATGTACGAATCGCAATGTTAATCTTCGAAGAGGATGTTCTTGACCATGACTATCACGATGAGGATGACGATTGTAATAATGTGACGTGCGTATACAATACTTACGCAGAGACTCTTGAATTAAGTTAGGCATACATCTTACGATAATATGAAGTTGCTCGCTATAGCCTTAATGTGCATGGTGCTGTGAATGCCGCCGTAAATGTATCCCTCCGCGCTCGAGTTTCTAGATCTCGCTCTAAAAGCCAAACACGATGCAAAAGCTTTAAACTTCCACCCTGGTTTGCAATATCTCCACGTTGTATCCATTAGAAGTGGCACCTTGAGCGGCGGCAGAAGTGGATGCAGCTCGACGATTCGTTTTTTTTTTTTTTTTTGTGCTTATAAGAATAACATTCAAGGCTCAAGCATTTCTATTTGGACCCAACGAGGGAATCTGTATGTTAGCCTGCAACGCTTGATGGGTCGCGCTTTCACCGTATACGAAAATGCCAATAATATAAGGCGCCGTGATGTAAAAACAGCGCGGTAGGACGAAATACACGAGGAAAGAAACCAGACAGGACGAGCGCTGACTGTCAACTAAAATTTATTTGAACGAAAAAACATATATACATAAAAAAACATTAAAACGGCGCAATTAAATTGAAATAGAAGGCGCAATGGACAGTGTACTTTGGTGGCAGGGGGCGGCAGAAAGTTAGATAAGCAGATGATATGGAGATGTTTGCGGGGATAAACTGGTCGCAGTTAGCACAGGACGGGATAATTGGAGATCTATGTGAGAGGACTTTGCCCTGCAGTGGGAATAGAGAGGCTGATGATGATGATGATGTTGCCCAGCAGAAATGTCTGCCGTGCAATGCATTACACTATAGTGATGAAGCCGACTTTAGAGGGGCTCGTTGTATAGCGTTCTGCAGGGGTGCACGGGGTCCTAAGCAGATATTTAATAAACGCCATTGGACCATCGTGCTCGGATATCAGAGTGCTTGCATTGCCCCTGAAACAATGTCTCCAGAAGAAGGCATCTGTGAATAGTGGTGAAACCGACTCTAAAGGGTCTCGCCGTATAGCACTTCAAGAGATGCATGGCGTTTAATATAGGTATTTAATATATCGTCCAAGGGCCTTTGTATTTCCATATTAGACATCGTATACCGCCACTAAAGAAATGACTTTCCGGCAAAGCATTTGGGCAAAGCAGTGAAGCAAACGTTAAACCCGAGCGATATGGGGTATTATGGAGGTATTTCATAGAGGACGCCAAGGCGCCTTTCGGATCAGACAGGTTGTATAATGCATGAAAAAATGCCTTGCCAGCAATGCATGTGTGTAGGTGGGTTTAAAGGGCGTAATGTAGGTGGGTTTAAAGGGCCTCGGTTCATGGCAGAGTGGTTTAATCATTGATTCGACAATCCCCACTCGAGAGTTCCTGCCATTTTCTTTATTTTAAAAGCCTGTATGTATCGTAGCGGCGGCGAGTCGGGAAAAAACCGTCATGTTAACCCATAATGAGTGCACCACACACGTATATCCAACTCACACAGGATATTTAATGCGTTCACACGAGCGCCGACAAAGGACGTGGAGTTTCTAAGCAGTCTCAAAAACCCAGCACGTGGAGTGCCATTAGTTATACTCTAGTTACACGGGCACACTTAACTATGGTTCCGCATAACTATAGTTAACCAGCTTAACCGCAGTCAGCGCCAACCACGGTCTGCTGCTGTTACACGCGGAGTTTGTGAGTCAAGCGGTCACGTGGCCTATGCAATGGTGGAACAATGAAAGATTTTCAAGCTACTGTTACAACAAGAAAAATAAATATCGCAAGTTTATAACAAACTATTGAAATCAACAGGTTAAGCTTTATCTATTCCAGTGCACCGCTTTATGTTTTCTTATTCAAAAGCACGGTATGTAAAAACAGCCCGTCAAAACCGTTCACCAAGCCGCTCAATAAGCCGAGGCGCGGAAGTCAGCCAAAGCCAGTGTTCTAACAGAGTTTGTCGTCATCCTTTTGCCACGCTGGATCGTTTCTGCTGCCTGGTACTTTTTCACGTATCGCGAAGTGTTTACTTTGTCTTGTTTGCTTTATTTTGCCCTAGATATTATATATCAGCGCCTTCATCGTCTGTAGTCCACAACACGCGCTTGGCTTCGGTCGCCTCCTGCACTCTGCCATCACTGTAGACGCCGTCGACGCCATGTTCAGTTGGTTAACTGCAATTTGCTTCGCCGTGTAACTGCAGCCGACTATGACTAAGTAGAACCGCGGCTAGGTTAGCCACGGTTAAGGGTACCCGTGTAACGTTGATATACTGCATGTCCAGGTACCGTGCGACCAGAACTCCCAATCCCACGTTCAATACGGTGCAGTGCAGTTGTCGCGCGAGTGCAAGCTACACCTCTCGGATCAACGTAGACTGGTTGGAAAAACACTGCGTGTGGTCGGGCTCCATAATACTATGGCGAAGCCCCCGTTCTTTTTGTACTTTTTCCCTAAATTTTTCGAGTGCTTCTTCGGACGTTTTGCCTTTTTCTTTTTTTTTTCTTTTTTTTTTTTTTTTTTGCGAGAACTGGTTGCAATTATTGTTAGGGAGCGGTTCACCATAGGTAATTGCTGCTCGGTCACGGGATCTGCTTTTCCCGTTTGCGAGTGTTCCGGGCAGTGGCGTTGTGCGGCGCGTGAGACATTTGCACGACATTCACAGAATGTAGAACATTTTCAGGACATTTACGCTACTTCGTAAAATGATAGATGACGCGAAAGCCAGGGCGTGTGGGTTAATTTAGCTTTGCTGTTAACGTTGGAGTAGCTGTAAAGTTGGCTTTGCCGCACGGAACAGGGGCATGTCACAGGGCTGATCGCAGGGTGACAGGGACGCGCGATTTCAAAATACACGAATACGTGTGATAGCTGGGCGACAATTCTGCTCGAGACGCGCACAGTGGTGATCGTGTGTCTCTTTAATCCTCCCCTGCACGATATTGCATTAGAACCTCCCGAAAGTACGAATACGGCCAAAGTGATTGATTGATTGATTGATTGATTGATTGATTGATTGATTGATTGATTGATTGATTGATTGATTGATTGATTGATTGATTGGTTGATTGATTGATTGATTGATTGATTGATTGATTGATTGATTGATTGATTGATTGATTGATTGATTGTGGGGTTTAACGCGCCGACGCTACACAGGCGATGAGGCGTCCCGTAGTAGAGTTCTCAGGATTAGTTTTGACCACCTGGGGATATTTATCTTGCGCCCAAATATCGTACACACGGGCGTTATTGCTTTTCTGGTGGAGGATAAAAGCAAAAACGCCCGTGCGCGCGGTAAAGATCGCCAGGTGGACAAAATTAATCCGGAGCCCTCCACTACGGCGCGCCTCATCGCCTGTGTAGAGTCGGCGCGTTAAACGCCACAATCAATCAATCAATCAATCAATCAATCAATCAATCAATCAATCAATCAATCACTTTGGCCGTATTCGTCCTCTCGGGAGATTCTAAGGCAGTAGCATGCAGGAGATCAGGCACACGATTTCCACTGTGTGCGTCTCGAGCAGAATTGTCGCCCAGCTATACACCACTGGAGAAGGTCGTGATAAGAGGAGATTATTGAGGAGAAACACATAACTCGAAGATCTGATATAATATTCAGGGGGAACACAAAGGAAGGATCAACAAACTGCGGGAAAGAGCGGGGGACAACAACGAGAGGACCGACGAGTTGTTGCGCAAGCGGCTCCTCGCAGGGCGCTGCATATTGCAGCGCTCAGGACGAGAGGAGCCCCTGTTGCCCGGGCGGCCCCCGTCGGGGCCCCGCGCATCAAGGTCAAAGGAGGAGCGGCGGCAACACGGAGAGGTCCGCGGGGGGAGCCCCGGGAGCAGGAAGAAGAGAGGCGATCGTGGCGGCAGCAGCAGCAGCATCCTCCGAACAAGGGGAGACAGCGGACGCGCGCGGCGTGCCCTGATGAGCGGGGCCAATCGGAAACGCGCTCGGACCTGTTCTTCGCGTGCCGCCGCCGAACTCGCGCTCTGGGGCGTTGTTGTTGTTCGACCGGCGCTGCCGAAGCCCAGGGACCCTGGGGCACAACGCCTCCCAGGTGAAGGAAAGCCTGCGGTGTGCGCACTCCTCTTCAGTCGTCCTCTTCGCGTAACTGGGGCAGTGTTCGCACCTTAGCGATGGTTCCTAATCTTCTATATGGGGGCGAAATCAAAGCCTGGCGTTCGTCATCCCGTGGTTACGTCGATGGAAGGCATTTGCACTTCAGTCGAGGCTGTTGCCAGGCGTGCAGCGCACATTTCCTCCGCAGGGCCTCCGAGCAGACAACGGCGACGCCGCAGCACAGCGCGCCGCCTATCACTCTTGGCGGACAGAAATCTACGCGCGCTGACACCTTGACCCCTCCACCGGTTCGGCTCCGGGCCTCCTCCTGCCCCTTCCCCTCGGCTGTGTGACGGCTTTTCTTGCCTCGTTTTACTGGGCGCGTTTGCCTCGCGTTTATTCCGGCAGGACTTGGTCCCCCGAGGCAGGTTCCTACCTGCCCGTTGCTCCGGGGGCGCGGCTCACGTCTGGCTATCTCCTCGCCTGCCTTCCTATCTCGCTCGTGGCTCGTGGCAGGCGCACGCTTCGCGGGGCAATAACTGCGCGCAAGGTGCGCACCCCGCAGTGAAGCAGAGTACTGCGCTGTGCACAGTGAACGCGCTGCTCCGCTCCTAACGCCATCCCCGCCGCACTGCCCACTTTATGCGTTTATCCACGCCGATGCTCGCGGAAGAAGCAACCCGGGGGCCGGCCGCTCGGATAGGTGGAGCGCGCCGAAAACCACTTGCTGCGAGCTCCATGAAATAATAATATTTCGCTTCTCCCCTCTTCCCCGCCCTTTGATTCCGGTGGGCCACGGTGCTGCAGCGTTGAGCTTGCTCCTCGCGAGCCCCTCGGGGAGCACTTAAACGTAAGGCCATAAACGGGCGAGGGCGGTGCGAGGGAGATGCTGGGATGCCGTGCAGCCCTCGGCGGGCTATACGGTAATTGCCGAACTTCTGCAGTCGCCGGGAATCGCTGTTGTTGTTGACTGGGTGCCTGCTTGCGCAGGACGGATAAGACGGACGGGTTTGAGGCGGTGGCCCGGCCGGCAGCACGCACGCAAGCATGCGCGCGCTCTGGCGGGCACGCGTCCGATGACCAGGTAACGACCTTGGAGGGTTCCCCACGCTGGACTTCCCCCCTTTTGCGCCATCTATCTTGTGGCGCGGCAGAAGCGGCAGTGGAAATGGTCGGCGGTACGCAACGGGCTCGCCCTCGCTGGCCCTATGACAAATGACTGCTTGCGGTTGAGTATTAATCGGTACTGCGCTGCACGGGGTGGGTCGCGGAAGGAGCGGACGGAATAAGACAAAGAAACGACGATGCTTGGAGGCCGGTTTTTTTCGGTCGTCGCGCGGACAAGCGAAGCAAGCGACGGGGGGAACGAGATGCATGCATTTTGGGGAAGCGAGGCTGGAACGGGGCACGTCAGCCTATCGATTGCAAGTGCGGAGGCAGACAGGCGGGTTCAGCGCCGTCCAAGTTCGAATGCCTCGCTGGGTTCTTGGGAGATACTTTGTTTCTGAAACTGGATGGAGGACCTTTTCTTGTGGTTATCTCTTTAAATTGCAAGCGGCGGGAAAGCAGATTAATAGAAAAGTAGACACGGACATGAGAGTGAGGAGAGAGGGAAGGGAGGTGGCGGCGCTACGCTAGTCAAAATTCACACCGCTTTAGCTGCGGCGGACGCCTTTTTACTCAGCTTAGAGTTCTGGGCAAGATTCTAAAGACTAAGAAGCCCCTGGTATCAAGATAGTTGTCCTCCGAGAACTGGACGATCAAGATCCTTTACAAAAAACGCAAATAAAGGAATTCACGTCATCCGGGCTCTTGTTTGCCGCGTTTTTATTGCCGACAGGGTAAATTAAAGAGGGGACCGGCGGTAAACTATAACGGCATTTCGTGGTGATGCTCGGTTAAAACCCGAGAGAGAGAGAGAAAGGACTTTTATTAGAGAAAGGACTTTAACGCTCACCGTGCTGCTGAGGTGCGGAGGAGACATTTGGTGGAAACAAGAATGAACTTGCTAGCCGGACAACTTGGGCTACGCGCTTTCTCCATTTGCTTTTTGTCTTGTCTAATCATCCAGAGACGAAGAAGCGGTCGTTGACTTCTTGGGACAACAATTGTTGTCCGTACCAGGATGGATATTCGCTCACGCCTGGAGAGAGAGAGATAGAAAACTCTATTAGGTGAATCCTAGGAGTGAAGTGGTCGTTTTCCTCGGTTCGGGACCCCGTTGGAGCGTCCAGCTAGCCGTCTCAGTCCGGTGGCTCAGCCGAGGCTGTTCTTCAAACGCTGGAACCGGTCCGTTCACCCTCCTCCCACTGCTCAAACGAGGGGTTAGAAGTCGGTGAAAGTTTGGGGTTAGGCTGGACCCCCCCCCCCCCATTTCATACAGAGTGCAGGGCGCGTTGCAGAATCTGCGCTGCGAGTCGTATTGCAGAGGCCAAAAATAAGTAGACTTGCTCTGGTGGGGGAACGCATTCGTCAGAGGGCAATAGTCTCGACTTACTAGAGTTGCCGTATTTGGGTTCCTTACAAGAATTGTGTGCGAGTCATAGTAGCTGACGCGGTTTAGCAGCCGGTTATGCGCCATAGACAAACCTCCCCGCCAGTCTCAAAGGTACGCACAAAGGCACCATAAGTGACGTCTGCGCTCTACCGGGAATACCGCGTGTGGCTCATTAATCTTCGCAAACTAACAACAGGTACGCGAACGCTGCACACCGCAGGACCTTGGTCGAAAAGCCGCGGATTTCGGGCAAGGATAGGAGCAGTAATTAAAGCCGCTGCCGTCCTTCGGATGGCGTGGACGACTCCGATCGCTGACAGGACGCGGCAGCGCGCCAGCAGCCTCCTACAGACCGCAGCGCTCCCAAGGGCGCGTCTTGCATCGCGTCGGCGGCGGGCCCGTCGTCAAGACAGTCGGCGAATGAGCCGCGCATGCAGCGCGGCGTCGTCGTAATGGACGCCGGGAACCGCACGCGTGCTCGGACGCCTGCTTGATTGAGCGGTGCTGGCAGCGGACGTGTGCGCTGGGCAGAGGCCACGCGCCCAGAGGTCCTCGGCGGAGGAGGCATTAAAGCGTGAAGCGGGCAATTCGCCCCAGGGCCGGCCTGCGATCTCTGCGCGATGACATCACGGCAGTGCACAGGAGAGAGAGGAAAGATGTATTAGGATTGGAGCGTTGATTTATGCGGACGCGAACGCATGCCCGCGCGCGCGCTTTACCACACGCGAGTGCGATTATGTATGCATGGTAGTGTACAGACGAGCGTCTGCGTATGCGCTGTGATATCCTCGGCAATGGTACCATGGCGACGGCGTAGACATGTGCGATGCGAAGACCCAAGTGAGGCAAACCGGAGATCCGCATCGACCTCGTCTTCTGGCATGTAGTTGATGGAGATTAACGGTTACAGTACGCAGGAAAAAAAAATGGCAGCAAAACAAGAAAACAAACATTAAAAAACACGCACACCGTGGAAAAGGCATGAGAGCTAGGTCAAACAAAGAGGGAAATGGAGCAACCACAAGCCAGCAGTGCACTCCATGCAGTTACGGCACAGCGTTATCTCCGAGTGTCCACGAAGGACCGATAAGCGTTTCTACTCTGGGGAACTGCGATACGACGCCATTAGGCAATAACGGCACTTAGTGAGTGGATATATAAAGAGAGTGGGAAGATGAGGCGCGGTAGAGCGTCGATATGCGCTGCTTGTTCGTTCATCGGCCGCTTCCATATCACAGCTGCGCGCGACCTCGGGTCTGCCGTGCGGTAACAAAAGCTATTAGCTGCCAACGCTGACGCCGCCTGACAGTTTGTTGGCACTGCGCAGCCCCGGAAGAGCTGGTGCTCAGCGATTTTCCCCGCGATAGAAGAGTGGGCGCGCCGCTACTACTATCGGAGTTCGTTTCATCGGAGTTAATTCGCTTAACACAAAAATGGACATCTGCCGTGTATCTGCAGAAACAGGGCGTGCAAAGGCACGCAGGAGATACACGAAACATGGTCGGTGGATTGATAGCGTCTTTACGGGGAAACGAGAGACCTCCTAGCAAAGCTCTGAGCGAAATTAAAAAAAAAAAAGGGGGGGGGGGGGCTGAGTCTAATATCCCGGGAGCCGTGAGAATTACCTCCGGGTAATTCTCACGGCAGTTTGTTAAAAGGTGGCTGGTCTGAAATTCACTGCATAATATTAGCTCCCAACGTAGCGTAACATAACCTAACCTTACCGAACGTAACGTAACCTAACCGAACATATCATAACATACCCAAATCCAGCCCAACTGCAACAAATCTAACCTAACCCAGCCCAACGGCACAGAACATTGATTGATTGTATAGGGTTTAACGCGCCGACGCAACGCAGGCGATGAGGCGCGCCGTAGTGGAGGGCTCCGGATTAATTTTGACCACCTGGGGATCTTTATCGTGCGCCGAAATCTCATACACACGGGCGTTTTTGCTTTTCGCCTCCATCAGAAAAGCGGCCGCCACGGCCGGGAATCGAACCCGCGACCTTGTGCTCAGCAGCGCAACGCCTTAGCCACTGAGCCACCGCGGCGGGTCAACGGCACAGAACACATCCTATATTAAACCTAATGCAACCCATCCTAGAAGCCGTGTGCGTCGATCTCTTGATACAGTAATAACCAGAATAAAAAAAGCAAAATCACGATGAGCGAAAACTTCAAAATTCTGAAAGCTTTGAAAAAAAAGAAATTATCAGCGATGCCGGACTATAACCGGGGCCTTCGTGTTAAAAAAAAACAACTATATTATACCGCAGCGCCACAGGAGAAGCTGTAGGAACAAGATTTTAGGGAATATTTGTTCCAGAGAATCTTGGGGTGGCGTGTTTAGCCAATCAGAGGCGACTGCCATGAGAAATTTCTGATGGTGATTCTCACTGTTGCCCTGATAATAGATACTACCTAAAAAAAAAGAAAGACGAGTTGATCCAATGCTGCTCGCGGTGTCAAGTTTGTTTTGCGACAAATTATTTACAAATACGAGGACACTGATTAGTAGTTACAGGTGTCCAGATCGAACGTACACATGATAGGAACGCTTTCTGAGTAAGCTTAGACTCGATCTAAGCTTATTTACGAAGCGTGCCCGCTTAAGCCTACAGTAAACCTTCCCTACAACGAAATCCCATAATTCGAAATGCCGCTTTACTCAAAGTATTTCACGGCCCCCACTGCACTCCGTTGAGAACAAATCGTTTACGGTTTCAGCGAAGTATCGCTTATTAAGAAGCCCATTTTCTATCCCGAGGTTATACGACACGCTTCGTGAATCAGGTTTCCCATTTAAATGTGCAGTAAACCCTCGCTATAAAAAAATCCAATAATTCGAAATATCTCTTTCCTCGAAATGTTTCACGGCAACCACTGCAGTGCGTTGCGTCGCTTATTACGAAACATCGCTTATTACGAAGTCACTTTCCTGCCTCGAGGATTTCGTTATAAAGAGGGTTTATGTATTTTAACGCATGAAGTTTCTATAGTTCTGTTGGGTGAAGGGCACTTGACGAGGAAGCCAGGCTGGAAGGAAAATCAGCTTAACACTACCCTAAGTGTCAATGTCACCTTCAAAGATTGGCTTGAGTACACGTGAAAATGATTAGACATGCGGGTTTTTGCCGCCACCTACGACCCGCCCACGGGATAGGCGGTGTCCACCAGCTGTTTGTTCGTTCGCTATCCCACGTGTCGGAGCTTGCAGGACAGGGCAAGGGAGGGGTTGAAGCTGCAGTCAAATTTAAGAATATAGTCATATATCTGGTCGCTACATCAGTCGCAAAATTGAAGGCTCGATTCCGTAGCTGCTCAAGAAAAATACAAATAAAGTGCCGTAGTGTCTTGGAGAGCAACATAAAATTTCCAAAGTTAAACCTGGAGGGCACGACAACGATTAGCATTTAAAAGACAACACTCATCTACGTTCGAGGTGACAGGGTTTGACTTGCAGCATCTGCGTCAGTATATACCTACCACGGATCTTAAATACAGAAGAATATAACCTTGTTCATCGCATGAAGCTGTGGGTCGTCTAAATCAATCTGGGATTATCCTGTGCGACGTACCCCATAGCTTCTTCACCGGGTTAAAGAAAGTCACGGTTAACCCTTCGATGCCTAATGTTGCTCAGGAGCAACAACTCAAACAGTATTTTTTTTTCTCTCGCACTTTATGGCTTTGTTTTTTACATTTAACAGCATCTGTTGACAGACAAAGGTTCCCGGACCTTCGTAAATTAAAAAGAGAGGGCAGCATGTACGTCTGTGCGCTAAAAAAGTCTTGTTTATGTGTGTCAACTCGCGTCGAGCCCAGGGGCTCAATGAGGTAGTGACAGGTAAGCGAAATTGTGCAATTTCTTTTTTAACACGAATGATAGCAATACAAACTTTACGTTATTGTCTTCACATGAACCATAAATCATGCTGATCAAGGTAGCTTTCTTGTTCAACCGATATATGGGCAGCCAGCGCCCAGTGTTTCCCAATGCCCAGTGGGTCATCGTGTCCGTCCTAATGGACCAAATTTTTTTCTGACTTCATATTTTTGATGTCGGGAGTTCTTTTAAATCATAAAAATGGTGTCACAATCCCAAGCAAAAAATAATGTTTTGAGCACTGTGTTCGGCGAATTTACAGGAATGTAAAGTGTGGCGGCAGGCTTCGGGTGCATGAACTCACACTGATTTCTCCTTAATGAGACACGAATGAAGTTCGTTTGCCTTTAGTGAGCCACAGGATAATGATGCCTCTCATCTTCCTTCCCCGCGCGTTATAAAAAGTGGTCACTTTGATGTCCATGACAGCGCATCGTGACAAATGTACGCTGCGCGTCAGGCCGGTATTATATTACACAATTAAAGAATGGCGAAGTACGCTGTGTGTATCCCTCGTAGGAGAACTCGCTACGCAGTTACGAAGCAGCATGAGCTTTCCCCTCGCGAGTTTAGCAAAACACGAACCACAGTTGGACGGAGGCGCCGCGGAGTCTGCGGCAACCGCAGATGGACGTAAACACAGCTGCTCGCTGTGGCCGGCCTGGCCTGCAGTCCCCAGGCCCGCGGCAACAGCGTAGGACTTCGAGGGCAGCCCCAAGGCCATTCGGACCGTTGTCGGGGGCCCCGCGGCTGCGAGTGAGTCACGGCGGCCAACCTGCCGCCTCCTCCACTCCGCACGCAGCGTGTGTGTGGTGGCGCCGCTCGGTCTGCGAGCAGCCGGGGTGCCTGTTGCCATCCGCATTACTTCGCGCTGTCGTGGAGGGGGTTGCACGGCCCATTGTCGTCGGCGGGGCCCGCTGCACCACTGCCGAAGGTCGCCGCTGGACGCCGGTGCAGCCAAGCGCGGAGAACTCAGGTTCCGGTGTCTTCTCGACAGCTTTTCAGGAGGCAACGGCTCTGGCACCGCTGACGCCGAGGGGCGAAAGTTGCCTCGCAACTCGAGCAACTTGACTCGAAAAGTTGCAAGACTTCCTCTCGAACAATGGCGTGGGAAAATAAAGTACACAGACTGAAGTAGGGGTGGGGGACGGGCAGGTACTCTTTCGAAAGTCGTGTGTCTCTGCCCCGTCAACGCTCATATTCCGTTGCCCTACTAGAAAGCACCTCAAGGCAGCGCAGGAGGCTAAGGTGAAAGACCGCCGTCATTGATGCATTGACTAAGTGCCGCTCCACCGAGAAATATGATTTATCGAAGCTGTTTCGTTCCTCGTTCCCTCAGCAATCCGTTATTTGATTCCCCCCCCCAGAACGCGGAGTGTCACTGTGCTTCGCCACGGACGCAGGCATAACAAAGTTCACTGCAGGGGTTATCACATCACAGCGCTGGGCTTCAACTCCTCCCTACTTAGACCACACATCCAAATAAGCGCTTTTAAGGGTGGAAGGCATGCTATCCCAGTGCTACAGCTCCCTTCCTTCCTCTTCCCTGCATGAATGAACCCCGCTAATGAATCCGTATACGAAGTGCCGTAATGCAGGTTCGCTGGCTTTCTTTTGCCGCACACCCTCTTACCTTCCTTCGTTCTCAAACGACTGTCGTTACGCTTGCTGCTAGTCCTTGTATTGCTCGTGTAACAAACTAGTTGAAATTCGGTGTTGCACCCATGGCTTTCTTAAAACTTAATCCAGTCAACTGAAATTCGACAAAATATCTGGGCCCATTCTAGATTAAACCGCAGCGAACAAAATACGGCAAATTTGAAAATAAGATATACAAGGGAATATTCGCTACCAGGAAAGCAAGAGCAATATGCAAGAGCAATACGCATTCTGCCAGCCGCCGCCGGCTTCAGTAGTCCATTGTGTTCGTGCACGAAATGTTACGTCGAACGGCGCTTCGCTCTTGCGCGGAGCGCCAGGAAGATGGTGCAAGCCGTCAGCAACGTAACAAGAGCTGCCAAGGACACGCTCTTAAACGAATAGCGGCAGCGGAAAACTGCGGCAGAAGCTGTCAGCCAACGCAAACCAGCACTCAAATACAAATCAGAATGACTCTTCCAAGCGAGATTTCTTTTTTACGACCACAAGAAGAAAGAAGAAGGCACGTCTGGGACGGTCCAGTAATTGGCGCTGGGCCACATTTCGACGACGCCCACAGAGTAGGCTTCGCCTTTCGCGCAGTCCGGTGCTGGAGAAACATGGGACGTAAAGCAAGCCATGCCCGTCGCAAATTGCCTCGTTTCAATACCGACGATGCCTGTTTTCGGAGCGTCGCTTTATGGCCCGTAATATAGCGGTTTCTCGAAGAGCTCGCCCTCTGCAAGAACTCGCGCACTGGCCGGGCGCTTTTCGTCTGTTCTCCACGTGCGTACAGCACTTTTCCCTCCTCTCTTCGACCATGGATCCCCGCTCCTCCTCCTCTTCCTCCCCCTCCTTCTTTCCTTCTTCTTGTTCCTTTGCCCTTCTTCTTCTCCATTCTTGCTGTTGCTGCGGGCGCAGTTGTTGTTGTTCTCCTCCTTCTCCTCTCTTCTTCTTGTTCTCTTCATCCTCCCCCTCATCTTCTTCATCCCGGAGAGTGGCGTCAAGTCGGTGTTGCCCGTACCCGCCGCCCTCCCGCATCCCCGCCTAGTCCGGCGTCACGAAGCCCCTGCCCCTTTTGCAGAGGTTGCCGCTGGTGGATAGAGCAACGCCCCTTTTTCCTCCTTTTTTGTTTCGTTTTCTTTTTGGTATTCTCGTCTGCGCCCCTTCTTTGCTAGCGTGGCGTCCGTACCCGGCCCTGCGCGAAACAAGGCGAGCTGGCTGGACCCCCGTTCTTCTTTGCTGCCGCAAGTGTCCTCAGGGAATGTTTGCTCGGGCAAGGTGCT
Source organism: Haemaphysalis longicornis (assembly GCF_048455015.1). Classification (NCBI taxonomy): domain Eukaryota; kingdom Metazoa; phylum Arthropoda; class Arachnida; order Ixodida; family Ixodidae; genus Haemaphysalis; species Haemaphysalis longicornis. The sequence continues at coordinate 20,191,305 of NW_027526460.1, read as the reverse complement.
GCGATGCACCGGTTGCTACGCGCTCCTCCGAAGTCGAACTAAAGGAGCCCTCGTGCTTTATAACGGCTCGCTGCGTGCCGTAATGAAGGACAATGACAGCATTGGAACAAAGGAAAGGAGTGGTGCGGGAAGGATCAAGCTAGAAATTTAACGTGGGAGGAAAAGACATTAAATATTGCGCGGCCCAACAGTAGTCGCTCGCCTCCCTTCTCTGAACTGAGCTGAACTAAGGGCGCTTGGTCAATGAAGTTGCTTATTCCTTGCAGTCGCGTAATCGCACAAGACAGTTTGCATGACGTTGTAATCCTCTGTTTTAAGCTTCTGCTAAAAAGGGTTTTGGTCGTAACTACAGGTGCAAGGCTACACGTGCATGGCTGAAGTGCCTGCACTCCTCCGTCCCCTTTCTGGCCGTGCCATTAGGGACCGCCCACCACTGCGCGTGCTCTTAAGAGGACCGTCTCGATCCGCCCATGAGCGCTGTTAGCTCGGTAACTCCGACTTACACATATTGTGATCCGGCTCAGAAACTCGTTCTAAGTATACGACACGAATCAGATAACAGCACCTAACGAAAACCAGAGCGAATGCCGACTGTTCATTGCTGCCTGCTATTTCAGTTACCGGTGCCACTCTTTAGCTAATCGGCTACACAGCTTTTCTGGGCGCATCCTCCAGCGCTAACGCTCCCAAATGCGAATGAATAACAATAAGTAAGGGGCGACTGAGTGAATAACTTCATTGCGCCCAGCTCGGACGACACCTAACACTCCTTATGAGCCGTGAATGCGAAAACATGAAGGCCCATTGAACGCCGTAGGGCGTACTGCGCACGCGCAGAGCACTCTCCCTCGCTGGTGACTGCTGCGCCGCTGGGCGAGATAACAAGGATAACAACAGAAGAGCGGCCAAATAGCTTACTAACAGTTGGATTGGATTGGCTGGGCAATTTTTCCAATCCAGTCACTCCACCCCCTTTCCCACACTCTGTCCCGGCCCTCTCTCGACTTCTCTTCCCACTTGACGTTTCACCCTCTCCCTCCTTCACTGGACCATACGACCACTACGGAAGTGCTGCAAATGTAGTCCAACAACTTACAATAAAAAATCATCGACTATGTTTCAGGCATTTCCAGGCGCTTTGTGTTATCGATAGCTGCGTAGGAACTGCACTTTCTGTTTCTTTTTTCACAGTGAGGACAATGCTCCGCTACCACCACGTTGTCTCAAAACCAACGCAGTCTCTTCCCTGGTACAGCCCCGTCGTGCGAGCTGGTTGTTTTCTATAAGCATCGCTTCGATCAGCGTCTGATGGTGTTGAAGGCTGCTGGGGCCGGAAGAGCTCAAGAGGTCTTGGACTGAAGGACTCCTCCTCACTGCTTTTCACAATAACTCTCTCTCTCTCTCTCTCTTTCTAGACATGCCCAGCACGGCCGTTTGTTTGTCTACCAGTGCCCTGGTTACCGACCGAGAGCCCATGTTCAACAGCTGCCGTTCCGCGGATGCGCTGTACTCTTGCATCATCGTCAGCGGCTGCTCGGCCCCTCCGCTTCCTGGAAGCTGGCATAACCCCGTTGTTAAGTGGCTGCTAACCATCTGCAGTTCAATTCGCGGAAACCGGTGTGCACCTGTTTCGCTGTAAGCAGAGCCTCGTGGAAGTCTGGCTTTAACGAAGCTATAGTTTAAAATACCCCTCAGCGCGCACTGGCGGTGCTGGTTTCGAGAACACTGCAATAACACTTAGCGTGTTCTGTAAAAGGGGCCTGCTTTAGGTCTGATTGAAAAATAGAGCGCGGCTTGGACAACGACACAAATTTAAGGAAGAACGACGAGACAAGCGCTCACTTGCAACTCACTTGCAACTTTATTCAAGTGCACTAATGTCATATCGAAAATTACCCACTGAAGGAGGCGAGAACTGTCATTGGGCTAAAAAATAAACGCTTGAAATCACGAATTGGCGCGCGACCGATATAAAAAGGAAAGGAAACTCTGAAGAATTACGGCGACTCCTTGCAGCAACCCAGCGGCAACCACAGCTTTACATCAATCCCTGTAAATCCATAGCCCATCATCTGCAATAGCCTGAGGAGACACGAGTCACCTGTGGCGAGGCACGCGCGAATCGCTTGTACTACTGACCCTTAGATTGTACCTTCTGGGTACTTGTGAATATCTGGCCAACGCACCGTGTCAAATGTAGAACACGGAGTACAGCCATCTACGCTTGCTGCGGCAAGGCGTCGGAAAGAGCTGAAGGGGCGCCTCTGAATTCAGGAAAGCATCATTAGGATGTGCAGGGGTGACAGTCGTGTCCGGCATCGACTGCGCTGTGATATCCACGCCGAATGCATGGCGATGGACATACGGCGATGTACGCACGTACGCTCCTCGGGCTGGGATTGAAGTACCCCTGTAATATACTATTCATCAGTTGCCGCTTGGGAGAATGGTTCGGAGCAAATGGCATCGGGGAAATTGCTCAGGGGGCATTTTAAACACGGGGCCAACGTCCCGGGGCTTTTGCGACGGGGTGTCTGCACGCGGGGCAGTCATGATACACCCGGCAAACAGTTACCCAGTCGGTAGGACTAATGTGCACGCTGCGATAACTTTCCGAGGCGCTGCAGGCGAAATTCAAAAGTTATAATGATTTATCGTTCCACGCCCTGAAGGTCCGGCCCAACAGGCCACGAAAGTGACAAAACTTGTTTAGGAAACCCTGCAGTTAGACCTACTTAGCAGAAAATAATATAAAGATACCATTCTTTGTGGTGTATAGTTTTGTCCTTGCTTTGTGCACATGCTGTCACAACACCCTACGCATCGCTATTTTAACTAAGGGAATCTATTTTTTATGACTTTTCAGAAAAACAGCACTGTCGTTAAACTGAACCACAGGCGTTGCTGGTTTCCTCAGGTTCCAGTTAATGCGGTTACATATTTATACGTATATTATCTAGATATGTTATTCACCTCTGTTTTCTGCTTCTTTTGACACAACGCATATGCATAACGAGCTTAACGGCTGCATCCTGCTCGCCTGTTTTCCGACGCTCTGGTTAAAAACAGGAGACATGGTCGCTTGCGACAGTAGGAAGCAGCGGCAAAGCCGGATGTCCCCGGCGTCTTTGTCGGTGATGGAGCGAAAGCCGCGCGCGCCCGCCCGACGACACTGCTTTGTTTTAGGCCTGTGACGCTGCCACTGCAAACTAGTTTTGTCCCCGTTATTTTTCTTCCGGCCCCTGGTTTTTTTCTCTCTTTGTTTCGTGCTTCAGGACGTGCAGTGCAGACGCCTTTATACTCGCGGTGAAAACAAAGCGGCCGACTCCCGCCTTTACAGTCGGTGTGAGGGTCTACCGCTGCATGCACGCGCGCGCGGCGTCATATAATGACATCGACGGCCCCGTTTTGCTTTGCACGACAGCTTTCATTTTGTTTTTGTTTTTTTCGTTTTGGCGCGAAAATGGAGCAAAGCGTATGTTCTCACATTGCTGAGTCAGCGCAGCCCATGCACAGCTCCCGGGCCCGACTATAGGGCCGGCACTGACGAGCACAACTCGCAGTGCGTTAGCAGTTAATTGGTTACAACCCAGCGAACCCGGTCCATTGTCACATCTCTGAAGTTTCGTCACTGCACGACAACAGACCCCTTGCCCACCACGTGGACCATGCTTGCGTTTATCCGCTGCTATTTCTTTGTCCTGTAAAATGTCTGTACCAGCTGCTACAAACCACCGCAAAAAAATAAAAAGCGTTTATTTTTTCACGTTTACCTGCCCCTTCCACACAGTACAAACATACCGATGCTTGAAGAAACTGTAAATGTAACAATTATGCGGGTAAATACGCCCTCCCCCCCCCCTTCCACTGGTTGCGCTGCTGAGCACGAGGTCGCGGGTTCGATTCCCGGCCGCGGCGGCCGCTTTTCTGATGGAGGCGAAAAGCAAAAACGCCCGTGTGTTCGAGATTTCGGCGCACGTTAAAGATCCCCAGGTGGCCAAAATTAATATGGAGCCCTCCACTACGGCGCGCCTCATCGCCAGCGTTGCATCGGCGCGTTAAACCCTACAATCAAGCAATCAAAAATCAAATACCCCCCCCCCCCCCACCCTTTCCCTGTTGTGACTCATCGATCGGAACTGGTGGAGCCGCCCACCACCAACGTCGACATGGTCTCTGATTTCAGAACAATTGAAACTTCAGGCATGGTAGGAGAAGAGCTGTGCGTTGGCAAAGGCGTACAATAGTTGAGTCCTAAAATTCCATTGTAGTTATTTGTGTATTGATGCGCTGAAGTTTTTGTACATTGATGCGACGTACACTCGATGCCCTGCACGCCTTTTCATGCACACGTGCCGTCATAAGTAATTGCAACAAGGATTTGGGAATATCGCGAAATATTTGTCTTACTGGCTTTATGACTGCCATCACCGGTTTACAGGAAGCTTTTTGCTATTAGCGAGGACTCCTTTAAACGCACACCAATGCAGCCAGGCAGCTTCCGGAACAAGAAATATTTGTAAATTTACGAGACGGTGTTCCAATTACTTTTGACGGCACCTGCACATTGATACAGAGAACTGTTGATCGTTCACTTTGAATTGCTAAAAATCTATATTTTTTATCTGTATGATAATCCTTCATTTGCTTAGAGCAAGAGAGTGTTGTGAAAAAAGGGCGGTGGGAGACTGCTCCTTTTTTTTTACTACGGACAGCTCAATCGATGCGTACAGCGTCGAATTTTAAGCTTTCTTCTCCCGCTACGTCGCTGCCTTCGCCAGTCGTAACGTCATTACAAGCACCGCGCTGTTCGATGTAAGGCGTGCGCGAGTATGCGAACACGATCGAAAATGATGCGCATACAGCGCAAAGACCAGAAGAAAAATTGGCCGCGTATCTGCTTCGTTCGTTGCAAATGCCGTCAAAAGACGATAGTCTTTATCGGCTATTGCGAAGTAAATGCCTCCCTTCGCTTTGCCGCTCACCTCTCATGTTGTTCCTCTTGCGTCGCGCTCCTCCCAAGGCAAAGACGCCAAAGGTTTGCTTAAATCATTTTAAATTTCCCGCGTTCCACTGCTCCAAACCGGGTGTCTCGATGCGAACGCTGCTGTACGGCGGAGACGCGCGTTAATCGAGGCGCCCTACTTCAACGTTTATAGAACCGCGTTTCCCTACTCCACGTGCGTTGCAAGCAGAACGTGGAACCTATCTAGTGGAACCTTGCATAACTGTTGCCGGTTGATTTCTTAAAATGGCGCAAGAAGCTATAGTGGCGCGGGCGACAGTAGGCGACGGCGAAGTGAATTCTTTTTCTGCAGTTGATGAAGTATTTAATTTCGCAAAAGCAAGCATGTTTGATTTTTTTATAAAGGAACACTGCAAATATCACTTCTGTATTGATTTGCTGTCTCATATTTGCGTAATGTCTTGTTCTTCTTCAACAATGTCGACAAGTATGTACCTTACACCGGACATAGACGGGTAGATTTAGCTGTGACTATATAAGACTAATGGGCAGGCATTGTTTTGCTTTGGCCGGGTGGCTGAATCGAGTCACAGACAGACAGACGGACAGACATACAGACATACAGACATACAGACAGACCAAAATTTCTGGGTTTAAGGAGCCCAAGAAAGACTATCGTCTTTAAAAAACCCCGCCGCCGTAGGGAATAAGCTACAAGCGAGGCATTTCTTTCGGTAGAGAAGCCCCTGGGAGGGGGCCCTATTATGTCACCTCCCGCTGTATATCAATAAGGGGGTTCTGGCGCCCAGGCACGTCTCAAAAAGGAAAACTCTTCCGAACCAAGTGCTACGTCGCTTCTGCACGGTTGCACATTCAGTCGCTGGTCCTCCGCGGAGTCGCTTCGCGGCACCCGCGTGGGCTGGTCAGCGGGCTTTATTGAATTATTCTGCCCTAATGAAGTGCCCGGCCAACGAGAGTGAGCGCTTTAAGTTCGCTATGGCGTCGATCACGGATGACGTCATCAGCTCGCCGATCACGAGAAACGACCGATATGTTTACGCTCTCTGGACACCAAGGAAAACCTTTAGGTGTAGCAAGAATTGCATTATTGTGGTGTGAACAAGTGTTGCAAAGCGGTTACTTCATGAGCACAAACAGCACCGGGCACAAGCAATGTTAGACGTAAACGGGCACAAAATAAGCGGTAATGTCTCTTACCCCAGATGGAATATTCAGTGTGCACCAAACGAGACCATATTACACTGTGGAGGCATTGTCAGACAACGATTAGGGAAAGACACAAATCCTTTGTCAGCGCCTTCTTTCTACTTGCGCAGCGTAATTGCTTTCTTTCTTGTTTTTTTTTTTTTGCTAAGGATGGACTGTTGTTGTTGTTGAAGAAACTTTTACTGGAGCCGATGAGTAAAACAAACAAAAATAAAACAAAGGTGGATGGCCCCTTCTTTGACCAAAAAGGTGAAAGCTAAAGCTGACTCCTAATTTTTTTTTCCAGCCTTCTGCAGAGCTTTCACTCTGCCTCGAACACAACATTCAATCTCATTTCCATTACAAAAAACTTTCCGGAATCAGGAGTGCGCCGCGCGAAATCAATAAAAGCGACAATAAAAACGCCAGTAAAAGTCGCCTGCATACATCATTTCTCGTCTTGACGTGTGCTTCACTTCTTGTTGGCTTCTCTCAGAACATGCGCTGCTTCGTAGCCCGTTCGTACGGCGACCTTTTATGGGGCATAAAGCACGAAAAGAAGCCCCGGATTTCGGCCGCCCGCGGCGTGGTCTAGAACGTTAAAAAGCCGCTGTTGAGATCGTAAAGCGAGCTTCGATTCCTGCCTCGGAGGTGACGGGGTTCGTCCCGGGCTAGTTCGCCTTTTTCCAGAAGCACGTGAATCGGGGAAGACCATATAGGCGCCGGGTCTATGTGAGCGCAGAGCTTACCGGGCACACGAAGTTATACGATGCGGAATAATTCTACGTTATGGTGCCAGGTGCCGGTTAACTTTGTCGGCGGCCAAACGCAAGCCGTAGTACAATTTGAGTACTACCGGTGGGTCGAGTCACCGAAAGGTAGGCCTTTGGCATGGCGGTAAGGTTGGAGGAAGCAACCTTTAATGCCAGCCATTAAAAAGCCAAGGCCCGAGAACTATTCTTTCATCTTGTTGCTACTTCCCGTTCCTCTACATCACAAACACCATCCCTCCCCGCGAACACAAAACAGGTGGCGGCAATGTCGTTCTTTTAACTGGCAGAAAACGTTCGATACGCGCAAACCTGGACAAAGGCGTGATTTTGTAAGCGGGTCACTTTACGCGAGTAAAGGTCAAAAGGAAGGAGGAGACTGGGCGTTCCCGGCGAATTTTTTTGTGGGCCTCCCGTGGAACTTTAGAAGGACTTGTTGTTGGGCGAGTTGGTGCATTTTCTCAGAAGGGGTAAACTCCGCTAAGTAAGACGCTACACAAAGAGAGGTACACAAAGACAGGCGCAGACTTGCAACTGAAGTTTATTCCACGCAGAAACACACGCAGAAAATGTTTGTGGGACGTTTGTGTCCGCGCTTGCTCGCTGCTCGCTCTCTGTCGTGTCCTGCAACAAGATACAGACAGAGGTAATTTCAGATTAGTGTTTTTAAATGCGATTTTTTTTTTTTTTTCAGTTGAGTTTTGCATTACCGACGCTGACGCATGATGGCGGCTCTTCTGTTCAATAGCCGATTTTCAGTAAATGCACTCGCATTACCCTGCCACAGTACTCTGTCACCACGCGTTACCAGACCAGGCATGCTCTGTTTAAGTCCAAGTACCGTATTTTCGCGCGTATAACCCGCCCCTGCATATAACCCACACCCCCACTTTCCGTCGACCAATAAAAAAAAAAATAACCCCGCGTATTTCCAGCGCATATTATACATAAAAGGATGGACCAGAGCTACTACTCAAGCAACATTACAAATTTGTTTATGGAACTTACCTAGCTGACTACGTAACTAGATGACTTGCCGCATGTATTTTTTTCAGGTTGGTATGTTGTTGAGCTGCGTGTGCAAAATAAGCACTGTCAATGGGATAACAGTGGCTGAGTCGCTATTACTGCTGTAGGACAATCACGGCCCAACGCGCACTGCGGTGAAGCTGCACCAAAGGAAATGCCTCGCATATATTCCGCACCTCCACTTCACCCCTGAAATTTTTCCTTCCCGGTGCGGGTTATACACACGAAAATACGGTATACCGTCTTAGTAGTGACCCAAACAACTTTACGCTGTCAGTCGCCTTTCTTCTGCATACTGGGACTTCGCACGTGTTGCATGCGTGGACTTTTCACTGGTGCAAAGACTGCTCGACGTTTCACATTGCCGCGAACCATGCCTTACTTATGTGTTTCTTTGCCAGCGCCCATGGTCGTGTACGGCTATCTTATCTGTGTTTGGAGCGGAGAGCGTACTTCGTCCCCCTTCTTGTGTACGCCGCCTAGGCAAACTTATGTCATAGGGAAACGGCGTTGCCTCAAGTTCGCTGTCTTGAACTGATCTTAAATGTTCTGGCTCGAAATCGGTGTTACCAAAAACGCTAGCGGTGGGAATAAATGCGGGTCCAGCAAATGCCGCGGAATTCAATCCGCCGACGTCCGTCGGTGCACGTCACTTCTTTGATTGATTGATTGATTGATTGATTGATTGATTGATTGATTGATTGATTGATTGATTGATTTTAGGGTTTAACGCGCCGACGCAACGCAGGCGATGAGGCGCGCCGTAGTGGAGGGCTCCGGATTAATTTTGACCACCTGGGGATCTTTAACGTGCGCCGAAATCTCGTACACACGGGCGTTCTTGCTTTTCGCCTCCATCAGAAAAGCGGCCGGTGCGGCCGGGAATCGAACTCGCGACTTCGTGCTCAGCAGCGCAACGCCTTAGCCACTGAGCCACCGCGGCGGGTACGTCACTTCTTTGACTGTTTTTGATCGGAGCACAAATTCGCTCCAATCAACGTTCATTTCTACAACTTCGCTTCTTTTTCTTCACTGCGTGGAAATATGGAGTTTGTTTTGGAATCATTGATGTGATTTATTCGAATGAAGATAGCCCAAGGTAAGCTGAGTTTACCTTGGTCATTAAGTTTTTTTTTTTTTTTTCCTTGGAGGGTGTGATATCTTTAGGGCGTAGAAGCGAAATGTGAACTACGAACGTGAACAACGTCCCGCACTGCGAGGGAAATCAGAAGGAAGAAACTCGTGTGTTTCACGCAGTGCTACATAACCAAAATGTCAACTTTATTCTGTTAAACTTTGTTCAGTAGCAGACTACGTTAAAGTTCGATGAACGTCAGCACAACAAGCTCCACGCGCCACAAAAATGAGCATGCAAAATAGAAAAATATCAATGTAAAAACTACGCCGGCATGCAGAAATACAAGAAGTTATCCTAATCAAATGAAATCCTATGTTATCTTGAGGCTGTCTTGCGTGAGTGTAGGTCTCAGCAGAGCCCTTGGCAACCTACCCCGGAGAGGGCGAGTATTGGTTGGTTAGTATGTTTAGACAAGAGGAGCGCCATTTCCAAGCTGGGCACGGGGGGCGCGGGCCGAGTTCTACCCTTTCAGGCCCCCACCGCAAGGTCAGGACCAGGCTCAAATTACTGCCCAAGGTTGAAGGGACTGTCGTCAAGCGCCCCACCAAGAGACGGAGGGGACCTGCCCAAGCCGGCACCCTCCACACTCCCCGCTGCCCGGTCACGGCGACGTGACACGAAGCACGTCCGCCCCGGGGCATCCCTTTCGCAAGCCGAAATAGGGAAGCCAGGAGCCTCCTTATTTACCTCGGACGGCGGGGGGTCGTGCAGGAATAAATGGCCGCCAGCTGTGCTGTTCACGTGTGAGAGCGCGTGGGACGATAAGTTAAGGAAGAAGAAGAAGTAAGGAGTGAGGAAGTCGGTCACTGTCTCCTGTCCAGGCTGGCACTTACGGCTGTGCTGGCTGACCATCGGCGAGAGGGGCGCGATAGAGAGGAGAAACCCGGACAACTATGGGAAGCGACTGCGAGAGGGGGGGGAGGTAAGGGGGTGTGGCTGCAGGCGTGAAGACCGAAGAAAGCAGAGATAAGAGCCCACCGCTGTGGCCCGGTCCTGACACCCCCCCTGCCCTCCCCCGAAGACAGCCTGACGCCACCGCACTGCACGCAGGAAGAAGAACGCGTTCCCTCCATCACTCGACAGCTGTTTGAAAAGCAGCCTCCTGGTAGGCTCCGTTTAGACTTGGAGCGTTGGAAACTGATATAAACACGATTCAAATGGTCGAAGACGAACAATCAGTTTCATCGCGATAATCCAGACATGCGAGTACATAACCACACCGAAGCCGCTGTCCGGACAGAAGCACACCGTACAAGAGCTCACCAATTTCTCGCATGTGGACAAAAGCAAAGTACACCATTGTATAACTACAGTGTTCTGTATAACGCACGTGAACCCCGGGAAAGATACTGTTGGGTCCCGTGTTCGTTAAATGACAACAAAGGAAACGGAAGGCTGGCTAATCGGCGAGGAGGTGTAAGAATGTTCAGGCATTAGTAGACAACTCTGAGAATTTCTGTAGATGGGATTACGGAGTTTCTGAAGAATGTTTGGAATGCTTTAGTTTTCGGCAGCTGTGCTTCCCACCAATTCAACATTTTTTTCAGCGAGTACCTGCTCAATGTCGGCAATCCGCTACTCGGAATTCGTAATTAGCTCCTTCAACATTTAGAATTACACGGGACGCGCAGCATTATATGTCTCCAGTGCTGAACTACCCTTTCTTGAGCCTTTGCGCAGCGCGCAGCAATTGCATCGAACTGCTGATTGGAAAAGTCAAAAAGCTTGAAGTATGTGCATCCTTCAGTTTATTTTGCATTGCCGTCCTCATATCGCGCATTTCTTTCTTGAGGTACTTCGTTACTTGAGCAATAGCAGATGACATTTTGTTTCTCGCATTAGTGTTGAGTTTCAGGCTGATCACAGTTCTTTCAAGATTGATCTCGCTGGAATTGTTTAGCGTTATGAAAAGTGTTTTCGAACCGCTACAGTTGAAGGAAACAGCTTGCTTTATGCGAGGTTCCAAATTTAGGAAATTGTTCTACTAGAGTCTAGGTTCCACAGGCCTGGATGCCATCAACGCGAACTCTATGGAAAACTTGACGACGAATTGCACAGAAATGATTGAGCGTTCTGCAAAGCGTTTTCTCAGTATTCGGGTCCAAGGTGACTCCATGCTGCGTATGAAATGTCCCTTTTAGAATTTCACCTAAAAGATCGAGCGCTCCGCAAAGTATTTTGGCAGTTTGGGACACATCGCTCTATATAAAAAAAGTTTCCTTTTCGAATTCCACCAAATATGATTGAGAGTTCTGCGAAGTATTTTTTGCAGTATTCGCATCCAGTAGGACTTGATCCGAACTCGCATCACTACACGAAATGTCACATCTCGAATGACACAAAAATGATCGAGCGTTCTGGATGTTTTCGTAGTTTGGGGCTGGTTGCTGTGTATATGGTTACACAAAAGTGGCTGATCGCTATGCGAAGTATTTTTCCAGTGCTCAAAGTGAATCCTTGTTCTGTATGAAATGTCACTTTTCCGCAGTAGTCTCACTATGTTCCTGGACGTTCTGCCTTTTGAGTGGTGTTGCCTTAGTCCTTATATGGGGCAGATGAGCCAGGGGTGACACATAGTCAGTCAGAAGAAGTCAGTCAGAAGATTTTATTGTAAATAGAAGGTTGAGTACATGGTTATGATATACAGGAGGAGGTCCCAAAGTCACAGACTGCAACGGGACCTGCTATAAAGACTGACATACGTAATTTTACAAAGTGCAGCAAACAGGAGATTCGATGAAAAGGGTGTTTTTAGCAAAAATATTGCGACAGTACGTTATTATTAGCAATATTGTAGATGTTGGGACGTTTTATTGCGGGGGCAAAAAGAATTAGGTTTCTGATGCGGGCGACCAACACGGGACCTCTCAGATCGATGGCTGTCGAGCACCAATCATTTCTTCTACGGCATCGTGGCCCTTCGGTAAAACATACCTTCGGCGCCATGACGGTATAGACGTAAATGCTCTTGTACTGCTCTAAGAGCCGAGAACGGTAGGCGCGCACTGGGGCTGAGGCCCAAAGGAGGGGGGGGACGCCGGAAAGAGAAAAGAACGTTTCACGTCTGATTTAACTTTTTATTGGTTTTTCTTTTACTCGGAGTCCCGCGCTGAGCTGGTAAAAAAGCATTACGAAATTCTTTTCAATCTCTATCTGAACAAATAGCAAGACTTAAGATGTTGCAACCTCATCGCCGTCGCCCTTGCCATAGATGATCAAAGGGCGAAGTGCCCGCTGGATGTGCGCGCACGCCGCGCAGGCGCCTCTTACACAGACAGCCAAGTGGAATAATTGAAAGTGGCGAAACCGCTCGCCGTTTTCTCGAAAGCTCCAAAAGCAGGAAGCGCGCAGTAATGGAAAAGAATCCTCGCGACTGTTGGAAATGTACGGAGGCCGAATTTCCACCAAGAGCGCAATAAAAAAAGCAAAGTTACTCTCAAAAAGGAGTGAGAAACAGACGTTAAAAAAAAAGGAGGGGGGGTCCGCAAGAAAATTATCATAAGGCACTAAGCTCAACGTGCCGGAGGCGCACTACCGTCTTCCGCCTACGCAGAATCTCGAGCAATTTTCCTACCCGCCTGCAAACACACTTTTGAAGGCTCGGTCCACCGCGAGCACGTGTGGCCGCGTTAGATGAATGGTTATGTAAAGGGAGTCTCTCTTCGTTCAGCTTTCCTTGGACGGTTCCCCCTTTCCGTACCCTTTCTCAGTCAACATGTTTCGTTAAAAGAGCGAGTTCTTCTTTACCCACGTCCTCCAGCACGAAGTAATCTTAAACGTTACCGCCATCCCTGCCCTCTTTCCTCCCCATCTTCTTTCGCCTCCACCCACATAGCGCTCCTATTTAGCCGCTTTTTGAGCCTCGGCTCCGAATCGCAATGCCATGAGCCATTCCATGCAGCTGGTTGCAGCCGCTTTCGTTTTCCTCGCTATCCGTGCCGCATGTTTGGCGATTCACTTGTTCTTTGTGTTTGCTTTTACCCCGTCAGTTCTCGTCTCTTGCCTGTCTCTCCCCCGTCGCCGATGCGCGCTGTACAGCTGCGGTGTTCTGCTGAGCCGTTAGTGCTGAAGGGCGCAAGAGAGAGGGAGAGAGAGAGACGGGGGGAGGGAGGCTGGCACGAAGGCCAAGGCCGACGCGGAAGGGAAGCGGCTCGTCGCCTCCCCGGCTGCTTCCAAATGTCTCATTACGAAGCACCGCTCGGTGTTCGGCGCTCGCGACACAAGGACCGAGGGAGAGGTTGCCGGAGCTATGCTGCTCACGCATCTCGCCCGCTTCAACTGAATCGCCTGCTTGGCTACCCGCTGCAAACGGGGGAAGCCTTCCAGAATTTTCGCTGCTTTGAGGCTCCCCTGTAACTGGCGGCTGAGACGAGAAAGTTTACCCGGAAAAGTTTGCATGTGCGCCTGTCTGCAGAAATGGTTTCTAGCGCGTGCATATCATGCAAAACTACGGCTGCATTTTTTACAATCGATACAGTCAATCGTTTTCTGAGAACTATCAATTAGTTTACTTATGGTGGGATATCAATAGTACTGTGGGTAGGTTTACAATAGTCGACTAAGAAGTATCGGTAGTAGACAGTACGTATCACATTACCGTGCACTACGTACTGTTTTACAGTACGTAGTACACGGCAATATTCGCCTCTGAAGTTGGCAACTCATGGTTCACTAAAGTGTACTATCGATAGTCTAACGGTAGTGCATGCATAGTTTTTTGGTTGCCTTTGTGCGTTTGTGTGTGCGCGTGGCGTGCGTGCGTGCGTCGCTAACGCCGTCAGCTTTAGCCGCTGATCGAAACCCACGCAGCTGCATCGAGCGCCGGCTCTTGTGTCTCAGTTAAGTTCTACATCTATTACTTACCTTCTATGTACTTTTTTCCCCTCTGTCGGCGTCCTCTCAACTGCCTCAACGCTCAAAGTGGGACCCGAATCACGCAGCACATCGAAGCGCGAATACATGTTGTCCTCTCTCGACCACTTCCGCGAACGCCTGACGCTTGGGTAATGCGCCGCTTACATTATTCTTCGTACTTTTTTCTTCTTGTGCCCAGCTGTCCTTTCATTCTTAGCCCGAGGCGTTCCTTTTGCACTCCTCTCTGAATCACAACGTGCGCACCTCCTATGGAGGCTATGTTACAACGCCAGGCATAGTCGCCTCAAAAAAAGTGCGTGCCCGGTTGAGTAAAACATATTAGAACGCATTGTCAAGAATTGCGGAGGTGAGATACCTTCCGGGATAGATGCAATTTGCTTATTAGGTGCATGTATCCAGTTGCATGTTAATTCACTACTATATGTGTAAACCCCTCAGGCACGAGACAATAACAAGACACTGTCGACGTTGCGGTAGTAAATAAACGCGCATCCGTATAAGCACCGCAAACTGCAGCTGGGCGAAAGTTGCGCAGATGGGGGACGGTGCCTTACCGTATGTTCATCCAAGAGTTACTGTGTTTCCAACTCCTTTTTTTAAGATTTCTTCCGCACCGGTAAGTTACCCCTGCGAAGCGAGTGACGTTGAAAGGTGGGGCGAGGACGGGCGCTCTACATGGGTTGCGCTTCTATTTTCACACCCATTATGGGCGGGATATGTAGGCACGCAACATGGCATCCTTCTCCGCTACATCTACGCGCACTCCATCACGCCCACAGAACACTAACTTTTAGAACTTCTTTGGTGTTACGAAACGGACCGGTCATTTTTCTGCGTCGGCGTTGACCACAAACATAACAGGTAGAGAAGCGGTATCTCATGTTTGTGAATGAACTCATAAAAATCAAGACATCGGCCGAAACAAAACGATTCCGCATATTGTGCGCCACCGAATGATGATTATAACAAGAATATTAATAACAACAACAATTGCATGCTAAGCACGCACGACTAGTTTTCACGCCTGCTGTCAGGTAATTGCAGACGAAATTACAGCCTGGTTAACTTTTTCACTGTGACATGTGGCTTTAGTGCCAAGTAAAAAGAAAGAGGAAAATGAAAATATTAAAGTCTTTGTCACGTATGCGAGCAGAGAGGCGACCTAGATCAATCATTCTTTTTGTATGCGCGTGCGTGCTACATCCCAGCAGGTCGCCTTGTTGCTACCTGCTAGCAGTCGCAGCGTGATTGGCGAGTATCGGCAGGGAGCACAGCGATGTATGTTCACAGCGACGTTAGTTGTGAAAGCGGCCTTGGTTCAACGCATTAGGGAACAAAGAGGTGGCTGCGACAAAGGAGGCGCCTGCCCTATTTGCGAACCTTATACCGCGAGTGGCATTATTTCTTCGACAGTGTAAATAAAGACTTATGCTTGGGCGAAAAGAGCGGAATACAGCGGAAGGGGGTATGCTTTAGCAACAAGCCACTTTTGTCGGCGTCCTTTCTTTTTATTTATGCGCGAGGATATCCACGCTAGAACAGTTGAAAATAACCATGGCAGTCTGGATAAACGGGGCGTCAGCTCCACTAACGAAACGACGCTGATTCGACGTAAATGCACGACGTAAACAGAAGGGTTACGACCGGGTTGTGTGATAGATGTGGTAAAAATACAAGTTGAGCACTTTTTTACTGAGGGCACTTCATTTTATTTCTCAGAATAGTCTGATTATTTTATTTCTTAATATTCCCGACTAACGCGCGTCGTGCATGTCAATCCCTCTGTCCACACATCACTTCCTCACCTCCGCTATTGTTAGTAGACGAAGCCACCTCTTTCTCTCTCTCTCTCTCTCTCTCTGCTTATCAGGAAAGTTGCACGCTTTAACACCACAATGAAGCGGGTGCTGTAAAGATCTTTATGTAGCCGAAGGAAGGTAAGATTGTCTTACCATGATAAGAGATTACAGAAAGTAAAAAAATCATACCGCACATGGTTGATATAGATATTGTTTATATAATATTTACGTTCGTGCATTTATAATACCCATAATTTGCCTAATCGCAACATAAGCCCCCCGCTTTGAACACCCCGCTCTGCAGCAAGACTTCGGCTCGCGCGCAGCCATCCTAGCACGTCTCTCAGCAGTCAGGGTCTAGTACACCATAGTCAGGGTCAGACGCGAATAAATATTGAACGCACTGCTCGGCAAATGATATGCAGGCGCGTCTAAGCGCGTTCGTGTGCGTGCGTGCTTTGCTATAGCTGCGCCTGCCGAGCCCACATCTGCAATTGGCCCGTTGACTGGTCGCGTTCTGCATGGCTTAAGAGCAGTGCGAAGCAGTCGAGCATGCACGCATACACGGCGCGGTCCTCGGCTGCTGCCGACATGCGTGAGGCGCAAGTGGAGCTCCCGCGGTTACTTCAACGGCCACGCTACGCTAGCGGCTGCCGATGACGGCGCAAAAGCAGCCCCCTCTCCCTATTCGAAGAACCTGATTGCAGCTTTTATTGCCCACACGTATAGCCATTAAAACTGTGCATGAGCAGCCACATACCTCATTAACGGTGCCATTTAGGGGACGATGCGCGTAAGGGCCTTTCAGTCATTGCCGGAACTCGTGGATTGCATATGGGCTTGCCGATTGAATTCTGGATGGCGGGCGCACTGGCGGAGCTCGATCGTAAACTGCCCCAAGTTTGCTATTCGGTATGACAGCTGCAGAGCGTTGCTATTGCGCTGTCTGAAAATCAAATGCCTTTATCAGAGCCAATATTCTTATTGTGTATGTATGTGCGTGGTGAGGATATGGTTCGTTTTTGTGGAAATTACAAAAACAGCCATACTTTCGAACCACATTGGCTCGCTCCCCCGGATGATATTGACTCTGTTGTTAATATTCTACGTATTCTATACGACTACTTCTGTTCGAGCCCGCACACATCGTCTAAACGTCATTTCTACCCTCCAAAACAATGTGCATTGCATGCCGGCGCGGTGGCTCGTAACAGGCGTCCTGCCAGCGAGAACAAGTTTCCGGGTCCGATTACTCACATCACCAGCGCCCGTTTTTTTTCTGGTGCAGGTGAAAACCGAAGGAGCTAGTGTGTATAGATTTCGGCGCTCGTGAGAGGTCAAAATTAATCAAAGGTGGTCAAAATTAATCCGGAGTCATTCATTACGACCCACGTCATAGCCTGGTTGCGAAGCGCTGGTGTAGCTCGCTGTATTAACAGAGAAAAAAAAAAAAAGAGAGAGAGAGAGAGAGAGAGAGAGAGAGAGAGAGAGAGAGAGAGAGAGAGAGAGAGAGAGAGAGAGACAGAGAGAGAGAGAGAGAGAGAGAGAGAGAGAGAGAGAGAGAGAGAGAGAGAGAGAGAGAGAGAGAGAGAGAGAGAGAGAGAGAGAGAGAGAGAGAGAACATTTATTGAGAGCTTGTAAGAGTGGTTCCCTCTTCACAGGAATCCATGAGTCGTCTTAGCATATAGACCGCTCTCCCTGTGAGCAGAAGCTGGTCCCAGAGGCCACCCCTATCTCTCTCTTGTAAACAGCGAAATAAATGTTTTCCACCGCCACCGCCACCGAGAGGCACTGGCGTACGCAAAGGTGCCGCAGCCCCCTGCAAAATTTCCAGGTTCGTGGGGGGAGGGGATGTGACATGGGCACTTACTCGGCTTATCGTCCAAGTAAGACCACTGAAAATTATTCTTCCCTCGTTAGTGACAACCAAACAAACTTGCGCAAATTAGGCGACTGCTCTCAACACGATCCGCAGTTTTGCGATGCCCTTAAGAATAACAATAATTATTACACAGTCGTCTATAGTTCACCCACAATGAATGCCGAAGTTCTTTTTTTTTATTGACTTTAGCTTTTTTACTTTGCGTTTCTCTTTACTTTTTGCCTTCTTTTTTTCCGGGTTCCGGCCGCCTCCGAAACGAAATCCTGCGTACGTGTAGACACTCTCGTTTGAACTTCAAAATCTTTGCAGGTTGCGTATATTAACGAAATCCATTGTACAGTTACTACCAACCGAGTGGGAAATCACCACAGCTTCCAAATTTACGACGCAGACATCTACTTTACAAGACTCCAGGTTACTGTTTCGTGGTTGGTCTGGTCGCCTGGTCAGAAAAGACAGAAAGACAGCTCGAAGTTGATAGCAATCGCGGGTGCCTTTGTACACGGAGCGTATTTTTTGAGCTTACGTCATCCGTTCTCTGGGCCACTGTGTCACCAGTTTCCCAGCGGACATCCAGCCCGATTCAAGCGGATTTGTCGGTCGATAGTTGACGCCGACTCGCGGGCCCTTTGGAAATATAGAGAGATAACGATAAGACACTTGCCCCTCTCGAAACCGGGCGCGACCGGATCGATCTGGGTGGTGTGTTGTTTACTTGTGTTCATCTTGGGTAGAATAACATGTTGATCCCAGTGCGGCATTGTCGCCTAGCGACATTCGAGGCGCACCCAAAGCTCTTGTAACTGTGAGATCCAAATACGCGTCAACTGTGCGGATGGTCAGATGTGCGTTCGCAAGTATAGTAGCTTACTACCATTGGTTTCTGGAAAGACGAGAGCAATGAAAGGAAAAAAAAGAAAACAAGAAAGAAGAAAGGGGAGCAGAAGCAAGGAATAAAATGATTTGTTTTCTTCGTTTTTTTTTTCTTTCAGGAGCACTGCAAGATATAGCTGATTGTCGGGATGAGCGCATACATCAAAGCCGCGTAAACTTAGTGCATCGCCAGTAACGTCCACGAGACTCGGCCAAGTTTGGCTTGAAAGGACTGCCCTAGATGCGGAAATTAATTTTGCTTGGCCTGAATGCCCCATTTGCCGCGCTATGAAAAGACATTGAGAAAGCGATCGTGTACAATAGATAAGCAGCGTAAAAACTCATAAAAGTCACAATAAAACAGGGGGATTCACAATAGCATTCAAGTAAAGCACGGGAAATAATACTTTCCCTTCTACTACAAAAGCGTATATATCACAAAAATTAAGGTCTATTTTTCTTACCATGCATCGAAAGAAAACTGCACCGCTTCAGTCCGTCTAATGTACTACGTACACTGCACTCAAGCAAGGTCGCTAGCAGAAAAGAAACATAACAGGTTCTCACGGTTGGAACTGCGTCGAACCAAGCTGTATACACACGTATTTTATTTCCCATGCAAATATGACGGGATATGCTAATGAAATTTCCCTTTAGGGCAAAGTTCCCACACGACGATCGTTCCTTCCGCAATTGTAACCCACACGAACGCAATTCCGGCTTTCTTACGAGTCAAAGCAACGCCCCGCCCCTACAAGACACGCGGTGTTTGAGATTCCAGGGAGCAGCTGTGGTTCATCAAACTGCCTTGTGGAATAAGGCGTTGTAGCATGCCGCGCGCAAACTGATTTGCGCGGGAGCACAACTTCGTTCTTCCGCATGTACCGGCCGTTATCACGCCGTAGCAGGTCAGGTGTTCTACTATGTGACTGCGATGCTTCCCAGGAGGCCCAGGTTTGACTTCCGGTCTCAGACGAATGCGAAGACGGCTGCGCTCATGATGTCCGTTTAAAAGAAAAAAAAAAAAAACTTGGAGAAACTGTAAAGCAGGAATTGTAGGGTAAATGCGTAAGATGCTCGGCCGAACACCAAGCCGCTTCAAAGTAGGTTTCGCTACTGAACAACGAGGAAACCTGGGCGTGTTGGTACATAATCTGGGCAAAACAGCGCAAAAAAAGTCAAGGACATAGAAAAATACGCGACAGGGAGAGCGCAGTCCCTGTCGTGTATCTCTCTCCGTCCTTGTCTTTTTTTGCGCTGTTTTCCCTAGATTTTCTGCTAAACACTAATGCGTTGCTGTGAAGAACTCTTTTTAGAGGCAATATAACGGGTCTTTTATGAGTATATGAAAGTCTGAGGGCTTTGTATTAACTACTTAGTTTACGCCACACTTATCCCTACGGAGCGCAATTCTACACCAAGCCCCGTAGTGTCGGCTTCACTGCAACACGCAAATGCATTGCTGAAAAGACATTATGTAGGCCCAATTTGCTTTGAGATGAGGTTGAGAGCAATGGATCAACTAAAACGTCGTTAGAGATGTACAGGGCTGAGAAATTGAACAACAGAAAGGAAAATTTCTACGATAATTCCCAGGGCAGTGCTTTGCTTTTTGAGCCTTGAGCAGATTGCCTGCTAACTAAGAGTTTTGTGGGGAAGTATTCACAAAATTCACAAGTATTCACAAAGTATTCGCAAAAGCCGTGCTCATAGTCTTTTAACTGATTTTATTTCGCATTCTCTCCTCATCAAATAACTTTCTGTTTGGCGCTCTTTGCCCGTGTCGGCCTTGCGCCAATAAAATCAAACCATCATCATCATCAAAATGATGGGGTATGCGTGGTCTGCGGAAAAGAAACAGAAACTATGCGGCACATAGTGTTAGAATGTGAGGGTATCCACCCAAATCTACATGAAGGGAATATTGGGCTTCCAGAAGCCCTAGTATTTAAGGGTATCACCGAGGAAGTTAACTTCAAGGCTGTCGAGGGGACGAAAAGAAGATTAGAATGCTGGTGGACGAAAAGCAGAGAGGGGAATATTGCCAAGGACAGTTACAACCTGTAACAGGAAAAAAAAAAACTTTTTTTCTGCCTAATAAGCTTTTTGTGCCTGCCCTAAGCAGCGTTAGTATTAAACCAAGAGTGTAAAACATGGCCATATTAGTCCTTTTTGGTAAGATGATATGTCATCACCCCGCTACAAAGGGGAAACCAATAACAATCATCATCATTATCATCATCAAGAAAATGGTATCAGGCCCTAATCTGATAATGGTAATCAGGCCAAAGTGTGAAGGACCGAAGGCTTTTTAATGATAGCATTTTTAGCCTGTTCTGCGATAATGTGATACGTTACAGGAGGACAGACGGTTTTCTCGCTGAGTGGAAATGCTTAGCCTCGCGGAGTGCAGCCGTCGGGGAAAACACGTGACGGCGCGTGGGGAGATCAGAAGGTATTGGTTTGGGCTCGTTGGTACACAGCGAAATGTCGAAACGCGGCACGAGGCGAGGGACAGAAACACAGAAGGCGACGCTCTGTGTGTCGTCATCTGTGTTTATGCGCTGCACTGAGACTCGCTACGACTGTGACACGAGACACGGCGTGAATTACTTCATTACTTCGACACGCAGACTGGCGACACTTCACGCCGCTCTTCTCCAGAGCCAGCATTCTCCGTGATGTGCATCCGTGTACACCCGTGTGCACTCCGTGTGCACCCGTTCTCGCCACGCGAAGTGTCGAAGCGCAAGACAAGACGAGGGACAGAATCACAGAATCTGTCCCTCGTCTTGTGTTACGCTTCGTCACTTCGCGTGGCGAGAACGGGTGCACACGGAGTGCACACGGGTGTACACGGATGCACATCACGGAGAATGCTGGCTCTGGAGAAGAGCGGCGTGAAGTGTCGCCAGTCTGCACGTTGGAGTAATTCGCGCCGTGTGCCGTGTCACGTAGTCGTAGCTTCTAAGTGCAGTGTTCTAATGGTCTACTGTCTGGCAACCAATGACGAGGAGTTAAGGAAAGCGAAATAAAGAAGTATTTGACGAGTAACGGCAGGGGAACCAATAATTCTTTCTCCTTGGCTTCAGTGCTTGAGAAATTTTCTCTTCCGTCTGCTTTGTGTCCTTAGTGCTGCCAACTAAATGTCCGCTAAGACTCATCTACTCTGTCTGAACCCGGTGTCTCACCAATAAAGTGTTTTTCTCTGTCTCTGTACCCACAGCCCAGCTCACTTGCTTTTTCTTACGCCCAGTAGCTCTCTTCTGTCTTTCTAATCACTGTCGCTCTTCCTTTTTTTTATTTTCTTTCTCTTCTCTCTCTTCCGCCCGTCAAGGTGTCGGCTTCACGCCAAACAGTTACAGGCCTGTATCTGCCCATTCCCCAACCACCAACAATCACTTCCTCCTCCTCCTCCTCCTCGTCCTCCCCCTTCTTCTTCTTCTTCTTCTTTCTTCCCACGAACTTGCAATTTCTGCGCAGTGGAGCGTATTGACGAGACGTCTTCTTTACTCGTTTTGCTCATCCATTGTATTCCACGTGGGTTCTTCCGACCTCTCGCCATATTCATTTGCTTACGTACCACACAAAGTAGTTGCCTCCTTGTCGCCCTTGCGCTGATCGACAAACGAGCAGTTCAACGCCCTTCTGCAATAAAAAAAAGATTCACACATCTCCATGAAGTGAATCATGACGAGTAGGCGAAGCACTGGGGATCGTTCTTACCGTAAATCACCCGTGGCATTGCCCGCTCGCGCATGTAAATGAGTGACAACGCGTGTGTGCAGTATATAAATTTCCAATCCAATCCACTCCTATACAATTCAATTTATTCCAATCCAGTCCATTTCAATCCAATCCAATCCAATCTAATAAATTTCAATCCAGTCCAGTCCAATGCTCCTCGCACATGCGCAAACTGTGTACACGGACGCCAAATCCCGGACAAAGCGAAGTCCTAAGCTGCTTCGTAACACCAGTCACCATTTACTACTAAAAAGGGGAGGAGATGGGGTGCAGTAAAACGGAGGAAGGGCAATCGGCCTTGCAGGCATGCTACTCGAAGCCTCGCAGGTGCACGGACATCAAGAAGCGGTGAAGCGTTTCCGCAGGAGTTTATGGGTGTGCGCGACACCGACTCCCTCCGCACACCACCCCTATCACACTTAAGGGGGCGAGGCTTAGCGTGGAAATCAACGACCCTTCCTCGCGTTCACGGCTGCACGCTCGGCCCAGCCGGCGTTCAACGCCGTTGCGCTGGGAAACAAACCTCCCCGACGTCGTTTGGCCGCGCGGTGACTCCGGTAGCAGATACGCCATTTAGCCATTTCGTATACCTCGTTCGCCCCGGGCAAATTAATCGTTGCTCCACGAGCGCTGCTGCTGCCCCGTAATACAGGTGTTCGACTTCAATGGTCTGCGCACGCCGCTTGCGCACTCGAAGCGACAACTGGCCGCTGAGGCGGCGCTGCGTCGTTTGCAGCTCGCGAAAACGAGCCGTAATGGACGCCGAAGAAAATCCATCTTGTACGCGCGCGATAAGTGAAGCTGTGCTCGATGTTGTCGGTACATGACGGACACTGATTTTCGATTGCCGCGGCTGCCCGAGGGTGTCCGCTCGTTGTGTGATGAAGTCGCACCCTGCTCTGTTCGCGGAGCTGGCATCGTTGAATGCAACCAGCCCCGCATGTGTGCCAAGGAATAGGGCAAATCTAAAATTTGGGCTTTTGTTGTGTTATCGTTGGTCGTTACGGGCTTGTTCTTATTAAGCGGAGCGGACCTTGTTCCCGTTCCCGCTGCCTGCCCACTCATTTCCTAGGAGCGCGCAAAACTGTGTCGGAATCGGCTTTGCGGACCAAACGAAACAACGAAACACGTGGCTGGCGAAGAAAGAAAATAAACGCAAGGATAAAACACTCGTTGGCGTTGCAGAAAGCATGCTCGCTTTACGCCGAAGGCCAGTCGTCAAATGTGCGGCTGAGCCATGATCATTGAAAGGATGTATGCTAACTAGAGGTGTGCACGGACTCGGGCTTACCCGAAAGCCCGGGCCCGGCCCGGCCCGCGGGCCGGGCTCGGGCCACCCGACTTACTTTTCACCTGGGCCCGGGCCGGACTCGGGCCGAAATGTAAATGCTTCGGACGGGCCGGGCCGTCCTGACTAAGGTTTTCCATGATATCACAGAAACTACATGTTGCTGACGCGGTAAAAGCACGGTTCAGGACTTATGTTTAATTGGGGTTGTTTTGCCCGTTTAATGTTGGTTTTGCCTGTTATCATTTCCCTTACGGTGCATTTTACCGCCTTGAAGTAGTTTTCGCTTCCAAACGTGCCCCAATCAGGCGCGGGCCCCTACGGTATTTGGGTTGGAAACACGCTGCCTGGCCGGGCCGGGCCGGGCCCGGGCCATAAGGCTAAGGTCTCGGGCCGGCCCGGGCCGGCCCGTCGGACTTCTTCGTCGGGTCGGGCCGGGCCTACTGCGATAAGCACCGGGCCCGGGCTGGGCTCGGGCCCAAAGTTTTGGCCCGTGCACAGCTCTAGTGCTAACCGCGGACTGTTTATTTAAAGCGAAACTTTCTATGCCTCCGTGCTGCATTCCGTCGATATGCCCAAAACGCGCTTCAAGAAAGCCAACTTAGACACTGGCGTTTCCACAAAGGTGCATGAAGCGCCACAAAAAGAAAAACGCCCCCCGCTGTCGGAATCGAATCCGGGGCCCTCGCGTTTTTAAGCAGGCGGCCACTTGATTGTGCCATTCCGACACGGTCGAATTAGCTTGGGATTTCGGACTTTGGCTTTGACCAGGGTTGCATCGGAGAAAGCTTCGCGTTTTAACCATCTTTCTCTTGAAGGTACCCTGCAACACTTTCTTGAACCTTTTCTGAAATCTTAAATGCTTGCAGAACGTAGTCAACTAACACACTCCGTACTAAGTAGATTAGAGGATCGCAAAGCACCTCAGCCAAAAATTAATGCTCTATGCCCATCAGATAACTTGGAAACTTGCTCAAAAGATTTTCTCTCTTTCGCGATCTTTGAGT
Organism: Haemaphysalis longicornis; assembly: GCF_048455015.1. Classification (NCBI taxonomy): domain Eukaryota; kingdom Metazoa; phylum Arthropoda; class Arachnida; order Ixodida; family Ixodidae; genus Haemaphysalis; species Haemaphysalis longicornis. The sequence continues at coordinate 20,166,725 of NW_027526460.1, read as the reverse complement.
TATTCGACCGCGGGAATTACGTCGTTACAGCTGTGTAGCGGCTATTGGCCGGCTTTCCTACAGTTGCAGCAACGAACACATTCGATAGCCTCTTGAAAGAAAAAAAAAAGGCCACAAAAACAAAGCAGAAATGGAAGGCGTATCTGCTGCGACGAGCAAATCACGCAGCGCCACTCCGTGCTGGCGATAACTATAGCTTTCGCAGTGCTTCCAGCCCCGACGCGAAGAGTGAAAGCGTCTTTCGGAAGTGTTACTTTGATTTTTTTCGTGCGGTTTTGGTGCGCCTTGTGTTAGCTCGTCTAAAATGTGGTGAGCCTTGGTTAACGCCGCGCACAAAGCCTTGAACGTGCGTTAATTAAGCGCACACGGATCTATACCCCATCCATTGTGGGAGTGAAAAAAGTTGGGACTATTTGATTTGATTGATTGTAGGGGTTTAACGCGCCGACGCAACTCAGGCGATGATGCGCGCCGTAGTGGAGGGCTCCGGATTAATTTTGATCACCTGGCCGCTTTTCTGATGGAGGCGAAAAGCGTAAACGCCTGTGTGTACCAGGCCGGGAATCGAACCCGCGTCTTCGTGCTCAGCCGCGTAACGCCTTAGCCACTGAGCCACGGCGAAAAAGTTAGGACGATCTGTTGCATATGCGTTATAGGTGAGTAAGAACATGCCCGATTTCTTAAGTTCAGTTGAAAAGCCTTTATTTGCTTATTGTTCTTTGTGTCATGCTGAGTCACCTTCGTTTGGCGCTCTTTGCCCTTCGCTGGAATTGCGCCATAAAACCTAGAACCATCATCCTCATCATCATCAACTTCGTTTGTTTTAGGTGCTTCTTCGAAGACACCTTCGTTTGCATAATATGTCCCTTTGCCCAACGCACCGACGCGAGGACTAAGACTATGTTCATACTACCGACGTAACAGCCATGTCGTGCGCTATTGACGTAAAAAAACGGCGTTTCACGCAGTTCGGTTGGCTGAGACGTCAAATGACGTCATTCTTTAAAGATATTACGAATGTTGCGACAGCAGTCTGGACTCGGCCTAAGGCTCACCACGCCCCGTGTCGCAGTGCACTGTCCACTGTACGTGTAGTACCACCACAGGGCGATGGGGCAGTAGTTCTGCTAGGTCCCGTATACTATACACCCCGTGCAGAGGCTTCTCTTGATCGGTCACTGAGTGATAGTTGCGCATTCAGCGCGCAAGTCACTTCCCGTCGTTGTCTGAAGCGCAGGACTCGATTTGCGGACAGGGCCTTGCAGCGTACATCCAGGCGAAGTCTTTATAGCGGCTTGCTTGCACTTGCTCGCTTCGAATAACGTCTCCTGCAGTTATTGCCGCAGGAGACGTTAACCCATCTGTTCATAATAAAGTTTTTTTCTCTCTCGCCCTCATGAAAGCACTGTACATCTCTGTATTTGCGACGCTTGGGCAAATCGTGGGTACTGTAATTGCCTGGACCACATGCTCTGCGTCGGCAAACTGGCTGCGAAGTCGCAGCTCAACGGTTCTTCTTCTTCCCGCTCGAGAAGTGACTGACAAGTTACAACGCAAACGTATTGGCGGCGAGGCGTGTCTCTGCCACGACTTTTATTTCCAACTTCGAAGCGAGGTCCTAGACTTCGGTGATAATGTCGCTACTTCGCATTCACTAGAGGCCCGGCCGTTGGCGAAGGTATTGCTCAAAAGGGGGGAGGGGGGAGTATCGAACATTTAGAAGCAGGGCCAGCTGGGGAGAGTGCACGCCACGCATTGGCGCCTCAGTGGCGCCAGTTTCAAAAACCTGTTGCGATCCCCTCCACACACACACCCACCCAAACCTCTTTTGCTGCCTTTTGCAGCAAATCGCCTTGTGTGTATGCAACATTCTTTGCGAACATATTCACTAACCCCCCAATAAGTATGCGATGGCTGTGAAAGGCTTGTTCCCAAACACTAATAACGTAATGTATAGTTAATATGCACATTATGTATTATGTTTTCTGTGCTCTAACATTCTGGACTTTGTCACGTTGCTGCTGAGTTGTAAGGGGGGAGGGGGGCCGAGGGATGTCGCTTTGTCGCGTAATTTGTTTACCTTTTCGGCATCCCCCGAAGACAACTGCTTCCGTGATGTTTGTTATGTGCTCATTACGATGTTTACTCGGTAACATCTCGCCTGTAATTTTTTTCGGTTGTCTGAAATAAAACATTCACATTCACATTCTGTTTAGGATTTCTCTATTCTGATGGTTGTAAACTTAGGCAACGAACAACGACGTCCTCCATATAGCGTATACTGTCTTCGTATGGCGCTGTAATCCCTTTGCTATTGTGTTGAAGGCAAATAATAATCGGCAATGCAAATAAAAATGGATCCCTCCGAAGCTAACAAACTTGTGATGCTCAGTAGCAGATATAGCGAAAGGGACCCGCTGACCCCATGATTGTGTCTTGATGCTCTTTCCACTGCTGACGTCTTTATTAATAAATCAATCTCGGCATGCAGTTCCCTAAATGACCCACCCTCGTCTCTGTTATCCCCGTTTTTTACCAACGCAGCAATATATTCCCGTAGACGTCGTTTCCTACAGCGACTCGACTTCCGTCGTCCGTATCCGAGCACGTTTATCCTGGTGCGGAACAATCCTGCTCCGGCATTTAATGGCTGCTTAAAAGCCGGCAATGTTAAACGTTGGGTAGCAATTTGTCCGAGTAATTACTCCCATGGTCCGCCATTTTCTTTAATGAGGCCTTAACAATGGCGACATTAAGATTTTTAAATGATAACTTTGATCCAATTTAGGAGAGCTTGCAGTAGAGGAGACAGTTTCGAGTTTCGACCGTCAATGAATGAATACGGATCCTTTCCACGAGGACGGCTAGTTGTCTTATAAAATCACAATGCAGCTAACAGTGGCTAGTGCTCCACGGAACGTGAGGTTTGACCGAAATCAAAATAACGTTGTGGGTACGGGCCCCTATTGTTAAAAATTACCACAAGCACGTTTTAACTTTTCTTGCGTATGGTTATAGTTGAACGCAACTTTTCTTTATTTTTTTGCGCTGGAAACGCGTCGCCACTTCCAGCGAATTACGCTCTGTTTGCGCCGTTCAGCATCTGCGCTAACACTCATAATTCAAGATGTGCGCAAAACACGCCCTCCAATTTATACACGGGCACTGCAGATATTCATCCCTGTCCGTTTTATTGCCCAAACACTCCCCCTCCGCACGCCTCCTCGACTCGGAAAATTGCTGCCGTTCTATAAACTCGGTGGCGCATTGTTAACGCCACATATTTCAGAACTGACTAGCGTGGCACTCGCTGACCAATTAGCCGTTCTCAGCTCGGTGTTTAAGACGTACGGCCGCTCTCTGCATGCGTAACGCGCACGTGCCGCCGGGCCAGGCTGTTTCCATCGCCTCAAGCAGGGAAATATATATGCGTACACGTTCCGTGCCTAACGGACTGGAATGATTATCTCATCGAGAAGTGTGTATAACCTTTCTTCGTGCTTCTTCGCTCGCCTCGTGCCTGAACTCTTTCGAAGCTCTTGGACGTCGCTCCGGGCGTATTTGTAACGTCTGAGCGCTGCAACGCGTACCAACCGTGCTGGCGCGTAATATGGCTGTTAAAAAAAATTGGCCGCGTATATGATACTTTCGTTGCAATGTTGACAAAAGACGATAGTCTTTGTCGACATTTGTCAACTAAATGCCTGCCTTCGCTTTCCCGCTTACCTCTCATGCTGTTCCTCTTCCGTCCCGCTTTTCCCGATGTAAACATGCTAAAGGTTTGCTCCAGTCAGATTTACCGCGTTCCATTGCTCCAGCCGGGTGCCTCGATTCCAGCGCTGCCGTACGGAGGAGACGCGCGTGATTCGAAGCACCATACTTCAACGTTTATAGAACCACGTTGCCCTACTCCACGTGCGTTCCAAGCAGAACGTGGAACCTATTTAGTGGAACCTTTCGTAACTGTTGCCATTTGATTTTCTTAAAATGCCGCCAGAAGCTATAGTGGCGCTGGCGATACCAGGCGACAAAGTGATTTTTTTTTCTGCAGTTCATGTAGTATTTCATTTAAACCAAGCATTCATGAATTATTTATAAAGAAACACTGCAAATATCACTTTTGTATTGATTTTCTGCCTCAGATTTGCATAATGTTTAGTTCTTCTTCACCAATCTTGACAAGTATGAACATTTCCGACGGACATAGACGTTTAGGTTTGGCTGTACCTATTGAGCAACTTCTGTTTCACTTTGTCCGGGTGGCTGAATCGAGTTACAGACAGACAGACCAAAATTTCTGCGTTTAAGTAGCGCAAGAAAGACTATCGCCTTTAAAATAGACGTTTTTACCGCGTACACAGCAAGGAACTGCCGAAGTCTCTCTCAAGTACGCTAAAAATGACATCGTTGTTTGGTCCCGTGCCACCGCTCGCTTGCAGGTGGATTTATTTTCATTGCTGTCATTTGTCTTACTCCAGCTTTCCAGAACACAATCGATGGCCGCGTAAACAACAGCCGTAATTTACTGGGGAACCTTTCGTAATTACAGAAAGACTATGGAGTGATGTGCCATGTGTATATTTCCGGGTATTTAATGTCACGGCCCGCCGTACACACGACGTCGAATTGGAAAACAGTTTTTCTTGATCCTTGAATGCTGGAATAGTTGTAAACCATTGGAGCCAAGTCCTTGCGTGCATAGAAATGCATTGTGTTTTCCTTTCTTGAGGGATATTACGATGGCACCTTCACGCCATGTTTTTGGAAATGAGAGAGGTTTGGTGCCTTTCGGGGGGCCTCAGGGTGAGAGGAAAGCCAAACACTTCTTTGGAATAATAGCTTGAAAGCATTCCCTTACAGCCAAAAACCAATGTGCCTTGCAGCGCATGTATTCCACAAATATTCGGCTTTACGCGCAACCGTAGAATACGGAGGGCTCACAAAGGCTGAAGCGTTCTTTCGCGATTACCTTGGAAGCGCGCATCTCAAACAATCTTTACTTGAAACATCGTGAAAAAAGGCGCGGAAGAAGACGGCAACACAAAGTACAAAACCAACACAGAACGACGCGGTTTCAGGCGCAGGAAAATTCATTCAGAAAACTGCAATATGTGGAACAGTTTACCCCCATAACACAAGCTAATTGATACACCCACACATGCAAAAATAATAATAATAACAAAGTATACACGGTAAATCTCGTGTCCTTATGGGAACGCAAACTCAGCGTCCTGCAGATTTGCATAAATTTCCCAGTTGCTAGTAGCGCGTCCTCCTGTGCCTTTCCTACTGTGCGTTGCAGTCTTCTTTCTCGCCTTTTGCCATGATTGAACGAACCAACTCGCCAAACTTTCCATCGTGCTTTAAAGGGACCCTGAAACATTTTTCACAACTTTTTCTTGAAATCTAGAATGCTTGTAGAACGTAGTCAACCAACACATTCAGTACTTACATCAAGGGGTCGCGAAGCACCTCAGCCAAAATTTACTGATCTATGCCCGTCAGATAACTTGGAAACTTGCTCAAAAGGTTTTTCTCTCTTTCCGGGTATTGGCGTTCTTCGGCCGCTCGAATTGCGTCCCTGCAGTGATGTAGCGGCTATTGTCCAGATTCCTTTCAGATGCAACAATTAACGATCGCAATCGATAGCCACTTTAAAAATAAAGCCACAAAAATAAAGCAGAAATGGAAGGTGTATCTGCAGCGACGAGCAATTCACGCACTGCCGCTCCGTGCTGGCGATAACAATAGCTTTCGCAGTGCTTCCAGACCTGAAGGAAAGAGTGAAAACGTTTATCGGAAGTGTTGCAGAATCCAAGCATTTAAGATTTCGAAAAAAAAGATGAAAAACATGTTGCAGGGTCCCTTTAAAGGAAGATTCACACACGAACAGATCTGAACAGATCTGAACACGAACAGAATTCAGCTTGACGAGCAACACGAGTGCTCGTCCTATTCTGCAGAAATTGTGTGCTTCTCTTCCGAGGACGATATCCAATCTGCGCGAATGGCGCGAAATAAACATTAAAAAAAAAACTGTCTGCCACTGCCTCGCATCGCCACGCGTGTAGTTGTACAGAGGCCAGCCGTGGGGGACTGGCCAAAAATGAAGGCTTCTCGCAGCATGCTAGAAATGTCGATTTCCTTGCCTGCTCGCTTTCTCGTTGGCTTGCTCCGTCAGACGGTATTTTTTTTTTTTTGTACCTTCATGCACTCAACAGCTATCTCGGAGAAAGGTCAATGCTCATTCTTTTTATTGGGTTATTTTGCCGCTCCCCTATTCAGATGCGCGTAAGCTGCAGTCCTCGTAGGTTTTTCATGACATCGCTGGACTTCGCGACCTCCCACTGCTCAGTGGATAGCGCCAGAACTTTTGAGAGCTTCTCCATACCCGTGAACTCCCACACAATGTGGCGGAAAATGTTAGGAGTCCCGTAGAATTAGCAGTTGTAACAGTATAAAACGCGTTAAACTTCTGCAACTGTGTGGTGTCAGGGAAAGGGTTCGTCTGAAGTATTCTTAGTTGAGTTGATTCCTCTTCGGACCCGCCGCGGTGGCTCAGTGGCTAAGGCGTTGTGCTGCTGATCCCAAGGACGTGGGTTCGATTCCCAACCGCGGCGGCTGCTTTCCTGATAAAGGCGACAAGTGAAAGCTCCCATGTGTTCGAGATTTCGGCGCACATTAAAGATCCCCAGGTGGTCAAAATTAATCCGGAGCCCTCCACCACGGCGCGCCTCGCCGCCTCTGTAGCGTCGGCGCGTTAAACCCCACATTCATCATCATCGGTTCCTCTTAGGTGTGTTTCAGATCAGGAAGTGGATATTTTCTTGTGCCCAATCCTTAATGCTCTGAGATGCCCTAAATGTTTTATTGCTCAGGGGTATAGGTGGGAAAAGGGGCGGGGAGTAGATTAGCTACTCTGATGTTGGTGAGGGTAGCGGTTGTTGCCGGGTGTGAATGACCTCAAGCACCAGCGTCAGCCGCCATGTTATGTACCGACCAGATAGCTTATAAACCGTTTCTGCTGCATTTCCCTCAATCCACAGCGCTCCCGAATAATTTGCGTAGCTTTTACCTCACTCGGTGCACCTCAATTAGCTGGAAGTGTGCGCAGAGGACCGTGATGAAATACACGAACCGAGATACTACGCCCGAAAACAGCCAGTGTCATCGAGTGTGGGGGCACGAGCGCGAAGTATACAATGTAACACGTGAGCTCACTATTACCTGAATAAAGCGCCACTGCTTCCAGTCTGGCGATAAGCCTGCCGTACACCGTCCTGCGTACACGGTCTAGAGCGTACGTAGCCCTCGTCTTCATATCGTTTCTGTTTGTTTGGCGTAGTGTGCGAAACGTTAAGAGCAGTCATTTTCGCGAAGCATTTTTGTTTTACAGTTCTATGCACGTTCGCATCGTCTAACGAAGCAGAAGTATGAGTGTGTGAACTAGCCATCCTCCATCTCGGGGTTGCCGTAATTATCTTTGAAACGTGATGCAATTACATATGCGTGATCACCAAGCCTAAACAAGAAAAATGTACACAAGCGGTATACTTTCATGTCGTTGCGTCAGGTTTTTAATGCAACTATTCTTAAAATGTCTCTTTAAAAATTGCGAAGCTTGCACTTAGTCGCGCAAGCTTGAACCACAGAGAAGCCGGAGGATTTCTTTCAATGTAAGCACTGAAGGACACACCACCACGCATTGCATTAGGTTTGAAATCACTTATTTACATGTTCCATCATCGCTTTTCACTGTGGTAGATAAGAGTCGTCGTCATATACATCTATATCGTAATATTCCTCATGGATGGCTGGCGGGCCACGATCGTTTCGTCCGCAGGCTTTCACATTTTGGGCGAACAGGAGCACTTCTAACTGCACCCAAAGTGCTCTCGCGAGTTCTGGAGTCTTCCAGTGGTCGGGCAGGAGCAAGGGTGTTGTGTTTCATTGGTCGATGAGGAGCCCTTTTTTGGCGCCGAGAGCAGCCGAGTGCAGTTCTCGGTGCTCCATCGCCAGCGGCGGAGTAACAGGGAACGCAGAGGAAGTCACATGACCTCTTTTGCGTCACTTCTGGTTTTATCCCCGGGGAAAAATGGCGGAATCCAGCAGCCGCGGTAGTCGCTCAGTGCGTACGGCAGCAGCTAAGCGCGGCCGTCTGGACAAGGAATTGCTGCTACTTTTAGATGATGAAAGCACCACAGATTCAAGCGCAAGCTCATCATCGGACAGCAGCAGCAGCGACGACGACGACGATTCGACATTGCATGAGTTTATGTTCGAGCACCTGTTCACCCCGCCGGAGCAGCGACCGAAGGTAGAGTCGTATCTGTAAAAGACGGTGGACGCTGTTATCGTTCGCAGCTAATTTTTGGGAGACACGATGGTGACCCCTTTATCATGAACATGAACATCCGCTCGGCTTCTTCATTCGTCGCCATGCGGAAGGCAGACACAAAACCACCGGCACGTATCTGGCAAAACTGGCGAGGAATAACTGCGTGCGGACATCACGAGCGCGCGAAATGCTCTGGGAAGCGAGCGCGGGAAACGTTTGGTCACATGACTCTTGACATCTCGCCCTCCCCATCTTTTCACTGCTCCCGGAGCAGCGCGAATGTTTCATTCGAGGAACGAAAGCACACGTCCCCGTTACTCCCGTGTGCTGCTCTGGCTGCTCGCTGCACTTGCTCCTGTTCGCCCAATGGAATTCGCCATAAGTGGAACGCGTCAGTACGCGCTAGAACCAGCGGCAACCGGCTTCGTGAACTGGGCGTCTTTAGCGCGAGCTGTCTTGTGCTCCCCCCTTGAGGAGTGGACGCACCTGAACTGTTTTCTTGGTATTATTGCGAGCGCCATGCGCATGCCTGGACGACGCAGAGCGCTCCTTGTGAAACGCGTGCTCATGTGCGCGATAAACGGTAGAAGTAACTATTACTTGGGCTTTTCTGATGATGCCGCACACGTTCAGGCCAGCAACAACAGCTCCGCTGTTAAAAAAGACAATGAAAAAAGACAAGAGACAATGCAAATAACAAAAAAGACAAGACAAAAAGGCAAAGTGGAAGGAGTGAGTTGGAGACGAAGCGCAGGGGTGGGCATGATGTTTCGGACCCTTAGCTCCTACGGGGTCCCTGTTCGGTGTAGCAACTAGCAACTGCCCAAGCCTGAGGATTGACATGATGTTTCGGTCCCCGTACGGATTTTTCAGCGTGAGCGGGAATCCCGTACAGGATCGATCTGAAACATCATATATTCAATGCAATGCAGTGAATTGACAGCGAATTGACATGGCGACCGCAATTCACTTCCTTTGACTGACGACATTTCATCGAACCTTCTTATTACCTTAGAATAGATTTAGCAAGGCTTCACGTCGGACGACCCGACCCCAGACTGAAGTATTAATGTAGGTTATTTACCATCACAGCACGCGGGCAGGATAGGAAGGGTTGGAATTCGTTACCAACGGAAAGGACTCCAATCTAGAATGGACATAAGAACTATGATGATGATGCCGATGACGATGACGACAATGATGATGATGATTATGATGATGGTGGTGGTGGTGGTTGGGGCGAAGACGATGATGACGACGACGAAGACAATGGTGGTGACAATGATGATGATGATGACGGTGACGGTGACGACGACGACAATGATGATCACGACGACGATGACGAAGACGATGGTGGTGATGACGATGAATAAACTACGTACAAAACGTAAACTACGTAACAGCAACAAAAAAATTTCGCTTCTAGATTCATGTTGAAAACTTTCGTAAAGGTTAACGACGGTTACAGATTGCATTTGGTAGTTGAACGTGAAGCCGTGAGTGAACTCGTCCGTAAACGGACGCGTCCGAGCGCTCTCATGCGCCTTCAGCGCCTTCAAGATCCCGCATAAAATAACCATCGTAGCCCTCCTAAATCGCACCCTCCACACGCCGTATCATAATTGGCACACGTTCGTTATTCTACTAAACATTGCGTGTGAATACTTTTTTATTTATCGTAAGCTTCGTGAAGAGGCGTGATCGCAGGCCGGCTGTTGGCATAACAGCAAATCCTCGTTATAAGCGACAGTTCGTTAAAAGCCGAACGATTTGCTCTCTACGCGCTGCAACGGGGAACCGTAAAACTTTGAATAAACGAAATCTTCAGTAAAGCAATTTTGTTGTATCGAGCGTTTGCGTTTGCTGTAATTTTTGGGAGTTGGGATTGTTCATTATACGAGGTTACGTTAACGCATTGGAGCATACACCAGTGGAATTATTACGTAATGTTTAAGGAAGCTCGACTAAACACAAACAGGAAGGAAAAACATTGGCTAGGAGCCATGCGCCTGCAACAGCGCAAGAGAAAGAGAGAACAACTTTATTGTGTGATCGCAATAATTGCCTATTGTCCAGAATGAAAGCCACCGAGCTGTTATCACGGCTCCCTAAATTATGAAGAACGAGATTTGCGGCAAAGGTCGCGGCTCGGAAGATTGAAGCCAACGTAAAACCCCGGGTATACGGATGGCTATCGGGCCCTCTTCGCTTCTCGGTCGCTGGCGGCTCAGCGTGCGCTCTGGAGGCGCGAGATAAAGTTAGCAAAAAAAAAAAAGTAAATTCAATAAAGGGACCGCAACTTATAGCACGAGCGCCTGTTTCCGAGACCTTGCGTCTTGTACTGCTGCTAGAAGCGTATCCTTGTAAAACACAGGACGATTATTGACGGCGTACCTTGCGCAACGGGGAAGTGCAGCCAAGCAGAGATCACGTTTCGCATGGTAATGACCCCCCCTTTTAAAGACCTCTCTCTCTCTCTCTATTCACCGTCGGCGCGGACTTATCCTTCCTGTCGACAGCCGTCCCAAAGATAGCACGAGCGATGAGCCCCGAGCGCAAGGCGAGATAACGAAGACAAGGCAGCCAGGGAAGAAGCCTCTACGTCTGCAGATGCCGAATAGGAGGATGTGCAGGCGACGGTAATCTGGCAATCCGTTCGCAGTGCACCGTTCGTCGAGGTCTTAAATGGTCTTAGGCGGCATTGTTCTCAGTGACAGGATGTTGTGCTTTTCCTAACGGTAAGCTATTTTAGCTGACCGCCTGTCTACGCCGCGTGCCCGAGCCTAACATCGCCCCTGTTCGAAGTATCAGCCACATGAAGCTACGGCCGGCCAAATCAAAATGGGCGAATTTTCGCTTAAGCCCAAGATGGCTCTTTGAGTACCAAGCAAGCATTGAGCAGACTTTTGGCGGAACCTGGGCGTCAAAAATGCAGCGAGCTATCGACCACTGCCTATTCTACTTGCCAGCAAAACTGACTTGCACATGCACCTAATTAGCTTTGTAAGGAATGACTTCGTTTTCTAACGCAATGTTATATGATTTTTGTGAGTATACGTTTTCTCTGGCAATATTGATATTTTGTCAGTGGCGGAAACACAGTTCGCCATCACCCCTCTTCCTCCAACTTTAAATTAGCCCCACTCTAGGTATTCCGACCACGTCTGTAATATGCGACGTTGAAAAAATAGATCTGATATTCACCGTGCCAATAGCGTGGTGGGTTATGCGAGTTGGTCTCACATTGAGTAACGATCGTGGCACGAGACGAGCAAAAACGCCGTTCTGTCTTCGGTGCAGCTGTCGTTTCGATCATGTACGGATTATATCGTGTTGTAAAAAAACATGGAACTAGACTGTGTTCAGACGGAAGTTGGGTTCGAAATGCATCTTCAAAAAGGCGTAGCTATACGCGTGACGTGTAGGTTGAATAGTGCGCCTTCTTTATCTGTCTTCGTCATTAATTAATTAATCCCATTACAGGACGACCGATTCTCACAATATGGGAGCTTTCAGCAGAATGTCAGCAAGGTAAGAAATTCGGCTAGTTGGTGTTGAACCCTTGGGGTCCAACTGAGCCTGAACAAAGTTGGAGAGAACACATAGAATAATAAAGCAACAATGAGAACAAACGTTTCCTGCTACCGAACCAGGCCGCACTCCAAAGTTCAGTGGTCTGTAATACTGAAATACATGTGCAATTGCTTGAGAATGTGCAAGAGGGTCAAGCTGAACGGGTACACCCCCCCCCCCCCTTTTCCTATTTTCCGATACATGCAGGAAACGTACTGACTTCGACAAAACTTGCGTTTCTTGAAAGTACACCAAACAAACCGATTCTTTACCAATCTCTAAATATATACGATTCACACTACTCTCTTATATCAGCCTATTCACGTCCACTGCATGACGAAGGCCTATCCCGGTATGAGAGGTTCCAGCCGGATATTACACCAGTGTCGCCAAATCTTGTCCTGGTGATAACAGGACGAAGGCCTCCTTCATATATTTGCGTGCATCCGGCCGGGTATCCAGGGTGGGGGAGAGCTGTATGTGTTCCAGGGAGCTTTGTTTATATACTTGCACCGATCTAGAGTAGCGTCATTGGTACCCGATCATGTCACTTCCACCGGTACAACCAGTACATTTGAGTAACCTCATCCTTAATAATAATAAAAAAAAGATTGTAGAACTCTACAACCTTTAAGTAGCGTATACGTGGGTTATGAACTACTACAGACATCCAGTCGCTCTAATTAAACACTACCCCACCATAGTTACGCATCTGGGTTCACCTACTTTTCAAACTTCAACTCGTGAACCTTCACCTCGAAGTCGACGTTGTTACATTCTACGGCGCGCGTGAAATGGATTCAAATACGCGCGGGCTACAATGCCCGATCGTATTGTATAACTGGAATGACCATGCAAGCAAATGGCCATTGTTTCCTGCGGGCAGTGACCTATCCGACGTACGGGCAACAAAGCTCGGCAGGTCAGCGGCTTTTTAACAATGGCCAGGGTCCGTTCACTGCAGTCTCTTCGCCTCGCCTTGAACAAAGCTGACTCACGCGACTCGTACACGAGAACCAAATGAGCACCGACGACGGGTCACGAAAGAGAAAGGTGCCCACTTTGGCCTTAATTGAACCCTCATCCCGAACACGTTACACACGTGGGTAGAGACACCGGGGGGTTGTAACTGTGCTTGCCGAAAAAGAAAGACTTCGAGCCGTGAGGGTCAGTCGAACCGTTGCGGGCGCCTTAAAACTGTTCCGTTTGGCTACTTATGAAAGTAGCTAACAAAAATAACAACTAGGCCATTCAATTGAAAGTTTCAGTGTACGCATACTTGTTAAAAAGTTGGACCTAGTCAGTGGTTCACTCGCCGCGGTGGCTCAGTGACTAAGGCTTTGTGCTGCTGAGCCTGAGGACACGGATTCGATTCCCCGCGCGCGACGGCCACTTTTCCGAAAGAGGCGAAAAGCAAAAACGCCCGTATGTACGAGATTTCGGCGCACTTTAAAGATCCCCAGGTGGTCAAAATTACTCCGGAGCCCTCCACTACGGCGCGCCTCATCGCCTGCGTTGCGTCGGCGCATTAAACCCTACAATCAAAAGAAATACGAGCAACGGAGCGCACAGCTTCCGACGCATGCCGTACCGTCTGGCTGCACTGTCAGTAAACTGCGCGCATGCGTAGTTCTTTCAGAGTGTGTGAGAGTGTGGCCTACTCTTAGGGCAAAGGCATGATAAAGAAACGACGCCGGTCATTTAATTTGTGGCGTCGTTTTATGGTCTGCCGCCACTGAGCATCCTGTTATCTACTACATTCGGGAGCCAAGCGCGCAGCAGGGTGGTTGCAGCTAGCATGATGCTCTTCAACGATCATCCTGCTCAGTGGCGACATAGCGTGAAAAGGCGCTCGAAATTAACGACCGGCGTCGATTCTTGATCAAGCATTTCCCATAAATGTAGGCCACACTCTCAAACGCTCTCAAAGAAGTGCGCATGCGCGCAGTTTACTGACTTTGCAGCCAGAAGGTGCAACATGCGTCGGAGGCTGTGCGCTCCGTTGTCGGCACTTCTTTTAATCCCCCCTGTACAGCCACGACCATTCTGCGTCCATGAGTGCGTAACCCTAGAAATCATCGCTCTCCCGCTAAGCGTTCTACTGGCATCACCCAGAGGGCTCTGAGTACTAGCTTAATTAAGTAGCGGAGGGAAACAATAGGGCTCAAAAGCTCTCGCGTAGTTTTCAAACTTGCATATTCTACCCTGCAACAGGTGCGAGCTCTGAACGCCAACTTTAAATGCTATCCTATTGAAGGCTACAAATGTACCCTATACTGCTATAGCTTTAGACTACGCTATCTCGGCGTCCGCTTTTATTAAAGCGAAGCTTTCTGTGTCCCACTGATGGGGACCGTCCCGTCACAAACACGCGCTGCAGGAAAGCCAACTTTACAGAACAGGTTTCACAGAGCGATGATGATGATAAGAGAAGACCCACCAAGCCCCTCAAGAAGAAAACACATCCCTTGGTCCCTCGCGTTGTGAAGCGTATACGTCTATCCAATTGCGCCATTCCTACACGGTCGAAGCAGTTTGGATTTAAAGCGAAGCTTTCTTGGTCTCACTGATGCCGACCGTCCGGTCACCAAAACTCTGTGAACCCCTACAACTCTAACGACAGCGAACTAATCCCTCACGGGGAATCTGAACGTCAGCCATCGCTGTCGCTGAGGGAAGGGGAGTTAGTTTTTGTTTTTGATCATCGGGCACGTCCTACGCAGCCCAGAAGGGTGATACAAAGACATGCTTCAACCGTAATGAACGCGATAGCTGGGGTTTCAATTTCTTTAAGCTTTTTTGATCTCTGCACGCACTTTATACCAACATGCGCAGTGAGCTGAGTACGAAACAATGAGCAGAAACGTGCGACTGCTAAATTTAAAGGCCGCCTAAAGCGGTACGGAACTCACTCAGTTCAACCATCGTGATGCAGGAAGCGCCCCGCATCTGGGAGATCCAGCTTTCGCTGCGAGCAACACGCCTACGCTATGACATAAAAGGTCGCGCCGACCGCAATTTAGGGCAAAGATAGATATCCCCGTACACTGCGCTTTATATCCTTGTTTGCTTCCACTATACCAAGGGGGAAAAAGTGAAAAAAAAAAAAAAGAAGCGCTAGCGTTGCAGGGTTTGTGTTTTCTTCGCAAACATGTACACCTGTCCGCGTGCATGGGGATCACGCCAGCAGCGAACCTCCATAGATAGGAGAGGGCAGACAACGGCAACTGGGGTTCGCGGAAAGCGGCGTGGAGTATGAGGTTTCGCCTTGATTCCAGGAATCAAGTTTCGTGATTTCACGCTGCTCAAACACGACGTCTGCGCAGAGCAGAGAGCGGGTAGGGGGGAGGCACGGACTCTATACCGCCGGTCACGCACGATATATTCCTCCCACCAGCAACGCGGCCCTTCTGGCCGTCTTTGTTGTGTGTGTGTGTTACCGAGGGAAGGAGCCGACTCGGCTCGGATTGGCTCGGCTCGGTCCGGCTCTGCTGTAGGCCGCGGCTGGCACGCGTGAATTTCGCCTTCCGTGACCGCCGACTGGACTGCCGAGAAGGTCGTGTATACTGCTATCCCGGGCACGGCCGGCGCACGACTCACCCACCACCCGCGCGGACGGCGAAACACGGCGTGCTCGTTTCGGGGAGGAGAACGTTCCAACGCACGTTCCGGCTTTCCTTTGTGCGTAGTCGAACAGGTGTTTGAACCGCGGGGTACTCCCCCGGGCCAGGGCCTGGCATACTGTGAAATATACGGTACCCGTTATGGAGCCTTGAGCCAAAACGCAGGGCGGCGAAAACATGTCAAGCCAGAGCTGAAACATCCTCCTCAATGGCATGAAGATAAGCTCAAAGATACCGAACAACTGTCGCCAGATGAAGGGCGGCGGTGGTAGGACGTAAGAGCATACAGCCTGACGAGACCGCCTGAATTAGCACTGCCGCTTCCCTGAGTAGCTGCTTATAGGGTAATTTGATTTAATAGTGGTGCGCGAGACCTAGCTCGGAAATGGCAAAACGATCCGTTGCCTCTCGCCTGCAGCGTTGAAGAAACTGCGAGGCGTGAAAAGAGGAAAAGAATTAGCAATGCACACAAGAACATACTACTTAATTGCGTTCTCTGCTTCCTCTTCATGTAAGAGGAGGCTGTGGGGGTGGTTTCTCGGGAGGAACAATTGCGCATCTACCCGGGCCCTCATTGGCTGCTTCCGCCACGCCCACTCTCTAATTGGCTGACTCCCGCTGCAGCATGTCCAACGCAGCACGAAGCTAGCTATATTAAGTGCATTTCCGCCGTCCTGCGCTCTCCAAAAGTCGCATTCGCAATAGGCGCCCAGTACGAAAAGATGTCGCCACTTATTGCGTGCACAGTACGCGGAAAATAAATTCGGAACAGCGTGATATCGACTTGAAAACGCGAATTCGGAGGTTTCTTTATTAGAAAGCAAAGTAGTACGAAGGGGGAAACCAACAGTTCATGCGTGTGATTGATCCGCACGTATACCTCTAATCGATGCTTCAAATTGGGGGTTTCCCTCGCTAGAGCTATACGTGGACTATGAGGCGTGCGATGGATAAGGGCTGAGGGTTAGTTTAGACCACCCGAACACCATAAACGTTCTCGGAAATCTCGACACGCGGCGTTTCTTTTCTTTCTTTACAGCGAAGCCATTTACCTTCACACCCAATCTCACGATCATGCACCCACGCCGACAAAAACAGCAAGCGGAAACTATGCGCCTCACCGCGCACTTCGTCTTCCTGGAAAGTGGTTGAGCAGTGAGCAATTATATTCGCAGGGGCCTTCTGTTTCGCTTCTTCGTCACTTGACATAAAACCCCGGACGAAGGCGACCGCCCCTCCTTTGCCCGGCATCTTCTTGACATTAGGCCTAGCGTTAGGCCTAACGTGTGGCCTTGAAGCCTAACGACGTCAACGGGTACCCACAGCTTGGCATGACAGTGAGTTCGATGCTGATTGGCACGTCGTCGGGCATAACGTTTAAGTATGCCCATCATTAAGCCAAACAATTGATGGCCGTAAATGCGTAAGCGTATTGGTCAACGCTTACTTCAAGCGAAGTGCGCATACTCCCTCAGCAGTACATGCCCACTAGCACTTACCTCCTGTTTTAGATGCGACTGCATCTCATTCACTCGCCTTGTCCCTCCATACGGCGTTGTTGTTGTCCGTCCACACCCCTCCCCCATTCTCCTCGCCGCGCGAGCTGCGCTCTCCGCCGCTCACCCCCTCTCCTCTCCGATAGCGAACACTCTCTCGCGAGGGGCATTGGATTGGATTGGCTTGGCTTGGATTGGATTAAAGTGGATTGTGTTGGATTGTGTTGCGTCATAGCCGCGCCACGTTGCGTCATAGCCGCGGCAGGGGGTTCACGGCACGTTTCACGCGATGGGAGAATCAACCTAGCGGAAACAACAACGGAACCCCCTATGCGTCGCATCTACACAGGGGTTCCCGCGAGGGGAGGTGGAAGAAATTTTTTGTCCTTTCGTGCGAGTCCCGAAAAATCTCACACACTGCTACTTATACTTGGCATTGCTACATAGCCACTGTGTACATAGCGGTGTATTGCCCAAACCTTTCCCCGCAATTTTTTTCATTTTCTGCTCAAAGGTTTTAAGGCGCAAGAAAAAAACGCGGGCACTAGAAGATAACGAACAAGACAAACGAAGCGCCTTCTTTTTCTTCTAGTTTTCTTCTAGTGTCCGCGTTTTTTTTCTTCTTGCGCCTTCGAACCTTTTATCATGCCGTACCAACTGGCCGTTGAGTAACACTAAACTCGGGTGCACAAAACTCAGCAACGCTGAACTCAGCGACAAATTTATCGATAAGTAAGGCTCACGCCTTCTCACATCATAATAGAAAGCTTGGGTTCCCCGCAGTCTTGATAGAAGCATTAAATGAAAATGATTAGTTTATTGCGGTCTCTGTTTATTTAGTTACCTATTTATTCATTTATTTGCATTACTGGATGGACCATGTTCTTAAGCCTGACAGCATTCCACTCGGTGGCTGTGCGATACTGTGGGCTTTTTTGAGAGATTCTCGAATGCCAACGTCAGCCGAACTTGTCTTTGCGCGAAATTACTGATTCATCTGTTGATCGAAATTATTTGTATTGATGTTTCTTTTCATGAAACCCTGCCAGTGTGTATTACTCCACGTATGCATGTATGCGCGTTGGGCATATACTCACATAATGCATGCACAGAGTAACTCAAGTAGATTGTTCGACCCGTAAAACCACTATAGTGCACCAATCCTGGCACCTATAGATAGATGGCGCTACTAAACAGCAGATGAAGATGGACAAGGCAGGCCTCGCCAACTGGTGGTGCTGTTTTGACCATGTATACAGCACAATGTGGGCTTCCCCCACTGAAAAAAATCATGCGATAATCTAAACAATGCGTACGTACGAGATTGGAATCGCGCAGTCAACGATATCGGAGGCTTCAACAATGTCGTACAGCCAATGATATCGTTGAAGTCCTATGATATCGCTGTCTTGTTCGATGTCGTAATGTCAATTATATCGTTCCAGTTTATATGGCAGACCTACACGATATCAGACAATACGACATCGCATTATGTAAGAAGCTGTGCCACAAATTTTTTGACACATTCCCATGCAAGTGTCAAGTGTAAAGGTGTTGTCCCACAGGGCACACCTGTTTGTACAAGAAATTCCAGTTTATTATTTGACATAAACGAGTAGGATGCTAATTGCTGATGTACCCATCACGCATGCTAAGCAGCCTTGCTCCAGACACGTCCCTTCTCCCCCTTTGTCTCAATATTTCAATGGCAGCTAAAAAATGGAAACGCTCACACTAACGCGTATAAGACTTGAAGGTAGCGAAGCTGTACGCTACCTTCACGACCATCACGAAGGTTTTTGTCCACGACTGCAGCCGGTTTGCTTCTCCTTCGCTGCCGTAACGACCTCTACTCCATAATTGTTGCTATAAGTGTGAGCTTCATGCACTTTCTTAAAAGTGATAATCATTGGACATCACCTTCGAGAGGTGTACGCTGTGACTTGTCTTTCTCGCTGCGTGCAACTGTTTCTACGATTACTGCCAACGCTAGAGTTTTTTGTTTTGTTTTGTTTTGTTTTGTTTTGTTTTGTTTTGTTTTGTCCAATCTTGGCCTAAGTAGGTATGCTGGCTTGACAAATGTGCGCCGGGGACGCTGGGTGGTCGTCGCGAGGCCCGCTCTCACGTGAGCGCGCTCGGCAATTTCTTGGTATTTTTAACTGCGCACACAAAAAATTAAAAAAATTCCGATTTACTAAACAGCTTCGCTGTTAAAAAAAATTAAAGAAAACAAGGAAACAATAAGATTTCGCTGTCCACAAATAATGAAGGTAAAGAAAAATTGAAGCGGTTACTTGCTATTTACGCCTGTAGCCCGTGCCACGAAATGATTTCATAAAAACGGCGCAACCTGCGAGGCTGGTGTTCAATGTAGGGCAACACGCGCAGTAAAACTGAATGAAGCCTAAACTTCAGAGCTCAGGACAAAACTGAAAACAAAGTATGATATAGCCGAAAATTCCATCATTTGTTCACCCATCACGTGCATGGGTCAAAAAATACATACCTGCAAACATATTGAATTTATCAAAACTATTAGCGAGCGGGCTGATTTGAATATAATTCTAAAACGTAAAATCAGCGCGCGTGTGCAAAAAAGAGCAATCGTCTTGCTCTGTCGGTGCGCAGTTCTCGCGTTATAAAGTTCGAAAACCAACTTCAAAAACAAGCGCGAACGATACTTGACTCGTGGAATTGGTATTGACTAGATAATTTTTAACATTTATGGAGGGAACAACTATGAGTGGTCCAGTGAATCACTTGAAATGTGCAGTCACATACAACTGCCAAAAAGTAGAAAATCTGAGATACGCCCAGCACTTCGTATCGAGAATCCCAGTGTATTTCCTAGCGAAAAAAAATCAGTTTGCTGACGATTGTCTTGGTTGAAATTTGTAAGAAGCTACCCGTAATCGATGTATCGAGTGTGATATACGTTGATACTGCATACCCGCTATACACGTTTTAACTAGTTGTAGAGTTCTCAATATAATATAGGAAAGCTACGAATTTTATTATTTCATTATTTCATTTTATCAATGTTCAATTGGTCTGAGGCATACAAATTTTATGTACCTAATTAAGGTTCCGCTAGAGGAAACCGTAATTAAAAAAAATTCCCCGCATTTCCCCGAGGGGAAGAATGTGAAAGTGCGAATGCACGAGTTGAATTTGCGCGGTTCGGTAATGTTCGCGAAAGAGAGATCACACACACACACACAACTACAAAGAAAGAAAGATGCATTTATTCACAGACACCTATTTGTGTTGTCGTTGTACTTGATTGCTAGAGCGGATCTCAGCTTTGAAATTTCGTGTCAGTACTCCTTTAAGCGGGTGCATTAGCCCTTCTCACGCCCGATTCTTGGCCAATCCCCCACGTGGGTATGTGCCATGTCAGCGGCCAGGCAGCGCGCGCCCATCTCCCCCCGTTGCCAAGGAAAACGAGGAGCGCGCGCACCCGCAGCTGTTGCTATGCGGACGGCGGCGGACGCTTCAGGCTCGCTTAAGAAGTGCATTCGCACTTAAAACAAAAACATTCACAATTCGGAAAAAAAACTACGAAGAGTGACAGTCTACAAGAGCACGTATTTGGGTATTTAAATGTTTTAATACTACGAACATTTATCAGATCTAACATGTCAACGATAACAGTGCAGTTATTTATAAGAAAAAAAAAAAAAAACTCATCGGCTTCTTTACGCCTCGTATTGAGCGCCACATGCCAATGAGTACACACGCCCCGAAATCGGTATTTTGTTAGCTATACGCATAAACTATAAGAAACATACTCTTTCTAGAACATCAACTCTTTCCATTTACGATTACCAAGCAAAAGAAATTCCCCCACACACACCCTATTTAGTATCTAAGCAACTATCCCAACTTCAAGCACCGCTGGTTCGAAAAACGAGGGGCTACTTTTAGAAGCGAGAAACTACACCGCATGAAAAATAACCGCGACATAGTGGTTACGACCAAAACCAGGTTTTGTCATTTTTTAGTAAGTGTTTTTGTTCCATTCCCTCCTTGTTTTTCTGGTTGTGTTTTTTTTGCTTCTACCTTCCTTTGAAGCCCCGATCCCTGTTATTCCATCGCCGCAAGTTCAGACCGTGACTAACAGGAAACCAGTTTAGAGGCCGACGTAAAACACCCTGCTCTTCTCGGGAAACGAAGACAAAACAAAAACTGGTTTTCGCACCGGCAACGCCATGGGATTTTCTTTGCTGCTAATTTTCTTGCACTGTCTCTTCTTTTTTTCTGGCTTCAGCCATATGGAACTCTGCAGCACCCTCCATTATGACCGACCATAGAACCCGACCCGATATAGTTCATCTCTCCAGGTGTAACAAAACACTTTATGGCAGCGGAGGCTGCTATCCATATCTTCTAAATTGCACGAAATAAAACGATGCGCTCTCTTTGACAAAGTCACTGAATCATATGCACACTGTTCGGTGCTTTGAGCGCTCCTATATGGGCTTAAAGGATGGGAAAAAAACTACGCCATTATATGGCCCACCCTAGTACAGCCAGAAGAGATGATGCTCCACAATTCAGCGATCGGACAGCAACCACACCGTAGCTCTCCATGTATCCGGTTATTCCTTCGTGTAATTTTCCTCTTCCTTCGCGCACATATTTTTCTTCCTTCGTTACTGGAATTGTAATTCGAGTAACTTACAACTAAAAGGTGTGCTCGAAAAGCCTGCACCCGCTTGGCAACATACCAGGCATCTGTATCTGCTGTTTGTGACATCGAAATGTCATTCTATAATACTTCAACGTGTATTCTTTTTCTGGTTTTAAGGCGTGCAGTTTTGGCATTGTTATGTGCGCTGTCTCACGTCCACACCTTGGAAATAATTCCTTCGCGCAGTAGATTTCGTAAGTATGCTGCAACAATTCTTGCGCGTGCCACTGGCGCCATAAGTTTGAGCATTGATTGATTGATTGATTGATTGATTGATTGATTGATTGATTGATTGATTGATTGATTGATTGATTGATTGAACGTTTATTACCATTTGTCACATGAAGTAAACACATGCGAGTGTTGACCAAAAAACAGTGTCGGCGCGCACCTGCGGCTTCGCTATCTTGTCCGTTGGCGTCACGACAACGGGCGACGAAGTGCGAGAAAACGACGGCTGCATTTTAGATCGAAACCTCTGTTACGTCCAATACAAACGCGGAAAACGACCCGAAGCGGCAATCTGACCTTTAAGCTCAGTCAAGGTCATGCCACTCGTGCTGTTGCGCAGTGAAGGCGCCTAATCACTCGTTCGTTCCAAGGGGAGGGGTGCGAGAGAGGGCATAGAGGAAAGAGTAATGGCGCGTACCATCAGAAAATGATACAAAGAGGCGCTGGCTGCATCCAAGTTCACCGTGTGTTCGCTCCTATAGAGCAACGACTGCGCCGAGCAGCGTCTGCGGGAAAACCGATTATCCGAGCTATCCCTCGACAAATTTGGTTTAACGGCGCTCAACCACGGCATTTTTTTTTTCGTTCATTTTCAAAGGAGCTATTACCGCTAAAAAATCTCGCCTCTACAGCCCTATACCCGCCACTGCTTTTGGTAACGGACGTGCAGATCGCAAGCACAGTGCTGACGCCACCACCCACAAGGCATCAAAGTGATCCAATTTTAGGACTATATGTAGAATCACTGAGGCCACAGGGCTATAATTCAGTACTCACATCGGCAACGTGGCACTTGGCATCGGAGACAACTGGACATTCATCAGTCATAAGGATTTTCATCATCACAACATCGTTCATACTATCAAGACAGTAGCGATCTACGACGGGATTTATTTAGCTCCGTGAAATTTTGTCCTCATCTTTTCATCGGAGCCACATTAGCAACGTAGATTGATAAAACCCGCCGCGGTGGCTCAGTGGCTAAGGCGTTCTGCTGCTGAGCACGAGGTCGCGGGTTCGATTCCCGGCCGCGGCGGTCGCTTTTCTGATGGAGGCGAAAAGCAAAAATGCCCGTATGTACGAGATTTCGGCGCACGTTAAAGATCCCCAGGTGGTCAAAATTAATCCGGAGCCCTCCACTACGGCGCGCCTCATCGCCTGCGTTGCGTCGGCGCGTTAAACCCTACAATCAATCAATCATCAATCAGATTCATAAAATTGAAGTTGCTTACTTGCGCCGGAACTTGTTTAGCCATCTCACAAAACCCTGGTAAGCCGTTCAAGAGCGACAATAAATATAGTGGGCTTGGCACAAGAATCACAAATTGTGCTTGTCTGGCGGATCACGTTGGGTTCGTTACATGACCTTACATGAACGCAGTTTTGTGTAGGTGTCACATAAACCTGTACCGCATCTATATATACGATCAGTGTGGCCACGCGAACAGTTCCCTGCTGGTTTTCCGTTTTCATGTAGTCGACGTGCCGGAAAGCACGCGCTACGTACACGTCAGTTATTTATATCGGAGGCGCAGCAGGCTCACTCAGAGCGAATCAGTGCTGCATACTAATACCCGTAGCGGTGCGTCTTTTATTTTTTACAATTCTGCGCGTAAGATGGGCTCGCCTTAACCGGACAGGCCACTTCTCCGGGGCGTGGTGGGAGTTTCCTGTCGTGCAATCATTTCTCCCGCCGCAACCAGAAGTGACTCACACATAAGCGGTTTGTTATTTACGTTCGTTTAACAACGCGCAGGCTACATATCGTTTACCTGACACCACTGAGGCATACGCCCTGCATTTTTTCTAATGCCGGCGGAATACCCGAGTGACCGTCTTCGCGAAATTTCGGGGCATGGTAAAGATCTCCTGGTGGTTAAAACCAATCCGTAATTTTGCACTTCGGCGAGCTAAGCCCCATGCGTTGTACTATAGACCATTCTTTCGCTTAAGCGCGACCCCAGCCATTTTTTTTACTTGTAGCCCGTTGCACACACCAGGAAGGTGGAACACTTTCTTTTCTTGAGTTCGTAGTAGCCGCCAAGAATGGCCGTGCATGCGCAGCATACATATGTGAAGCGCGATGGACAACTACGCATGCTGGGCGAAATGTTCCGAAACCGGCCGCATAGGATACGGTGTGATAAAACTTTCCAGCGCCAATTAAAAGGACAAAGACGTGGGATACTTGATTTGATTTGATTGATTTGATATGGGGTTGGAGGCGGTCATTTGGAGGCGAATGACCGCCTCCAAAAGTGGGCCAGTCCTTCGATCTATGCAGCGACTCAACTTTTACGGCCGTGTCAGCTGGCCTTATTCGAACCGGAAAAGCTGTCCTTGGCTGCTCGGTTCACGGGACGTTATCTGATTGATTGATTGTAGGGTTTAACGCGCCGGCGCAACTCAGACGATGAGGCGCGCCGTAGTGGAGGGCTCCGGATTAATTTTGACCACCTAGGGATCTTTAACGTGCGCCGAAATCTCGCACACACGGGCGTTTTTGCTTTTCGCCTCCATCAGAAAAGCGGCCGCCGCGGCCGGGAATCGAACCCGCGACCTCGTGCTCAGCAGCGCAACGCCTTTTAGCCACTAAGCCACCGCGGCGGGTGTGGGCTACTTCCAACTAAAGTTTTATTTTCAAAAAGACACATATATAGGAAACAGCACTAACAAAAAACTAAACAAAGGAGCTGCGCAGTGTACACGGAATACCAACTAGCGCGTAGGCGGCTAGAGTATAGGTGATTGATTGGTTGTAGGGTTTAACGCGCCGACACAACGCAGGTGATGAGGCGCGCTGTATGAGGGCTCCGGATTAATTTTGACCACGTGGGGATATTTAACGTGCACCTAAATCTCGTGCACACGGGCATTTTCGCTTTTGACCTCCATCAGAAAAGCGACTGCCGAGGCCGGGAATCGAACCGGCGTCCTCGTGCTCAGTAGCGCAACGCCTTAGGCCGGGTTCAGACTATTGCCGCAAATTTCGTAATATCTTTAAAGAATGACTTCATTTGACGTCTCAGCCAACCGAACTGCGTTACATGCTTTTTTTTTTACGTCAATTGCACAGGATATGGCTGTTACGTCGGTAGTCTGAACATAGCCTTAGCCCACCCCGGCGGGTTAGAGTATAGGCCAGAAGCTCGGTAGCGCCATTACTTTAATTAGGCAGCGCTCTGGAAAAAAAAGAAAACAAAGAAAGGATGAAAAAAACTGTGTATACATCGAATCGCTAAGACTTAATGTAAATCAACTAACCATACGCGTGCTCCAATGCGGAATTTCTCTCCTACGCAATGTGTTTGATACTTGAAATGCACACGCCATGTAGATCGACTCAGCATCGCTGATCACTTAATGACCATTGAAATGTTTACTGAGGCTGCGCCCAGTGACATGGCGAACCACGTGCACACCACGCTCGCGTTGATAAGCACCAAGAGAAGCTGGTTAAGCAGTGAGTCATTTCCCTTTATCTGGCTTGTTGATCGAACTTCGGCCCACGCCAAGGCACCAGTTAGGGCGATATTGTTGTCTTCGTGATATACTGGCGCGAGCCGTCGTCTCCACTGTTTGCATAGCCACACCAGCCGAGTGGCAGGCAGATACAACACTGGGACATGTTTTGTGGTGTTCGACTCTAGCGTTTGAGGCCCAGCTTTACGCTGGATTCAAATTGGTGCGAAACAGTAAGAAGTAAAAGTATCGTGGACTGCGTACGAGGACAGCAGACGTAAACTTGTCATACAGTGGGCCGTGACAGCTAAAATCTCGACGGAAAAAAATATCAAAGCTCCTTTCGTAAGATAAAGATGTTTAAAACGCGTAGCTTTCTCCCGCGCAATAACCTGAGTGAAAGTCAAAGTACAAAATCCAAACTGCTTCAATTTTATCGGAATGACGCATTCGGATAGACGTCGGCTTCTTAACGCGAGGGAACCAGATTCGATTCCGACAACGAAAAGAGTTTTTTTCTTGAGGCCCTTCGCGTTTCATCGTCATGATCATGAGCGCTTTGTGGAAGGCCATTGTGTAAAGTTGGCTTTTCTGCAGTGCGTTTCGGTGTTGCGATATACGGCGCAAGTGAATCACAGAAAGCTTCGCCTTAGGGAAACTAGGCACAGAAGGCATGCGTGGACCCAGTTACGTATGCGCCGTCGTGACAAACATGCCTGTTGATTGTGTTTGAAGTGAAGCGAGCCTGTGCGGTATCACGATTGCCAGTTTGTTTCCGAACTTCGAAGGAACTGGTTCAGAGAAAAATAGAAACACCTCCACTAACGTGAAACGTTGTGAGGGGTGAAACATGCAGCGTATAAGTGTATTCTTGGCGCCTTGGCGTTTTTGCCAACGGAGATGAAACCGTTGGGGGTTGAGTGATTGATTGATTGTAGGGTTTAACGCCCCGAAGCAACGCAGGCGATGAGGCGCGCCGTAGTGGAGGGCTCCGAATTAATTTAGACCGCTCCTCAGGACCTTCAATAAAGTTCATTGTCTGTCTGTGTGACCTGGGGATCTTCATCGTGCGCCGACATCTCGTACACACGGGCGTTTTCGCTTTTCGCCTCCATCAGAAAAGCGGCCGCCGCGCCACGGCCGGGAATCTAACCCACGACCTCGTGCTCAGCAGCAGAACGCCTTAGCCACTGAGCCACTGCGGCGGGTATACTGTTGGGGGGGGGGGGGGCAGCGGTTTACAGCTTTGCTGTAAAAGCCTGGTGCCTTTCAAGCACGAAGTTCTCTAGCGCGAGGCGTAAGCGAGTTTCCCGGTGTTAGTGACTAAATGAGACGAACGACGGTTACGACGACGACGACAGGAGACGCCAACAGCCCGAGCCCCTAAGTGGCTTCGATAGTAAAACCATGTTCACCACTACTCTATCGCACAACACGGGGAAAATGTCTTCAAACAGCCCAGTATGTGACGTGGCTAAACTACGTCAAAGGTATCGTGTTACGTGAGCGGCCTGATACACTTTTGTTGCCGCGCATATATACTGGCTTCCTGTACAGCTGCTTTGTGCCCTGCCTTGCCATGTTCGGTAAATATCGAGGTTTATTTATTTTTATTCATTCACTTTGCCGCCAGTCAAACACAGCACTGTGGCAAATATACAACAACAAAATGAGGACAGGTATAAGTGGAAATTTCCATTTGCAGAGCATGACACTCTTTAGCAAGGCCCACGCCACAGTTACGATTTTCAAAGTTAGACTGTGGTACCAGTATCACAGCGGTACGAGTTGTACGAATACATGTATCAACATTGTTTTGTTCATCTGTCTGTCTTTATTTGCATTTTGCACAAGGTACATGACGCTGGCGAAAAGCAGTAAAAGCTGTTAGAAATCAACAGCTTTACAGAGCTGCAAGCCCCCAAACACTGGACAGCATTACAACATCAAATATAACTTGTATCTTGAAAACAAGGAGAACAAAAGAAAACGAACAAAATTAACTACCTATACAAGAAATACGCAGAAACCATAATGAGTACTACACAAACTTCAGCGTTATACAAACTATTACAGGCTGTGATGCATTATACAAAGTATCACACAGTTAGAGACAGGGATATACAGTGGAGAAAGCAAGGGAGAAATGAATTAAAAGGAAATACAATTTCGTAGGGAAATCAATACAAGGCAATCGTTAGGGCAAAGAGTGGTCTTTTCGACATTATTATACGTTCCGATGCGCAGGAAAAAATTAATACATTTAATATTTTTTAACGTAGTTCTCGCAAAGTCGCTTCGGAGAGTTAATATCCTGGAGATTGAGTTCATTTAAGAATCTTGGAAGTTTGTTTTGTAGGGTTTGCAGCCCATATGTTTTTTTGTACGTTTGGACACAAAAAGGTTCAACATGCCTTGCTCGGTGTGTTTTGGTGCTTTCTTGAAGTTTCGCTAATTTAGAAAAAAAAAAAATGGGAAGTTGTTAAGCGTAGCCTGCTTAACTGTTTTACACAGTAGGTAATCGAACGTTTTTGCAATGAGCATTATATTATATTTGGAGAATAAATCTTGTGAGGGTGAACGCGTAGGGTGGTTTTCAAGAACTCTAATAAACTTGGTTTTTTGTAATCTGTGTACACTATGTAGATTCGTTTGCGTAGTTGATGCCCATACTAAGCGGCAATAATTTATTCTGGATAAAAACAAAGTTGATAGGGACGTTGAAAAGTAAGTTAACGTGCAGTAATTTTTTTTCATAGTCTGGCTTTTGCAATGAAGCACCCGTTTTTGCATAATTTTCTCATCAGGAAGTGGGTGGGAACGATGTATTATTCTATGATCACTAATTTCATCAAGAACATGAACTGCGTTTGTCGGATTGTTGATTAAAACTAAATATGCAACGCGTTCGCCCCGCGTCGGTTTTTTACCAACTGAGTCAAATGAAACGATTTTATGAAAGAAGCGAGATGCCTTGAGTAGCGAATGTGCTAATGAAGATTAAGACAACAAAGCCGCCAAGCAACACTGCGCGAATTTCTTACGAATAAATTCAGGCACCTCGCGCAGGTGATCAACAAAATCGGGTTTACTGTCAGTAGGCCGACAACATACACCGACAGTGAACGCGCGGCCTTCAAATTGTGTTTTCACACGTAGCAGTTCAGGAGGGCAATCGATTAATGCAATCGGAGGTCGATAGACGGCCAGACCCGTGTTGCTATCAAGGTACCACTCCCTGCCCGACATAGTTATATCCTTTCCGAAGACTGTGAAATACTCTGGCCGCAATAATTCGCTACCGCGCATGTCATATCAGAGCCCGGGTACGGTTCCTGGAATAATATCAGCCAAGAACGTGTGAGTTATTGAGAGCAATGAATCAGCTTTACTTATAATGCTTCGATAAAAGCGAGCAGAAGAGGCAAATTATACATGCTCCGCATTCTAAGCGAGGGGCCGCGCATGCCCAGTAAGAATAAGTTACCAGAGTGCTTTTACGAATTTATTCCTGGTGTGCTTAACGTACGGTCCTTTGCCAGGGTGCACAGCATGTACTGAAAATCACGAAATGAGTTGTTCGTATTTTAATGTATCTTGATAGTACATTTTTAGCAGGCTAGATTAAGGCTGTTCGTCATTCCGTAGCGTGCGCGCGGGTACGGTGAATTATACAGGTGCGAACTGTTTGGAGCCTTGCAAGTCGGCGTAAATGTCAACTGCCGGGTTTTTCCCCTGATGCAATACGTGGCGTGGTGTGCGCAAAACTTCTGCCACTTCCGTCAGTTCCAGGTAGTTACGGTTCATCGAAGGGGATGGCGGTATCTGCGGTCGGTTCGCCGACCACTCCTGTCCTTTCATCATCTACAGTTCCTCTGCGTAAAGTTCCTCTTAGTGCCTCACGGCGGCCCCGT
Organism: Haemaphysalis longicornis; assembly: GCF_048455015.1. Classification (NCBI taxonomy): domain Eukaryota; kingdom Metazoa; phylum Arthropoda; class Arachnida; order Ixodida; family Ixodidae; genus Haemaphysalis; species Haemaphysalis longicornis. Next base: position 20,137,395 of record NW_027526460.1, on the reverse strand, counting down.
TCGATAAAGCCGTCGGCCTCCGAGTCCTTGTTTCGTGGCCGTTCTATCTGTGAAGGAAATGACGTTTCAGGAACGGTGGTTGCCGTCGGCTTGCAAAGTGGCAAGAAAGGAGAGACGTCTTTTCGCCAAATCACTCCCAGATGTACTAACAAGGCGTTACCAGAGCGCATAAAAACCACCGTCAGCACACGAACGAGTGATACTCAGTCTCGCAGTGCGTGTGACCCTCAAATAAGTCCCGAAGGCTGTGCCGTGCAAAAGCACCAATTGCGGCAAAAATGCTCACACAAGAGCACTCGATCCCGCGTGTATTTGTTCACATGAAAGTACGCACACGAAAGCGCGCGCACAGACGCGTATTACACATCCTTCTTTATCAGGCCTGCTGTAAACCTAACAAGACCACAATCAGTAGAAATCAGGAGAACGCAGGCTTGTGCGTTCTATACAAGGTCCTGCTTTTCGAAGGCGATTTACCTGGGACACATTCGTGAGGAACGTGCAGAGTGCATACTCAAACAATGAACCCACTTGGTAATCAGAGAAAAATAGAACACTAACATCTGATCCGCCTTGGTTCTCCCTTCATATAACATCAGCGCGGCGACCCCCGAAAGGGTCGATGAGCTGATAGGCGGAAAGATTTAATTTTCCCGGAGGGGGGGAGGAAGGCTTGCCCCTCCCCCTCGACTTGCAGTCCATCATGATAATGATGGTTATAAATATCCTCATATGATGGTGGGTATATTTGTAAGCACAAAAACGATGGTTAGTAGGATATACATCCGTCTCTCAAAACATTCAATTTATTCCCGCCGAATATATTCCACTCACAAAGCTCTCAAACAGGAACACTGTCCAACAAAAGCTGAGATAATAGCTGTAAAAGCGTAAAATTCTATTCTACCTCCGTACGGAGCCGGCCTCCCAGCATGGCATAAGCAACGATCTCAGGCCTCCCCGTATTCCGAACTCGTACGTGTTACGATTCCCAATGTGCTTCCTTTGTTGGAAATCCCCCTCTCATTTTTTTTTAGTAGAAGACTGATTATGGAGTGCAAGGGCGAATGGGCGAACTTTCATACGTGCGTAGGCTGGACAGAGAGTAGTGAGGTGTGCCCATCGTTAGGACTCAAGACGTTCGAAGTTACTGATTGCCACTAGAGACTTTCGCGCTGTGTACTGGTCCGTCGTTCGCAGGAAACGTGCATTTGTCGCCTTGTGGGAAGATGATTGAGAAGGCCATTGACGTATGGACCCTTCCCTCAAAGAACCACTGTCGAGAGTCTATGGGTGGCGCAGAGTTGGCGAAAGCTGCTGTCTTTCAGACGGAAACCCTGGGCACTCGCATGAAAGGTGCATTGTACGGCGTGTCGTGAACTTCATACGCTTCGCTTGCTTTCCTCCCAGTTAGGCAAGTGTAAACGCACGGATGCTGCTACGAGGGCCTTCATTTGTAACGGGGCCCACACCAAGGAGCCCACACCATAGGCGGAAAGTTATAATTTTCCCGGAGGGGGGCCCCCCGACCTGCAGCCCATCATGATAATGATGATTATAAATATCCCCACCATCGTATGATCGTGGGTATATTTATAATCATATAAATGATGGTTAGTAGGATATACGTCTCTCTCTTAAAACATTCAATTTATTTCTGTGTGTATATTTAAATGCATTTTGTGTGTGCATGCATGGCGTTCACAGTCAAGAGTAAAAAAATGAAATAAGGAATACGAATGACTCAACCCCAGCGAGTGCTTCCAGTACGCTTGTCCTCCTATGGTAAGGACTCAAAGGAATAAATGGAAATTACGAAAGCAAGCCGCCCCCATCTGCGCCAATGCAATGGTGCAGTAAGGTTTTAGCCCCAATAAAATTTGAAGTGAAAAAAGAGAGGCAACTCTGAAGAAACCTCAACTGATAATGGCACTTTGCGGAGTAGGGGGGGGGGGGGGGGGTGCAGGGAAACACCGGAAGGGGCTCGGGCCCCCGAGCCCTCCGCCCGTAGTCGGCGCCTATGGCCCACACGGTATACTCCTCAGCACAAGCGATTCTCGCGTTGTCGACCGCGCACCGAAAACAAGCTCTCCGAGTCAATCCACCTGCGATAATACCTGGCGGCAGAGTCGTACTCCTCGGGTTGCGACGTCGACGCCGGTGTCGCCGTCCTACATACGCGAGCAGACGGCTGGCGCCAGCGATTCCGGGCCGTTCGCTTCCCTGTCGCCGCTTCTAAAATGTGAAGAAGCGGACCGGCGGGTGCGAAATAAATTCCCCAACCGAACCGGTCCTGCAGCCGCCCTTGGTCGGCCGCAGATGCCAGGGACCGCGTGCAGACGTCGACATCGACGATATCTTCGATGTTCTAATCGCCATTTTCCCGTGTCCATCCGGCTGTCGCGGCCAGGGCCGGTGATGGCTGCTTCACGGCAGAACCGTTGTGCGTGATTTGTGGTGTGTAGGTTTTCGGCCGCCGATGAATTTTAATGTGCGCGCACGGGAAGCGATCAAAGTGGCGCCAGACCTCGACGTCTGCCAGAAATCTCGATGCGATGTCTGCGCGGACGCGATGCTGGAAACGAAATCTCCAATTTGTAACGATTGGCCGTGCTGCTTAAGAAGCACGAGCAGCATTCTCCAGGGGCAGACCTAAATTCACGGAGGCTCGTGAATGGACAGCGCGCTGTCTCACGTGCATTCGAATTGCGCTATTTTTGCTACGCACGGAACGGCAGCCGCATAGTTCGCGCTCGACACACTGTTTAAATCTTTCCCGCAGCCTCGGAACTTCTAGGTTCAGTCTGGACTGAATAATTCGCGTTTGAGGAGTTCATGACTGCTAAACGCGAAATACTGATAAGGGGCCAAAATGGCAAAATACAACTTTGCTCGGTTTGAAAAAGCTAGACTTTGCAATGGTCGCTGACTCAGCCCCGTTCCACAAACGCAATACAAGTTTTTAAACGAAAAAGAAAAATACGCAAGAAATATCGAAAAGCTTTCAAATTCCGCGCTACAGTGACGTAATGTGGGCTAACACTAAGACACAGATTTAAATGTGCTAAATGCACGTTAGCATTCAAGCGATTCGGTCAAACAGAACTAGAGGACCATCGCCCAGAGATGGTTCGTGGCGGTGGCTTACGTCCACGGAGGGCAATCGCACAAACAAGATTCTGTGACGTCACAGAGTCCTTGCCAGAATGAGGCTGGGGAGTCGTTTCTACTTCACCTGTTTTGAACAGCGAAGCTGTTATCAAAACGTAATTTTTCGTGTCCCCAGTTAAAAATACCAAGAAATTTCCGAGGGCGCGCACGTGAGCGCGATCCTCGCGGAGACCGCCCGGCAGTTGACATAAACCAAGAAAATACCAAGCACTCGTGCGTGCGTGCCTCGCGACGACCGCCCACCGTCCCCCGGGCACGTTCGTCAAGCCAAGCATACCCACTTGGGGAGATTGGCCAAGATTGAACAAAAAAAAAAAAGATAAAAAAAAAAAAAAAACTCCAGCGTTCGCCGTAATCGAGGCAACACTATACTCGGAACGAGAAAGACACACTCATAGCGTGCGCCCCTCCAAGGTGATTTCCAATGACTGCAACTTCCAAAAATGAACGAAGCTCACACTTATAGCAACAATGATGGAGTAAAGGTCGCTGCGACAGCGGAGAGGAAGCAAATCGGCTGCAATCGTGAACTTCAAACAGTCGTGATGGCCGTGAAGGTAGCGTACAGCTGTACCTTCAAGTATTACGCGTTAGCGTGAGCTCCCTGCATTTGTTCTGAATATCTTCACTATTTCATTGTAGTTCGCGTTAAGACTGGTATCGTTGTTATCTGGATAAAACAATCATTTTGTAACGAACCGAACTTGTATTCGGTCTTCACAGCCCCTCGAACTGCAACACACGGCCTCATAACAGCGAAACTACTGTTGCACGTTAAACCGGGAGGGACGTCATTATAACTGCAGTAATCGCACTCGCGCGTGAAATAGCCTACGGAGATTGCACCTGGTTACGGCGCTACTATTATGATTGCTCGCGAGTGGACTTCGCGCCTGGCTCGACTCGCGCGAGATTCGAGTTCGGCGCGCGCTATCACGCGCTGCGGGCGCGCACACATGGCCGAAGGGAAAGCCCGGCCGGAAGGCCGCCGCGCTCGATTTCTCGGCAGCGCCGGCGAGGTTATTAACCTCGCTTTTCTCGCTTCTTCTTCCGTCGGGTACGTAGTACGTGCAGCCGAGAACAATCAACCCGGTCTTTCTCGCCCCTCCAATGTATAATGACGCACACATCGCCACGGCGCCGGGCCGGCCAAACTTCCGCCCTAAATAGATAATAACGGCAACAACGATGATAATATTAATGACGGGAATAGCGGTGGTAAAAAAATTAATGGACACTTTGCGAAGCTTTCGGCACACCTGTAGGAATTAGCCCGCAAAAAGGAATTATGACGTCGTGATTGCGTTATGGGATCATAAACATTCACCAAACTGGGAACGGCTGGCCGGTCGCGCTAATGCGGAGAGAAATGTCCCGTTAAAGGTGGATAATTCAAAAGACTGCACTCAGAAAGTACCATTGTTATTTTTTATAATAAAAAAAGCAGCAAGCCGGAAGCCAAAAAACGTGCACCTTAAATTCCCGAAATAGATCTGAAGTGTGAAATAGATCCAGAATTCACCAAGGAATTTTCCGTTGCTACTCGGTGTTTTCGAGAAGCATCAGAAAAGAGATCAAATAAGGTATGTGTATACGACAGAGGCACTGTTTCCCACATGTGCGTATGCCGTTTTCGTATAACAGCCTCCACAAAACGTGCCTTTTTTTTTTTTTTTTGCAACGAAGCCATGGAGGCCGCTCTTAGCGATAAGCATTCGAAAAAGATAACGGTAAAAGGAGGATATATTGCATTTCTTGTTCTCACCCAAACAATCGCCTGTGTGGTTTCAAGTAAAAATGAATTTGTTTAGTTTTAATTGTTTTGTTCGAAGTTTATTTATTTAAACAAGAAAAAGATACATATACAAAGTACACAGAGACCCAACAATGTTGTCAAAGGGTCCCGAACAAATAACACTACACTTTTATAACAAGTTGGCAGTGGCAGTAGCAGCAAAAGAAAACAGAAAAAAAGGAAAAAAATAAGAACAAAGATCATGCTATCACCTGTAATTGTCAGACATAAGATATTGGTTGACACGTTTTTTAAACAATACAAACGAAGTAAGGTTTCGAGATTCGGCATGCAAGCTATTCCAGCAAGTTGCTCCCATGAATTCTATCGGCAACACTGAAGGCGTTGTGGGATGGTATCAGTGGTTCGATGAGCAGGCTGCAGGAAAACTATGTTTATAATTAGTCTTTGATGAAGAATTTGGAAGATGAGTTGAGCAATGTTATATGTCACTAAGTTATACACACTGAGCATATGAAAAAATTAATACATATTCACTATTTCCCTACTTGTTCAACGTAAAACTACTCGAAGTGCTTGTTTCTGCAACCGAAACATGTATAGGCAACAGATGTGATACATATATATGCAGCCCCAGACTACGATACCGTAATTTATGTGTCAGTGTACGAATGCATAGTGTAAGTTGACAAGTATGTCTAAACTAAAGAGATGTCGACATCGTGCAAGTAGGTGCAATCCATAAGACGCCTTTTTTTATGATTAAGCGTACATGATTACTTAACTCTTAAGTGATTATCAATAACAATAACTAAAAACTGTGTGTTTTTAGCGCGTGTTATTAGCGAAGAATTATAAATAACAGGAGATAGATCTCCTACGCATCTAGCCTCTGAGTGGAATACAATGTAAACATTTTGTTGTCCCTTATATTAAAGTTCCCACATGCACTGTTTTCGTAAGCAATTTTATATAGCGGTCATTGATTTTTTTTAAGAAATCCCGCCTTGTTCATACCCTCGTGTATAACAGTCTCGTGCACAGCGCTCACCACACCACTTGGACTAACGCGTGTAACAGACTGTGTTACTACCCGCAAAGTGCACTTGTACTAACACAGAAGCGTCCATGCGGCGACGCAGCAATCTGCTTTTCGACTCAGCAACGCTAAGATAGGAAGAGCATATCGCCTCTGATTTGAAACGATTGACACAGGCACTGCATTCCCGCACTCAATGCTATCGAAGGGAATTCTCCGCAGCGTCTGTGAGCGCATGCAACGCTCGCGTGCCATCGTCACTGATTCGGTATCAGGGAGGCGCACGATAAGATAGTTAAGGGGCTCCCACGGGCCGCTGTTAAGGACGAGGAAAGATTCGCTGGACTTCTCTGGGTGCCTAAGCACGCGAGAAAATTGTTCCGTGACGTTAAAAGGTGTTGATAGGGCCTGTTGTTTATTATCGGGCATCAGAAGTGCATCGCCACAAGGGAATGGAGATACATTTCTACTCTATGCACGGTGAAGACCCACTTTCTCGCTCCCAACCAGAACGAATGCGAGTCTGGAAAATCACAGAGTCATAGCGAATAAAAATGAAAGGCTGTTCAGAAAGTAATGCTTGCGGAATTACCGGTCGTTATTTTCTTGCTTTTGACAACTTAGGTGATCTGACGCTGTCATTAATGTTTTATTTTATTCCTTTCCGTGTGTCTTGCTTTAGACCATGCATTAGGCGGCACATCACGTTCTGTGACACTAAGGAAGAGACGTTAATGGAAAACCGAAAGAGATCGATTAATCTCAGGGCAGTGCGACGACTGAGGCGCGTGTTTTCCCTTGCAAAACAGATGCGCATTGAGCTACCGGGAAAGCTATGTAGGAGTGCCCTGTGTTTCATTTACTCTCTCCGGTTTTTTTTTTGTTTTTGTTTTTTTGGATACGAGGCTTACTCTATCTGAGGAATTGACCGAAATGTGAGACCTTGGAAAATATATCGTATTTACGAGCTAGCTCTTTGTATGCTTCGAAACAATGGGAGGGATCATAGAATGAAGCGTCGCAACAGAAAAGGTCAACCCCATTTTTAGCTCGTGTCTCCGATTGCCTGCATGTGCCCACATGCGAAGTATATACCGTATTTTCTCGATTCTAAGCACCCTCCCCTACTTTCGGGGGGAAAAAATTGGAAAGAAGTTTGCATGCGAATCTAAGCACCCCCTTTACTAAGCAACCATCGCACGGTGGATTTCAGACTCGTGGAAGCGAGTCGGAGTCGACATTATGGCCAAGCCATTTACGAAGTTTTCAGTTGCAGACGACCTGCTGGGGGATGCTGAAAACGGCGGCCCAAGTGGCACAATGACTCGAATGGTATAGTGAAGGTGGTATCATGCGTAAGCGGTGGGTTCACTGTCTGTACTTATTGTTCTTTTGAATGTTCGCCAAATAAAACATTGTTCCTTGCGCCCGCCTCGTCGAGATACGGCCGCCAAAAAAGTGGGGGGTGGGGTATTTTAGGTTTTTCGAACCTAAGCACCCCCCTTACTTCGGGTTGCTCAGAATCGAGTAAATACGGCATAAATGAATATATTCGCCATTCGATGGCATCGTCAGCAAGCCCTGCCGGCGTCGGGAATTCAGGGCGGTTCTGCTGCCATTGTCAGTGGCAGAGATTGGGGAGCGCCAGAGTGTAAGGATAAGATATAAATCATGATAACAAAGTGAGATAAAATAACCTAGTGAGAGCGATGAGCAACGAGGGGGATCTTGGGACGTTTGTTTATCACGGCCGTGACGTCTTTCTGGCGTCATTATGAGTACAAAGTACACGCATACTTCGCGAGCTCTTGCGTCCTTATCAGCCTGGTATTTAGACAGCATTGCTTCGAGTCAGCACCAATTATCTATCAGGCGAATAACGAAGTGAAAAAAAAACATAATTATGGGTATCTTCCCGCAGTCTAGTACTCGGTTTACCACGTCAACTCCCAATGCAACACATACTGGTTCTTCAAGTGATTTACCCGGAGATCAACAGGAAGGCATGGGTATACACACGTTGGCCCCAAGGACAGCGCTGGCATATAATCTCTTACATGATAAAACCCACTGCTAAATAGTGCCTTTTACACTTTTTGGTTATTCCGTCTTCTATCCGCAACCGCATTTATTTGAGACGCATTTGACCACTGCGCATTTGACCACTGCGACCGCCCCTCCCCTCACGCAACGATTCCGCCATAGAGCGTGTTCCACCGTTTCGACAATTCCACCGTACACCGTGTTACGGCGTTCCAACCCCTAGCTTGAAAACGCCATATTTGGCCAACCTCCCATCTAACACTCACCGCCGATCTTACACATGCATGCATTCATACAATACACGTCGCTGTCCGTTGTTGTACCAAAGAATACAGCTGTTTTGGTCACTGCGGTTCTCGACGTTACCACACCGAAGATTTTTTCGTGTCAATAACGGCCCTCACAGAAGCAAACCGCAGCGTCAGGATATAATGCGAGGTCCACTAAATACTACTAAAGACTCGTCAAAACCATTATTTCCATAAAATTTCCTAGGCACCTGGCGTATTGCATTGCAATCCGAGGTTTCTATTTTCAATCGGCCATCTGTAGGGATTCGAAAGCTGTTCTATAGAGAGAGAGAGAGAGAGAAACTATTTCTTAAATAGGAACATGCAGAGCGGTTTGCCGACATCAGTTCGCCGGCATGCCTCTCTGCGGGGGAAGGAGGAGAGGGAAACAGGTAGTAGGTGTAGTGAAGGAGAGGAAAGTATAGTAGTAAAGAAAAATAAAATAAAATAAAATGCGGTCATTCTTCAGGGCATTGAGTCCAAAGTTTCTTGAAATAGTAGCTCCAGTCAGTACTGTTCCCAGGTGCGTACGAATAACTCGTTGTGGAAATCAGAGTATACAACCAAAAGCTCTTATGTCCCATTATTTGCTAATTGTTCATTGCTGCGTTTCAGGGACCGCAAAGCCCTATTGCGTCATCAGTGACTATGCAGATCCAGCTGCTCGATCGCCCCATGAAGATGTGCAGGTCGCTTGCATCCCCACTTCCAAAAATCATGCTGCCAGATCTCTGCACGGAATCATTCGCAGAACTGCACAGGTTAAATATACCACCCTCGACTTTTCTAACTTTTGCTACCCCGCTGTAGTAGATCTCCAAGTGCAACGCTGACTTATTCGCGGTCTCCCCTCACTACGAGGCAACACAACTTTGTCATGAAGGCAAAAAACAGCGCAAAGAACCGAACAAGCCCTCATGTGAGCCCTTGTTTCAGCATTGTCATGTTCTTAAGCGCTATGGTGACCAAAGAACACGCGAGATTTTTGAAGCTCTTTCTATGCACGAGCGTGCGGGTGCATGCGTCAGCAAACCGGCTGTCGACTTGTTGCCAAAGGAGATTGCATATCTACAATCCTAAATTTATCTTGTTTTAGTATTCTTTCTGGTTTTTCTTATATTGCATGCGCGCATTAAATTCATTCAGTTGTCAGTCAGCGCCCGTGTTTGTCTTTTTCTCCTCTTGCGTGTCGTTTCTTTGCGCTGTTTTTTTGCCTTCAGTATGAACCAACTAGCCCGTCTTCACACTTTAGTACAACTTTGTGGCTTTCTACCTCTGCGGAATAGAAGTCAGCGTGCTGCCTACGGCGTCTCCGAACGAGGCTATTGAGCACATTATGTGTCTGCCCCGCTTCTATTACGACTGAGTGGCGCACGCAGTCTACCGTTCTTCGCAGACTTGATGACCGTCCGATCACTGAACAGGCTGCACCATGTTCTTGGCCTCAGACGTCACTATTATGGAGGGCAAGGAAAGCGCCGCTTCTTCGTTTTTTTTTTTTGTTTCGTACAATTGTACCGTGCCAACGGCTATAGAGACTCCTCGTGTGGACCGTCATGTGTTTAGTTCTTGCTTTAATATGAAAGTGCAATAATAACCCCAGCCATCATGGGTTAAAATAAAGTTTTGTTATTCTATTAATATCGTTGTCGTTGTTTTCTTATATCTCTCTACCTTTCCACTCCTCCCCCCGCCTCTTTCACACGCGTAGTAAAGCCAACCGGATTGCACTGCTTATTTTGCCTTCCTTGTTTGCTTCCTCCAGAACAAAATAAGCATAATATTGCTCCTCCATTTTAAACACCCAGTAATGTTTCCAATACTGCAGCTGTTAACGCTTTTCATAAGCTACTCCATGCGGAAATTTGCAGCGGTCGAGTGTACTGAGTCCCATCGTTCGGGCTTCCTATGCCTTTTCGTACGAATACCTGCCCTTAAACTTGACTTTAGCAGTCGTGGGTTCGAAAATAAGCCAGGCCTAGCAGTTGTCTGAATGAAAAATTACAACACTGGCGCGATCGATTCGGTTCTGTCAGCTCCAATCAGCCCGCGCTGTTTAGGTGCCAACAACTCTTTCACGCGTTTCTGTAGGTAGCAACACCCACAAAAAAAAAAAAAAAAACGCCATAAAAAAGGTCGTTAGGAAACCGTATGCATAACGGGCGTCGGAGCATGAAGTGCAACCCCGCTCCTTACTCAAAGGCCACAGGCGTATGGAGTGAGTGCCAAGATCAGATAAGCAGCCGTCGTCCGCGGTAGCATCGTGACTTAAGCGAACGTCCCTCGCTGTTTCACGGCGACTCGTAAAAATAAGGTGCGAGCAAGCTACTTCGCGCTTTTCGACGAACTGCGGATAGCGCGTATCCGCCTCTGATAAGCGGGCTCGGTGGTCAGTGGATACGTCGTGACGTGCGAGTGGCTGACACTACTGGTCAACCGATATGTTGCCTTGCAGTTAAGGCAGCCCAAGTCCACACCCTTAAAAAAAAAAGGTAGCGCAGTGACGCCCTGTTTACGACGGTTTCGCAGCTGCACTTGTTTTTGTACGTAACACAATCACGCTCACAACGGTTCGTTATGCACTTCGATACTAACTGCCATAACAATTAAGTTACTCGCCAGTCGAAGCGAAGTTCGCTTACCGTTTTCAAGGTGATCGCCGTATAACGGCGAGTCGTAAACATTCTACAGTATACGAAGCGAGAACAATTGATAGGCGATGCATATGCATACGGGCGAGGTCGACGGTGCAGAATAAACAGAAAAGGGAAAAATATCAGGAAGAGTCAATAGTTAAAGAGAGATCAGAATTTTGTTGCGTCCTTACAGTGCCAATCAACGAAAAAACGTCACCCAACTTGTTACGTAATCGTCATGGTTGACAGTTATCTCTGACGTCCCATTGTCCCCTTCCTTATACAGTTATTTCTCTACTTTATTGTGCCTACAGTTGCGGAGACAGCGCAGATGGCGCTTCCGTCCGATATTGCAAGGAATTAGGAAGAGTCAGTCGTTAAAAAGGGATCTGCATTTTGTTGCGTCCTTACAGTGTCAATCACAAAGAGAACGTCATCCAACTTGCAATGTAATCGTCATGGTTGACAGTGTTCTCTGACGTCATATCCCTCCCCCCTAGTCTTGTACACCTATTTCTCTTCTCTATTGCACTGGCAGTTGCGGTGGCACAGCAGTCGGAGCTGCCATCCGATATTTCAAAAACCATAATATTTTGTGTTGTCCTTATGTTCAACTTTGTTGTTGTCATGACACATGTTTTCGGTTTTTGTATTACGGCACGTTTATTCTTACGTTAACAGCTGGTGCCACCGACGTCAGCGTCCCCTAACTTCACCCATCCGCAATTTTTTTGTAAGGTCGTGCTATACAGTAGGTATGTACGTATACACTTGACAAGCCATAGTTGCCGTATTCCTTTCTGCGTGCATGTCAAGCGAGGATTTTATTTTCATTTCTACACACAATACGGTAAAAAAACTAATGCCAATAATACGAATTATTCGGAGCTTATGCCGTCTGTTTCGGTATAGCGAACTGATAAGGCGGACTTCTGGGCAGGTTGGTATTCCGTTGTAGACGTTTAAAGCACAAAATTCAGACACAGGGCGAAGGGGCGCTGGTCCCTGTCGCCCTCCTTCGTCTAAATTTTTCGCTTTACGCGTCTACAATCGGTATAGCGATTACGCATGCAGTATCTCGCGAAGCACTATGACAATCACAAGTAACTCGTAACGTTCTCCCGCAGAATGAAAGGACCCCTCCCCTGCGCGCATCTTTCTGAGAGTGCGCACGACTGTTGCGACGTACAGGAGGCCTCAGAACTTCACCATAAAGTTTCGTGAAGTTGTACGTCTTGGAATCATCTAGCCCTTCGAGTGACGTCGAGACGATGTTCGTGAAATCAGCCGGCACTTTTCATTTCCTCGCAGAATGCCATCGACGTCTCGAAGGTTCGCTGTCTGGCTGATGTAAATGCAATAATCAGTAGCACGCACGCACACACGCCACACACACACACACACACACACACACACATATATATATATATATATATATATATATATATATATATATATATATATATATATATATATAAGGTTAGTAGAGACAGAGACAAACGAGAAAGACTTAGAAATTAAAAATAAGTTTACTGACGTTTCAGGGAGAGGACTCCCTTTCTTCAGAGTACTCTGAAGAAAGGGAGTCCTCTCCCTGAAACGTCAGTAAACTTATTTTTAATTTCTAAGTCTTTCTCGTTTGTCTCTGTCTCTACTAACCTTATTTTTTTCGCGCTCTGTGTGAGTTTTTATCTTTTCAGTCTATATATATATATATATATATATATATATATATATATATATATATATATATATATATATATATATATATATATATATATATATATATATATACATATATATATATATATATATATATATATATATATATATATATATATATATATATATATATATATATATATATATATATATTATAGGCCTTTGAGTCACTGGTGAAACAGGACGTATTCTACCGTCTCCAAACACCGATCCAAGAACCCATGATGACGACGATGATTATGTTATGCAGAGGATGAAATGCGCAAGAATGCCCGTGTATAGAAGCACATCCCTGCTAGTGCAAGTCGATGTCCAGGGCATGGTGGCACGCTCACAATACATATAATTTTCATGCCCACTGACATAAATACTGGTTTTCGGAATGACGCATTCAGAAAGGCCAGTTTCAAACTTTCGACCAATCGAAAAGAGCTCGCTCGCCGCAGTTCAGCGCCGAAAAGCCTTGCCGGTACAAAGGAATTGTACTTCCCACCTCCTAAAAAATGGGATAAATAAATAAGTAAACAAAACAAAGTACTCAGCCTGTACGTCGGACTATCCTGCTAGCACCTTGAGGAAAAAACAAAATGCAAGCAGGACTGCGTGATCGTGGCAGGTGCTCTGGCCAACAAGAAACAACAAATGAAGACATTCCCAGTGGCAGAACGAAAAATAAAAAGATTTCCTGCAACTTCCCCTCTCACCCTCAGATACGTGTGACACCGTAATCCCCGTGAAATTCCGTTATTTTCGTTTATTACGTCCAACTGAAAAACGGGCCTCAGCCGTAACGTCCAGTCTCACCGTCTTTCTCGTTTTATTTTGTTTGCGCAGTAACTGTGGCTATTGGGGCAGAAATAAAGCGTGCGCGGAAGCCAGGCGGTAATACCTCGGCGAAACAATTTCTCCCGCGTCCTACACAGCCGGGCCGTTAGGTTTCTCGGGGGTATCTCCTAACCGGCTGGCCAAAACAAAGAAGGAGGATTCTAGCAAAGCCCTGCGCAATAAAGTGACCCTTTTTACTACCTCGTTGTGGAACGCCATCTAGGTCTCGAAGGATCGTTACTTGAAAGAAATAAATGCTATCAGTATTATATACAGCTCTGGAGAAGAGCGCCGCAGAGGTCTCAAGAGCCACGTCCTTGCGCCGCTCTCAAAGTGAAGCACACACGCTGAGAAAACCCCATCGCGCAGCGATTTTCTTATCGTCTGGCCGTTGCGCGACATCTAATCGGTTGTGTCACTATGACGGCTTTCTTGGGTCAGCGAAGTGAAATGAGCGCATCCAGTCAACGCAAGTCAGATGTGCCTTTCGCCTTTGAATCGAGTTTATGTGCTTAGAGGTGCTGGTAGTTCACATTAAAAGGTCACGTGACGTGGTCGATGCGACGTCACTAGGGGTGAAGGCGTTTCAATTTTTACTAGCTGCAGCAGTCAGAACATCCGGATGAACGATATTTAAACCGAGACACACCCCGTGAAGGTCATTTGAAGTTCTAAAAATAAATTTGCTGTTAAAAGCACCGGGCTAAAAACTGGGCCCTGAGGCATACCACAGTGGAAGGCTGCATCATTTATTATTATTATTATTATTCTTTATCCGCAATGGGAGGCCCAAGGTCTTTTATAAAAGGTGACAGTGACAATCCTAGTAGAGAGTTCATTACAACAGCACGATTACAGTTGTAAATGACCCGCCGCGGTGTCGCAGTGGCTATGGCGTTCCGCTGCTGAGCACAAGGACCCGGGTTCGACTCCCTGACGCGGCGGCCGCTTTTCTGATGGAGGCGACAAGCAAGAACGCCCGTGCGTTCGAGATTTCGGCGCACGTTAAAGATCCCCAGGTGGCCAAAATTAATCCGGAGCCCTCCACTACGGCGCGCCTCATCGCCTATGTAGCGTCCGCGCGTTATACCCTACAATCAATCGACAGTTGTAAATGGTTTATTACACGGGGTACCTGTCGCATTATGTGCGTCGCCGGAACCACGGCGCATGCGCTTCAGAACAGCTCATTAAGAGCTATCACTGTAGGCGGCACCACCTTGCAGGCATTGTCTGCTATTTTAGGGGCGAAGCTCCTTAAGTCATGGGTCTGTCCATTCCTTGTGTCTCGTGGTACGTGACCGCCGCATGCTTTCGGAGATGTCGCAAAGTGGGCCGCGTTGCACGCGCAAGAACCGGCTGCAACCGGCAGCGCAAACTCGGCACCGGGAGCGCGAGCTTGTCTGTGTTCGCCAACGGAGGCGCGAGCGCACGTGCACTGCGAGGGGGAGATCACGCAAGAGATCAAGCCACGAACGCAGGCAGTCGTTCTCGGAGATCGAACGAGACGCAAGGACCTTTGCTCGTTTCCTCTCGTCTTTTTCGGGCACAAGTTCGCCCTAAATAAAAGTTCTTTCTTTACCGTTGTGTCCCGGTGTCCCGTTGTGTCCCGTTGTCTCCCGGTGCCGAGTTTGCGCTGCCGGTTGCAGCCGGTTCTTGCGCGTGCAACGCGGCCCACTTTGCGACATCTCCGAAAGCATGCAGCGGTCACGTACCACGAGACACAAGGGATGGACATACCCATGACTTAAGGAGATTCGCCCCTAAAAAAGCGGTGATAGCTCAATCAGATGGACGCCGGTTTCAGAACGCGAGGGACCCAAGCTCGAATCCCAGAAAGGGACGCGCGTTTTTCTTCCGATTGGAAGTCCTCTTGTTCGCGTTGGACAACTTACGGCCGGATTAAACAAACTCACTATCATTTTAAAAATATGCCTTAAAAATACGAACAGAAGTTTATTATACTATACTATACGCGTTTCTTGGCCCTTGTATTGAAGCGTGCTGCGGCCTTCAGTGGAGCAGTGTATGAACCACTTAAGTGGCCAGGGCGTTGTGCTGCTGAGCCCAAGGACGTGGGTTCGATTCCCGTCCGCTTTTCTGATCCGGAGCTGTTAATCCGGAGCTCTCCACCTCGGTGCACGTCAAAGCCCAGGCGTAGCTTCGACGCGTGAAACCCCGCAATGAATAGCATACACTAGAGCCACTAGATGAGGTGAGCCACTAGATAAGCTACGCTTATCTAGTGGCTTTAGCATACACTATACGTATTTCTCCGCCCTTTTACCTAAGCGCACTGCGCCCTCCAATGTAGCAGCGTAAGAAACACTTAGATTTATTAAAGTGCACAGGTGACCCTCTGTTATGCTTGGTACGCGTATTGTGGCCTCTTTGCAGTGCGGCCTTTTTCTATACATAGCGGCCTCTTTCTAATACCCCTGTTCTGCAAACACAAGCAGTTCCCTTAGGTTCAATCCTGCACTCCACACAGCAGGAGAACACGATTCCGCGTCATTTTTTCACGCTTGTAATATGCGTGAGATTTCATCCCGCATAGCAAATACGCCGCGTAGACGGGAATTTTGCGGGTCTTGCAATGCCCGAGCAGCGCGATTCTTGGTGTCGGGTTCTCGTCGTCGCTTTCACGCATGGCGCTAGCAATGCAAGCAAGAAGACTTGCAATACCACGTTTGCAGAACGTTACGCGAAGTGCGTGAACGGCTTCTCATCATACACCACAAAGAATCGCATAGCAAAAGACACGATTTCTTTACACTGCCATCGTTTCTTGTTCTAAAAATAAACACTCTTGCGTAGGCCCGACGATATGAGCTTCCGATCCTAAGCGTTTTTACGTTTAGAACAAGTGATAACGAAAAATAAGGTGTTTTTGAAAGATTATTTTCCCCTGAGGTTATTCGAAGCAAACAAACCAATATTCCATTGGTAAAACAAAATTGGATAAGGTGGCGTCAATAACCGCGAAGAGGTGGTATTTTAACTTCTCAAGCAGTTTCAGCATTCTGTGACAGAATTTTAAACTCAGGCGAGCATTTTTCAATCAATTGTCGAATTAAATAATTTTTAGAGAAGTCTGAGCACGAGGACGAGGGTTCGATTCCCGGCCGCGGCGACCGCTTTTCTGATGGAGGCGAAAAGAAAAAACGCCCGTGTGTACGAGATTTCGGCGGACATTAAACATCTCCAGGTGGTCAAAATTAATTCAGAGTCCTCCGCTACGGCGCGCCTCATCGCCTGCGTGGCGTTGGCGCGTTAAACGCTACAATCAAATAAAAATTTTAAAGAATAAAATTTTCAACAAGCCTTCCGTATTATAAGAGCACCAGGACATATTTTTTCCGGCTACATTATTTTTTAGTGCGTTCAAAAGTCTGGTCGAAGCTGAGCCCGGTTAGGGAAGCGTTTGAGATAAAAAAAGACAGGCGCCTTATGAGGACACGGCCCTCGCATCGTACTTGGTCAAAGATTTCATTTCTTGTGGCAAAATCCTGTGACCTTCGCGTCATCCATCGACCTTATCCGTGTTTTACTATCACCCTCGATACGGTATATGGAAACACACCCAACAGTAACTAGATAAGTGCTATTATGCGCAGCGCGCTTTTTTTCTTTCTTCGTTCATTACTAGGCGAGAATGGGGTCAGGTTGCTCGGAGTCATGTGCTCTTTTTCCGGTCGCAAATGCACTATCTCTAATACGTCGCCGCGCGCAAACTCGCTCCAGCACTAACCATTGTTCTACACCGTTGTAGTCCGGTATTTCTTCCGCTATCTATGAATGGACGTCCGTTTCGGCAACGCATTCTAAGGACGCGGCTATTGGCATTTGTAGATCTGCGTCCGCGGTGGATTTTACCTTTTCTTAGTTTTTTTCCCACTGGGCGCGCGGACGATAGCAGCCACGGCCAATAAACAACAACGGCGGTTCGTCAGACAACACTTGTGCGCACGCACGCGACAGCGCCGTAAGATGCATCCTCGCTAGCTCTCCGCCGACTGCTCAAACGTTGCCCCCAGCGTTACCGGTCTCGGGCCCAGGCCTGTCGGGACCTGTCGGCAGGCGATACTGGAAAACCGCTTCCCGAGTGCCTCTTTGCGTCTCCCCCTTTTGTTAACCCTCCCCCGCCACCTGAAGCGAAGCAGACGTCTGGGCTCCCGTTCGGTCTTCGCCGTTTGTCGGCAACCATGAGTCACCCGCTGCACTGCGTGCGAGCTCCGCGCCACCCGTGTCTGGGCTAGTCTGGGCCCGACTGGCGTCGCCCGAAGAGGCTGTGTGTTTTGTTTTGGTTTGGTGCGCTCTCGGAACTCGTTTCGTTCGCCGACAAAGTTTCGGGTGGTGGAAGGAACAGGTCGCCCCCCTCGAGCAACAGGTGCCTTCCTGCGCAGCCAGCAACTTCCCTCGCCTACTCGACGTCTTCCCCCTCCCGTCGTTATTGTCATGGGGACCCCTCCGGACCCTTCGCAGTGCCCGGGGCCAGAGCAAGACAAAAAGGTAAAGCCCGTTTTCGGCGTTTTGCACGGTTGCTTTGTAGCGGGGTCACGGGATGAGTCATGCAGCTGGGTGAAAAAAAAAAGAAAGACCAGAGACTGACGCAATGTAACTGATGATTTCTCACCTTTTGCGGCTCGCTTTGGAAAGCCGTAAGGTCTTCGTATTTACGAACTGGTTTATTTGGAAGCGAAGCCTACCCCACTAGTGCTGTTCAGAGCGACAGAAAAAAAAAAAAAAAAATAGAGGCAAATGCAAGCGTAACGCGCGCCGGTTTGTTTGCCTCGTTGCCGTTCGCAACAGCTCCACAAGGCAACTTTGCTTCTAATTTTGCTTCCTTCAAGGCGTATCCCGCATGTGCTTTCACTTAACTGGTTCTTACTTCCATCAAAACAGCGCTGCGTAAAAAATAAAATCACAAAAAAACAAACAAGGGCGCGCGGTGGGGGTTCACGCGTGGCCGATTCCCCTGTTTTCGTCCTTGCTTTGTTTGCCCCGCGTCTTTTCTGGGAAAAACAAGAGGCGCCCCCCACCAGCGACGTTCTGCAAAGACCGCTGTGCGGTGAAATATATTTTTCAGATTTCGATTCTTCAACGAAGCGGGTTGATATGCATCAAAGAATGGGCGCTTTATAGTTTCGACAATCCGTGCGATCTTCATTAACTATAAGTTCTTCGGCCGTAATTCGAAAAGCGCGGTACTGTTATTGACGCAACTAGTCGGGATGGCGGTAGGTAATAGGAGCATTGCGCCGTGCTTGATCGAACCACATGTATAGTTACGTCTGCTGACGTGGCAACGCGTGCTGCCGATTAATTTGCAAGCTTCATTCCTAACGCTTCCACACTATTCCATAAGCGTTGCAGGAAGCCATTACAGGTATGCTCGCAGTTTTTCGCGTTTTTAGGGGGCCTAGTGAGTACGCTGCTTGTAACAGCCTCGGTGGTCCCCCGCAGTAGGACTAAAACAGGAATCTAAATTAGTTCCGCAGAGGATAATAATGAAACTCGGAGCGTGTGGCGTTTTGGCGCAGTTGAGCGAACTCTAAAAGACGTCGTAGAGGCATTTCGACCCCACTTGTCTGTTTTATCTGTTAGGCTGGTTAATGTCGAAGGTGAAATGCACACAAAACAGACAAGGAAAAAGGATATTTCTTCATTGGCTTGTCTGTTTTCTTTTCCTTCCATTTGTCTTGTTCTCTAAACGACGAAGCTAACGTATTTCACTTATGAGTAACGCAACAAAACGCTTTCGAAGACACTGACGTTTATCTGCGTGACACACGTTCTTGCGTATACCGTAACCTTTTATAGTTGCACAAAAATGTTATAATCGCTCCTCAGCTGGCAACGACACGCGGCTTGTCTCTGCAGATGAGCAGAAACCTAGAAGCTGCGGATATGTTTTCCGTTTACGTTAGTTTCATTTTAATCATTCGCACTTCTGAGGCCCTCGTGCGCGCAGTAATACGCATTCGTTACGACGCCTGCGTGAGTCAATCGCGCAGAATCTTTCTTTATTCTTATCCGCTTTCCCTCTTCGCGCCTCGGGCGCTCGACCGAAGCGGCTGCGCGGTATTCGTAGAAACATGTCCGATCATGCCTTCAACTGGGGAGAAAAAGAAAGCGCCGCTGTGTCAGCGTCGCCCCAGTAACGCCGTAATAACTCAACTTCCATTATATTGTTTGTTTATGCCGACCATCGGGGGACTTTCTCCATGGGAGGCTCTGGTCGCGACATAATATGAAAGGAAAGCGCTCGATACGGACTCGTGGCTGGCTTATTTCGTGTCTCCGCCTGCTGCCTCTCACGGCACCGATTTTTTTTTTTTTCGAGATCGTCTCGGTTTGAGGAAGACATGAATGAAAAAGGGTGATGATGAGTTGTTTGAATGTGTGCTTGAGCTGACGTCAAGCACGATGCACAGGAATGGGTCTTTCGGAATTTCCATTAGGGAATGGATGGAATCCCCGCTGCGACATTCCGCGCCGGGACGAGATCACTCTGCTGCCTGGCCATCGCAGTAACATAGTCGCATGTTTGATATTGTAATCATACTGGCAGCGAATAAAATAAAATAAAAAAACGGCGTGATAATACATTTCAGGCAACCAATTCTGTGAAAGCTTAAAAAAAATTGAACAAGAAAACCACAGTGAGGGCGCAATGCGCAAGTCTCTTATTTCAAAAGTGGTAGAACAGACTGTTGGAGAAGTTGGTGCTTATTTGGTAAAACTTAGAGCGCGAATTAACAAGGACGATAGAACGAAGACAAACACAAAGACAACACAAACGCAAGGTACACCCGCCCATTTTTTTACCAATATCACGGGAGCGTCGACCGTTCCGTCGATCAGCGCCGTGTGATGGGGTGATACGACAAACTCGGCGAGAGTAACCGCATGCGCATTTAAGCAAAGACCGCTGCTGTAGTCTTCTGCTAGGCTGTTCCAAGAGCAGACAGCCACCCCGATTTTTTTATTCGCTTATCACACTACCCTGTAACCCGCCGCTAACGGGATGAAGAGGGCAAGTGAAAGCAAGCGGCAACAGCAGTACGGGGTGGCTGTCTGCTCTTATATATATATATATATATATATATATATATATATATATATATATATATATATATATATATATATATATATATATATATATATATATATATATATATATATATATATATATATATATATGGACACAAACAAACTCACAAAGAGGGCGAGAAAATATGGGGTAAGTAAAGTTTACTGGTCCCAGGTCTAATCGGAGGCTGTGAGTTCGGTTCCCCCTCTGGACGAGTGCTTCTCTTTCTTTCTTTCTTTCTTATGAAAATGTAAAAATGCTAACTACAGTAACCGTAGTAAAAAAAAAAGCCTAACCATTGCCCTATGCCTCCCTCGGCGTTGTAGACTGCATGCCGGCCTTTCTGTATTTCCTCAACGAGCCCCTCATTTCCTAACCGTATATATATATCTATAGTCTTTTTTTCTGACGATGCCCAGTGACCATTAAAATTGAGTTGTGTCGTCATATTACTGACAAGCCGGATTCACTACCCCCGTTGAGAAATGCAGATTGTGAGGCGACAGGCTTTGATCTGTCAACAGATCCGATAATGAGAAAACGAGCGTATTTATCAAGCTTGGCGAAAGTTATGGTCGGGAGGAGAACAAACGAAACGTCCACTGTCCCAGCTTTTAACTTCTCTCACACCTCCACTCTAAAACTTTCTCGCTGGATTTATCTGATAACCGCTACGAGCACACGATGGGCGCACTGACCACTGTGCTTTTCTTTTCCCGCCATTTGTGAATTTTCTCTATTTGAAGAAAATAATTCGTAATTCGTGTACATTCGAGCAATTTCTTTTTTTTAGACGCAGTGCTCTGCCTCGAGCTTATTCATCAAGGCCCCGCCTGACGCAACGATTCATTCACGTTCAAAGGCCAAAACACGGCTAGCTTCGCACCTACGGGGCTATTAAGTTTACTTCACTAAACAGATCTACCGTAAACAGTTCATCACAGAGTCCATAGTTGCTCAGTGCCGTTGAATTTCTTTTAAGCAGTATCTCGCGCCCATTAGTTGCAGAAACAGCTATCCGTCATATCATCTGGACTCGCTACTCGCGCGCCTTCTAATCTATCTTTAGATAGGGACAGTACGATATTGCGCCCAAGATAACGTAATGGGAGCCGCGACATTCAATATGTGACACGCGACTCGCTAGCCACGCGCATGCGGTCGGGGCCCTCCATTTGCATAGCCCTGGGTGATCCAAAAATAATTTGATACCTTGCACGGATCTTCTACAGAACGATGCGAAAGCCAAAAGGCGTATCTGAAGAAAAACCGCGTTGGGTATCAAAAAGTCCTTTTTTTTTTTGCAAGAGGGAAGGGTGAGTCTTATGATGATCATTGCCACCAATGAGCCCATAACAAAACATCAGTATTTTTTTAAACGCAGCTTTCTATGCCTTCCTGATGTCGTCGTTCGTCGCGCAGAACGTACGGTAGGAAAGTCATCTTACACACTTGGTTTCCACAAAGGCACATCAAGCGCCTCAATAAAAGAACGCTTCCCGTGGTTGGAATCGAGCCTGGGTCCCTCGAAGTGTGAAGCAGTTTGGATTTTGTACTTTGGCTTTGGCTCGGTTTGCACGGAGAAAGCTTCGCGTTTTGTCGTATACTCTTAAAAAATAGGCTTAATTTTTTTTGTCAAAGATGTTGTAGGGGCTACAGTTCAAGTTTCAAATGAGGCATATGTTGCGTAAAGCTGACAAACCAATATATATATATATATCGCTGAACCCTCTTGTGACTCCCTACTCGTAAGTTGAGGCAGAGTTCGTCATTAAAGGACTCTGGTTGGGGTATGCGTCGGCGAAGTTCGCTTTTAAATACATAAACACGTAATCCGGCCTTATAAGCACACTTAATCGCGGCGGCCACAAGCGAGCTCACCAAAAGTGCTTGCAGACATTTTCACCCACACACACTATAAGGCATTGTCACAAGCTCATCAGTGACACAAAAGCGCGACAACTCACGAGCGCGTGGAAATTTCACAGCAAACAATACATTTACACGATAGAAGCGGTATTACCCCGCAATTCCCAGGTCTGTTAATATATCGACGAGTCTAACACATACTCGGGAATCCGCAAAAATGTGCAGTTTTTCCCAGCTCTAGATTCGCCCATGAAATAATTAGTTCGTAGACATTGGGCAGAGGTATCGTATATGAGCAAAAACCCGTTTGACCTCTGAACGACAAATACTGGCGCCATACCAACTGTTTTTGTCTATCTTCGTCCACGTATGTGTAGAGTCGTGCCCCTTGTCCTTAAGCTACGAAACAACTAGCTCAGAAACATGTTTAGTGGAAGAACTGGCGGAAATTCCGCTATCCAAGGATGGCATTGCACATGTGTCAGGCTAGGAATGGTGGATGGATGGGTTTATTGTCGTGACACTGCAAACTTGACAATGCTGGCGGTCGGAACAATTAACTTCTAACCAGCGAGAAATAGAGAGGGGGGGCTGAGCGCAATGACTGAGGGGAAAACAAGCGGAAGCGTTGAAGCAATCAACAATTCACGCGAAACAAAAAAGTACCGCTGAGACGGCAATTATACACGTTAAGCACATGGCGTACACAACACACGGAGCACAATAGCCCAAGATGAAACATAAAAAATAGAAAATGAGCGAAGTAGTTAGGGAGCACCGCGGCAGATACTTAGCGCGTCGATCACACACATTCGAGCGTGTACTGAGGAAAAGCAGAAATGGGAACGTGTTAATACAGCAACACGTATGTACAAAACCAGTAGCCTGGTTCAGCTAAATTCGCGAAACGCAATGAGCTTTTCTGATAGAGGCGAAAAGCAAAAACGCCCGTGTGTACGAGATTTCGGCGCACGTTAAAGATCCCTAGGTGGTCAAAATTAATCTGGAGCCCTTCACTGCGGTGCGCCTCATCGTCTGCGTTGCGTCGACTCGTTAAACCCTACAATCAATCAATCAATCAATCAAAGCGAAACGCATTGACAGCACTTCTCTTGATCTTTAATGACGTGCTGTCTAAATCATGCTTACAACAAAATTGCTTTGGAGTGTTTTATGGTCTTCCAGTCCACTGAGAGCAAATCACCCCGCTTTTAACCAATTATCGCTTATAACGGAGTGATGTTCCTCTCCCGCAAACTTCGCTGCAACGGGTATTTACTGCACGTGCTGTTTCACACAGCCTGCGCGGAAGGTCGCCAGGGCGCAGCGAACTCTCTTTCTCGTATAGGTTCGACCGACGGCGCGGCTACCGCCATAAACACGACACCTTGTTTCCTATACAGATAGTATGCCAGCTTCGTGGACGAACGACGACGCCGGAGATTTTCCGCTCTCCACTCCCCGCTGCATTTGCTTCTGCACTTTTGCCCGTCTCGCAAGTGTCGGAGCGCGTACGGTTTCCCCGCCAGCGTTGGTGAACGTGCGCCCTCCATCCGGAGAAGTCGTCGCCGCCGCCGTCGTCGGCGCTTCGATTGCAACGCTGCGGATCGCCTTGCCCGGCTCCGGTATCTCCGGCTGCGGCGTAGAGGGGCGGGGACAGAGGCGTGTGCCTGACGCAAGCGGTGCGCTCCGCTAACGTCACTCCTGGCCCTAGACCGAGAGGGGGGAAGCAGGAGGAGAGGGAGAGAGCGCAGTTGGCGGCGGAGGAAGAGGGCACCGAATTAATCACCGAAAGAAAAGAAAAAAGGGGAAGTTGGCGCGGTTTAGGAAGAGCTACAATGGGTTCGAGCTCCCGCGAAACGAGCCCCGACGCTTGCATCATGCCGGAATGCGTGTTTTTCGCCGCTCTAGGAGGGGGGCAGCTGCCGCAGTTTACGGGGTCGCTGGGTCGACGTGTGGCCGTCTGTTTGAAAGGCCGATGCATTCGTGCGTGCTCCTGTTTGAGCTCGAACGTGTTTATTTACGCGGAGTGATTAAACGAACTTCCACGATTGACTTGTGGGTGCCTCTCTGCTGCTAAAAAAAGGTAATCGGTGGCACAGTGGGCAAACGGGTCATTGCTGCCAAATCTGACGCCGGCAGCAACCTCGCGGAATGCGCAGAACGTCAACAAATAACGTTAACCCTAAACATTGGCGTGCAAAGAGGCATGAAAGGGGGGGGGGGGGGGTTGAACAAGGGGGAAATGAGAAGGTTCTCTCTTTAGATAAGAGGCCCAGACTGCAAAGAATCTGAGTTCCACATCTAAGATCGGTGGAGACATTGATCGATTTTCTGTACTGCGTCAAAATGCCTTAAGATTGTACTAGAGTTCTTTTCTTTACTCTTTAGTTCTTTTTAAGATAACTGATGTGCCCCGTACCCCCGCTACTCCGTCTTCTCTGGATACCCCACCCCAGCAGCGGTTTCTTCAGGCCTTGTGAAAATTCCCGCGGATGCCCTTGCCAAGCGGCTGTGCTTCGATAGGCACTCCTTAAGCTCGACGAACGCAGAATGGGTGTCCCTGCTGCTTCGTGACGTACTGAGCCCAAGACTAAGAGCAACAAGCATGCGTTACAACCATCAGCATCGGTTATCTATCTGCGCTGTGTGCGCACAGGGCGCTGGCTTGCAGATAACAATCGCTCCAATTTAGCTGACATTAATCGTTCAACGCGAATACGCAAGCTGGCGGTGAAGCCGGCGTCATTGCTAGTGTTAGAAAAAAAAGCAGATAGTAAGCTGTGATCGTACCGTGTTGTTGAATAGTCAAACTATAAACCCTTCGCGCTGTCATAGCACAATCTTCGTTGCACCTCCATATCTAACGAAATTCTCGCAAGAAATATAAAAAACCCGCGCGCAGGGATTTTTGCAGCTTATATGAAGCGCGAATGAGGACTCCAGAGAAATGTCAAGCCCCAGAGGCTTCATTAGCTTCTAAGTTCCTCGTATTTTGTCATTGTCTCTGAAGTGGCTTTCCCGGAAAGATAGACGTGGTTTTAATGTGTATCTACTGATGTAATGTCAACCTAGCCATTGTCTAACGCTACACCGAACAGAAAGATCTCTAACGCCGTATCGAACAAAAAGGTTTCGTTGCGAATATCATTGCGAACCGCGCGTCATTGTTTTTTATTTTTTAATTATAATTGGTGTTCTCTCAAAAGAACAGGAATATCTCTTTGCCTGCAGCACCAGAGGCTGATCACCAGTAAAGAATATCTGGTTTGTGCTTTTTTTTTTAACGTCAGGAATAAGCAATGTGCTCCAGTTTTTTCCGGCTGTTATGTACTTTGCGATTTTGAAAATAGTAAATTCGAAAAGACAGTGCTACCGCAACGAGTTAACTTCGCCGCAGCGAAACATAAACAAGAAATTTATGCTCACTTCGAAATACTGTATTTAAAAAAATATATAGGTTGTAAGTTAAGCGTCAAGTACCGTCTCGCCTTTTCCGTCACGTCGAGTAACAATTTAGTCGTGTGCCAACAAGCCCGAATTAACACACTCTTCCACTTGAAAAGAGCAGTCTAAGTCGATTGACCACCTATCATTTTTGGCCCTTCCACACACACTGCTGCTTCCTTTCCTGTCGTTTTCATTCAACGCACTCCGGCTTTTACACTTTCATCAGGAATGCGACAAACAGCCCGCAGTAAAAGCAGGTTGTCGACCTTTGGGCGAAACTATTCCACGGGAAACGAGGCCGATTCCACTGGCGGATGACAATAATTTGCTTAACGGGAAATGTCGCTGCTTCCTTCACCACGAGGCAGACTTGTCAGATGACGCAGAACTCTATTCGGTCCGCAAAGCAATTTAGTTATGTTACTTATAGTACACCAAAGCGGCCGTGCATGCGTTAGTGTGGTCGCCTTTTAACTCGCAAAGGTCAATGCTTCTCTTACTGCTGAAAAATGCCTTTTTGGGCTGTTTCAAGTAGGGGGAACTCGAATAAGCATTGATAGCCCGCCTGATTCGTCCAAATTTTATCTCGAAATCTCTGTTTTGTGTTGCCATACGGTGTCAACGCGAAAGAAACTGATTTATTTCTCCGATATCGGCTGGTTACCTTGTAACTTGCACATGTCTCCCCTAGCGTTGAAGCAGTCTTCGATAGAGAGGGAGGACATTTCAAGTGTCTGAGGGAAAGGCAGAAGGGTCTGCCGGCATGATTTCGTTGACTATTGTGAGCGGAAGAGCAAGTACACGCTTTGACAAAATTTTCTAGACTAATCCTAAGCCTTGTCGACTACAAAGATTTCAAATAAGCTTTACTTTAAATGTGACAAAAATATTCCTGACAGCAAGAAGGAAAGCTGTTTTCTCTAGCTTTCAGGCATAAAACATTTTAGCCTCGCTCGGGACCCAAGCTTGTACATTTAATTTTTTAAAGGCCTCTGCACATTCGGCTTGGTCTGGAAAATTTTGACAGACTGTACTTTAGACATATCTAGAGAGAGAGAGAGAGAGAGAGAGAGAGAGAGAGAGAGCTCTTAACATTGACTAATTGACAGTTCGTTCCTAACGCGACCGATTGCCCTGCGATAAATCGGTTGGCCCTGGCAATCGCGGCTTGGTAGTGATGGTGATGCCACGATACACTGCGTACGCGCGGCGCAGCAAAGCCGCCCGCACAGGGATTCTGTAAGAGCACGAGGCGCGCAGCGGCTTTAGTTGAAAAGCGCAGCAGCAATTCCCCCCGCCTGCGCGAGCGGCGAAGGTGACCGGGCGCTGATAGCCGGTCACGTAGTACGAGCACTGCTCCGATCGAATGGGACGCTGCGCTCGGCAGGCCCGGTTTGCGTCCCCTCACAAGAAGAAAGGGAAGACAGGAGGAGAACAAAAATGAAGGAAGAAAAATTAAGAGAAGGGAGGGGCAAGGCAGCGAAGCCGCTACGATAAGCGAGTCCTTTGTTCGGAGCGAACCGCTTTGGCGACGCCGTCGCTGGCACCGCGGAGGAAGAGGTGCCAGGAAACAATGAATAAATACAGAAATGAAAGGGGAGACGGGAGCGGGGCTTCCAGCATTGTGGATGCGGCTAGATTGATTGAAGTTCGCAAAATCGGCGAAGAATTGGATATGTGTGTGAATTGTAGGTGTGAAGATTTTGTCTAGACGTTTGTGTGTAATTTGTATGTCGCGTGCTATCGTCCGGAGAAAGCGTAGCGATTAAGACGCACATTCTCACGCATGCTAACATTTTTTTTTCCTCTTCCGTCCAGCCAACAGAGCAGAACCGCACCGGTGCGTCTGCAAGAATGTCGAACAGAGGCGGAAGAACTTGTCCGCGTGAAGTGCGCTAGTTGATTTCGCTACCACCGTGTTGCTACGGTGACCGTGACGAAGAGGACATGATATTTTACGTACGTCAATGAAGCTTGATTAGCATGGCCAATCTGGCTCATCGTCGTAATAAGAGAACGTCGCCGCATATCGAGACCGTCGCATTGCAGCAGGTGTGGCAAGGAACGCTGTTTGGACCACATTACGGAGCGGCTTTCTTTTCAAGAAAGCCGCATAGCGTACACGGCCTCCGAAACCAGCAATCAGGCCTTGACTTCCAAGTAAGTTAGCAAAATGCGGGAAGGTTGCATGCGCCGTGAACAAGGACACAAGCGGCTCTTGATTACGAGCAACGCGGCTCAGCCCGATAATCCCGAGGCCGTAGCATGGCCGCAAGCACACCACGCTAACGCATGCGAGTCACTAACCCCACCTCGCCAATCCACCTGTGCGGAAGCGACTGGAGCCGGTGCGGCTGGGGCATCGTAGAGCTGTTTTTCGCATCCTCTCTCCGAGGTGAGGCGACGGCAGCGCCGCCGCTCACAGCTGGAATTTTCCGCTGCCTGATGCCGGAGCGGCGAGCTCTTTCGTACGGATGTGCAGTAGCGCGGCCGTAACAATAGAGAAAGCGCTCTATATAAGCCCATATTTGGAGCAAAAAACGAAGAAAAAAGTGCTTCGCCCAGCTGTTAACAGTGCGCGCAGGATCTTAATTCGTATGCAGTGCAGTTCGTGTTTTGGATGTAAGCGGTCGGATGAAGGTATTTGCTCGGAAGTGAGCGTTTCAAGTTGCTGGTACTCGTCGGGAACAACAGTGCTATTGCGGTAGTTTAGCGGAGAAAAACAAAGCCGCTTCTAGCCTTCAGAGCTGTGCGGTTAGGAGTTCACATATTTTCCGCTTGCTGCCTCTCCGCTTTAAACAAGGACATAGTACAACGCTCTCTCCATACGCGTCGTCATGGCGACCGACGCCAGGGGGCTCCAGCGTCGCTGCTTTTTCTCTCGCCCAGCGGTCGCCCATTGGTCGGCTGGGCATCTCCTGATTTTCAGCTGTTTACTAGTCCAGCTGATAGGGCCGTTCGTTCATTATTGAGAATGACAGCCTAGGTGGTAGTTCGTATGCGTGTGCGAGTGTGTGCTGTCGTGCGTCTCGCTTCTGGAGCTCTGCGGCAGTAGGATTTTTTCGGACGCTCCCTAGGATGACGGACGCGTGATCTCGCGGCGACAGACTTTCGGTGCATGTGTGAGTGAGTGCGTGGTGACACAGGGTATATTTCGGCGTCGGCGTCGTCTCCGTTCTTCTAGTCGTGCGGTGGCGTCGAGCTCTCAAGATCACAAACGCCTCGGGTGGATCTTTGGGGCCCATGATTCTGCCCTGCCGCAACAACAGTCCACTGCACGACAACACAAACCATACCATGGGCCAAATGGGAATACGCAACGTGAGTACCCTCGTCGCTTTGTGTCGCCGACGCCGGTCGTGCGGCGGCGGCCGGGATGGAGGCCGAGCCGGCCGGCCGCTGCTGCTCTTTGTCTCTCGTCTGCTCCCGACCGCTTTCAAAACATCTCTCTGCATGCAGCGTTGGATTTGAACTGGCTCTACTTACTCTAACCCGCTATTTAGACGTCCTGCTCCGTTTCTTGAACGGGATTTGTTCATAGTTTCCTCTGCGCCTTGAAAATATCTGCACGGCCGTTTCCCTTTGCTGTATCGGCTGATTTCCCAGGGTATCGAGCCCCGTTTTCTTCTTCGCTGCGATATGGAATTTGTATCTGGTAGTTTACAGCGGTGTGGCTAGCTTTGAGTACGTAACGTAGTCGTTGCGTCTCCCAAGCCGGGCGTCAGCCGGCGTCGGTGGCTACGAGAGGGGAGGTTATTGGGCACTTTGCCCGTTGGGCCGACGGGAGAGGTTCTTGCGTGGCTTCCGCGGTTTTTGCTGCTGCACTGCGGAACGTAGCAAGCCTCGGCACGTTTGGGCATGTTATTCCGGCCGGACGCTGGCGTGCCTCTCATCGCAACCGGCTGATGAAATGCTGCTGTGCGGTTGCCGGCTCCTGCGCTGCAACCTTTTGTGCTCGCTGTGCGTTGAGGGTTTCTGCCGATTCTTTTCTCGATTCTCGGCCGCTGTAGTGTCATGCCGCTCCATGCATGCTGTTCCACTTCACACCTATGCGGGAGGAAAAGAAAGAGCCGGCACCGCAACTTCGAGAAGCGGCCCATGTTCCGCGTCTTGGCGGTCCTCGACCTACTGCGAGCAGCAGCAGACGACTTTTTCCTGAAGCGTTATCGTTTGGTGAAATCACTTTGGCCTGCCGGGGTTGCCCGACTTGGTGCCGGATTCTCCCTTTTATCATCGTTGTTATATCGCCCCCGGTTCTTTCTTTTCGCCGGCTTTTTTTTTTGTTTTGTTTTCCTTTATGCGGGGCCGCCGCTATTGTAACGCCGCGCTTTGAATTCAGGTTCTCGGCAGCCTGCGTACCAGCCATAGCAACAGCGGCTGCCGGCTCGCCATTGGCTGTCGTGGCGGCGCTCTTGTCGCGGGCGGCGTTTCGCCGCAATATGCGGAGATCGCTCGCTGTTTGGTTCGATATTTGCTCCGACGGATTTCGGCTGCATAGTTTTGCTTGTGTTGCCTACAGTTATTTTTGGTAGCTTCAGTGGTTTAAACATTTGGCGCTGTGACAACTAGAATTTACTATACGCGACGTTTTTTTTTTTTTTTTTTTAGTAATTTCGCCGGTTGGTGTGAAAAGGCGAAGTCGGTTACCGTTCCGCGCCTTTCGGCAGGCGCTTTACGCATGCTGTCGACAGCTCTTGGCTGCTCAAGAATTTTCTCCCTCCTCCGCATCTGTCTAATTTCCGTGTAAATTTCACTGCTGGTGACATCCTTTCTCATCTGATAAAAATTTAACAATAAAGTCAGTTTCCTGCGAAAGCAGCTGCGAATTGCTCATGCTTCTCTCCCATGATTTTAGAGGGCTGTACGATGTTGTTTAGAAGGCTGCGTTTCCACACATTGTTTTCAACAAAAGCGGGGAACAATTTATATCAAATTTGTTGCATCTTTCGCTACAGCTCCTCTTAATTGCGAGTAAGGAGTGTGGATCGCTTGTTCTAATCCTTCGTTTTTTTCCTCAAGACTGCTCAGTTGCATTCTACTTCTTGCATTCCGCGGTTCGGAAAATTTTTCTATGTCAATGGGCTGGCGTGTGTCGAAAAATACTGCGCGCTGCGTCGTTTTTTCCTTTCCCGCTTCCGCACAAATTCCTTTTGCAAGAATGAACACGGTATTTTCGTCTGCTTTCAGAACATTAAAAATAAATTAGAACATTGTTTGACGGCGTTGAAAGTTGTTGCGAAAAAGAACAAATTTTTCTGCACACTTCAAGAAAGGTAGTTCCATGAGCCCAGATGGTTCTCTTGATTTTAACCTATTCGTAGTTTAGGAATGAACTGCCATAACTTATTTTGCCTATTTTATGTGCGTCAAAGATTGCGAAGCGCGCAGGGACTAAGACAAATTGCGTGCGCACACTTTGTAACAAGGCGCCCTAGTGAGTCACGACGCATGACCGATATTGGGTTCAGCGCACAAATGCTTCATTAAGGTATCAATGATGGTTGGCCACGGCTACCCAAATTATGAATTGCTGCCATCCCTAAACATAAATTTGTTGGCCTATGGCGTATTTCTTGTTTTATTCTTGGAACCACCCTAAATCAGGATTTTGCTGTTTTTAGGCTATTTTTCGGTTATCGCATTTCATTTGTTTACAATACATTTCTGACGAATTGCGTTGAAAGGTCCTTCTGCATTTCACGATACATTTTTTTATGTACTCATTTTGTGTATGTGGCACTTACAGCACTCTACACGTGCTTTGTAACTCTTTAATTTGCACTTTCTTGATTTAGTGCACCCAGTCCCGCACTGTCGAGTTACTTTTGTCCTCTGCTGTTACGGAAGTTGTAATCCTTCTCACAGATCTGCATCCCTGTCATTTCACTGCAGTCGATGACATACTTTTCATGAAATTTCATAAAGCAGCCTAAGAGAAAACTGAGTGCCATCCAAAGTTTCAAATTTGTTTGGCATGCTCCTTTCAGCGAGGTCGCAATTAAATTTCTGTAAACACTTGCTGCTGCTATTGTTGTGAACGATGTCGATGTGTAACATCGTTCCTCTCCCCCCTCCTTTTTTCTCTTCCCTCTACTGCAGACGCAAGTGCTGTTCATTGATGCGCTTTGCCAAAGCAGCCACTTGGACCTTCTTATGGGCTACCACTCGGCCTACCAGGTTCCCTTCCTCAAGACTCAAAATTTCATCCTCAAGAGTGACGGGCCCCTCCCGTACGACCAAAGACACTACATTGCAATCATGGTGAGTGTGCAACTGGGCTCAGGCCGTGTAGTGTCGTACGAGACATAGTCAGAGGGCTCCTTCTGATAAAGCTGAACTCTACTAAAACGACCATGTTTCCTAGGTTTTTTAGTGCATTAGGCAATGCCATGTGGTTTAATCTGCAGTATTTTGTCACTGTGCGCATAGTCATATCATGTTCATGTCTTTTTTTGAGCACCACACTCTATATTTAAATATTTTATGCTGTTCATTACAATGCTTACTTAAATGGCCCCAAGTAATTACCACGTTGAGATTCCAGACCTTAGCTTATGGCTTATCTGCTAGGCCCGTGTGGTACTTAGCAGGCAGTGTCGTGTGACGTGCCAAGCGGGTCAATTCATGTCTGTTGTGTTGTTGGTGTGTCTGCTGAAGGTCTGAATATTGAGGTGCACAGTGGTGACCAGTTCCTCTTGTCTGCTCGTGCAGGCGGCGGCCAGGCACAACTGCAGCTACCTGGTGAACATGCAGCGGGAAGCATTCCTCTCCCCGGACGTTGCCGGGGACAAGTCGTGGCTGCAGGGACTGCACTGCATTCCCAAGAAGCTGAGGGACCTCGACGAGATTAACAAGATCCTTGCGCACCGCCCCTGGCTGATCACCAAGGATCACATAGAGGTGCGCTGCTAAAGCCTCGCTGGGTTAAAAGTCTCAAATGTGGGTAATTGTGTGAGTGACGCGTTCACCTTGGGTATCAAGCGGGATGAGAAGAGTACACCAAAAACACAACACAGTTTTGGCACTGTGACGAAGTTGTGCTTTCACCTATAGATGGGTTTGGTTCAACCCCAGCTGTATTCGGCAGAAATTGCAGGAAAGAGATTGAACTGGGCACCTACCTTTCCACAATTTCTGGGTCTGGCATGAGCACAGTGTAGGGAGATGCTGATATTTGAACGTTGTTCCTACCACACACTCTGTACGTCGTCTTGCAAGTGTGGATTAGCACACCCTTTGGTTCTGGCAATACGGCGCTAAGCACTAGCCCACTGGGCCTAATGATCAGGCTACTCGGCGCTCGTGGCTTGTGGCAAACTCCTCCTTGCAGCATGCGTGTCCACTGCTGATGATCCCTTTTATTTTGTGTTGTTGGTCAGTGTGCAAGCTTGTGCAAGTGTCCCCTTTACCTGACGGAGTGTTCTTCGTTTTGCTCATTTTCCAGAAATTAACCAAAGGAAAGAACAACTGGTCCCTGTCGGAGGTTGTGCAGGCCATTGTGATTCTCGCCCACTTCCATGCATTGTCAAGTTTCGTGTTTGGTTGCGGCATCAACGCCGACATGGAGGAGGAGACCCCCAATGGGACGACAGCCTACAGTGCCAATGGCGACTCTGGTGTGCCAAGTTTAAAGGTGCGTGCTTGGAGTCTGTTGTAATGACCAAGAGCTGCAGCGCGGTGATCGTTGGCACGCAAACGTTTTTTTTTAGCCAGTAGTTCTTTTCAACTTTGATCAGCAGATTCCTAAATGCATCGGTAATGAGCAATTGTGTGGTTCCTAAATTCGCTTGTGCCTGTTGTGGTGGGGCAGTCCATGTCTCTGCTACTGTGCTGATGCATTCCTTTTCCTTTGTTTTCCAGAATGGGCAAACCACGGTGGAAACACTGATGCAAAAGATGAAGAACATCTCTGAACAGCGCTGCAGCGAGCCGACGCTAGAGGAGAGGGCGCGCTGCTTCCAGACGGAGTGCAACGGCGGTGAACTGTCTGCAGCCCGGCGCAGCGTTCCCAGGAGCGACCTGTCGCCATTTGTCACGGATGCAGACTTCGGTTACCAGGACTTCGCACACCGAGAAGTCTCTGAAATCCCTACATTCCGGGTGCAAGACTACTCCTGGGAGGACCACGGCTACTCGTTAGTGAACCGGCTATACAACGACGTCGGGGAGCTCCTCAACGAGAAGTTCAAGGTGGCCTACAACCTCACATATTACACGTAAGTGGTGCTCGTTTGTGCATGGAGATGCGTTAAGCAGTAAAGTGCAGATGTCATTAGTTGACTTGCGAGTTATCTTGTCAGTAACACATTTTTCCTGCTTTCGTTCTTCCCTGTGCGCAGAATGGGGAGCAAAACGAGTGTGGACACCTCCATGTTCCGGCGAGCGGTCTGGAACTACATCCAGTGCATCTATGGCATCAGGCACGATGACTACGACTACCGGGAGGTCAATGAACTCTTGGACCGGGACCTGAAGGAGTACATCAAGGCTGTGTGCTGCTACCCCGATCGCATGACCAAAGAGGACTATGACAACGTCATGAGGGACTTCAAGTACTCCGAAAAGGTGATTGTCTACCCTCTGAAGGATTCGCAGCTATGGATGGACTAAGCCCGCTCTAGTAGTCTTAAATTGTGATACTATGCATTTATTTGTAGGAAGCTTTGGTGGAGGAGCGGGGTGGGGGAGGCAAACCTCTAATAAATTCTGTTCAAATAATTTCCTTCAAATTCAGCCTGCTTATAACTCCTGCACATGTCTGATTGAAACAGCGACAGCTTGTCAAAGTAAGCATCAGTGCTATGGGAGCCGGTGCTCGGCTCCGTCTAGCTGTACAGAACAAATTTGGTTTCATCTTGTATATCCAGTGGTATTAAAGGTGCACTGAAGGGTAATAAAGATTCTGTAATTACCCTATCAAAGAATGTGTAGACTGCACAGGCAGTGTTCACGGTTCTTTTGGCTGATTTGACTCTCATGAGAATAGGGCTTTTCAAAAGTTCCCCTCAACCCTACCCTTTTAGCCGATTGATTTATATCTATGATGGCGCATTTGCTAGTTTGCAGGGCAAGATATAATGAATTGTAAATATGTTTAGCCTATGTAGCCAGTCTGTACAATCAATATTTACCATTGGCCATTTACAGTATATTCAAATAAAATTAAATAGTTGAACATTCATTTTGAGTAGAGGTAAGCTAAAAACTGCATGGGGAATTCGTGCGACATCACTGTAGCAATTCGCAACCCAGCTGCAAAGAGTGAGTGATGTATTTCAGCTAAGGTAATGCTCAGACTTCTATCAAACAAGGTAATAAATAACAAGGTAACAAACAGCAGGAGCAATAAATTTACCTGCGTTTTCCCTATAGTCTTAATGCCCGCATGTAGCTGCGGTTAGTGATAAGCGAAGTGCGTCACATCTGTCGTGCACATTTCACTGTGCCCCCGCTTAGCCGAATTCTGCCTCTCTATTGCAGGTGCACGTCACCATCATGATCCTGGAAGCACGCATGCAAGCCGAGCTCCTCTATGCACTGCGGGCACTCATGAGGTACATGACGTGACTTGCCCGGCGGAGAGGACCAACACGGGACTCCTGCTGCCTCTTGTATCTCTTCGTCGTGCCGCGCACCATCTTGGAAAGAAAGCGAAACCTTCGCATCCCTCAGCTCTTCTCCCCACCCCCGAAGTGAGGCGGCCGGACCGCTCCCGAGTGGGAAGACTTCGCTGTTCTGCGACCGCCACTGCTGTCGTCTCCTAGGGAACTCTAGAAGAATTGCCACCCACCGTTTCTTCAATCATCCTCGCCGTCAGCCGCTGCTGTTATGACCGGTGGTGTGCGCCCGTCAAAAAGAACCTATGTGCACCCTCCTCATATGTTTTTCATGTACTGTTCTCTTGCCCTTTTTTCTTATGTGCATACTCTCGACCCCCTCCCAAGAACTCTCCGCATGCACATTTTTTTTCCCGTTTCGTTTTTATCATTTCTCGGCCAACTGCGAGTGCTGCCAACCAGCGGCGCTCCATGTGCTGGAATCATTTCCTAATTTATTTGTTCTTTCGAGTGTGGGAAGGGGCGGAGCTCTTGTGGAAGTTCAAAGTTAAAGGATGGTTAAATACTCTTCCTGTTGTGTTACTTTTCTTCTTACCCAAGTTTTTTTCCTTGTGCATTACTGAAAGTGCTGTTTTAAGTTTTCTTGTGTTAGGTACGTAGGTTCTCTTGATTTATCGTTGCGTACTTGTTCTTTCCTAAGAGCATACTTCTGTAAAGTTGGCTGTATTCTTTTTTTTAATTACAACTGTTCTTTGAGTTACTTTTAATGTTTCCGGAAATGCACCTACGTTTTTTCTTTTATGCGTCGTTTAGTAGACTTTTTTGTTCAGCAGGAATTGTGGATACTGGAATTGCGCTGGAAGAGTAGGAATGGCTTTTGGACTGTTCCGCTGTGTTTTAAACTTCCACAAATGTCTTAAGCAAACGTGCTGTAGTTCGTCATTTCAACGAAGTGGCGATAGGCCAAATTTGTGTACCTTACCCGAAGCGAGAAACCGTGTTTTTGCTGCCTCCATTCCTTTGTATTGTTAATTTTCCTGTAAGAGCTTTGGTGGCATGTAGCCACAGTGGAATTTGAATTGCGGTGGAGTTCTGAGCCAGTTTTCTTGTAATTTTTAAGTCTCAATTTTTTTTAACGAGGTGTAAAATAAGTCTACTGCAAATGAATTTCCAAATATTAGGTCTCTGCTATGTGAAGCACAGATAGTTTCCTTTTTAAAGTGCTCGTGGCCCGCACAGCTCCAGCGCAAATGTCATTTTGGTCTTTTTTTCTGGCAAAAGAACTCTTCCTGTCGCATGTTCCGCCGTGTTTTTTTCGTGCGTGTGTTGGCAGTAATGTGCGAAGGCCAGCACTTGGCACTCGACACTTTTCAGGGCAGTTGGGAGGAGGACTTAAAATCGTTGCATTCAACTCTTTTACGTTTGTCCCTGTTCTCAGAGTGGAAATTGGCAGCTCACGTGTGGCCAGTTGCTCCGGTAATGGACCACATGCATTCAGCTTGGGACGTCCCATCTACTTAGAGTTTTAGAGTTTTTTTTTCTCGGTGTGTACAATTGATTGGTGTTACGATGCAGGAGAGCCCCACTGCAACCTAGTTAATATGCAACTCTTGTGCGTGAAGATGCCTGTTGTCTTAGAAGCTGCTGCAGCATAGTAGGAACTCTGTCCGAATGTTGTTTGCCGTAGCCTTGTCTTAGCAATGTTTAAATAAGCTGCCTTCTTGCTCTTTTGAACAACGTCTTCTTGTTGCACGCGATGTTTCTGCCAAAACCCTGAGTGAGCCTTAGCCATTGACTTTCGTTGTCGCATGGCAAGAGTGGTGATTGGGTGACATGTGGCGAAATGAGATTTGCCCTTCTGGCTTGGTTGCCTTGCCGTGAGCGGGCTACCCTGATTGGCTGTGTGAACTGTACCGAGCAGCTACTGTAAATTGCCACCAAATGTCAGCTGTGGGACCTTCTAAACACGTTGCATTCCTTCCATCGACTAAAAAGGCAAGCCTGCAATCTGCAACTGTGCAAATGTCTTCTTTTTTTCCCCCCCTTCGGACTGTTGTGCTCATGCTGTGATATGATTGCGGAATACTTCCTCCCACCTAAACGTGAAAGGTACATGAATGCGGTTGCCAGTACGGTTCTTAATTTAACCAGCTTTTTTTTGTCTAGTCCCGACTGTGATCTCCACTTTTGACGACCGCTGCTGCGCGTGCGGGCATCTTATCAAGAGATGAAGCTGTCTGAAAAGTTTGTATATTTTGTTAGCAATTAAATGGTCGCCCTCTGCGCCATCTCAGAGATCTGGAGCTCCTTTTTTATTGTGTGCTGATCGATGAACACGGTTTTATAGGTGACAATAAATTGCGTTTACAAGCCTACTATGGTGTTGCAATTGCCTCCAGGGCGCTTCTACAAATTGTGCTGGGCACAAGCAGTGCTTTTAAAAAGGCACCTCCACTGGATCTCATCTTTTACAACCATCTTTATGCAGCTAAAACCAGACCCAACCTGAGGTCATTGCAACCATTACAATGCAAGGATTACTCCAGACATGTGTCCCTTTGACAACAGACTGCCACATAATGGGATGGCATAATCCTGGCAGACCTGCCATTAGACAGGTGATTGCATAACTTGAACTAAAGAGTATTGCATTGGCATTCCCACATGTAAGTAGTCGCGCTTCTTTTGCAAACCTGAACGAGACTAAAAAAACAAACCAGTTAATGCAGGTGGCTGCCAATTGTGGCGTGTAGATCTGAAATAAGGTGGTTCGTTGTGTGGCTTACTGCACAGATACAAACACTCTGGCTCCGGTCCACTGCGATACTGACAAGTAACTGCACTGACCTGTACTTTCGTTTGGGCCTGTGAGCTGCAGCCAGATTTCCAACCGAAGGCCACATAATGTGCCTGCACGTGGACACTTGTGCGGCGGGAAGTAATGAGCAAGATGGTTCTTTTTCAGGAGGTTTAAAATAATTTCATCTTGTAATTAACATTCCATTCTAGATTTATTATACGTCAATGAAAAACAAGTACTTTTACTGCCCTATCAGGTAATAATACCCTTTAAAACACTCAGAATTCGAGATTCTTAAATTCACTACCGCGATGAATTGCTGGCAATATTTGCAAGTTATGCTCCTGGCACAATTATCTCTAAAAGAATGCTATGATGCCGATAGTTTTTCAATCTTGGAATATTCGGGACAACCTCTTTGTTCACTGTAACATGAAATAAGAATGCAGTTACAAGGCACAAATTCTGCGCCTCGAGTATGGGTTAGGATTTGTAAATCCCAGCCTGCCACTACGGCATGTGCCTTATGACTAAGGTTTCGTGTTTTCCCTGTTAATCTTACACCTGCTTTTCTTTTCTTTTTCTTTTTTTTTGCCGCTCCAAATCTGAGCTTTCCCGAGCCCAGGCCCCTAAGCTCAGTGCCTGAAAGATGTTGCTGTGTGTCGGGGCTGTGCTGTACACTATTCTGCGGGAAAGATAACGTACCTCGTTGCACAACTTTCTGGGCCTATGCCGCCTCACATCGCCCTAATATGTGCGAAATCAAAAATAATTTTACTGCGCTCACGACTGGTGAAAGCTATTCACCAAGTGAGTTTTTCTGCTGCTCAGGTTGATCCATCACGACTCTTTTCCGCAGCCATGACCTTCTGCGAAAGCTTTTTTTGACCCTTCCTAATGACGCCTCTAATTAAGGGTTCATTAGCTCAAGGAGGTTACTTTTTGGCGCTTATCGGTACTTACCGAAAAAACGGGGCCATACTGTTGTGGGTAAAAAGAAGGACTGAAGCAGCCAGTTTCCATGCGCATTACATAGGCAACTGGAATATGGAAGTGCTTACTTCTGCAGGCAACTCATGAAGTTGTACTCTCTCTCTCTTACTCGCGTTCGCAGCGTTTGGTTTCTACTCGTCGGCTACTCGGTCCAACAGCGGCATGGATTTCTCTCCTCCATGAACTGCAGTTTGAGGTGACGTGCTGCCATCTATACAAAACGGGTGTCATCCGTCGCGCACATTTTGATCTGCCGCTCTTCGCCACGGTCAATGAATGACCCTTCCCTGACGTGGTCCAAGGAGTTATTACTGGTGTAAGCTACATGTGTCACTCACTGCTCCGTTCCTAGATACTCGTGGGTGTACATATCCTGAGCAAAAGTCGCTCATTAATTTTTAAGACCCGACGCTGATATACTCGGAGTGGAAGGCCATCGATCCGGCATGGAAGTGTGTGCGTGGGTCCCTCATGTTTCGAGCTCTTACAACGCTGGAATTTCGACGCCTGCTGTCACCACGAACTGTTCCATTTCCTGTATGAACTATTCTTGATTTATTCCGTCGAAAGGTTCGTACCGAAGACTTCCCGCGCCAACTGATGAGGTAAGCTTAGTAGGTTGTTGCACATGCTCCGTTCTTAGGCCTTTCACGCTTAAGCCGGAGGCGTTGTCGTCTTTGCGTGTGCAGTGTTTACAAATTTGTAACTGATGTATTCGTTCATCAGGGAAAATTCGGTCGCAGACACGCTAACCTCCGCGTGTAACCGCCGTATGATATATGCCAGCTGGCACACCGTCCACGGAATTTTTCGCCGGAGTAGATCGATGGCGCCATCTGTGCAGTACGACGTCAACTAACGTAGTGTTCGACTAAACCACTAGGGTTCGGATGTTTTTAGCGGGAAATACAAAGGGTCATTCAAAGACGGCTGTAAAATTTTGACGAAGGTAGTTTTTTTGGGCTATCGTTTGTACATTAAAATTTTTTTACACGTAGCTACTCTTAACGAGTAGCTATCAGCATTACACCTTTCCAGTGGCTGCGACTATACTTTTTTTGCAGGGTGAAGAGTTAGGCGAGTTGGATAGGTTGCACAGTAGTGGACTAATATCACTACGCTGTAATACCTACAATGCGCCATCTTCCCTCACCAACACATTTAATTTGGTACTTCATTCGGGTGTGTGACAACGTCCTAATCTTCTCGCGGCTAATTGCAATTAATGGCCCCTAACAATAATCACAGAATCGCGGTACGCCTGTCGCCTATACCAAGCCGGATTAGCACCACCGGAGGCCCTACTCGTCCCGAAAAGCCGCCCGAAGATACCGAAATCAATACCCAGGCCGCTCAGGCCTTGTCAGTGACGAGGAACCACACGATGCCGCCCGCGAATTTCATTTCCGGGCATTCCCAACTTCAACACAAGACACCTCGAGCGGCACGGAACCCACAACCAGAAATCCAGCACCAGTCGACCCCATTTACAACTCTATGCTCCTACACTACACACACACACAAAGAACATCCTCCTCCACACCACTCACTATCAAATTGTCAAGGGTACATACTTCGCCTACTGAAAACAAGAACATTTTGTAATCACCTTACTCTCGCATATCTCACTATCCTCCTTCTTACCCGACAGCCCACTGCAAACCACCCCTCGCGCCATAACATCTCGTATTCTTTTGCCCACATAACCTCAACTGTCTGATCAGCCCATCCCTTGAGCAGTGGGAGTCCGTACTGAGAAGCTCGGCGCCGGAGCTTCTCAGTACGGACTCAGAATCCACCGGAGCCCTGGATTCGGCGCGGCCACCTGGGCTTCGGAGGCTGACCACAGCTCCGTCCGCATGCCCTTTTGCTCAAACAAACGTTTTCCCGCTCCTCCCCTGCATGGTATTTTGAAGTGTATGAGGTTGGCCTGGGGGGCCCTGAGTTTATGAAGTCCGCACGAGGTAGAAGGAAAGGGGGTGGGTGCGTGCAGACCACGGTGTGGCAGACCAAGCAGGAAACTAAAAGCGTGTGAATGAGAAAGTATGGCATAAAAGCGAACACTTAAGGCAAAAAGAGCAATGCTCCGTTTGGCCACATTTTAAAGAAAAAGCTATCCCATCTGCGTTACAAGTATGCGCTTGGCGCCCGCCAGTATTTACAATGGATTCGTGTAGAATCTGGCGATTACGACGACGGCTTCGCCAACACCGCAACGCAATCGCAACGCAAAACCTTTGTGGGTACCCTCAAGATGCGACACATTTAGACTTGTGCTAGAAACATACATTTAAAAGTTGGAAATAAAAACAAAACGATACGGGTAGGGTCTGGGACGCGTCACGCTTTTAATTATTTTAGTAGATGGCACCAGCGTATATTCGCGGTCAATTTTGATGTCCCTCGTTGCGGTAGAGCTCAACTGCAACGGCCGTGGTCGTTGTGCCGCATGGGCGTGTTTTGCCTACGAGACTGTAAAATCACTGCACATGCCCCGTACGCAGCGCGGTGAAAACGCCGTGTGCGACAGGGGCAAAGAAACCGGGTTCGGGGCGTGATGTCTAGCAGAAACATGGCGTCCACTGAGGGGGAGAGGCGACAGGAAATGTAGCCAAGTGACGCTTTCAAGATAAAATGTCTGGAGGCCGCTTATGCCCGGTCTATCTGGGCATCGCTCCACGAGGTCAATTTGCCTTCCGCACTGGCGCTTGTCGTGGTGTTGGGCGTCGCACGTGGATAAAATGAACTCGATTGATGTTTGCCGAGGGCACATCAAGCGATCGAATGAGCGCAATTTCGGCATTTTAAAGTGAAGCTTTACGACGCTTCCAGTGGTTTCGCCGCGATTGCTCAAGTTCACTCTTTGACCGCAGACACTCCCCCTGCGACACACCCCTTGGAGCGCACCGCGTGGTTCGCGGGACCCGCCTTGACCCGCCTTCGGCGCTGCGCACAAGGCCCCGTTTTCAGCCGTT
This sequence comes from Haemaphysalis longicornis, assembly GCF_048455015.1. Classification (NCBI taxonomy): domain Eukaryota; kingdom Metazoa; phylum Arthropoda; class Arachnida; order Ixodida; family Ixodidae; genus Haemaphysalis; species Haemaphysalis longicornis. The sequence continues at coordinate 20,095,173 of NW_027526460.1, read as the reverse complement.
CTGTTCAACTAGCGGCGGCGGGTGCCGCAGTTGCGGCCGCGCAGCTGATCGGCAGCCGACCAACCCCACCGCTTCCCACGCATGCGCCGCTCGGTCGTCTCGGACTACGTGACCCGTCTTGCGCCGCGTTCGCCGTGAAAGAAAGCGAGGCCGGGCCTCCTTCTGTGAGCGCTGCACGAGACCGAACGGCTTTGAGCCGTGGCCGGCAATACAGCTACACCAAAGGTTAACCAAGCGAAATCAAGACTCAACCAGATTAAGCCAAGCTCTTGCTGTGCATATCCAAAATTAGCTGAGCTAAGCCGCAGCCATTTTTTCTCACAGAAGATGTGCCGACCCAGACTGCGGCACTGGCGACGACGTTCTCGGATTGCGCGACGCCTTCGCTCGCGGCTCCGCTTTCGTCTGTCTCGCCCGCGCATGCCGCCGCGTGAGGAACCAATCGCGCCTATGGAGCGCAGCCACAACGTTTCGCACCTAGCCGGGTGACGTTTCGCATGCGAAGTGTGTGTCTGGTCATATCTTCCTTCTCGAAGCGTACATTGTCATACGATTACAACTTCCATTTCTCGGAGGGGTCTTACTGGCAGAAGATACACGTGGGCTGTGGGCGGCGCTCCGTAGTTCAGAGTAGCGGATTAATTTTGACCACCCGGGGACCGTCAACGTGCGCCAACATCCCGACACACGGCGTCGTGCTTTTCGTCTCTATAAGAAAAGCGGCCGCCGCTGCCGTGATCAGACCCGCTTCCTGCTGCTCAGCAGCACAACCGTATTAATTGCTTTCGAGACCTGTTTCAGAGACTGACCCTTTCTTTCAGCGTGAGTGCAGCGTGTCAGTGTTCATTATAACGAGGTTAAACTGTAATATGACTTCGCCCATGTAATGTCGTCCGTACATGAAGAAATCGATGGTCATTAATGCCATTGCTTGACGAGGAGTGGGACCGGCATCGTCCCACTACGGCGGACAGTCGCATTACGGCTAAGAGTGCATTACGGCTGAGCGTCGCAACACGGCGGAGAGTCTCACTACGGCTAAAAGTGCGTTACGGCTGAACGTCGCAACACGGCGGAGAGTCTCACTACGGCTAAATGTGCGTTACGGCTGAACGTCGCAACACGGCGGAAGTGGGACCCTTTCAGCCGATCAGCCGTTCAAATGATCTGCAGCTAGTTGCGTTCAGCATTGTCGCAGCTGGGCGTTACGGGCTAGAGCCTGCATATATATTTCGGTGTGTCTTTCCCGCATTTTCATTGTTTTCTGGGACTTGTTTTATTTTTTGTTTGTTAATTAATAGCTCTCCATCGTATATCTTCCACGTTTTTGCATTAAAACAGTAGCCACTAGCCATCAACCCTAACCCCGCGCGCAGTATCCCTTAGTTGTGTTCTTCAGTGTATTTAGATTGCTATTATAAAATATGCACCTTGTGGCAGAAGCTGCCAACGCCAGAAGCCGCCAACACAAAAAAAAGCAGTCGTTGCACAAGACAGAATCATGCGCATTTTCCTGAATCGCCGACAAATGCCGGTCAAAGATTTCGTAAGAGCGATAAGATTGCCTGTAAGATTGTCTGTTTGAAAGATTGATTGATTGATTGATTGATTGATTGATTGATTTATTGATTGATTGATGGTTTTACGCGCCGACGCAACACATGCGATGAAGCTCAAAATATCCCCAGTGAATTTCCTTTCCTTTTCCCGTCTCAAAACACAACCCCCAAGGCGCGCCGTAGCGGAGGGCTCCGGATTAATTTTGACCACCTTGGGATCTTTAACGTTCGCCGAAATCTCGAACACACGGGCGTTTTTGCTTTTTGCCTCTATCAGAAAAGCGGGCGCCGCGGCCGGGAATCGAACCCGCAACCTCGTGCTCAGTAGCGCAACGCCTTAGACACTGAGCCACTGCGGCGGGTTGTTTGAAAGATTGACTGAAGGATTGAATGCTGTAGTGTTTTCTCTGTCCACTTTTTGCCCATCCTGCGCCATTTGTTAACCACTCATTTTGTTTTATGAAACCCAATTTATCTCATGCCTACGCGAAGATGACGACGGTGGTTGAAGGCGAAGCTATCTCGTGATGGATTCTTTGGTTGGCCAATCCCTAGGGGCATGCTGCCACAATCATCATCAGGGGTGCCTGGCCAGGAATGCGCAGTGGGGGTGTGGACGCCACACAACGGCGCCCACACAATGGCGGAGGGAATAGGATCGACCATAAGCTGCTTCGCATCTAAAAGCAAGTTTTAGGTACGTTAAGATAATTTCTTAAGAGGACACAATAGTTGGAAGGAAAACAGGTCAGCCTTTAGCATTTGGATCAAGGCACAGCTATTTTGATGGCAGTTAAAGACGGTGGTGCCGTCTATATGCAGTATGCATTGAGGAATTAAAACAGAGAGGAAGATCATTTGTTAAATTAAAAGGAGCAATGGGCCCAAGATCGAGCCTTGTGGAACCCCTCTAGTAACTCTGACAGGGTATGATATTGCTGTAGAAATTAATGTCTGTTGCATGATTAGTAGACGGCTTCGTACCAAGTTATGGCAGGACCTGTTACCCCATAACGCTCAAGCAAAATGAAAAGCACGTCATGGTCCCTTGTGTCGAATGCTGCCGAGAACTCTAAGAAAACCCAGCAGCAGCGTCACAGCGGTCAATGAACGATTTAATTTTGTCTGTTAGGCACACTGTCGTAATGTTAGTCCATCAGCCGGAAAACAATGAAAATGCGTGAAAGACACGCCGAAATATATATGCAGGCTCTTGCCCGTAACGCCCAGCTGCGACAATGCTGAACGCAACTATCTGCAGATCATTTGAACGGCTGATCGGCTGAAAGGGTCCCACTTCCGCCGTGTTGCGACGTTCAGCCGTAACGCACATTTAGCCGTAGTGAGACTCTCCGCCGTGTTGCGACGTTCAGCCGTAACGCACTTTTAGCCGTAGTGAGACTCTCCGCCGTGTTGCGACGTTCAGCCGTAACGCACTTTTAGCCGTAGTGAGACTCTCCGCCGTGTTGCGACGTTCAGCCGTAACGCACATTTAGCCGTAGTGAGACTCTCCGCCGTGTTGCGACGTTCAGCCGTAATGCACTTTCAGCCGTAGTGAGACTCTCCGCCGTGTTGCGACGTTCAGCCGTAATGCACTCTTAGCCGTAATGCGACTGTCCGCCGTAGTGAGATAGAACCGTGGGACCAGACGACATCCGGGTGTGCGCAATGCGATAATAGCGTTGAAGAAGGATTTTTATCGTACAGGTGGAAGTGATACTCTTCTTCGACCCTCCCTTCCCACTTGCATCGGTAAAGTACTGGCACAACACCGTGATGTGCATGGGGAGAGAGGGACCGTGCCGTGAACGCTGCTGTTGCGTTTCTCACTCCCCCCTCCTTCATCTTTAGTCTGGCATGTACGAAAATGAAGAAATGATGAGCCACAGTTTCCGGTGCGATGAGGTGGGAGGTGTATGGAGATGAATATAAATGGACGCCTTCCGGAGAAAATTTAAGCTCCTTGTCTGTACTTTCACGATTTTTAAAACTAGGTACAGCTTGGGCCGCGGGAATACGCCGGGTGATTCAGATTAATGTTTAGCGGTGGAGTAACGCGTGATGATGATGATGATGACGACGGCGACGAACGCGTGCGCCATTTAAAGAAAAAGCGCTTAGCGACGACAAATACTCAACACAACTCGCGAATCTCGTGTTTTGGCGCACAAACTCGGGAGTTCTGCGTCGGACTAGATGGCGAATTCTATTTGACGCTAGTTCAGCGCAGTTTCAGTGACGATGAAATGCGCGGAAAAGGCTCGCGTAATCATATCTTGACTTCAGAAAAACTTCAAAAAAGCAGTCCAGGACACGATTTTAGCGTAAAAACTAAAAATAAAAACTGAATGCATGAGAGGTGTTAGGACAAGCCCCTGTCCTGTACCCCTCAAGTGTTTGTCTTTTTTTTAGCACTGGAAATCATGTCGTCAGATTTAGACGCTTAGGTCGGACGCATTGAGAACAAATACCTGAAGTCGTGTGCATGCGTGGAAAAGTCCAGCCCTTCCGGTTGTTCGAGTTGCCACGAGGACAAAATAAAACTTTGTTTGTTTTGAAAGCCCTTGATAACTCACTCAAGCTCTATTCCAGCTGCAAAAGACTTTTTTTCTAACGTTTAGTGGAATAAATATTAAAAAAAAAGAAGTTTGGCGCAATTTAAGTTTAAGTTTAAAAATTTAACTTTAGTGACGTAATATGGGCACGAGTGAAGCAGTAGAGGCCAGCACTAAAAACACAGTTGTGCTGGGCACAAGGACGCGGGTTCGATTCCCGGCCGCGGCGGCCGCTTTTCTGATGGAGGCGAAAAGCAAAAACGGCCGTGTGCACGAGATTTCGGCGCACGTTAAAGAGCCCCAGGTGGTCAAAATTAATCCCGAGCCCTCCACTACGGCGCGCCTAATCTCCTGCGTTGCATCGGCGCGTTAAACCCTACAATTGAATCAAAAACACAGTTGTACGTTCGTATTCAAGTGATACGATCAAACGGAACTAGAGCACCCCCCCCCCCCCCTTCCAACTACAAACACCAAGTCGTGTTTCTTGGCGCTAGCTTAGGTCGGCCGCCGGCAATCGCACTGACAAGATTCTGGGACGTCATAGAAAAATCGCCGGAAGGAAATGGCTGGGGAGTTACCACTGCTTCACCAGTTTTCCTCAACATCTCGATTGTTTGAAATCTGCGGTAAAACCTGTGTCATTGTTATCGAGACAAAACAGTCTTTCTACCAACCAAACTCGTCTTTTGTCTTCATCGCATGCCCCGATCAGACATGAGAAGAAAGCGCAGCCCGCAGGTGGTTCCCAGATCGAAGCGAATGTTTTTGTCTCGCAGCAGTGAACAAAAAGGCACGTAGGGCACCCGTCGCTCCTACGCACGCGCCACGCTTCGGCGCTACATGGCCACGCACGTGTTGCTACCAGTCGTGAAAGCTGCCTCTCCGTAGGCGCAAACAGCTCCTGCGGAGCCGCAAGCCATGCCGCCGTACAAGCAGCCGGCATAGGTTTCACCACGTGATTGCGCGGACCTTCGCGTGTGCTGCAAGCCGACGGGAAGGAGGCCGAGGTAGTACATCCGAGCCGCGGGGATCTGAACTGGGTCCCCCGTCCGCCCGCCGGTCTCGTCGGGCCAGAGACCGCGCCTGACCGCGCTGTGCGGCAGCGGCGAGTGAAGACCAGTTGCGCGTTTTATTGGCAATCGTTGTGCGCGGCGGTGTTTCCGTTTCAGCGGCCCGTTAGGTGAGAGGTTCGTCGTCGCAAATTTTCTGGGCAGCGTCCGTGCCGTAGACGCCTCAGATCATGTCAGCGTTACCCGTGTGATTGCCGACCAAAAGCGGCGGGGTGCGCGCTCCGAAGCCCATCGCCCTGGTTGCTCCTCACGTGCACGACTTGGTGAAACAGAGGTGGGAAGTGCTCTTATTAGTCTTCGTTCTCGCTGCGGAAGTGATGCCAATGTGTTTCTTGTCAAATCCTTTGTTGTAATCGTGTCAAAAGCTCCGAGGAAAGACGACTGCAGTTTCTAGCCATTAGTCAACCAGAGTAGACTAAGCCGAATGAATTTTAGGGGCGAAGCCCATTAGGGGCTCGGGCTGTCGGCGTTTCCAGTCGTCGTCGCCGTTTCATGTAGTCACGGTACTAAACCACCGGGACACTTGTTTTCTAACGCCTCGCGCTAGAATGCTTCGTGCTTCAAAGACACGAGACTTTTACAGTAAAGCTGTATATCTCTATCCCCTCCCCAGATTTCACGTTAGCGGAGATGGCCCGGTTTTTTGTCGTTGCAGTGCCGAGTGGAACGGTGGCTTCTGCGCTGTACTTCTCAAATTTACTTCAGTGTGAAATTAGACCTTGTAAATTTCCAAGCAGTCATAAGTACTGCTAGCTTAAAACTTTCGCCCTGTCCGAATTTTAACGTAACTCGAGCTTAGTGAACATGAAACTGAAAGTATTCGGCTTACCGTGTCTTCTTGTTTGGTTTCTAGTATAGTCCTTGGTTAATTGTTCTGACCAACTTCTTGTTATAATACATTTTACGTACACCATTAGAATCCGAAAGCTTTACATCAACTTCTAAAACACCATATGAGGCCGCTGGCGGAGTGCTCCAGCTTCCTTCTTAGTCCTCAAACCTGGCACAAACAGAAACAGTGACGGATGATGCCTCTGGGGTAACCGCATAAAGCGATTTCGGCGAGCGACGCGTCATGTGTAACTCTGTGGGTGCAGTGACCGAATGGGTGGGCGATAGCGACAAGATTACAGTACAGCCGCCCAGTCCCTCCGTCGCTGACTTTTGTCGCGTCGCTCGCTTCAGGGCGGCCGGAAACATTAACCTTACTAGGTCACTGCACCCACACTTACGCTTGTCGCGTCGCTCGCCAAAATTGATTCATGGGGTTACCCCTTTGTGGTATCGCCCTGGAGCTCTGCAGGCGGCACTTGTTCATAGAAAGCTCGGCGGCTGGAAGCCCTAACACAAAGCTTCTCATATCGCATGCCTATGGAATGTGAAGCTGCTGGTACTTTGTTGACAGGAACATCATGATACCTTTCTGATTAGCCCACGCTTATCTGCGGCCGTTGGACGTCCACTTTAGTACGAAGGCCGCTTTCGATGGCTTTCGTGTCCTCTTTACTCCGAACCGTCGCTTGTTCCCGAATGGACCGTCGTTCTTACGCAGTCCCAGTCACGCTTTTCACGGCCCCTTTCACGCGCTTTCCACGGCGCGGCCTCATCGCCAAAATCGTCACCTGCTAAAGAGAACTGGAAGGACGCGCGCCGGCTGTGCCTGCTGCTTCGAAGATCGTGTGAGCTGTCCGCCATTATCATCTCTGGGCTTGTTCTTGCATTGGCGCGTTTGTCGGCGTGAATCTACTTTCGGGATAAATCTTGCACCTGCAACGCTGCGTCGCATCGCGCTCTGTGATAGCTCTCACGCGGCTGCCATAATGAAGACGTGCTTCCTTCCAGAAACTGAAGGTGAGGGCCGGGTGAGTTGGAAGGCGCGCATGCGCTGTCCGGTTTGACTAAAAAATAAGAGGCCTAGTACAGTTTGGAGAGCGCAAAATGATGCTGTCTGGGACGTAGCGACGCGTTTTGCCGGAAAAGGGCTTTTCGCAACCGACGATAGGCGCACAGTTGGAAGACGCGAAGATTTTATTGGATTGGAAAACGTTTTTTGGGCGCTTTTTACAGCGTAATCTAATCTCCAGACCCTTGTGCACGAGCGCATGATTAATCGCTTAAACGCAGTAAATTTCGTGGTAAGCAAGAACAAAATTTTTGAAATTTAGCCTGGACAAAGTTTTTGCATTCAGAACCCTTACGAAGTGCTTAGATGTCCGCCGACTGTCCTCGAACCATGGTTGGTTGCGATTATACTACCCCCGTGGTCGTTTATTTAAAGTGGGCACGTCGGGACCAAAAAGGGGGTGGTTTACGCGGTTCGTGTTGGAGGCATTTGGCTTGCGATGATACCGGCCACCCAGCGACGTATATGTGCATCGCTTCGAAATTATCCAAGAATGTGTCCGCGGTTGCGAGTATGCCGAATATAGGCACAACTAACCTATTGTGGCCGTCGTTAATAGGTGACAATGACTTTACAGCTGGGCTGTTCATTTACATTCGCACAGAAGAACGGCTTTGAATTTTTTGAAAGTTAGCATTGGCATCACCGTGGACGTCCTCTATCGGCGCTCCTTCACCCAACACATGTCAGCTGCAGTAGATTTTATTAACCGCGCACTACAAACACGTACTGCTCTTAAGGAAGTCAGAAGCGCCGGGTTAGCAAAGCTGAAAGTAGAACACTGAAAAGAGCCCGCAGAGCAAGAAATGAACTTCAGTAGCGAATAAAACCAGTCTAGTTGGTACAAGTTCATCTTCACAGCGCAAAAAGAACGGGACAAAGACGGAAGGAAAACAGGACAAGGCACGTGCATGGTTCCGCATTCCACGTGGGCCGCCCGCCTCAAATCAGCCCCGGTACCGTGTCGTAACAGAACTTGTCTTGGAACGCCAAAATATTTTCTCGGGTATCAGATGTTTATTGCTTTCGGCAAATGCAGCACGCAAGCGGCAATCCTATCAATTGCGACAGTGAACAGTGGGCTTCATAAACAGGTACAATTGTTACCATATTCTCACAAGCAATCAAGGTTCCGAGCGTACACCCGTAAAAGGAAATAACGGAAAACATTAGGCCGAAATGCACAACACGGCACCGAAGAAAATATTTCGAGCCCACGATATTCCGAGAAACGCCTTATGGGCGTAAATTCTGTTCGCACCAAAGCAATAGTGGAGAGACACAAGACGTTATTATAGCGGTACAGTCCAAAGCTTTATGGCAGTAAACAAAGCTTTATGGCAGTAAACACGGGAGCGCGTGCTGCTCCGCACGTGCAGAGCGCTCTGTTGAAAGGTTGACGCACTGTTTTACTGCGAAGCAGTATACCTGTACCAGCCAAGGAAATGTTCGTGTCCGCGTCAGCAGAAAACGCCAGGCTAAACGAAATAAACTACTGGCCCCGCCAGGAATCGAACCTGGACCCGAATAGAGAAGCGGAGCGAAAGCACGACGTCTTAACGACTAAGCTACACCTACACGAGGAGACGGGGAGACAGACGGTGTACTCAACGAGCACAGCGCCGGTTCTCCCACCTGCACTCACTCAAAGCCCTCGGTTGAAGTGCAAAACGCATAATGTATGATAACGGCGTTCCGTTCACGTGGTTTGGATTAACGGCGAATGGAACAGCGTCTGGGGAGGGGGAGGGCGCTCTTTGGCGGCGATGTATGAAACAAGAGTATGAAACAAGGAGGCAGTGAGAGAGATGACGCCATAGCAGCACGTGCCGCCCTCCTCCGCACCCTTCGCCAGACGCTCCTCTCCGTTTTCTTTCTTCCGTCGTTGGCGTTCGCTCACTCGGTTACATGGTCATAAATGCCGACGCCGCGAAACGCAGGTTTCGCGTCGTCGTTTCGGGTATCGTTTACAGCTTCTCCGTTCAACCACCTTCACAGCGTGGATTGGAGTCAGTTTTTTTTATTTACGTTTAGCGGACACACTCAACGAAAAAAAAAAAAAGTGCTCGATCGCGCGACTTTCTGCAGCCGTAGTTCGTCATGGCATATGGAAATATCAGCGCGTGAAGATAGAACACTTTTTATCACCTGGTCGGGGAGCGAAAAGAAACGTTAAAAAATAACTTTTTTTAATTGCTTGATAAAAAAGCGCCTGATGTGCAAGGGCCTTCCCAGCAATCGCTTCCAGATATTATGAAACTATCGCAGCAGACAACCGTGCGATCAAGAGCTATCAGGGAGGGTGTCCGCTAAACGTAAAAGCTGTGAGAGTGCACCAGCCCGTCGCTAGACGGCCGTGCATGTACTCAGCGGCACGCGCTCCCGTGTTTACTGTCATAAAGATTTTGACTGTGCGTCAGAAACACACAGTGGGGCAGACAGACAAGAGATGAGGTGTAGCAGGCAGAAAAGGCTTTATTTTTGGACCTAAGCGAAAAAAAGGTCGATATCTTGCCCTGCGAAAGTGGATGTCGAGCGAAGCTGTTGTAAACCACTACAATTGCTGATGGGGGAGTGTATGAAATGTCTCTCGTCGTCACGGCGGGCTTGTCGCTTGCGCTCGGCTTCTCTGGCCGCAAATGTTGGGTCATGCCTATAGCCTGACGCATGCGCTCGTCGTCTTGGGCAAGGACTTCTCTATTTGGTTACACCAGTCTTGCCTATAGCCTTCAAACATAATCTGCAAGCATAATGGTGAGGGGGGGGGGGGGGGGGGTCTCATTGTTCGCAGGCGTTTTATCACTCATAATGCGGTTTCGGTGCTTGTTTTGTGTTTTTTAAGCGAATACTGAGCTCTGTGTTGTATGCCTGATTAGCCTGACGTATGCGCTCGGCGTCTTAGGCGATAACTGCTTGGTCATGCCTGGGTTTTTAGGTGCGAATCCCCTTAGGGGCTGGGGCTGCTGGCGTCTCGTGTCGTAGTCACGGTATTAAAACACCGGGAAACTCGTTTACGCCTCGCGCTAGAACGTATCGCCTACTAAAAAGAACACCGGGACACTCGTTTAGACCTCGCGCTAGAGAGCTTCGGGCTTCGAAGACACGAGACTTCTACAGCAAAGCTGTATACCTCTACCCCCCGACGGTTTAATATTCGTTGGCAAAAACGCCAAGGCGCCTAGCATACACTGCATGCTTCGCCCCTCCACAGTTTTCACGTTAGTGGAGATGACCCGGGAGTTTTTTTGTTTACGACACGAATTTTTCCTGCTAACTAGAGGCTGTCAGCTTCGCTGTCGAATAAATGTTGGAATAAATCGCCAAGCGATTCAGTATCTTGCTCTCGGTCCACAATTGCATGTTTTATTCCATGGCGCAACATGTTTCGTCTACCACAAGCTATGCATCAAGGCATGCAGATAGAAAAAAAAGAGAACGGTTCCGGTTTTGCGATAGCGGCCACGCGCGCTCCTCCTGACGGAGTGAAAAGGCGCATTTGTCAGCAAGCCTTCAGTCGGGCACCGCGATACTCGATCTGCGGACAAAGCCGGGAATTTCGCGCTCGTCGCATTATGCATGAGGTGTACGGCGGGCTGTAGGGCTCGAGCGACGGACTGGCAAGCGGAACTTGAGTTTCGTTCGTCGCATCGCTCTCTTCGCGCCTTAATTTCTCTCATTTTCCTCTCGTCTCCTCTTGCATTGCGCGCGTGCAAAGTCGCTTGTTTCTCCCGTTCGCAGGGACAGGAGCTCGACGATGGAACGCTGCTGCGGCAAGTTCATCAGTCTTCTGCCGGCCTCAGTCAACCGGCAGCTGTTGCCGCTCAAGACGCACTTTTTCCTCTATCTTGCAGGTACGTTCTGCGCTATTTTATCGCATTCACGTCTTGGCCATTTGACGCCAGCCTTTATCCTTGTGCTTGAATCGGCTTGTGAGGTGTACGTGTGCGAACAAATGTGCGGGACTGCTACCCTCAGTTTGGTTTACAAAGGCATCTTTACATTGTTACGTATGCTTTGAGGACGCAGTGATCTTGGATAAGTTCCCCAGCACACCGAGCAAAGTGTTAGAGAACCTGAAAGTATATATGCGTTGCCTTGAGTGATTAAAGCAAAAAAAAGTTAACAACACCTTCAGCGAAGTTTTCTGATCGTGCCTGATCACTTGGTAATTTTAGTTCAGTTACCGCTTTCGGCGGCTTCTTAACCACCGCATGCGATTTCGGTGGATGATAAAATAACACATGGTGCACTGCCAACTCTTTCCTTCCGCTTCTTGCTGGAAGCGGGCAATTTAGCTCCGCTGGGGGCATAAACTGACATATGGTATTTGTAAATAACGTGACGTCATTTAGCTTGAAGCATCTCACAATAGGGTATCTGGTGGCAGGCCTTTCATTAACGAGTTCTGGCATTGCGACCAGTTAGCCTAATTAGTGGAGCCAAATAGGGGGCTCGTTGCGGTCACTATGTGGTCACACGCAGTATTCTTTTTTTCGATAGCGATGTGTCTGGGACTGCGGCTGCGTTGTTCGTCTTTCTCGTGTTTTGAATAGCGCTCGCACAACTATGTACGTCAATCTGCACATTCGTAAAACGCTGTTTTGTAGCAGTTTGTGCTTGCTGCCGTTGAAGCTGTTTGTGAAAGCGACATCCTGTCGCAGATATTCTTACACGCGCGCAGAAAACAAAACAGTGTCCTATACTTCTCAAGCAATTGAAACAAGTCGCACAAGGATTTATACACGCTTGCTGACAGTGTAGTGGCCATGATTTAATGCACATTCTTGTTGCCTCCCCAATTTCCAGGGCAAGCATGTGTGTATCCATACCTGGCAGTGATAGGACGGCAGAACGGAATCAGCGCTTCCATGATCGCCGTGATCTTCTCCCTGACGCCCCTGGCCGCTGTTGTCATGAAGCCCGTCTGCGGATTCGTCATCGACCGGACGCAAAACGCAACCGCTGTGATCATCCTTCTCCAAATTTTGTTGGTCATATCTCACGGAGTCGTCTTCTTCAGCCCAAGTATTGAAACGCACGACAATAGTGTTCTCGACGGCTTCCTAGACTGCAATACTAGTCACTTTGTAAGCGAAAACGCAAGTTCGATCTCGTGCTTGGCCAACGCGAAGGAATCACGACCAGTTTCTTGCAATATATCTGTGGCAAGGGGACCGTCACTTGACGTCAACGTTTCTAGGGTATCCGACAGCGTACTTCAGTTAACAAACGTCTCGAGTATCTGCAATGCGTCGGCCAACAGCATCGGCGCCACGTCCATGAAGCACCCTGAGGAACACCAGGCCATTCTAAATTGTTCTTGTGATTCCACACTTTACCAGGACAACTTTTGGATCTACACTGTGTCCGTTGTGATCGCGTGGACGTCTTCGGCGACCATGTACACCGTCACTGACGCGGCCGTCTGCGAAGTGCTAGGTGATAATGTCAATGCTTTCGGCCGCCAGCGTCTGTGGGGCACCATAAGTTGGGGTATCGTGAGTCCCCTGATCGGGTTTTCCATCGACGAAGCGAGCGGATCGACGCATACCGACTACACTCCGGGATTCTACGTTTTCGTGGCCGTCATGGTGTTGGACATGGTCCTCATCTGTCTCATGCCCCGCCTGCGCACCGCCGACCTGTCGGTGAACTTCATCAAGGACATAGCGACTCTCTTCTGCGATGCTGAGATTGTGCTGTTCACCTCGTGGACGTTTGTCGTCGGTGCTCTGATGGGCGTGCTGTGGTCCTTCAGCACCTGGTTCCTGGAAGACCTCAACGCCCCGAAGCTGATGATTGGCCTGGCCAACACTGTGATGAGCCTTTGCGTAGAGGTGCCTCTCTTCTTCCTCTCCAAGACGATACTCGAGCGGGTCGGCTACTTCTTCTCGTACTCGGCGGCCTTCCTCGCGTGTTCAATAAAGTTCATCGGCTATTCGTACCTCCGGAACCCCTGGTACGGCCTCATTGTGGACATCGCCGGTGGCGCCATCTTCCCGCTCGCCTACTCGGCAATGACGGTGTTCGCCAAGCGAGCGGCCACGCCAGGAACGGCAGCGTCCATGATGTGTATCCTGGGTTCAACTTTCGAAGGTCTGGGTAAGTGGCACTTGGAATTGTTGATTGAAGCATAAAGTTCGGGGGGGGGGGGGTGATTTTCATCCAAATGAGAACCATATATCCCGCTTCCGCGCCACTTCTCACCATAAGTAGCATGGATCCCTTCACCTTAGTGGTGTGGAGTGTAAAACTAGTTATTTATGCAGGACCGCGATTCCGCTCCTCATAGCGTCCTCCACGCCAGCGGTCAAAGGCAACTCCTGCGACTTTTCAGTGCTTGCAGTTATATATATATATATATATATATATATATATATATATATATATATATATATATATATATATATATATATATATATATAATTTTGCAGTATCGCGAAGTTCTTTGAAAATAAAGCACCCGTTAAGATGCATCGTGTGGACGACGAGGTGATGTCTACTGGCCACTCAGTTGTTTCGCTGCTGCGTCAGAAATGTCTGTCAGGTAGTTGCTGTTGATTAGTGTTAGTGTTGTCTCATTAGTGTTAGCCCTGATGTCAATCTAACCGTGGGAATGGGGGTTATAATTGGTGCAGCCCAGAACACAGCACCAGCTACGCTACCACGTATTTCCGACCATCGCCAATCTTCGGGTCACATGGGTAAACGCTATCCGGCGTGTAATGGGGTCCGATAAAGAGTAGCCATATACGGCGACGTCACTGTTACGTGGTTGGGTTATAAACCACCACGTAACAGCGAAATGAAAGATAATGGTTAGCTTTGTCCTTGTGGTTACCGTTTGCTAAGTGTACGTGGCCTATCCGTCGCGCAAAGTAAAATGATACAGCCGTTCGCGTCTTCGCGCAAGCAGTAAAACAGCACGCCAAATAGAGAGCACGTGAGCGCTTCCTGTGAGTAGGTTAACCAGTTCGTTATCGGAGTGAAGTGCGAGCGGAGTGATTATGTGCGTGCATGGATCCGCCGAGCGCATCACGACCGGCTGGCGTACGTGCTATGCAGTACCGTTTAAAAAGACCAGCCAAACGGGAAATGTTACTGCTGAATTGTAAGTCATGCGCCAGGGAGAAGTCATGCTTACTAAAGGGGTCTTGAAGAGAGAATACAGTTGCCTTTCCTTAATTTTATCCGATTGAATAACCTTCTAGGAACATAGATCCAGAACAGGCTAACAATTCATTGCTTCTTGAATTTAGGAGACGCATTTGAAAGGCTCGTTTTGAGGCGCATCGCTAGCGACCATGCTATATCGTCGGATGACAGCGCAACTAACAGTGACATCAAGGAACATTAGAGAGTTAGACGCTCTTTAACTATATTATTTTGTAACCCTGTATACCCGCTATTTTAAAAATAATTAATCCTTTCTTAGTTGCCATAAACAGTTTTTTTATCCACGTTACCGGCGGTGCGACTGCTTCAGTTGTCTGACAACCATGTTGCAGAACTCGGACTTACTGTCTGTTTCTGCGGTTTGTACTCAGTTTCTCTATGGTGTCTGGAAGGCATAATTTCTCTGCTGAAGTTAGCGTTGTTATGCCGAATTCTCTTTGCAATCGTACCTTTTTCATATCAAACGGCACAAAACCGTCCTGGCGGCCGCCTAGCCGGTCTGCATTGAAGTCGGACACTTACCCACTCAGCCAAAGACGGGGCCGCTCTGCACATTTTTTTTAGGAAACGATATTTGCGACATATATTTAAAATTCTTACACATACAAATGAGTTTATTACGTACTTGTAGCCCAGCACTCCGTTTTGCTATCATAAATTCTAATCTACCCAGAGCTTTAACCACCAACTTACTGTTGAGCTCTCCTACAGGAAGCCAGAGGGAAGCATATCCAGTTGGCGAAACAACGTCAACAGCATTGTTTATTGCAGGATGCAAACGACCTACTTGGTGGTGCAAACTCGGTGATGCGCTGTATCACTGCTTCTCGCTCATTATTTTAGGCTTGAAGAGTAAAAGACGGTTGGTTTCATTTTACGACTACTACTCGAAGTTCCTTCGATAAACGTGCTCATGCAGTAATTCCCATTTTAAGCTTTCGGTCATTTATCTCAATCGCCGGTTCACGAAGTTCACGTTCTCGTAACTCATTAAAAGGTATGCCAGACAGACGTCGGTAAGCTTGAGCAATACCTTCTAGCAAAAAGACAGTTTAGACTAGTGCGAAACAGCGTAAACAGTTCTTTCGGCCATGTTGATCAGCTGTATCAGACTGAGATCAGACATCCCCCATCTGCTGCGGTCGAATTTCATCATGGGGCCGATGTTGTAGGTGTATCTCACCTTTTGCGAACTCGCTCTACGCCGACATGTTGCACAGGCATGGGTGAGCTATGACTGGCTTCTTAACACGACGTCACTTCACGAGTTGAGGAGGAAAGGCTCGGTTAAACCGAAATTGCATTTCTGACCTATTTGTTGATACCGTGCAACGAAACGGCTATGCATAGTTTGTTTATCAAGGTTCCAAGGTTCTAAATACCGTTATAACACATTTAAAAAAATCTCTTTACGACCCCTCCAAATTTGGTTTACCGAAGTTACGTGAACCGATGAGTGTGTGCGAGGCTCGGCGTCAGTCCAGCGTGTGCTGTTCCCCGCGAAGGCGGGTCGTACGCGAGGAATGATTTGTCGAGCCAAAGGAAGTCGCCCTAATTTTTACTGCTGGCGAAAAGCTGTCCATTGAAGGCCGTCATGTAGCCATGTGCGAGCGCGTGAACAATTATGTCTGGTGGTTTTATTCACCGGCGGACACTTACGCCATGCTCAGCTAAATCGGCTGCCTTTTGGCGCTTGGCGCAGTTTCGCGTTTTTCTTCTTCTTTTTTTTTTTTTTTTTGCGTTAAAAAATGGGCTGCTTTGTTCTGAAAGGAAAAATATCGGCTGGCTAGATTTTCGAAATTCTTCAGGATGATGAACCAACAACCCGACGTTGCAAAAAGCCGTTGCACTTTAACGTAACGAACTGTTGGATTCCGTTCTCTATTCTAACGAAAAGCGGGATTGAGTGACATCGCGTTCATGTCCAGGCGCATGAAGTTTAGCGCTGCTCTTTTCTCCTGCTTCTTGCAGGCATCGCCGCCGGCAACCTCTTGGGTGGAATGAGCTTCGACTCAATCGGGGCCCGGCTGACGTTCCGCTACCTGGGCTACGCCTCTGCGGGCGGCGCTCTGTGCTGCACCCTCTCGTACCTCCTCCTCCGGGTCGTCGGCAGGAATCGCCTGGGTGAGCTGCCTTTCACCGTCACCGGGCCACGGCGGCTGCGGGCGGTTACAAAAGGCGCGGCATCGCACGATCGGCCTGCTGCAAGCCTCCGGATACGGGCACATGCTGCTGGCTAAGGTGGTGTCGAGGCCGCATCGCGGTATTGGGACACTGGCCGCGCTGTGGCCAGTGACGGGCGAGCGCACAACTATGGCTACTTACGGACTACGCGGCAGTCCAAAACTTCCGCCTTTACATTGAACGGCGTCGCGGTAATTAATAAGCACTGTAGATTTCGTAGGAAACAAACTAATACAAATGGTTTGAAGACTTCTCGAGTTCGTGAAGATGTTACAGCGCCAGCTACACCGGGTTAGCGCAGCGTGGGTGGAGCGCCAGCTTGTGGTGTATACTCGGCGTCATTTTCTTTCTAGCGCGAAGCCCCTTAAAAAGGGCTGGGGCTGTTGGCGTCTCCCGTCGCCCCCGTCGTTCGTCTCATGCAGTCACGGCACTAAAACATTGGGAAACTCATTTACGCCTTGCGCTAGAACGTAACGCATACTAAAAACACACCGGGACACTCGTTTACAGCATCGCGCTGGGGCGCTTCGCAACGCGTACTAAAAAAAAAAAAAAACACCGTTACACTCGTCTACGCCTCGCGCTAGAGGGCTTCGTGCATCAAAGACGAGACTTTTACAACAAAACTGTATACCTGTATCCCCGAACGGTTTCATTTCCGTTGGCAAAAACGCCAAAGCCCCAATAATACACATATACACTGCATGCTTCGCCCCTCACCAGGTTTCACGTTAGTGGAGATGGCCCGGGACTTTTTATTGGCTGGCTCTGCCGCATAGCTCAGGCGCCTCGCGGTTGAGCTTGCAGCTTGTTTGAGCTAACGAAACGACTGACGAAGCAGTACAGGGAGATATGGGCTGGGCGTCGTTTGAAGTTCGAGAAGCACTGAGTAAAATATGTTTTGAGGTGAGGTTGAGAGCAATGGATCAGCGAAGGTGGGAAGCTAAGGTTTTTAGGTACCTGTACTTGAAAAGCGTGGACACGCAGTGGTTAAGAAAGACTAGAAGGCTAACGACGAAATACGGAAAGAACAGGGGAGAATCCAAAACAGCCAAGGTGACCAAAAAAGAGGCAAGGCAGATTGAAACGAATAAATGGAGAGAGAAAATGGAAGCTAAATTGTCGTTAGAGATGTACAGGGCTGAGAAATTGATCATAAAGGAAGATTTCTACGATAATTCCCAGGACAGTGCTTTGCTTTTTGAGGCTAGAGCAGGCTGCTTGCGAACTAAGAGCTTTGTGGGGAAGTATTCACAAAATGATGGGGTATGCGTGGTCTGCGGGAAAGAAACAAACTTTGCAGCGCATAGTGTTAGAATGCGAGGGTATTCATCCAATTCTACATGAGGGAAATATTCGGCTTCCAGAGGCCCTAGGATTTAAGGGCAGCACAGAGGAAGTTAATGGTTGAAAAATAGAGCGCGACATGGACAACAACAGTAAAGGACGACGAGACAAGCGCTCACTTACAACTAACATTGATTGAAGCATCGTCTCTATTTTTCAATCATAATGCAGCAACTTGCCCAACAGCTTTGTTTAAAGATGAAGTTAAAAGGCTGTCGAGGGGACGAAAAGAAGATTAGAGTGCTGGTGGACGAAAAGTAGAGTGGGGAATATTGCCTAGACAGTTACCACCTGTAATAGGAAAAAAAAAGTATTTTGTGCCCAAGAAGTTTTTTGTGCCTGCCCTAAGCAGCGCTAGTGTTAAACCAAGAGTGCAAAACATGGGTATATTAGTCCTTTTTGGTAAGATGACACGTCATCACCCTGCTACAATGGGGAACCAATAGCAATCATCAATTATCATCGGAGAAGCAAAATCAATACAGGTAATAATACTAACCTGCTTTGTTTATTCTTATGTAGTTGAGAGTATCGCGTGAAGTGGGTTCTGAAGTGGATGGTTGTCGGATAACAAATTGCGCTACACATGTCGATTCTAGACTACCAATTCTGAGCCATTCACTCTGAGTAGAAATTATTTTTGTTGGAGTTTATGAAACCATGCTGACACACTGCTGAGGATGGCCAGAAACCCTCTGTTTAATTTTATGTCATGCACGAGCCCTAAAATATAAAAAAGCAAACTGAACCAAGCGAAGTTGTATAGATAAAAAAAATGGCATGTTCACTTTCGCGTGCACCAAGTATGACCACAACTACAGTGAAACCGCCTTCCGGCGTTTTCATCAGGTTAGAAGGAAATGAACAGAATTTGAAAAAGTGGAGCGGTTTAAACTACTATCCAATACTAACCAACCATACGTACCATTAGCAGTTTTTTTATGGTGAGCTGTGGGGGAAACAGACATTTTCGATTGGGTGTTACTATTCTAAGCTCTTTTTCCTTTTTTTTTATTTTGTATGTAAACGGGGTTTGATCTTTTCAAGTGGACATTGAACCGAAATAGGCAACACACTGGATAATATAATCGATGTAGCCAGACAGCTGAGGCTATTTGAATACAGCGGCTAACAATAAGCAAGTTGACAGGTGCTACGATTCGTTTCATAAAAGGTAAAAAGGGTTACACGACAAGAAAAAAAAATCTACGAAACTTAACCTCAAAATTACTTTTTTTTTGTTGAAGAAAGGAACAAAAAATTTTGAAATTGTGCGTCGTAAAATATAGCTTCGGAGTTGCGACTCAGTTTAAAGTTTGTACGAGGAGTGGGAGGCGAATAATGCCACACCCTCATGGCAGGTTTCTCCCCCAGTGGCTATACCCCAGTCGGAGAAGCTGACGCTGACCGGAGCCAAGGACCAGGACGAGGGGATGAAGAACGGTGACCTCAAGCGCAGAGCCAACGGCGCCAGCAACGAGTGCGCGGACCACAGCTACCTGTGACGACTTCCACTGCGTGGCCTCACTGCCCGGTTGAGTGTGGTGGGGTGTGCTTTGGCTGGCGCACACCACTGGTCGTGGAGTTCTCCAAGAAAACCATCACTTGTTTTTCTCTCAGCCACCATCATTAATTTGGCCTATGGACAGCTCTCTCTGCAATTCAGGGCGCTGCTCAGGGTGTGTTATTTCTTGGTGCTCTGGAGCAATGCTCGTAGAGGCATCTCAGGAGATGTTTAGGGACATTTAGATGCCGTACAGTATGTTCACCTGTTCTGTGGATATGTGTACCCGTCCCAGTTGCGAAACGATTTAATCCTGCAGTTCCTCCTCCGATCTAAGCACTGAAAGTCGCTGATGGGCTGTCACTCCATCCCGTCTGCTGTATAGTTTATATAGTTTACATCAAGACTGAAGACCTATAAACAGAGCTGCTTGCACGGTTAAGCAGCTACACATAGCATTTCGGTATATGGGCACAACCTCTATGGAGGGAGTTGATGCCATGAATGTGTTCTACTGTGGAAGTATGTGCTTAATATTACAATAATGGGGAGACTACAAAGTGGTCGCTAGCATTGCTAGCATTGCGTGGCCTTGCTTTTGCAGGGTTTGCAATATCTAGCTGCTAATGTGAGAGTATTTGCACCGAAAAATATATTTGGGTAATATGTAAACCAAGCTTGGTCTGCACTGCCATTGTGCAGTCATTGGCAACATTACCAAGTTTTGGAGCATTGCAGCTTAGGAATCTCATGATACTTTGCCAATTTTCTTCGCTTTCACCGTAAGTGTTTGAAAGGAAATACACGAGATTAATTTTTTTAATATGGGTGTCAGGTTCGTGAGACTTTTTTGGTGGACTTCATCGTACTTATCAGAGCTGTCTTGCCGCCTGAGAAGAAAACTCGGGTGGCTGCGACGTGGTTGATCTCTGGATGTCCACATGACAGTACTTACTCATTTTATGAAATACTGCAATACCTCACTTGAGTTTGCCCCATAAGTGCTAGATAGTTACAGTAAAGGTTTTATGATTTTTTAAAATTTGTTCCGAACGGCAATTTTGCTCTTTTAAATGGCAGGCATATGTTTGGTCCCTGGTTGCAAACCCGCTCTGTATTTTGTTTTAGCAAGTGTTCACTTTTGTGTTCTGGCCTGGTGCATGTAAGTGTAGCTAGAGCTGTGCAGTTGTGCCGATTTCAAATCGTAACGAAGGAGTGTGCTCCCAGAATGATTTTTTATGTAAAATCGCATGTACACTAAAGTTTACACATGTAGTCACCATTTTGTACAGTCACTAACATTATTTGAGTTTACTTCTGTTGGAGAACAAGTACTGTAGTAAATTTTAGTGTTCTCAAATATATCTTTTTGTTTGAGTGCCCCAAAGGCATGCACTCAATAAACAATTTTTGACGAATTTTTGGGAGTCGTACGTCTTGCCGCTTGCTTAAGTTGTAACCTTGAAGATCCATCTGTTTTAAAACAATACTTTCTACCTCTGCCAGCCAACGGTTCTTTCGTGGCGTGCGGGACAAGAAACTTCTAACGCGGCTAAAGAGGGGGAGGGTGGTTTTCACTCGCGAAGCACAGTGTAGATAGCGTGGCGAACGCGTGCTATTACCCAGCATTCCCTGCACGCCGGTGGGCTCGACGGCGGGAACCATTCCGTCGGCTTTGTCGTCTGCTTTAGCAGCGGTTGTTTTGGGCGGCCTGTTTTGGCGCAGCTTCGCGTCCATTGTGCACTTCCTTCGTACGGCTTGATTAACTTGTTCAACAGCAACTCCTGGGTAACCCAGACCCGACGGAATTAAGTTGTCGTACGGCAAAGATACGCTAAGGATTGGTTTGCCGGGTGGGAAAACAAAATGTAGACCATGTAGAGACATCTGGGCGCTACAGAAACACTACCTTTTGCACGCTGCTTGCCACGAATGGGACTCCTTTTTCTAAATTGGTGAGAACCAATTTGGTTGTGTTTTGAGAGGTATTGCAAAAGGCGAGAGGAGCAACTGGTTCTGATAAATAGCAATTATAAAAGTTACCTCAGCTTTCTTGCAATTCTCAAACTTTCTAAACTAACCAGTTTAAATCAGTATAAATGGAAATTGCTAAGCTCACATGCCGAATTGTTTCGGTGTCTGCGCTTGTGTCGCCCGGTTGTGTAGCCCCGAGCTAGCACATCAAGATGGCTGGGTTTTGCTGTCTCACCCTTCAAAAGATGCTCCTCTCTGTTTTCTTTGTGCCGACCCACGGCTGGGCTACAGCGACGGCGTCCGCCGCTCTAGCCCGACCGTGGCTGACGCTGCTGCGTTTGGGATGCCGCCCCCGCAAATTCCAGGTAACAGCTGGCCGAATCTCTGGTTTCACTCTTTGTAAAGCCACGTGTGTAAATTGAAGTGACGTCGCATGGGCAGTCGCTGTGGTTGTCGTTTAAAGCTTTGCTTTCCAACCACCTTCACAGTGGGGATTGGAGCCAATTTCTTTTTTTGTGTGTACAGACGTTTAATGGAAACCTGAACACCAACCCGAGTCCCAGAATTTTGAACACCCATGCGTCCCTTCGCTTGGGTCCGTTTCCACAACTTGCCTGAATAAAGACCTGTTCCGTACCTATCAGCTCTTACACCTGACAGTGAAAAATACTAACCCCTTGCCAAAAACAGTGGTAGGCACACAGCAGAGGGTGGATGCCTATAGCCCCTCTTTCAGAGTGTCTTCTGGTTCAGCACTGCTAGGTCTACGTTGCATACTGCACTCTTCTCATTCTGCGGCTGTGCCCTAACATACCACGCACACATCCCTCATTAGGGGATTTTATCTGCCACTGGTGAGAATGAATGAAACAAAATTCAGCGCCCTCCCACTTTGTGAGGGATGACAGCGAAGTGGGCGCAGCCCAAGGAGGGCACAAAACAAAACACGTTTGTTTGTTTCGTTCCCTCACATTTGTGATTAAGCGTACTTCCTAGCCAATTACCTAATTGAAACTTGGACTGCAGTGGTGCTGGGTTCGAATCCCAGGCCAAGACGAATTTTTCTTCAACTGCAAAGTTTCTGAGAAAGCTGTCAGCTTTCCTTTGTAGCCATACGGCTCCATTGAGGTGGATGTCAAATTTTGCTGAAACTTGAAAGGAATCGAGCTTCATTCTAGCTGACGAGCACGGGGCTGACCATTTCCCTTCCACACCGTAGGCATCTTGCTGGTTCTGTAACACACCAACCCAAACTTTTCGGTCATGGATAACGTCAACATCAACAACATCAACATCAAATGATGCCAGGGGCACATTCAAAAAGCCAACAATGGGCTTGACAGGGAATGCACCCCCTACAGGTTCAACATGCAGTAGCAGCACTGGTACTAGACGCCAAAAGAACAACTTACTGGTACTAGACGCCGAAAGAACAACTTAAAATCATGGTTCGTCGCCGAAATTCCACAAATTGTGCACAGTACTGCAATACATTTTACCTACAGTGACCTACCTACATTTTACCTACAGTGACAATAACAAGACATGATATACCAAAAACACAAAGAAGCGTTTCATGTTTCACACATTAACGCAGAATCTCTGGTAGGCTTAGTTTAAATCAAAATCGATTTGAAGGTTCAAATGTGTATTTGTATGCTTGCAATAGCCAACGCATGCTCCAAAGTGAGACGTATACTAGAACTCTTTGTCAAACAAAATGGTCGCCGTTTTTTGCCATGACCTGGTCCCGATTGAAGTATTCAACGTGCTCGCCAAAGTGGCAAATGGAAGGAGGTTTTCGTTGCGCCGAGGTGAATGGGGCTGAAGACTCCCGTGAAGGTTGGACGTGCTGCCTCAACTGATGTCACTCTGCGGTGATTTCTGTCTTCGATGTGAAGCGTTTAGCCACTGCTACGTCGTAGCTCTCGGATAGTACCGCGGACCTAGAGTCATCGCTGCAAGGTTGGATGACCAGCATCGACTACACTCTACTGAAGCAGTGAGGGGAACATCTGTTTGATATCTAAGGTTTGAACAAGGCCATGGTTTAGGAACTTTCAAAGCTGTATGGTGTTTCGTGTCATCTTCTTTGAGCAGTGTTCAAGGTGATGTTGTATTTGAAGATTAATTTCTTTGTGCCAGAGGGAAAATCTTCTTGAGGACTGTTTCACTGACAAGTTTTTGTTTTCCTTATGGCAATGGGAAAATGGTAGCGGTGATGGTAAAGCTCATTTATCTTTGTGGTCCAACGCCGCGTGGTGGACTAGCACATTCTCGTGTCAGGGGAACAACGAACGGGGGAGTATTGAGTGAAATAAAGAGAGTCAGGGATATTAATGCTGATCTGGAGTTGCACAACGAGATGGCGCCCCTCAGGGCCACATCATGATCATTCTGTTCTGTGGAATATGATTAAGCGCATAGGTTAAAGAGGTTGGGTTTGGTGCACACTGGTTCCTTTCAATGCTCTCGTGGGCCTGGGAAGACACGACGGACAGGACATATTTTTTGCGACGAAGGTGTTCGGATCAAAACGAGTCGGCACCAACCGCCTGCGTCATCTACACCTGACAAGCTCTCAACTGCTTGGACTTAGTGGCACCGCATTTTTAAGAAATACCTTTTAGCATGGGGAAGTGACGCCCAACATCCTGTGCACCGTATGGTGTTACTTTCGCACCGCATGGCGTTACTTTCGCACAAGGTTCAATTGTTCTACTTCTTGCCAAAGAAAGGCCTGCCAGCATCGTCTATAGTGGATGTATGTTTTTGTATTGTTACGCTGTTTGCGTACGCCAACAAGGCTGCCGTCGGCTTTACTTGTCAGTACACTGGTAGTATTCGCCTTCTTTGATGCGGTGCGATTTGTGACGTGGTGTTTTACGTCACCAGAAGTATGTGAGGGAAACGGGCGGGCGAAACACCGGCTTGCACACAAAAGGGACCATGCACACAAAATACAAGTTCGTTTTATTTGAAAGATTTCTTGTTTCATGGTGCCCTCAGCGCTTGTCTGGCTGCAAACGATGCTTTAGTCACTGAGGAATCAAACATTTTAAGCGAACATTTCAATTGTCCCGCTAAATTGTGTTTTCGTGGCGTCGACAATGACATATCCAGAACAGGGCCTTCAAGCTTAAGCTTAGCCTGCCGACCAGGGCTGCTACCATTTCACAGATGGCCATTTGGTTATCTTGTCTATAACCCACTTTCCTGGATGGCGCTGCAATACTGCTGAAGGGCCAGTCTTCCCACTTCGCTTCTGGCTGGACTTCTATGGCTGCCGTATTAACGCGTAGCATGCTTTGCCGAGTAAGCCCACAGCCACAACCGTGTAACGCCCTGCATTTCCACAAAAATGCAGATATCGCGGAAGTTCTACCTGTAATTGTTATATCGTAAATGGAGATAACTGGTCGCACGAAATTTTGCAAAACAAACAACAAAAATATAAACAAATTACAAAAAACACCAAAACGTATAATGCCCTGCATTTCCATGCAGATTTTATGAAAGTTCCACCTGTAATCGTTATTGTAGGGTAAATGAAAATAGCCCAACGAAATTAAAAAAATATATATATATATATATATATATAAAACAAATTACGAAAAATGGTGAGCCATGTAACACCCTGCATTTCCACAATAACGCAGATTTCGTGAAAGTTCCACCTGTAATTGCTATTATAGCATAAATTGAGATAACTGGCCGAACAAAATTTTGAAACACAAAAATAGGAAAAATATAAAAAATTACGGAAATTGGCAAACCGTTAACGCATGACATTTCCACGATAGTGCAGGTTTTGCGAATGTTTCACCTGTAATCGTTATAATAGAGTAAATGGATATATTGGTTGAACGAAATTTTGAAAAACTAAAAATAAGAAAAATACAAAAAATTACGGGAAATGGCGAACCGTGTAACCCCCCTGCAGTTCCACAATAATGCAGATTTCGCGAAAGTTCCACCTGCAATCGTTATAATACCGTAAATGTAGATCATTTGTCGGAAAGGATTTAGAAGAAACAAAAAAATGCCTGTAAAGAACTCGCACTCAAGACAAGCGGCATAAAAATGCTCATTAGTAGACAATTACTTGATTTTCTGCACAATTTTTTTATTAGGGTTGATAACTTCATAGTAATCGTTTCCTAAGGCGTAAGCTATGACGCGATAAACATGGTCCAGTAAATCAACGTTTTTGGACCTAATCTAAAATGTTGATGTAAGTGACCGTGCCGCTTATTTCAGTTGGTCAGTGTTGCCTCAGACAAGTCCAACGCGTCCGACGGCTGTGTAAGGCAGTGCCAGCCGGCAAAGTGCCGCACTAAATGTTTACGTGTTCGTTCATAACATTAATTGTTCACCCCACAATTCTTACTGCTATGGAAAAAAATTGCCCTAAATTTAAGCGCGAATAGCTGGTTCGGCAAGCTTATAAGCACTGCTAATTTGCATTTGCCGGCCTCAGCCAATCGCACAGCTGGGCATATGACATCATAAATTATAGGTTCTGTTGCGGGAAATTTAGTGGGCGCATGGCCATCCCCTTTTAACACCAAAGTGTTTTATTCCGGGGTACAGCAAGAACTCACCAACGTCATATTCGTCACGGAAATGACATTGCCAGAAAAATTCTGCAGAAATTCAGAGAAATATTAATGTGTAGCATTCTTATGCCGCTTGTCTTGAGTGTGAGTTTTTTCCAAATTTTTTAGTTTTTCGAAATCATATCCGACCAAATATCTCCATTTACGCTATTATAACGATTAGAAGTGGAGCTGTCCCGAAATTGCATTATTGTGGAAATGCAGGGCTTTACATGGTTCGCCATTTCCCGTATTTTTTTATTTTTCTTGTTTTTGTGTTGCGAAATTTCTTTCTACCAATTATCTCATTTACACTAATATAACGATAATAGATTGAACTTCCGCAAACTCTGCATTATTGTGGAAATGCAGCTCGTTATACGATTTGCCTTTTTCAGTATTTTTTCACATTTTTGTTACTTTTTTTTGAAAATTTCGTTCGACCAAATATCTCCATTTACGCTATTGTAACGACTACAGGTGAAACTTTCGCGAAATCCGCATTATTGTGGAAATGCCATGCGTTATACGTTTAGCCGTTTTCTGGAATTTTCTAAATATTTTTCTTATTTTTTAGTTTTTCAAAATTTCGCTCGACCAATTATCTCCATTTACGTTATTACAACGATTACATTTAGAACTATCGTGAAATCTGCATTATTGTGGAAATGCTGGGCGTTATACGGTTGGCCATTTTCCGTATTTTTTATATTTTTCATATTTCTTAGTGTTTCAAAATTTCGTGCGACCAGCTATCTGCGTTTACACCATTGTAGCGATTAGAGTTGGAACTTCCACGATATCTGCATTTTTGTGGAAATGCAGGGCGTTTCACGGTCCAGGCTATGGGGGTACTCGGCGAAGAATGCTACGCATTATAAGTTCCATTGACGCTGCGGCGCCGGGATTCGAGCCCACGATCACTCTAGTCGGACGGGAGGTGTGAAACGCTCTGCCAACTGGGCTCTAAACTTTTTTTTTTACTCAACCCTGTATAGTTCTGCGAACGCGCCCGATATCTTTCCTTATAACATTCTCCATTCAGATGGTGCTGACGTCTAGCAGAGGTGAAGCAAAGTAGTGCGTCATGACGCTAATGAACGCCAGATAGTTGGCGCCTCAATAAGCTGAGGTGTTTATCCATGGGGTGTTTATCCGCCGCCTACACTGCGGGTGTGATGGCCCCTTGCACCGTGGAGGAATAAGGAATAACTCATTCCTCCACCGTGGCCCCGTGTAAGTAAACTGTTGCATTAAGGCGGAAAGGCAACGACGGCGACTGGCGAATGTCGCGCTCCTGACTGTTTTGGTGCGACGAGAGATACGCCAGCGGGAAGAGGAATGCGTTCACCCATTCATGGTCCAAGCTACAAACTTTGTCTCTCGCGTTCCACAAGCCGAGCTCGCCGCAACGCAAGCGCCTGCCCTCGCGCTACGGACCAGGACCGAAGTGGTCGCACGTTTGCCGAAGCGACCCGCCAGCATGACGTCGCTCGCCAAGCATACCCACAAGACTGCTGCCGACCCGCAAATCATGCTATTTTCGGTGTAGCGGACAGTGACCTCACCAAACGATTCGCTGACAACCCGTTCGGTTTCGTTCGCACGGTTTGCGAGCACCTGGAGTTTCAATCGAACTTACGCATGGCTCCGGCGCGTGTAATGCAGTGTCTAATTTTGACGCGACCAACGATGCCCTACCGACGAAATGTAAATAGCGATGTGCAGGTTTATATCGATGCACAACAAACATTCAACCGCTTCTTTGAATGCACATTACACTTTCGTGTTTTACCGAGTCCTATGAAAGAGGGATCAACCACTTTTTTTTTTTTTTATGATGACCATTAGGAATTTCATCGCGCGGATTCTACACAGGCGATGACGCGCGCCGTAGTGGAGGCCTCTGGATTAATTTTGGCCACCTGGAGATCTCTAACGTGCGCCGAAATCTCGAACACACGGGCTTTTTTCTTTTCGCCTCCAACAGAAACGCGGCCGCCGGGCCCGGGAATCGAACCCGCGTCTTTGGGGTCAGCAGCGCAACGCCTTAGCCCCTGAGCCACCGAGGCGGGTGAACGGCAGTTTGTGCCAACTGAGCAAATGTTCTGACGGCTCGTAGTGGGCGGAACAAAATTTCACGGTCTTTTAATTCAGCCGAACTCGACGGAAGCTTTCTGCGGAAACAGTTTCTCGGCAAGAGTTGCGTTGGAAGCTCTTGGCGCTGCTGCACGATTGCTTACACAGGTATGTCAGCCATCAAGACACCATGTCACGGGAGTAAGGCAACGATCGTGTACTGACGGATCGCCGTATTTAAAAAAATAACGTTAGGCCTTAGTTGCTTAGTTTTTCAATACTCGGGGGCGTGCCGAGGAAGGTGTTATTGCTGCCGCGCGCAATTTACGGGCAGCAGCTTTTCCTTGACGGTGATCTTTGTCGCTTGTAATGTGAACCTTGCCGCTGTTGCTGCCACTCGGCGCAATGGACGCGAGGCGTCTATAGTCAGAATAGGAAGTGCGTCTGGACCTTTTTATTTGCCGCCTTCCGTACGTGCCGACAGGTTCGCTCTGTGAGAAGCAGCCTTGAAATGTGCGTCGTACGTGCCAAGCGAGGCAGGAAAGTAGCTTCATGTCAGCGCTATGTTATTTATCGTTTTTCTTTTCTTTTTTCTTTTTCTCTTGCACTTGCGTGAGTTCGCTTGCGTATTACGCGCAGAGCGGGCGCTCTTTCTGCATGGCCGCTTCTGCGTTCACAAAGAGCAGCAAGTCTGGAGTCTAGCACAGACAATATGTATTTACTGCTAAGTACGCGTTATATAGTTACTGCTGTTTTGTGGTAACCTCATGTCGCTGACGTTTCGTGTAAGTGTGCGGTCATCTGCATGCGCGTTTCAACAGACGAAAAGAATTGGATTAGGGCTGCTGTATGTATACGCGTGGAGGTTATTGGTGGTGACGACGATAATTATGAGAATGATTACCTCAAGCTGAAACAGAGCAATCTGACGGGCTAGTTGGTCTGACATGATGGAAATAAAACTGCGCTAAAAGGCCAGGACGAACAGAAGTAGACACACTACACTTCCACCATGAAACAAAGCTGTAGTAATGATCGGATTGAATCTTGAGGCTGTCGCCTGGTGTTTTTTTTTTAGAGAGAGGCTATGGTGACTGGTGGTATTGCTGAACTTAATAAAGCTTCAATTAAAGAGGAGATTCTAGGCGCCTAAAGAGAAACGAGTTGCTTTCTGAACGTGGGTGCACGTATTGAACTGTAGGCTCATGCGCCGCTTTTGCTTGGCACCTGAGGGATTAGTGAATACCTACACATCAGCTTCAGTACTGACAGTTATGAGGTTGAGCTTTTGGTCACAGCTGCTGTGGACGGGCCGAAAATATATCAATTCGAAATTCAAATTTTAGAAGGTAAAAGTGTGAGTGTGCAAGCGGGCGTGTTTGCTTTCCTGAATTTAACTTCGGGCATAACCTAGGTAAATTATGTCGTCCAGCCGAACGGATTGCACAGATCTTTGCGCACATGTGAAACATTGCGGACGGCGTGACCTGCTGTTTGTTGCGCTGAGTATTGGTGTTCGATGTTGCAAACTGCACAAGGTCCTCCAGTGCCGTTTACGGCCGCCGAAAGCGTTCGAACCAACTCGGCCTCGCGAACCGCCTTTTCTAAGGGAACTTTTATTTCTGAGATGCCTTGTGCAACCGTGGCCTATGCCCGATGACCATCGACTTGTTACGTTTGCTGCGTGACCCTATCCCAAGCGTTCGTGTAGCTTCGTTCCACCTATTTTAACGGCAGCAAACTCGTCTCAGCAGTGTCGCGAGCTCGCATTACTCAATATGGGTTTGGAAAGCTCTGCTACCAAATAGGCTGCCTTAAGCAGCTAGCATGAGTGCTTGCACGCGCGCTTTGCTTGAACCACATTCTCTGAATAACTGAAACGGTACGTCACCATCGCACATGCCATTCTTTCGCCCACAACACTTGATAAACACAAACAGCAAGTGAGAAGGAAAGATTTTCAAGTGAGTTCTCGGGAAGCGTTGAGAGCGGGAAGATGCGAGCAGGTCCAATAGGAGTAGCTGGCTGCAGCTGCGCGAAAAGGCGAACAGAGGGAGAGAGGGGTAGAGGGGGAACGGGAGCTAGCAGTGGTGCCTGCCTGGATTATAAAACCTAAATGAAGTAACCGTGGCAGTGAGAGCAGGCGTTCTGCCCCAGCGACATTCACCACTATCATAGTCGAGGGAAAAAGATGCAAGCACGTGCGGCAGCAACGTCGCCTGCCGGGATGGAGTTCGGCTCGGCGGGAACGTCCGAAAAAGACAAAAGTGTATCCGAAGTGGCTGCGGGGTAAGTGCTTGTTGCTTGTCTACGGTGTAGGGTTATTATATAAGTGCGCGATGTCACTGGCAATAGCAAGGTTAATCGTTCGGGAGGCTTCTAACAAAGTGCTTCCCATTAGTGAAGATTGATCCGACTTATTCCCATCGTCAACAAAAGCGATAAATCATTGTCACAGTTAGTCAACATAAGATCGGACGAACCTCATTCCATTTACTCTAACGTTACCGTCGCGGGGTTATGGTGTTCATCTTGCTAGCATCTCGGGCTCCTCCACCCGACGATGCCATCCATGAATTAAAGAAAATTTACCATCCCTTCCCGAAGAAAGTTGAGAGAAACGCGCAAGATAAAAAGTGCGTCCAACCTTCGCTGAAAGTTCGTCCAATCGATAGGCGAACTTTCAAAGGCCCAAATTGCGAAAGAAGAACGAACCCATGCGTCAATTTTTCGCGCACTAAGTAAACGCATCTACGAACGATTTAAATGTGTACCGATGCGTGGTTTGTGAGCTAAAGGTATACTGTTTTACTCCTTCATGATCGATGCGTGTATTGTCTTGTCTAGAACCGCTTCTTTTTCGCGATTTTCAAGTAACTGTTTTGGCCCAATGGAAGGCCGGTTTCGCGCGTGTGCCGTGTGTCCAGAGATCTTTTCGGAGCTTTTCGGTCGACCAACCTGTCTATGGGGCAATGCATTATTTTTTGGCAGAACTTCATTGGTCCCACTAAAAAAGCCCTATAGCTTTAAAAAGCTTTCGCTTTAAAAATCTTTTTTAGCGTTGCAGAGTTTATCTGGTGCCGGGGCGACGGGAGATATCTGTCGGGTTTGAGATAAGGGCCTAGTTCTTCCGCCCCGCGCATGTACAGACGGCGTGGTTGCTTTGTTGGTGCTCGTGGTGTCAGAATTGTACAACCGCCTTCTTATCACCCTATGATGAGTGGTTCGAAACGCTGTTCGATAGGGCTGTACGGGACAAGCGGCCGCTCTTCGAAAACCCTGGATAGCTGGAGTGCGGCGCGTCGACGCCACCTAGCACACGTCCCAGCAACAAATCGCCTTTCGTGAGCACCTGAAATTGCACTCAAGCTGTCGTCACTCGCGCGCCTTGCGAATTCGGTCCGTTGCCTGAAGATGCCACATATCAAGTTTTTTGTACGCTTCCAAGCTAACCCATATATTTGAACACCTCGAGCAATGGTAAAAATGAGATATTTTGGGTAGAAAACGTTCGTTACGCTTCAGAGTTCCCGCGATAAAATTAAAAAAAAAAATCCTGCAACGCTTTGCAGGGCATGCGAGGGCGCATCCGCGACCAAAAAGCGCGGCAACGCGCACTTAACGAGTGCTCTGTCAACGCGGCGACCGGCTACAGTGAGTGTACTGTATACAGTGATAGCAAGCTCGGGTGGAAGTGAGAAAGCAACCAAAGCGATCTTCGCACAGCTGTCGCCGGCCGCCGTAAGCGTACAGCAGCTTAGGCCTGACCGTGGAAAAGTGCAAAAAATAAAAGAAAAGAAAACACAATCAACGCTATGCCCGTCTGTATACAGCCTGTCCACAGATCATGTTTTTTATGCATGCAACACAAAAGTTAGGCGAGTGTTGATAATCTGCGTCCTTCTCACAATATTCAGCACACCGTAAAGCGCTTATGTGGCCCCGTGAACGCCCCGCCGGATGTTCTAAGCGTTGTTAGCGAACAACATGGCGACACCGCTAATCGACGCTGCGCAGGGGGAAAATCGCAGCTGCGCCGCAGCAATCGTCGACCTCTTGCATCTGGCTACCCGCCTGCGTCAACCGGAAACTACTACCTTTCAAGCTCCACTACTTCCTCTTCGTTGCGGGTAAGCCAAGGCCTGCGCCTGTCGTCAGTACCGTGCAGATACTTCGTGCATCAGAGCTTGCACACCGTTGGCTTACAAACCATGGCGCCCCCCGTTTTCAAACAATAAAAAATTAGCAGTGGCTTAGCTCGGCTATGCCAGGATATACGTAGCTTGAGCTAAGGGTCAGCTGGTTGTTCTTAGCTTTCCCGGTTGTCTGGGATTAGCTTGATTATCATGCTTACTGCTGCTTCACTGACACACACACACGGTATGCGCATTATGTGACACATGTATATTTGTTAAGCGGCTCCGGCGCAGCGTCACCACTCGCCCCAGAGCTAAGCTGGTTCCACAGGCGCACGACGGTGTTGCTGCGACGCACGAGCCATCGGTTCCACACCCGGCCACCCCTCGCATGATCATCAAGTGGACCGGGCCGCCACGTGCGGAACGGAGGTCGGCGAAGACGCTGGGCGTGGGGTGTGTGTGAGAGACGCCGGGCAGAGAGCAACGTTCTGTGCGTCGTGTGACGTCACTGCTCCTCGCGCATGCGCAGCACGGCTCTCCAGGAGCCACGCGAAACTGCTCAACCTCGGCCAGTGTAGCTCACGCTACGAAACGCCATTTTATTGTGTAAACAACAGAGGGGACATTTCGGCAAACATTTTCGCCGTCGATCTGCGCACAGAGATTGACAGAACACAGAACGACGGAGAGCGCGCGAGGAGGGGTGACGTCAGCTAAGCCGGCGGTGGCTTTGGTTGCGGTGACACTGCGTTGGACGGCCTACTTGGTAGGGAGACGTTGAGGAGAAGTGCCGCGCGTTTCACATTGTACATACGCCCGAAGCGCCCGACGCACGGCGTCTCCCCCAAGGGTCTCGACACGTTCCCTCAGTGCTTGTACGCGCTGTAAAATGAAGCATCCAGCGAGGATAGGACCGAATTAATCGAGGCATGACGGCGAAAATTTAGACGCTCGTGGACAACAAAAGGAGCGACAGGCAGCAGCGGAGCAAGCGTGACCAATGAGACGGTTAGAATGCAAAGCACACTTGGAAGGTGCGTGAGGGGCGTGCGAGAAACGCCGTGTTGCGGCCTTCCAAAGCCGGAACAAGCCGTGCACCCGAGCCTCAAGTTTGCTAAGAAGAGGGATGAGATGCTCACGCATTCTTAAAGCTTCAGAACTGGGTCCTCAATTAATTCTTTGTGGGAACTGTTTAAGTATTATAAACCAGTTCTCCGCCCGTTTAGAACAAAAACTTTGGACTTGCTTCGCCATCTGGTGGACGCTACGATTTACTCTTGCTGGCGACCTACGCTTCTGGCGGCTCCGTCTCGTGCGCGCCTCAGTAAATTTGCTCAACGGCGTTTAGCGAATGGAAAATTTATAAAAAATTAAAAAGAAAAAGGTCTTAGGGCCCCCATGTGCTATGAGATGACTTATATTGCCCCTGAAAATATGTCTTCCAAGCAATGCACCCGTGTTTAGACGTGAAGCCGACTTTAAGGAGATCCGCGTAAGCTCGGTTCTTGTAAGCTGGCTTTCCCACATTCTGTGTTGCGCAGTGAAGCGTGGGCATCTACGAAGGGAGTATGATTAGAGCCCCACTTTATACTCCTCTCCACCGCCACCACCTCTTTCCTGAGTCGTGTACTCCCCGACACGCGCGGAGTCAATCTCCCCCCTTCAACTGCTCAATGCTTCACGCCCCTTGGCGGCCACCTGTGGCTGCACAAAAGAGCCTGCGCTGGGATTGCTGTAGCCGCGCTATAATAAAACGTCCCTGCCTCTACCCTACAACTGCATGTGTCCTTAGTATGCCCCGTATAGATCTGGCCACTGTCCTCCTAATCAATATAACAAATCCTTAAAGTAGCTAAACCCCAACATAAAAAAATACAAGCAGACCGCCAGCTTCGCTGGCCTTTTCCCAGGGTGGAAGGGATCTGATTTTTTGTGGTACAGAATGTTAGTCCGAAGTAACATAATACACTGTCGTGTTTCCTTATGTTTACGTTGTAATCCTGTAATCAGGTTCGCCTTATGACGGTTTTGAGCGGGTAAATTTAAAACATATTGCTCGCTATTTTTTGAGCAATATTTGGCTGAGGCGGCCGCTTTTCTGATGGAGGCGAAGAGCGAAAACGGCTCGAGATTTCGGCCTACGTTAAAGGTACCCAGGTGGTCAAAATCAATCCGGAGCCCTCCACTAAGACGCGCCTCATCGCCTGCGCTGCGACGGTGCGTGAAACTTCAAATCAATCAATCAATCAATCAATCAATCAATCAATCAATCAATCAATCAATCGATCGATCAATAAATTTTGAACAAGATTGCGCCGCAGGCAATTGATATATTGAAATTTATTTTATTCATGGTGTGACTAATCGCATTGAATTTATACTAAGATAGACTACATGATCTTACCGAATGTTTTTCATCGTTCTTTTTTTTTTCAGCCGAGGCTGGGGTCATGCCCTACATTGCTGTCGTAGGACGACAGAACGGCATTGGCCCGGCGACAATGGCAGTTATCTTCGCTATCATGCCGCTGACATCTGTTGTCTTCAAGCCCGTTTGCGGTTTCATCATCGACCGAACTCGCAACGTCACTGCCGCCATTCTCATCCTGCAAGTGGTCTGCACTTTGCTCTTCGGCGTCGCCTTCTTCTGTCCCAGCGCCAAATCCGAAGGGGCCATATTTAAAGGCCAGCTAAACTGTCTACAAGGAGAGTTCTGGGTCACCGGAAGTGTGGGATCTGAACGGTGCATTGCCACCGATTCCTTAAGCTGTACCTTGGTCGCCGGGACACATACCTGGGAAGGTGTGCTGGTCAGTTTCGCTGCGGGAATGAACAAACTGTTGGTAAACAACGCATCCGAAGCCTGCACTTACCTCCGGAATAACAGATCGTCAGAGACATTTTCAAGTGAGCTGAAGTGTTCGTGCGAAACTGAGCTGTTTCGAAACCTGAACTTTTGGATCTACAGCGTGTCCGCTGTACTCGCCTTCGCGTTCGCCACTACGCTGACCAACGTTGGAGACGCTGCCGTAAGCAACGCTCTGGGCTCGGACATAACGACCTTCGGCAGACAGCGCCTCTTCGGCACTCTCAGCTATGGCATGGCGTCACCGCTCGTGGGCTACTTGGTAGACCGGGCTAGCGACGAGAGCTACACCGACTACAGGCAAGGATTTTACGTGTTCGCCGTGGCTATGCTCCTGGACGTGATACTCATCCTGTCCGTTCCTAGAATGCGCACGGCAGAGGTGTCCGTAAACTTTTTCAAGGACATCGGGTCGCTTTTGTCGAGCCCGGAGATTTTGCTCTTTACAGTATTCACGTTTCTGGTGGGTGCGATGATGGGATTCCTCGGCTCGTTCGAGACGTGGTTCTTGGAAGACCTGGGAACACCCAAGTACCTCATAGGGCTCACCAAGACGGTGCAGTGCTTCGGTGCCGAACCCATCCTGTTCTTCTTGTCGACGTACATACTGAAGCGGATCGGCTACTTCTACTCCTACTCGGTCGCGTTTGCCCTGTTCGCCTGCAAGGCCCTCGGATACTCCTTCCTGCGGGACATCTGGGGATCGCTGGCCGTGAACATCGTCGGGGGAGCCGTGTTCCCAATGGCTTACCCAGCGATGGCAGTGTTCGCGAAGAACAAGGCTAGACCGGGAACAGCTGCTTCTATGGTGTGCATCCTTGGAGCAACCTACGAAGGTCTCGGTAAGATTGTTTTAAATGCAGAGCATTTTTTAGCCTCGCCTTTTCCTGCGTCAGACGGTGTCAACAGTTCCGCGTCCGCAGCAGGTGCGCCTCTCCTTCCCTCCTCTCTCTCAACAGCAGCTGGCGCGCGCATGCGTCGTAGTCAGCCCTTTCGCTCCGTCGCGATCTCGGCGTAACAGGTGCGTGATAGCAGCGCGGTGGGGCGTGGAAGGGTGCGCGCTGCTTGCGCATGCGCGCTCTCCCCCCCGTACTGCTCTCCCTCTACTGCGCGCGCTGCAAATATAGCGGCTAGCGGTCGCTCGTGTTTCAGTCACTGCGTTGCCCCTTCCTTCCTTGGTTGACGCTCGTGCCCACGTTTACTCGTGTCTGCTACTCCAGCATCACGGAAGAAGCGATGGAAGCAACACTGCCTTCAATCAGTACTGAGGCCCCAATGCTCTGCATTTACTCGTGTTCCCCTCGCGGGAAGGCGCGGGAATTTTTTTCGCATAACACTCCTACACATGTGAAATGTATGGCCTATATTTGTAATTTAGTAAATGGCACGCCTAACAACGTCTGGCGTCTTTGCCCACTCCGATCGATGGGTGTAAGGTCGAGGGTACGCTACTGACGAGGGTAGGTACGTATACGTGCGTAGGTGCATCATGATGCTCATCGACAAATTGCTCCTCATTCAACTGTGGGATGAGTCGCGCTCCACGTTAATGAAAAGTGGATTGGTGAGTGAGATCCTGATAAGAGACAGTGGCACGTCTTCCCGCTCCCACGGACACTAACGGAAGTGTAAAAAGCAAAGTGGAATAACTCGTCCCTCTTGACGAGCGCGTCCTCATGATCCTTCTCTTCAAGGAGGAGTCATGGCGACCCTTTCGCCGGTTGTGGAGTAGTAGGTTTTTCACTGGCTGTACGCACTTATCCTTAGTACGAACCATGCGTAAAAGCTGTCTTGGGACCAAAACAACGACAGGTAGGACGCGACATGCATGCTTGTGGTGATAACACCGTCCTCGATGGCTCTTCCTGTCTCCCGCAGGTTCTGCTACTGGCAGTTTAATAGGCGGCATCGGCGTCGACATGGTTGGAGGCAGCCAGACGTTCCGCTACTTCGGATTTGTGGCTGTGGCCAGCGCGTTCCTGTGCGCGCTGTGTTACTGCGTCCTTAACAGGACAAGGAGTAGAGCCATAGGTATTTACAACTCTATTCTTGGCCACTACAGCCAGTAGTGACTCCGTTGCCTCGTCGAGAAATATGCATTCCTCCGTTGCAGATGTTGCGATCACGGAGCCGACAACGCCAGTGCCCGACGACGGTTGCAAAGCAGGATTGTTTTTACTGCAACCGCCTCCGGGTGTCCTGGATGCCTACGGGGCGGGTGCACGGAAAGGACAAGACTGGGATTTCTGAAAGTTCCAAGCGTGTGAAGCGAAAAGACGTCTTATACGCTTCCAAATAAAGGTCGTTTTGACTGTTTTGTAGCTCGACTGCTTTTGCTAATGCAGTGGTCCAGAAAAATAAATAAGGCCTCAACCTGCAGGTGGTGCTGCTGTGTCACAAGTTGTTGAAGGCCGGAAACATCTCAACATCATGGATGAACAGAAGAAAGCCGCCCAATGGTTTCTCGACCATTGCGAGCACGCGGATGCCAATGATTTATGCTGCGTTCTTCGTATGCTTGCAGTGGCGGCTGTCAGTGGCGGCTGTCAGACTGCACTTATGAGAAAAGTTGTGAAAAGCCTTCATATGTGACAGTAAAAATCGCGAATAAAAGGAACTCCCCACTAGGGAAAATATTTTTAACACTACGTGGTAATAACGCATGAAAGCTTGTTTTAGTGCAATAAGAAGCGTTTAACTTGTTCTCCGCCACATGAAATGCGAGTTTAAGCCCCCTTTTCGCGTTCAGAATTGCAGGGGAGGAAGTGGCATAAAATGCCTTTGGCGGTATATTAACCGATCATGAAGTGGTCGTGCCTGCGCGTGTGGACTTTTTAAGCGTATATTTGAAAAGTAAAGCCCACTTTCCGATACTGGGAATCGAGTCCAGTCCCCACACCTTTCGAAGCAAAGAACACTTCCGCTCGAGCGCAACGTTTTCAGTGGTAGATACGAAGTATGACGGGGTTTTATTCCCAACGTTTGTCCTTGCAAAGTTTAAGATGCTAATCATCACGGTTCGTATCGTTTGCCTCAGCTGTAACAAAAAAAAACGGCAAAAATACAGTGTGAGCAAAAATGGAGGCTCGTATGGAAGACGCGATGCCGGGGGATCGGCCAATGGATTGTCCAAGTCCAAGCGGTTTCTTGACAGGTACAAGTGGGAGGTCATCTGGCATGACGGAGAAGCTGCTCCGTGCATACATGACACTTCTAACCACGTGCACATTTTTTATGAATAATGGCTCCGCCTGCAATGTGGATATATTGCTGTAGCTTGCTGGCTCGCTTAGCCGGATGGTCAATTTTCCCATTGTGTGCACCCAACAGCTCTCCGTGGTAAAGGTCAACTGTAATTTTTTACGCCGTCAAAAGTAAAAATTGAACATAAAAAAATCTTCAAGTTACCACTGTTTAGGCCCAGCAGTTCGGGCTGCGTGATTTCTATATGGAACCAGGTATTGTCAATCTATTACCTGGGGAGAGTTATAAAATAGTCCAATTCGTATCTAGACAGTTGTATAGGTAATTTTGAGACGCAAGGACTAGCTAGATGATATTGTGATCATCAGGCATATTGCAGGGATGTGTAGCAACCTGTTTAATCTAAAGGTTATTTATTTTACGTCATTCGGGAAAAAAATTCTGGAGGATTGTAATATTAATTTCATACATTTTAACAAGTAATATTTACACAAAAAAGGCGGGATATCAGGGTCCTAAGGAATGTTGAGAAATTGGTGAAAGCATGTTTGAAGGGACACTGAAGTTGACTGTTGTAGCTGCATTAATTGCGGGCTTTTTAACTCGGGTGGTGCGTTATTTGCCCATTTCCCGATTGCTTAGACTCTTAGTTTATCTGCAATTAGCGGCAGAAAAGAAAACACGATCTGCCGTAATGACGTCACGCTGATTCGCAATATAATTCCACGCTATCCCCGTCTTCAGAGTTTTGATGTTCACCTATTCCACGGTTAATATCGACTTTTCGTTTAATCACACGTGGGCTGTACAGGTTAAACACGTCACTGTGCGGTCTGCTAAATGTAGACCTGCGGACTTGCCAGTTTGTAGTCATAGGCCGCACCGACCGCGCCCCAGCAAGTAAATCGGGGCGGCCAACCAGGCCACCAGAGAGAACTTCAAATCGCCCGCGCTCCCCGGATGGCAATGATCCTCGTCGCTTCTGCTGAGCGGACGGGCGAAAGCGGAGCGCCGTCGTCGACGCATGGGGGCGTGTTTCTGCGCACGCCAAAGCAACACGTGCGATAGCTGCGCTTCTCCACTTCCAGGTTTGTGAATGCTTTTTTGCCCCTTTCCCTGTACTGAGAGTGTTCTTCCCTGCGGTTGTTTCTGACCACGGGTTCTGACTCATTCGAGACTCCGGGTTGCTGCTACACTTGTCGGGTCTTGCTTCACGCTGATGGAATTTCATCACTAAATAGCGAGTGTGAATCATGTTAGACTGCAGCGTGCTCTGGTACGCCTGGGGCAGCATTTGCCGTGAAACGAAGCAACGCGAGGAGTGGCCGCTCGACGAGGAATAAAGGGTGAGGATTTGTGTTTGAAATCAACCGGAAGCTTATCTCCGAGCTGCCGCTTGATGAAAAGTAGAGCTGCCGAGGAAAAAAGAAAGATTAGCAGAAGTGACCGATAACCGGAGAGGTTCAATAGAAACGCGAAGCGCCGCTGTTCTCGAGCACGATTCTTGGTTGCAGCGCGGAGGCCGCCTGCAAAAAAAAAAGGGCTAACACTATTAATTAGAGAAGATTTTACTCCTTACAACGCTGGCGCAATAACTACACACGTTCTTGGCAACGTTGACACATCGCTCGGTCGGTGTAAAGCTGGGTGTGTTTTCTGCCACGGCCGGTCTGGACGAACTCGCTCACTCGCTCCCCGGGCGCGTCCAGACCGGTCCCCTGGCGCGTCTAGACCGGCCGGCTTTTGCATAGCTTGCGCAAGACGCCGGGCACCGCCCTCTCCACTTCCAGCTTTCTTCTCGAGATGAGACATTAGATAGACGTCAGTGCACCGCGCTGCAAACGTCGACTTAGCACGGCACAAACGCTAGTAGTGCTGTGACCGGTAAAAAGCGCGAAGGCTCATGGGTACGTCGTCTGCTACCACCACTTCCGGATCAAGATTTCTCCTTTCCTCCCGTACGCCGGCGGCTTTCACGCGCGTATGTGCGTGTTCTTTATTTGTCGTAGAGTGCGTACCTTTCAGAGAAGCCCATAGGAGGATTAATCGTTGTTATTCATTGAATGCGCGATGCATGAGCGTTTTTTTTTTTTTTTTTCCGGTGGAAACAAATAAACAACACGGACACAGCGTACGGGCGGCCAGGAGGCATCTCCAACCGGAAGCGGCGGGACTCCGCGGGAGCAGACAATGAACCCATGAGGCTTTGCGCTTTTTGCCGTTCACCTATTCCTGAAATCACCAGCGTGGGCAGTTACGACTTCGCCGTCGCCAGTCACTTGGGCTAGTCCTTTTTTCCGCTGCACAGTAGATACACGGCATAGGAAGGCGTATCCCAGGGATGTCCAACATGCGGCCTGCGAGCTGGTTACAAAAAAAAAAAAAAAAAAAAAACAGCGTAGGTGCTGGGACGAACAGTAGGAAACGCTTTGGCGTGCCAGCGCACGCAAGTCTCTTTGAATGAAGTAAGGATAATTTTTGAAATGGGAAATGGAATATTGTATACACAGAATACTTGACATCAAAAAGTAAGTCATGGACATGGAAGGATTTAGTTTCCTTTCAGATGTGTAAACATTGATTAGTCGTCAACAATGGGAAACTAAACGTGCTGATAACATATCTAGAAAGGAAAAGAAGTGTCAGGGTTCAAGCACAGGTTGTGGAATAACAAGTCATACTCGCAGTTACGCGAAAGAAAACTGTCTGGTATACAAATTGTATTTCTACATGTACTTCAAGTTTCCACATGTATCAAGCTCATGGCCGATGCACTGATTTCCTGTTCCCCTGGCTGTCACCAAAGTGCGCTATAGTGCAGGACATAGTGTCTGACCCCAAAATAAAAAGGAGTAGCACTTGTATTGAAATAGGAGGAGGAGGAATAAATGTTTATTTGACGTGCGTTGGTGCCGCTGTTAGGCCACCCGCTTGGTGGGGGGCGTCCCTATGGATGCCTGGAGTTCCTACATTGCTCCCGCAGGGAGCTGTATAGAGGCACTCTAGGGATGCCTTGACCTTGGTTGGCAGTACCGGTCTTCCTCACCAGTATGTGCTGGTCGGTCGCCGCAACCTTGGCCAATTTCCCTAAGTGGGTATGCTTGGCTTGACAAACGTACCCAGGGTGCGCTGGGCGGTCGTCGCGAGGCACGCACGCACGAGCGCTCGACATTTGCTTGGTTTTGTTGACTGTCGGGCGGTCGGCGGAGGGCCCGCGCTCACTTGCGCGCGCATGGCCTTTTTTTTTTGGTATTTTCAACTGCGGACACGAAAAATCACGATTCGCTGAACAGCTTTGCTGTAAAACAAACAAACTATATGACTCTTTCTTAAAATCACGGAACATTTCTACCCTCGTTTTTTACTAGAAAATTCGGAACCGGGGGACCGCTGCGCTGCGCAAGGCGAAAACCAATCACTACCACAAGCTATTTCATGAGGCTCAAAATTCGCGTCCAGATCATGTCTGGAAAATTATCAATGATGCCCTGAGTGCCCGCAAAGCCCCAAATGATGAATTTGAAATGATTGTTAACGGTCAGTTCCTCAATAATACTGCCCTCTCCGAACACGTCAATGTTCGTTACATCAACGCCATTTCTAGCAACTTCCGCCCCAGTGTTTCATAGTATACCGTGTTCAGTGCGACATCCCTGATACCGCGTTCTTACAGCCAGCAGACTACTCTGAAGTCTTCTCTGAAGTCTGCTGGCTGAACTCTCTTCAGTCCGTCAAAAAGAGCAAAAGTGTTGATGTTGAGAATATACAAATACGCCCGGTCAAACATCTCCTCGACCTCATCTGCCACTACCCTGTTCATATTTATAACCTTTCTCTAGAAACCGGTTGCTTCCCAGCTAACATGAAGCAAGCGAAAATGTCGGTAAATTCAAAGGAGGAGACAAGAATGACGCCGCCAACTACAGGCCTATATCGACCCTTGCAATTTTTTTCAAAGGGTTTAGAAAGAAATATTCTGCCTGAATGCTTTCTTTCTAAAACAACAAATTTTGTCAGAATGCCAGCATGGCTTCCAGAAAGGCTGTTCGACCTAGTCCGCCCTCTTAGTACAAAAGGAATTAGTGATAAAAAACATTGAAGCAAGTAGACTAACTCTAGGAATATTTTTTGACTACAGCAAAGCTTTTGATGCCCTAAATCACAATATATTACTTCAGAAATTATATCAGTGCGGAATTCGTGGGGTGCCGAATTTACTTATGCAATCTCATATCAACGGACGGGAACAATGCATGGCGATAAATATCTGTCAGTCGTCATTTCAACAAATACGTTGCGGTGTGCCACACGGAAGTTTTTTGGGCCCTTTTTTGTTTAATGTACACGTGAATGACCTCATTTTTATCGATAACAGTGCGCGGTTTGCTTTGTATGCTGACGACACGAGTTTGTTTTTGTCCTCAGGAAACGTTACTGACTTGTTCTCTGCTGCAAATGCTGTTCTAGATAAACTGCGCGAGTGGTCCGAAGCAAACTGTTTAAAAATTAACGCAAAAAAAAAATCAAAAGCCATCTTGTTCACACCAAAAAATAAACGCGTATCCCTTAGGTAAGAGCTTTATCTATAGGTAATTCTAAGATCGATCTAGTAGAACAACACTAAGTTTTGGGGGTGGTGGTTTCACATCGCATGCGCGGGGATGCGCACATTCAACTGCTAACCAAACAATTATCTTCTGCTGTTTGTGTATTGCATCGGTGTCGAGACTTGTCCCCACTCAGCACCAAACTTCAAATTCACCGCTGTATTTTTATATCGCGTTTAAACAACTGCACGTTAGTTTGCGGCACTACAACAACAACAAAAAAGCCGTTTCACTCAATGTGCAAGCTGTCGGAAGAGCAGAGCAGTGATTCGCCATAATGGGCTGTAGCGCCGTTATCCGCTCCCTGCTACCACCCAATGCAATTCAAATTTCGCTCCACCCGCCGTGGTGGCTCAGTGGCTAAGGCGTTGCGCTGCTGAGCACGAGGTCGCGGGTTCGATTCCCGGCCGCGGCGGCCGCTTTTCTGATGGAGGCGAAAAGCAAAAACGCCCGTGTGTGCGAGATTTCGGCGCACGTTAAAGATACCCAGGTGGTCCAAATTAATCCGGAGCCCTCCACTACGGCGCGCCTCATCGCCTGCGTTGCGTCGGCGCGTTAAACCCCAACAATCAATCAATCAATCAATCAAATTTCGCTCCTTCGCAGTGATCGCGCGCTCCCCGCCTGACACTGCGTCAGTGGGAATTCTGTTCATTTTGTGCATGCTTTTCCTCCCGCACGTGCCGCGTTGCACTGCCACTTTTTTTCGCTTACTATCCTAAAAACCAACCCAACGCGCGTTCCTATCTAAATGAACGCGAGCGCTGTCGGTTAATTACGTATATTTTGCCTCAAATGTACCTACAGTTTTCTTTGCGCTAAACGGGGAGATGTATGACATGCGCCAGTGGTTCACGAGTTTCGAACGCTCATGACTATATAAACCGCGTGGCTTTCGAAGCCTATGGGTTACGCCACGACGACAGCTGGTATACGACGGAACGCCGTGTCGCTCTTCTTGAGTCCAGCGAGCGAGCTACGACTACAGGGCGAGCCCCTAAAGTGCTCTGCACTT
The DNA here is from genome assembly GCF_048455015.1 of Haemaphysalis longicornis. Lineage (NCBI taxonomy): Eukaryota > Metazoa > Arthropoda > Arachnida > Ixodida > Ixodidae > Haemaphysalis > Haemaphysalis longicornis. The sequence continues at coordinate 20,051,390 of NW_027526460.1, read as the reverse complement.
AAAAGGAACATTACCACCCTATTTTTGTTAGAGAAGAAGGTCGTTCGCTGCACTAACAACGTACACTACCTTCACCCCACCCGAGCACTTTTCGCCCAGCGTAAATTAATAAGAATCGATAACCTATATGATTACCGCCTGATCTACCAATCGTACTTTTCTTATGCTCTCTATCAGCAGTTCCTGTAACGAATATCTTGCCTAACAATGCTGACCCAGAATTGCTTAACTCGCCCGCCTGATACGTGGGCAGTACCATTTCCCCGAACGAATTACTTCTTCCAACCATCGGCACTTAACATCCCGTTCATACTATAGGGCGGAGGTTTACGCGACATGCACTTCCTGACGCTTATGTCAATAGATAATAGTTGAGTCGAATATTTTATTTACGTATTTTTTCGCTCGGTTGTGTTTACATTCTTTCACTAAGAATGTCTTTCACTAAGAATGTCTTTCACGTTCACTATATTCTTTCACTAAGTTTTGCCTGCCATTGCCTGCTCCACTTTTGTTGTAAAGCCAAGGCTGCTGTTACACAGATGTATTTTTTTATAAATAGATTTACTGTATTCCGTGATTTCATATATTTTGTTTTTTTCAATTAACATTTTATGCATGCTTGTCGTCGATGCTGCTATTGGACATTCTGATCCCATCAAGCTGCGTCTAGCAGCTTTTATGCCTGGGTGACCTTCAACATTGTAATGTTGAATATAATAAGATTGATTTGATTCAATTTGATTTGAGTGTTAGCCCTTATGGTATCTACTCGTATGTAAGTGCATTCTAACACGTCCACTTATAATAATAGCGCTCCTTATACTGGTCATTCAAATTTCAGTAATTTAGGCCACTCAAATTCAGCTGAAACTCGTCGTTTACGGCACACGTCCACCGCGTTCGCGTCATTAAGAGTGTTCCTACCCCTGCCAGTCACAGCGCCGGTTGCCCCCGTTATCACATTCTGCGCAGCGGAGTCTGAACTCCCAACGGTGATAACGAAATGCGACAAAGATAATAGAGCACATCACCAGAGAAACTGTAGCCACTGTAAAAGATAAAGTGCAAGGCCTCGAATAAAATATATCCTTCTATGGCGGGGTTGCTTAGTGGGAGTCTGTGTGTTCGATGGCACCGAACGTTGGTCCGGGCATGCGTGTTTCGGTTGGTTTGAAGAAAAAGCCAAGACGTTTAAGACGTTTGCGGAATTCAAAACACCGACATGCTATATACTCAGCGGGGGAAGCGGAAAGGGAGGAAAGAAAAGACCCATGACAACAAGGCCGAAAAAAAAAAGGAACAAGAGGAGGATTAAATTTCATTTTTAGGCACAACAGAAACAGAAAAATCAGGACGCCCAGTTTGTGTGAGTAGTTTGTTGAAACAGTGGGAAGATCACAATGTTGTTCTGAAACATTTCAGTGACACCAATCTCTTATAAATGATACAAATAACGAAGCTAGTACTTTTGCGTTGAGCTGATGGAGAGGCTCAATTTCGGTGACGCCAATCTCTTTTTAAGTTCATTGGTCCTGGGTTTGGTCGTTCTATAAAGACGGCACTGACGGCACCTCGCTTGCATTTATGCGGATCCCGCGGTTTCCCTAGATCCGCTGTTATCGCAGCAAGGGTTCGTTGACTTTGTGAGCGCTGCGTTGAGATGTAGTCGGTTGTATAACGTCTATAGTCAGCCCGGAAGTATCTCTGGCAGCTTAATCCTGGCCTCAAGGTCTATGTGGTGCAAGATGCATTGGTAATTCCCTGGAAGAAACCTCGGACGGTTCAATTTCGTTAAAACAAATTCCTTCGTTATAGTTGTAACATAATGCTTGATGAACAAAATCTTCCTCACGTCACTCATTTGGAGGCCCCTGCGAGCTGCTTCATCAGCTTTCTCTTTTGCTAGAACACGAAAAAAAAAAGTCACTTTAAACGGACAGCAAATATGCTTTGTTTACGGGAGGTGGGGCAGCCTATAACCTTTATTAATTAGCGTCGAATACCTCGCAGTTTTCGAGTATCGATCGAAGCGATTGTCGGACAATAGATTATTTGATCAGATATATCCGGGTAAAAAATTGAATATCCGTACATGCATGCTTTTTTGTGTTTCCGGATGAGAAAAAAAAAAGCACCTTTCAGCGTACCGCGTCTCGTACCAGTAATAGCTTCCTTGAAATAATCAATGCTGGAAGCCGTTTCAGCCGTTCGGGAAGGGCGCTGAAGTAGGCGAAATGTCCTTGCAAATAAGAGAGACCAAAGCTGTTCTCACTGCTTTTGGAGAAGTGGCGAGCGAAAGAGGAGATGGATATCTAGTTGTACTATACGGCTGATATGCTGCTACGTGGAAGTGCTCCTCCGGAGCCATTGTGTCGGTGTATCCGCCGGGAACCTTATCTAAGAGCAGTTGTCAGCAAGACAAAGATTAGCAGTGTCGCAGGCTGTCCGCACGCATTATTTCAGTGATATCCTCTTTTACATTCATTAATTCATACCAAAAAATATTATGCAGCCCACCAACATTGCCATGCACCGCATGGGACATCATCAACACGACTCACAAGACGTTCGAGACGAGTCACAGCTGAGCGCCGCACATGACGATGTACAAGAAGACGGTGAAAGGTGAGCAGTTTGTTGCGCAACGCGAGAACTTGGCAGCGTTGCCTTGAAGCAGCGTTTGAGCTTTATAGCCAGCACAGGACGCTATTTCAAGTTCTTCAGCCATGATTGTGCAATCTTCAGAGAAGATGCATTGTTTGGGTGAACAGTGCAGCTTGTCCGGCTAATTCCGTGGCGCAGGGCGGGGATCTTAGCTGCGCCGCAGCCGTCGGCGAGCTCTTTCCCATGGCTTCCAACCTGCGTCAACCAGAAGCTCCTGCCGTTCAAGCTGCACTACTTTCTTATCGTTGCAGGTAGGTCAAGGCCTGCGCCTGTCGTCGGTACTATGCGCGCACTTTTAGGTGCGAAGCACCGTAGGACCTCGCAATGTCCGTCGCGTAGGCGTCCGTGCGCACATCAGTATAAACCGAATATGTGTATGTCAAACCACCTAAAAGGTTGCAGAACGCGGCAAAAACGCAAAAACCATAACTATCAACGCTAATTCGCGAAAAAAGGTTAGAGAGAGAGAGAGAGAGAGATGCACAGCCCCGTGTAAATCGAAACATCTGTGAACAGAAGGTTCACAAAAGGTTAACAACAACGAAATAAAAGGTTTACAAAAGGTTAGAGAGAGAGAGAGAGAGAGAGAGAGAGAGAGAGAGAGAGAGAGAGAGAGAGAGAGAGAGAGAGAGAGAGAGAGAGAGAGAGAGAGAGAGAGAGGTTGAGCAGTTTCGCGTGGCTCCCTTGAGCCGTGCTGCGCATGCGCGACGAGCATTGGATTGGATTGGATTGAAATGAATTAGATTGGATTGAATTATTTCGGATTGGATTGGAATTGTTTTTACTGTACGCACGCGTTGTCACTCATTTACATGCGCGAGTGGGCAATGCCACGGGTGATTTACGGTAAGAACGATCCCCAGTGCTTCGCCCACTCGTCATGATTCACTTCGTGGAGATGCGTGAATTTTTTTTTACGACGGCACGCGCGTTGACCGTCCACCAAAGGTCCACGGCTTTTTTGTGCTGCATTTTTCAACCTAGGCAGTTAGTCTATCTCACAAGCTACGTGTAGCAGGACCTAGGTCAACTGGCGTACTGTGGTGGTGCCATTTGCACGATGTCCTTCCAAGGCCCCCAGTGCTTACAGTCGCTATTCTTCCTCCATGGCATCCGAATGTCACAGTGAGTTATTAGTTACACGCAGCTTGTGAAACGGATTGTAAATAATCGTTTGCTTGTCGGTGACAGTTCATTGCGTTCCTACGGCTAACGCCGAACATTTTATCGTTGCGTCTCAGCCGCCCCGCAGCAGTGCTGACAAACGCTTCCATTATTCTTCGTTACTGGGAGCACTGCGAGAGCAGTTCTTATCGCCGCCACAAAAAGTCATTCCGAAGCTCGCTCACTACAGCACACGCATTTCAATGGCGAAAGCCATTTTTATGCACGGTTCGCTATCGTAAAACGTCGACATCTCTGCTAGTCTTTGCCTGACAGAAAAGCGCTGATGCAGTTCCTGGCAGTCAGAAACTGCTCTCGCAATAGACATTCTATGGACAAGAAAGACATAGGGAGCTACTCCTGAGCAATTTTGAGTACCGTAATTACCCGATTCTAACGCGCACTTTTTTCCCGGAAAAATAGGTCGAAAAATCGCATGCGCGTTAGAATCAGATACGAAACCGAAACTGCCGAAACAACGGAAATTTCGTCCCGCCCATCGCCATCTCAAGATGGCGCCAAAGATTTTAGCAACGATTTTTCGGACGCTGGAAGCATAGGCATGGTAGCATAGGCGCTTAGGCTTTTCTATTGGCGTTCACACAAACCGTCAAATCGTTCCACTTGCGCGCTTGATAACAGAAATGGCAGCAGCGGCTCTCACGCGTTAAAAACGAGCGGTCGGCTGAAGCGTGCGCCTCTGAAGAAGCTCGCAGGATGGGCGTGCGAGGCGTGGGCCGCGATTCCATCGAATATGGTTGAACGTCCGTTATGAAGTGTGGCATCGCGAACGCGCTTGACGGCACCAAGGACGAGATGTTGTGGTCAGCGGAGAGCGACGAGGAGTGAGATGAGTGAGATTACTCCGAGAAATAAATCGCCCTTTTCTCTCGCATTGGTTTTTCTTGCTCACAAAGTTCCGTGCGCGTTACAATCGGAGGTGCAAGTTTTTTCGGTTTTGTTGCCGGGAAAATCGGGTGCGCGTTAGAATCGGGGGCGCGTTAGAATCGGGTAATTACGGTAGTCCAAATTATTAATAATACCCCGACTACAGTAGGGTCTGAATGCCATCATCATCATCATCACCAGCCTATCTAAGCCCACTCCATGGCAAAGGCCTCTCCCATTAACCTCCAATAATCCGGGTGCTGTGCTAACTGCGAGCAATTTATTCCCGCAAACTTCTTGATCTCATCTGCCCATCTAACTTTCTGCCACCCCCTGCTACGCTTGCCTTCTCTAGAGATATGCACTCTGTTACCTTTAATGAACAACGGTTATCTTGCCGTCGCAATGTCATTTGACTCAAATGGGGTGCTTCGAATGCCATTCAGAATCCGCCGTGCTCAATTTCAATGACATTTGAAAGCTTTAACAATCGCTCGCCGTGATGCATGGCGCTGCTGCTGTCGAGTTCTGTTTTTACACAATAATGCAACAATCAAAATTATCGGCAGTGTTTGGCATTAAAATGATATCAAATTATCAATAGCGTAAGCTTTGACACGGTTTTTGCTTAATTCTGAATCGCAATCGAGCTTTTTGTGCTGTCTGGCCACACTGTTTGTCGCTTGCTCGCACTAATACTGAGAGTACGGAATGTTCACATCTTGATATCACGATTTAAGTGAACGAGAAGTGAACAAAGTCCAACAATTTTGTTTGTTTTAAGTACGCCAGTAATAATGTATTTGTTTATGCTGACTTGGAACGCTGTGCGCGAGAGTGCTAGAAATGGCATTTGAGAGACCAAATGTCTCTCTGGGTGCTCATTTGGCTCGAATGTCATTTGAGCCGAATGGCATTTCAAGACCCAGTGGAGCAGAACAACTTTGCATTTGAGACAAATTACATTTGGTTCAAATGACAGTCGGACGCTATTGTAGCAGGTGTGTAAGAGACCACATATTCGTCGCTTTAGAAGAGGAGGGCGCGTTCTCGCCGAAATTAGCCACACTGTTGCGCACGCGTAGGTGTCAGAGAGCTCAACGGTGGCTGCGCGGATCGGAATGGCAGATGCGCTCACATTGTCGCGATGAACTAGACACACCGCAATAGAATGCAGCACGTCTTGCCCTTCGAAGTCGTTCGAATGCACATGGGGATTCACTGGTGCGGCAGCTGAAGACAAAAGGCGTGGTCACGAACAAATAACAAGGAGGCACTGTACTGTTGAAACACCCGCTGAACGCGCCGCTCGCATGGAAAGTGTTCGCGTAGCGATTCGTCGTCGTTTACAGTGTAGCAGACACCCATAACACGAGGTTTTACGTACCGTCGGTTACGCACCTGGTTCGGCAATTCAACTGCTCACGTCTGTTGGATTCGTGTTTCTGGTTACGGGTTTTTCTGAAAACATCTTTATAATGTTCACACACACCCACACACTCATAAGCACACACACACAAAAAAAATCACGGCTCCTATTGTTTCCGCCTAACATGAAAAATGGCGAAAACCGATGAAGCCCCAGGAAAACAGATCTGCTGTACGATATCGCTATCATAGGAAGCTCGGCATAAAAGTGAACAGACAGCGAGTAATTTTGCGGGAACTCTACAAGGGTGCGTTTAGATAAGAATGCGGAGAGGATTTCGCTGTAAATCTTTGGATATTCGCGAGGAGGAAATTTTGCTTTCTATATCACTGATCGCAGTGGCTTCATACCTTGCTGATGTGTCAAGGGGGACAAGAACTTACCTTGATTTTTATTTTCCGTTGCCCTCAGGCGAGGGTGGCGTCTTTCCCTACCTTGCTGTCGTTGGGCGACAAAATGGAATTGGCCCGGCGACAATGGCTGTTCTCTTCGCCGTCATGCCACTGACGGCTGTTGTCTTCAAGCCCATCTGCGGTTGCATCATCGACAGGACTCGAAACGTCACTGCCGTCATTCTTGTGCTGCAGGTGGTGTGCGCATTATTCTTCGGTGTAGCCTTCTTCTCCCCCAGCGCCAAATTAGAGGGAGCGACACTCAAAGGACACCTGGAGTGTTCGCAAGGACAGTTCAGTGTCAACGAAACTGTAGGACTAGAGAGGTGTGCTGCCAGCGATCCTCTAAGTTGCACCCTGGTTGCGAAGCAGCATGTCTGGGAAGACCTGGGCGTGCTTTTCACACCAGAAACGGACATTCTGTTGCTAAAAAATGCATCCGAAGCCTGCACTTACCTCCGTGGTAGTGACTCTTTGGAAACATTCCCAAGTGAACTGAAGTGCTCGTGCGAAACTGAGCTGTACCGAAACCTAAACTTTTGGATCTACAGCGTGTCCGCTGTACTCGCTTTCGCGTTCGCCACTACGCTGACCAACGTTGGAGACGCAGCCGTGAGCAACGCGCTGGGTTCGGACATTGCGGCCTTCGGTAGACAGCGCCTCTTCGGAACTCTCAGTTACGGTATGACGTCGCCGCTCGTGGGCTACTTGGTAGACCGGGCTAGCGACGAGAAGTACATCGACTATAGGCCGGGATTTTACGTTTTCGCCGTGGCTATGTTCCTGGACGTGATACTCATCCTGTCCGTTCCGAGGATGCGCACGGCAGAGGTGTCCGTGAACTTCTTCAAGGACATCGGGTCACTTCTGTCGAGCCCAGAGATTTTGCTCTTTACAGTATTCACGTTTCTGGTGGGTTCGATGATGGGATTCCTCAATTCGTTCGAGACGTGGTTCTTGGAAGACCTGGGAACTCCCAAGTACCTCATAGGGCTCACCAAGACGGTGCAGTGCTTCGGTGCCGAACCCCTCCTGTTCTTCTTGTCCACGTACATACTGAAGCGGATCGGCTACTTCTACTCCTATTCTGCTGCTTTCGTCCTGTTCGCATGCAAGGCCCTTGGTTACTCCTTTCTGCACAACATCTGGGGCTCGCTGGCCGTGAACGTTGTTGGGGGAGCCGTGTTCCCTCTTGCTTACGCAGCGATGGCTGTGTTCGCGAAGAACAAGGCTAGACCAGGAACAGCTGCTTCTATGGTGTGCATTCTTGGAGCGACCTATGAAGGACTCGGTAAGACTACATTTTCATGCAAAACTTTCACACGTGGGTAAAAATGATTTATGATCTTTATATTCCTGTCTTCATTTTTAATTCAGCCATTTTCATGCCTGCACCGTTCAGCCGTTGCGCTTATTAGGCATGTTTCTGTTCAGGATAACGGTTATATGGAAGGAAGCTGATGTGGTTGTTGGTATTTATTTATGAAAGCGTGAATGCGGCTAACCTAGAAATGATGAAATAAATAAAAGACGCAATGCTGTCACACGAGGTTCTTGGTAGATATGAAGCTAATAAATAGAGCGGCGGTTCCTGTGCAGCCTTTAGAGCGGCTGCTCTCGGCGACAAATGCAGAAGTGATGGCCTCGAAGGCGAGCCGCGTTTCTCTTCTAAAGATGCGCCATTTTTAGGGGGCATCACGGGAGTTATTTGTGAGGCTTTCTGGAACTAAGGAAAAAGCGAAAGGTCCAGGGACTCTGGATTAAAAAAAAAAACGGAAGCTACGTTGGGGATTTGGATCCCTTTTATGAGCTTCACAGCGTCCATCGGCTGTTCGGCATGCTGTTAACAGCCGGAAACCGAACGCATTGTGGCCAGTTGACCATACCGCCTTAAATGTCTGCGAGAACTATGAAGGACTCTAACCAAAGGGATAATTTTTATTTTTTGTTTCTCTCCTAGGCTCTGCAGCGGGCAGTTTAGTAGGCGGTTTTAGCGTTGACATGGTTGGAGGCAGCTTGACCTTCCGTTATCTCGGATTTGTGGCAGTGGCCAGCGCGTTCCTCTGCGCATTTTGCTACTGCGCCCTTAACGCTACCAGGAGGCGAACAGCAGGTAAATGCTATACCTGCTGCTATAACTTCTCCGTGCTATACGTGTGTTGTGGTCAAAAATGAGCGTGTCGCCGATAAACATATGTCTTGCTTTCTTGCAGATTTCGGTGAAGGTATCGGCGACGCCCGTGTGGGTAACAGTCCCAACGCATAAACGTATGTACCGTACCAACAACCCTCACGTTTGCGGCGTGCGTTTACGAACAGTACAAGCTTGGATTCTTGGAAGTGCTGTGGCGTGCGGGCCTCTGGGGGACCTCTGCGGCCATTAAGAACTCTGGCGCGCCAGCGCACCCCTGTCGCTTCGAAAAGACATTGAGAGGGGAGCCAAGGCTGAACAGAGAAAAGTGATTTAGACCGCCCTCTGTGTGTCCGGTCGGTAAAATAGGAACACGTGTGCGCCCCGGCGAAATCGGGGGGACAGCGGGTCGCGGCTTCAGCGGAGGCCGAAGGCCGGCTTTTCGGAACCGCGCGGCCGTGGCGGTGCGCGCGACTCGAGACCTCCGGAAGAGACAGAAGAGGGAGAGTCTTCCCTGGGCAGCGGTAGTGAACGGCTGTCCTCGGAAAGCTCGTCCGGACGACGAAAGGCCTGTGGTCTCGTTCGTTAGCATGTAGCCAAGAATCAACGTCCATTTCATCGTCACCGGTCCGCAGTCTGGCCTTCCTCACAACAGTGCCTTGAAGGCGAAGTGAAGATAGTGACACTAAGCATTGCTTCAAATAAAAAAATGCCCCGAATTACTTCCTACGCCCCTTTAGCAATACAGTTCCTCAGGAATGCAGTGTGCATCTACTACGCATATTGTTACGCGGTAGCAGAACAGATGAGGCGAGCCATGGTTAGGAATGAAATGTGCAAGGTGGCCATGGTGCAGACCAGGCCAGGTAAAGTGCCCCACCCAGCATCGTCGTCGTCGCAGATGTTGGTGCGCGACGCTACGAGCTGCTGCTGTATTACTGGTCTTCTAATAGCGTTACGTGACCCCCTCCTCGAAGTATGTTACAGTATGCACCACATGTTACAATATGTTACAATATGCATCACATGTTACAATATGTTACAATATGAATCACATGTTACAATATGCATCAGATGTAAACTTTCGGCCATCGCTGAACGCATAAATTGGACATTCCCTTGGTTTCGAAACGAAAGACCAGTTCTACTTGACACCCGTCCTGCTTACTTACGACAAAATTCCTCTAACCCTCCGTCTTGTTCAATTAGTAAAAGCAACCCGGGTTACTCTCCTGCATTTCATATCCCGCAACCAACTGCTTTCCACTGCTATTTCCCACCCCCAGGCACGGTGGTAAAACTTCGCGCTAACACTAGAGCAGTCTGAGCAAGGGGCCCCCGGGTTGTTCATTTCAATAAACGTGTTAAACAAATTCCTCGGGACGCTTAAGTCTGCTTACATAAGGTGAAGGCCTGGCGATACTTATTAACCGCTTGCTCACCTGCTTCATCGTATTTAAAACCTCTTTCTTCTTTTGTGTTTCCTTGTCTTTATATATATATTTATGGTCTCCGTAGCACGCATATTTCTGCCCCTACAGGTCTTTTAAACGAAATAGGAATTTCGAGCCCGTTTCTTTCTCTCGAAAAGTGCTTTGCATTGGTTGTGCAGTCGTTTGGTGACAGACCCCCGTTTGCGATGACTTAGAGGCGGCTTTAGCTCCATGACCGTCGAGGAGCAAGTGTAGTGTGCGCTGCGGTTTTACGTGGCGGGCAGCTTTTACAGAAGCCTTGGTGGCGACCGCACCATCGACCGTCACCAGTCGACTGTCAGCGGGTGTGTGCGCAATATAATCAGTGGAGACGTGTTTTGCAGACCTCGCCTTTCTATTAGGTGGTTTGGCGGACATGGCTTCCGCAGGTTTCTACCGCATGTCTATCCGTATGCAGCCGGAGCGTGCGCTTCAGTTATCGTCTGCTCGCAAAGCAGTTTCGAACGAAGCGTTGCATGACCGTGTGTTTTGTTTATCAGCGCGGCGGACAGTCTACCTCGCGGGGTTGCGTAGCGCGCATTTCTTGTGAAAACGTTACTGACAGGATAGCTTGTATACGCATAACATATGCTGTCAAGGAGACAGTCGACGCAGCGATAGTCGGTTGACGTGGTGTATTCGCAGCGTTGAGGTAACCCAGGTCGTTTCTCGCGCATGCACCTTATGGGGTTCATCTTCTTCCCCTGGCACGTCTTTGGCGCATATCCCCGTGTCTGGATTGGACATAATCCTGCCTTCCTCTTCCACATGGTCGAGGCTGTGACGGCGAATACCCGATAGCTTGATGGCCTGTTGCATCTTTTCATTATCTTCTCTACAATACAATGAACGACGCGTGCCTATTGTGAGAGGCGATCTTAACACCTTTCAACGGGTTTTGTACGGCGTCACCGTCGTGTGGTAGGAAGCAGAACATGGAAAGCGAGTAAAAGGGAGAGCTAAGAATTGAAGCAACCGCGTGATGCCAGACGGAGGGTAAGCGGGAGTGGGAAGGGCGCGAAGGAAGAGAGGGTTGTGAGGGACTGAACTCTACGAAAAAAAAAAAAAAACGGCTGTGGAGAGCTTCTTCGAACAAGAGCGGTGAACAGCAAAATGAAATAAAACAAACAACCCTGAAAAAATTTTTTCCTTGTTGCTATTCCTTCCTTCGTAACACATGTCCACTTGGGGGATGGGCCCGGAATTCGGACCTTTGAGGAACTAACGTGCCCGGTTCGTAAAATTAGTAACACTGTGGATTCGAGCAGTAACACTTGTAGGACAGTGCGTGCAGCGTGCACCTGAACGTGATGTCACGGGAGTAGGACCCCGATTCTAGGGAGGCTGTGGCGTGTTCCAGACTGCGTGCACACTGAGACGAACAAATGAAAGAGAAGAAACTGACGCAAACACGCAACAGCAAAAAAAAAAAAAAAAAAAGCCGTTTAAAGTAATCCGTGGCAAAACAAAAAGAAACGAAAGCGAGTGAAAAGGCGCAAGTACAATAAATTAAAAAAAGAATTTGCTAATACATCTCACCGGGGTTTCGCCTTAAAAGCACGTAAGCAGACTGGACCGCGCCGAGGAAATTTTGTGTCGAAAATCTGAGGGTTTCGATAACGTAATACGAGCAGCAACTGTTTTGAATGTGGCGCGCTTTCATCACCCGCTTTCTTTTTTTGCCAGTCGGTCATAGTCACGTGATTGCACTGTGTGCCACCAACGGCAGAAACTACTTCTTAGGACAAAAAAATTCCAATCAAAAAGCTCATATGAACGCATGAAATAAAAAAATAATGTGGACTTTGCAGTGAAATGCAGGTTAATAAATTAAAAGTACAATAAAATGAGGAAATTGGATTTGCGTGCCCCCCGTAGCCACCAGTGTAGCAGGGGAGCGAGAGAAAGCACTGAAAGATGCGCCACGCTCTAGTCGCGCATCCTTGGTGCGCGCTGCCCTGGACCGATTACGTCACCTCAATAATCAGCAAATAGCATGAATCGCATTTTTAAAGCGCTTTAAGCCCGCCTTGAAATATTCCATTACGTGAAGGGGCGGGTACAGAGCTCGTTGATTCCCGAGTTTCGGTCAATCTCGGGCCTTCTGGAAAAAGCGCCCCTGGTCAGCTTTCACCTTCGATGAGTGGAATGGCTCCTAGTTTTCTTTCTTCCACTTTTTTTCTTTTTTCTTTCCTTCCTTTCTTTCTTTCCTTTCTTTTATTTTCTTCTTTCTTTTCATTTCATTTTATTCCTTCGTTCGTTCGTTCGCTTGTTCCTTCCTTCTTTACTTTCTTTCTTTCTCTCTTTCTTTCTTCCTTTTTTACTTTTCTTCCTTTCTTCCCCCCTTTCTTTCTTTCTTTCTTTCTTCCTTTCTTTCTCTCTTTCTTTCTTTCTTTCTTTCTTTCTTTCTTTCTTTCTTTCTTTCTTTCTGTCTTTTCTTTTCTTCCTTCTTTTCATTTCATTTTATTCCTTCGTTTGTTCGTTCGCTTGTTTCTTTCTTTTTTCCTTTCCTTCTTTTTCTCTTTCTTTTCTTTCCCCTTCCTTCCTTCCTTCCTTCCTTCCTTCCTTCCTTCCTTCCTTCCTTCCTTTCCTTTTCCTTTCTTTCTTTCTTTCCTTTTCTTCTTTCTTTTCATTCCATTTTATTCATTCGTTCGTGCGTTCGCCTGTTCCTTCCTTCCTTCCTTCCTTCCTGCCTTTATTTCTTTCGTTTTCCTTTCTTTCTTTCTTTCTTTCTTTCTTTCTTTTCTTTACTTCTTTCTTTTCATTTCACCTTATTCCTTCGTTTGTTCGTTCGCTTGTTCCTTCCTTCCTTCCTTCCTTCCTTCCTTCCTTCCTTCCTTCCTTCCTTTCCTTTTCCTTTCTTTCTTTCTTTGCTTTCCTTCTTTCTTTTCATTTCATTTTATTCCTTCGTTCGTGCGTTCGCCTGTTCCTTCCTTCCTTCCTTTCTTTCTTTCTTTCTTCCTTCCTTTATTTTTTTCCATTCTTTCTTTCTTTTCCTTTCTTTCTTTCTTTGCTTTCCTTCTTTCTTTTCTTTTCATTTTATTCCTTCGTTTGTTCGTTCGCCTGTTCCTTCCTTCCTTCCTTTCTTTCTTTCTTTCTTCCTTCCTTTATTTTTTTCCATTCTTTCTTTCTTTTCCTTTCTTTCTTTCTTTGCTTTCCTTCTTTCTTTTCTTTTCATTTTATTCCTTCGTTTGTTCGTTCGCTTGTTCCTTCCTTCCTTCCTTTCTTTCTTTCTTTCTTTCTTCCTTCCTTTATTTTTTTCCATTCTTTCTTTCTTTTCTTTCCTTCTTTCTTTTCATTTCATTTCATTCCTTCGTTCGTTCGTTCGCTTGTTCCTTCCTTCCTTCCTTTCTACGTTCCATCCTACCTCCATTTCATTTTCTCTCCCCACCTCTCTCATCTATATCTTTTCCCTCTCTCTCAAATTCTTTTTTTCTACTTCCTCAACTGCGTTGCTCTGACGATCTTTCATTCTACGTAGTTCCCACGGTTATGTAGTTCCCCCGGTTATGGGCCGAAGCCAGGAAAGAAATTTGTTCCCACGGATTTCTCTTTGCAATTCTGAGCAGCAAGGAGTATTTTCCCGGTCGGGCCTAATTAATGCCGGTGGCGGCGCTGTTGTGAAAAATCAAATTGCGAGAAACTGAACCACAACGCAGAAACATAAATGATGCAAGTCGGAACGGCTAGGAAATTTATTCCATTGTGGCGTGCACGTCTGTGCTGGCGCGTTACGAAAATCTCAGCCACCCAAGTCAAGATGGAACAGCGATAAAACAGGATGCAGTTAGAAACGACAGACACGGCGCTTTCTCAGCCATTTCTCCACAGCAATAGTGGAAATTTCAACACAATAGAGGAAAGAGGATGAAGGCAACTGTCTTCGTTTTGCTTTTTAAGCGTTCACATGTAAGGGTATGCGTTATCAGGCCGGAGGAAAACGAACGCCCAGCTTCCATCGCGGGTACCCATAGGTTTGATGTACGTCGCGTACTTAAAAGTAAACCGGTCGAACTACATCAGCGCAGCCTGCTCGGAAGCCTTCCCTGGGAAACTGGAAAGTTGCAGCTTTGGAGCCATAGTCAACGCCTGCGCCAACGATTATGGACTTGTACCACAACTTCTGGTCCCGTAGAGATCCTCGTACGCTTGGATGGGGCGGCATAGCAGACGCCAGGTTAGTCTTCCCACTGCTGGTGGGCTACGTCTACTTTGTCAAGTACGCCGGGCCCCGATGGATGAAAGACCGCAAGCCGTACGAGCTCAAGTCGGCTATCCTCGCGTACAACGCGCTGACCGTAATCGCCAACGCCTACTTCGTCGCGAGGATGGTGGACCTCAGCTTCGTCAGCGGGGAGTACAGCCTCTTGTGCCAGGGCATCAACTACTACTCGCCGACCGCGACGGACATGGCCATCCTGAACCTGGTCTGGTGGTACTGCTTCGTCAGGGTGGCGGACTTCTTGGACACCGTGTTCTTTGTGCTACGCAAGAAGTACTCGCAGATAACGCATCTCCACGTCATCCACCACTTTCTGGTTGTGTTCAGCTCGTGGTTCTACGCGAACTTCGGCAGTGACGGCCAGACCGTGCTGGGCGCATGCGTGAACGCTTCCGTACACGTCGTCATGTACTCCTACTACTTCCTCGCTGCCCTGGGGCCTTCCGTGAGGAAGTACCTGTGGTGGAAGCGTTACCTGACCGAGCTGCAGATAACGCAGTTCGTTGTCTTGTTGATGCACATGGCGATAACGCTCTTTCACGACTGCGGTTATCCCAGGACTCTCGCTCTACTGGCACTTTCGCAGGGGTTTCTTGGGCTGGGGCTGTTCATAAACTTCTATGTGAGGAGCTACTTGCAGCTGAATAGGTTAAACGCCAACAATGGCAACGACGTGAAAGTGAAGTAGACGTAGCGTTACCTGGGAGTGCTGCAGGAAGAGTTTGAAAAAGTGATTGACAATTTGAAATCTCGCATTCCCGTACCGACGTTAGAAATTGACATAGTAGTGGTTGATGTAAATAAGTTTAACTGCACTTAAAATAGGGCCTTCGCGTGGATTGGTTGTTTTCTGTTTCTCGTTTTGTTGATGTCAAGGTTTATATATTGTGCGCATTAGACGATTAAACTAGTTGTGAGTCAGTGCCCGTCTAGTCTGCTTTATTTCCCCTTGTTTTTTTTTTTCGTGTTGCCGCCAAGATCTCATAGAGAGGAATGACTTCGTTTTTTTTTTGTTTGCTCTGCCACTCAAATATAAAATTCCCGAGATTAAGGAAGTGTATTGGCGCAATTTATTCAGTTATGGGCCATTTGAAACTATTTGGGTCGCATTAAAAAGAGGTGATCTCCCCAAAACGTAGCCGAATACACTTCCTTGCATGCCGCGGCATGCAAGGCGGCGCAAAAAAACCCGCCGCGTATATGGCTCAATTGTCTTGACGTTCATGTTAGCTACATTCTGCAAGGCCTGCTGAGCTCGACCATCGCATCTGATTCCTGAGTGGCCGGATATCCAGGTTACAGGAAGCAACAAAACACTGAAAAGGAAGGTGTGTTGGTCAGTTTCGCCGCAGGAACGTACAAACTGTTGGTAAACAACGCATCCGAAGCCTGAACTTACGTCCGGAGTAACAGCTCCTCAGATAGATAGATAGATAGATAGATAGATAGATAGATAGATAGATAGATAGATAGATAGATAGATAGATAGATAGATAGATAGATAGATAGATAGATAGATAGATAGATAGATAGATAGATAGATAGATAGATAGATAGATAGATAGATAGATAGATAGATAGATAGATAGATAGATAGATAGATAGATAGATAGATAGATAGATAGATAGATAGATAGATAGATAGATAGATAGATAGATAGATAGATAGATAGATAGATAGATAGATAGATAGATAGATAGATAGATAGATAGATAGATAGATAGATAGATAGATAGATAGATAGATAGATAGATAGATAGATAGATAGATAGATAGATAGATAGATAGATAGATAGATAGATAGATAGATAGATAGATAGATAGATAGATAGATAGATAGATAGATAGATAGATAGATAGATAGATAGATAGATAGATAGATAGATAGATAGATAGATAGATAGATAGATAGATAGATAGATAGATAGATAGATAGATAGATAGATAGATAGATAGATAGATAGATAGATAGATAGATAGATAGATAGATAGATAGATAGATAGATAGATAGATAGATAGATAGATAGATAGATAGATAGATAGATAGATAGATAGATAGATAGATAGATAGATAGATAGATAGATAGATAGATAGATAGATAGATAGATAGATAGATAGATAGATAGATAGATAGATAGATAGATAGATAGATAGATAGATAGATAGATAGATAGATAGATAGATAGATAGATAGATAGATAGATAGATAGATAGATAGATAGATAGATAGATAGATAGATAGATAGATAGATAGATAGATAGATAGATAGATAGATAGATAGATAGATAGATAGATAGATAGATAGATAGATAGATAGATAGATAGATAGATAGATAGATAGATAGATAGATAGATAGATAGATAGATAGATAGATAGATAGATAGATAGATAGATAGATAGATAGATAGATAGATAGATAGATAGATAGATAGATAGATAGATAGATAGATAGATAGATAGATAGATAGATAGATAGATAGATAGATAGATAGATAGATAGATAGATAGATAGATAGATAGATAGATAGATAGATAGATAGATAGATAGATAGATAGATAGATAGATAGATAGATAGATAGATAGATAGATAGATAGATAGATAGATAGATAGATAGATAGATAGATAGATAGATAGATAGATAGATAGATAGATAGATAGATAGATAGATAGATAGATAGATAGATAGATAGATAGATAGATAGATAGATAGATAGATAGATAGATAGATAGATAGATAGATAGATAGATAGATAGATAGATAGATAGATAGATAGATAGATAGATAGATAGATAGATAGATAGATAGATAGATAGATAGATAGATAGATAGATAGATAGATAGATAGATAGATAGATAGATAGATAGATAGATAGATAGATAGATAGATAGATAGATAGATAGATAGATAGATAGATAGATAGATAGATAGATAGATAGATAGATAGATAGATAGATAGATAGATAGATAGATAGATAGATAGATAGATAGATAGATAGATAGATAGATAGATAGATAGATAGATAGATAGATAGATAGATAGATAGATAGATAGATAGATAGATAGATAGATAGATAGATAGATAGATAGATAGATAGATAGATAGATAGATAGATAGATAGATAGATAGATAGATAGATAGATAGATAGATAGATAGATAGATAGATAGATAGATAGATAGATAGATAGATAGATAGATAGATAGATAGATAGATAGATAGATAGATAGATAGATAGATAGATAGATAGATAGATAGATAGATAGATAGATAGATAGATAGATAGATAGATAGATAGATAGATAGATAGATAGATAGATAGATAGATAGATAGATAGATAGATAGATAGATAGATAGATAGATAGATAGATAGATAGATAGATAGATAGATAGATAGATAGATAGATAGATAGATAGATAGATAGATAGATAGATAGATAGATAGATAGATAGATAGATAGATAGATAGATAGATAGATAGATAGATAGATAGATAGATAGATAGATAGATAGATAGATAGATAGATAGATAGATAGATAGATAGATAGATAGATAGATAGATAGATAGATAGATAGATAGATAGATAGATAGATAGATAGATAGATAGATAGATAGATAGATAGATAGATAGATAGATAGATAGATAGATAGATAGATAGATAGATAGATAGATAGATAGATAGATAGATAGATAGATAGATAGATAGATAGATAGATAGATAGATAGATAGATAGATAGATAGATAGATAGATAGATAGATAGATAGATAGATAGATAGATAGATAGATAGATAGATAGATAGATAGATAGATAGATAGATAGATAGATAGATAGATAGATAGATAGATAGATAGATAGATAGATAGATAGATAGATAGATAGATAGATAGATAGATAGATAGATAGATAGATAGATAGATAGATAGATAGATAGATAGATAGATAGATAGATAGATAGATAGATAGATAGATAGATAGATAGATAGATAGATAGATAGATAGATAGATAGATAGATAGATAGATAGATAGATAGATAGATAGATAGATAGATAGATAGATAGATAGATAGATAGATAGATAGATAGATAGATAGATAGATAGATAGATAGATAGATAGATAGATAGATAGATAGATAGATAGATAGATAGATAGATAGATAGATAGATAGATAGATAGATAGATAGATAGATAGATAGATAGATAGATAGATAGATAGATAGATAGATAGATAGATAGATAGATAGATAGATAGATAGATAGATAGATAGATAGATAGATAGATAGATAGATAGATAGATAGATAGATAGATAGATAGATAGATAGATAGATAGATAGATAGATAGATAGATAGATAGATAGATAGATAGATAGATAGATAGATAGATAGATAGATAGATAGATAGATAGATAGATAGATAGATAGATAGATAGATAGATAGATAGATAGATAGATAGATAGATAGATAGATAGATAGATAGATAGATAGATAGATAGATAGATAGATAGATAGATAGATAGATAGATAGATAGATAGATAGATAGATAGATAGATAGATAGATAGATAGATAGATAGATAGATAGATAGATAGATAGATAGATAGATAGATAGATAGATAGATAGATAGATAGATAGATAGATAGATAGATAGATAGATAGATAGATAGATAGATAGATAGATAGATAGATAGATAGATAGATAGATAGATAGATAGATAGATAGATAGATAGATAGATAGATAGATAGATAGATAGATAGATAGATAGATAGATAGATAGATAGATAGATAGATAGATAGATAGATAGATAGATATACGCAACTTTATTTAGTCGCCAGCAGAGCGACACCACCATTAAATGGCGCCGCGACGCGGGCCCTTACGTCTTCTCAGCGGGTGGTCTTTACTCGACTACGGCGCCTGTTACTCTCGCGTTCGGTCGCCCTTGGGGCCAACGTCCAGGCGGTTTCGCTCGGCCTTTGTCTTTCAAGAGCTGCCGAGACCTGCTGGACAGCCCAGGTTTAGATTTCTTGGTCGTGGCACTTCGCCGCAGTCGCGAGCCGCGGCGGAATCGTTGCACTTATCGACGCTTCGTCGGGGAACTTGGTGCAGTCCCATAGGATGTGCGTCAGGGTGGCCCTCTCCCGCTGGCACACGCGGCACACATCACTCACATACACTTGCGGGTACACATACTTCATCAACACTGGAGTGGGTAAGGACCCATTCTGTAGTTGTCTGAACAGCACCGCCTCCGCTCGGCTCAGCCCAGGGTGCGGGGGTGGGAGAGTCCTTCGAGCCAAGCGGTGGAACTGTGTAAGTCCGTTAAATGTCGTCATACGGTCCTTGGCGCTACACCACAGTGGACGGTCGCTTGCAGCGGCGCGGTTGGTTAGCGCTCGCGCCACTCCGTATGCCGTAGTTGTGGTTGTCGTGCTTGTCCGACGCATCGTTGCCCAGCGTGCGCCGGGAACCACTTGATTTTAACACACCTGTTCTCTCGTTGGACGTCGGCCGAGCCCAGAACACGCACAGTCTCACCGCACACTTTGCCCTTGGCATAATTCCTCACTGCACTCCTCGAATCATACAATACAGTCTGGCACCCGGGGTCGGGGACGCCTCTCGGAGCCGAACGCTCGCCGCCGCCCTCGTCGCGCCGGACGACGTCTCGATGACGGTAGCCACGAATGCCTCGCTGTCTCCCTGGTATTCGGCCGCATCCACGAACCTTGCGTGCTCGTCCTTGGCGTACAAGTCGACGAGGGCCTTGGCCCTCACCGCTCTTCTCTCCTTGTTAAACTCCAGATTCATGTTCCTCGGGATGAGGTTTACCCGAATCCGGCGCCGGGTCTCGTCCGGGACAGGAGCGCCGCTGCTCGCCTTCTTCGCCGCAGGCGTGAAGGCCAAGTCTTGCAGTATGCACCTACCGGTCTCGGTCGTAGAGAGCCGCTCCAGCTGGGCGTACCATTGCGCTTCAGGAATTTCCTCGAGGGTATTGTGTACCCCCAGGCTCAGGAGCTTGTCGGTGCTTGTGCACTCGAACAGCCCGAGCGCCGCCTTGTACGCTCGGCGTATCAGGGAGTTGATCTTATTTTTTCGCACTGCATCCAATTGTGGAAGGCTGCTACGTAGGCGACGTGGCTGATTACGAAGGAGTGCACAAGCCGAATCAAGCTCTCCTCCTTCATCCCGGCCTTGCGGTTGGCGACCCGTCTGATGAGACGCACTGCGTTGGTGATCTTGGCTGTAAGGCAGGCAACGGTCTTGTCGTTACCGCGACGTTTGTCTATAATCATGCCGAGCACCCGTATCTTGTCGACCTCCGGGATCACCTGCCCGCTCCTCGTAACGATCTTTATCGCCTCGTTCTTGCTCGCTCTTGTTTCGCCTGACGTATTTCGGTGGTAACATCAGCAGCTCCAACTTGCTCGGCGAGCAGATCAAACAGGATCCGTTTAGCTGGTCTTCGATAGTGTCGACGGCCTCTTGCAGCGTGCTCTCGATGTGACCATCACTGCCTCCCGTAACCCACAGAGTGATGTCATCGGCGTAGATGGTGTGCCGGACCCCCTCAACTCGAGAGAGCCGCTCGGCCACCCCGATCATAACGAGGTTGAATAACAACGGCGATATGACCGAGCACTGGGGGGGTTCCCGAGCCTCTTCTCTTGGAGTCGCAGATCGCCGGCGCAGACCTCGGTGGTCCGACCTGTCGGAAAGTTCTTGATGTAGTTATAGGTTCTTGCGTCCATTTTGAGTCTGGACACCTGGGCTAGGATCGCAGAGTGCTTCACTTTGTCGAAGGCGCTCTGCAGGTCCAGCCCCAGGATGGCCTTGTTGTCTTTCGTTAGGTTGTCGTCAATGATCTCACTCTTCAACAGAATCATCGCGTCTTGGGTGCCGAGGCAACACCGAAACCCGATGATCATTACGGGGTACAGTCTCGACTACTCCAGATAGTCCTGCCACCTACACATGAGAACGTGCTCCAACACCTTGTCCACGCAGGACGTGAGCGAGATAGGCCGGAGGTTGTCCGTGTTGGGTGACTTGCCCGGTTTGGGGATGGTCTTGGCAGTCTTCCACTGCTGGGGAAGTGACCCCGCCCTCCAGCACTTGTTGTAGTAACCGGTGAGGTTCTCGATGGCCGCATCGCTGAGGTTCTTGAGCGATGTGTTCGAGATGTGATCCGGGCCGGCCGCCGACTTGCTGTTCAGGTCATGCCGGCCCGCTCGCACCTCCTCGACGTTGATGTCGCGGTCGAGCTTATCGTTGGCTTGACCCCCGTACTCGGGATGCCTTTCCGTGGGTGTAACCAGGAGGTACTTGCTGTCGATGCATCACACACTATCCCACAATTTCCAGTTCATAGTTCTGTGAATTTTGCGGAGCGGGTACATTGCCCCTCAAAGCTCCTGATTCCTAGCCCACCTGTGTATGTATCTGCAATGAAGAAAGGAACAACGACGACGATAACTTTTGTTCTACGCTAGCGCCTGCTTATCTTCCAGGAGATAGCGCGGTATCTGCCATACATATACAGACTCGGACATAGTGGCGGATAGTTATAATCAATCAATCGGTTTATTTTCCCAGAAGTACATCTGGAGGATCTGATCACACGTGTTTTAAGCGGAGTTTATTACTCACGGTACAAACGCAGGAAACACATGGTAGCGTCCATCTGATATTCAAGCAAGCGCCTCGTGCGGGTTCGCGGTGCCGACGGAACAGCCACTGACTTTCTTCAGCCACCGACCGAACCAATTCTCGGCGTCGACGGCTTCCGCAGTGAAAACGTCTATAGGCTCGTTTTTTCCAAGGGGAGGGATGCGGAGAGGGGGTAGGGGAAATAATAAAGGCAAGCTCAGCTGCAGTCAAGCCAGCGCTGCGTGAGCTTCCGTAGTGAGCTAGTTCTCTCCGAGGGGAGGGTGTGGAGAGGTGAATATTGGAATAGTAAGGGCACGTGCCGTCGGAAAATGACACAAGAAGGCGCTGACTGCATCAAAGATCGCTGCGCGTTCGCCCTTAAAGCAACACCACGCCGAGCAGCGTATGTGTTTTGTTTTGACGTGCAATGGTTTGCGAGTTCATTGCGCGCTCTAGCCCGAAAACCGACCTTTCGTTCGAGAAATTTGATTTAACCGCGTTCAAACACGGCAAAATTTATGGCAAAATTTATGCATGTCGTGTCCAAGACGCAGAATTCGTCCAGGCTCGAGAGAAAAATTGCTCATGTCTTTCGTTTAAATTCGGTGCCACCTCTATGTCGTGGGCCAGAAGCTTTCCTGGTCACCCACCGTCAGAGAGTGAAATGGCTCCTAATTTTCTTTCTTCCTTTCGTTTTCCTTCCTTCCTTCCTTCCTTCCTTTGTTCGTTCCTTTCTTTCTTTCTTTCTTTCTTTCTTTCTTTCTTTCTTTCTTTCTTTCTTTTCGTTTCATTTTATTCCTTCGTTCGTTCGCTCGCTGGTTCCTTCCTTCCTTCCTTTCAGCTTTCCATCCTTCCTCCATTTCATTCTGTCTTCCCGCCCTTTCTCACCTATATTTATTTATTTATTATACGCTCAGGGCCCGAATGCATTACAGTGGGGAGTGGGTAATACACAAATACAGTGAGTGAAATTAGAGGCAATATGAAGCACAAAACATTCACTAATTATACAATGTTAGCTAGGTAACAAAGCAAATAAGTACAGTAAACAGTAGTTAGAGGCAGGTAATTACAAAGCATTCCTAATACACAATGTTAGATAAGGTGTTTTTGAACAATACCGGATTTTGTATACAGGCTATGGAGTCGGGAAGGTGGTTCCAGTCTGTGGCTGTCCGCGGGAAAAATGTCTGTGAGAAGGCGTTAGTCCGTGCATGGGGTATCCTGACTTTATTCGAGTGGTCTAAACGAGCAGAAAAGTAATGAGACGCTTGAATGAATTCACTTCGTAGTGTAGGGTGATAGTCTAGTATTTTATGGAAAAGACACAGACGAAGAACTTTATGACGAGACGCTAGAGATGGTAGGTTAAGGCTCAAGTCCATGTGTGTGACACTGGAGGTACGGTTATAACCGGATAGTACGTAACGGGCCGCGTTATTCTGAACTAATTCTACTTTTTGTGTCAGGTTGACTTGGCTTGAACCCAGAGTGATGCAGCATATTCAAGCTTTGGCCGAACCAGCGTCATGTAAAGTAGTAGTTTTAGTGAAGAAGGTGTTCTTGAAAAATTACGTCGAAGGTATTCGAATGCCCGGTTAGCGTTATTGGCGACATAATCTGTTGTGAATGTTTCATGTAAGGTCAGCTGAAGGGTGAACACCTAGGTATTTATAACATGACACATTTTCTAGAAGGGAGTTATTAATAGAGTTCGAAAATTGCTCTTGAGTAGTGCGAGACACACGCATGTACTTGCACTTGTTAGTGTTTAGCTCCATGCACCAGATTTTACACCAAGATGTTACAGCGTTTAGATCTGCTTGTAATGTTGTGACGTCGTTGTCAGATATTATTTGTTGATAAATTACACAATCATCGGCGAACAAATTGATGTGGGAAGAAGCGCAAAACGGTAAATCGTTAATATAAATTAGAAAAAGGAGAGGACCCAATACCGAGCCCTGGGGAACACCTGAGTGAACGCCGATGGTCTCGGAGTCATAAAATTTAGCTGAAACGAACTGGGAGCGGTTAGTAAGGAAAACGTCCAGCCATGTTAGTAGCTTGTCTTCTAGGTTAAGCGAGCGCAGTTTATGTAAGAGTAATTTGTAAGACATTTTATCGAAAGCTTTAGAAAAGTATAAAAAAATGCAATCAGAAACGGAGTAGTTGTCGAGACTGAGGTTAAGCTTATGTGTAAAGGAAAGTAGCTGTGTTTCACATGAATAGGTCTTTCGAAAGCCATGCTGCGATTTAGAGAAAAATGAATTTGACTCCAGGAATTTACTGAGATTCTAAAAGAGGATGTGCTCAAGGATTTTATATGGAATGCTGGTTAGTGAAATGGGCCTGTAATCGAGCGGGTAATGTTTGTTACCAGACTTATGTAGGGGAACCACCTTCCCGATTTTTCAATTGAGCAGGAAGGACACTTTCGTCGAGGGTTTCCTGGAAAAATTTCGTTAATATAATTGAGGAGTAGGTACATGTGTTAGTTAAAATTTTGGGGAATATTTCGTCACAACCTGGAGCAGAGGAAATTTTCAGTGATTTTATAAGTTTCTCTACGCCGTTACAACGTAGTCAAGTAGGGGGTGGCAGGTAAAAGAGGATTAGTGTTTCGGCAGAGGTTGCTTGTAAATGCGGCATTAAGAGCTGCTGCGCATTTATGAGGAGGGATAGCTGTTCCATCCGTGTCGATTAGTGTTAAGTGGTCGCTACCACTCGGATTGATAGTACGCCAAAACTTTTTTTGTGTCCGTGGTTAATAGGCGTGGCAATGTGCTTTGCAGGAAGTTAATCTTCGCGTTCTTTAGTGCTGCTACGTAAGCGTCATGCGCAGCCTTATAGGAAGACCAGCGGGCGGGGGACGAAGATTGCTTCGCTGATTTGTAGAGGCGCTTCTTTTTGTTAGATAACCTTTTTAAATGAACGTTGTACCATGGCGCTTTTTGATTAGATTGAAGAGTGTAAGTAGGAATGAATTTTTTTTAGCTCATTCACCTCTGCTGCAAACAAATCCCAGTTCTTTCGTACGCTTCGTTTATCAAAATTCTCATCAAACATGTTTCAAGAAAAGCGCCTAAATGGTTATTGATAGCTTCAAAGTTATAACTTTGGTTGATGTTGCCGCATCTGGACGTGGCACGTCAATAAAGAACGGTAATAAACAATGGTCGCTCAAACCGGGTAGGTAACTAATTGCTGATATTAAGTCCGGCGTAGAGGTTACTACGAGGTCAAGAATGTTTGCACTGGTCTGAGTATTTCTTCTTGGTTGCTTGACAACTTGAGTCAATGAGAATGTTGTGCAAAAGTCTACAAATTCCTTGGCTAGCGAAGTAAGGGTAAGTAAGTAAGTAAGTTAGTAAGTAACTCCCGTGCCCACTTTCTCCCTCTCCCTCACATTCTTTCTTTTTTTCACATTCTTTCTTTTTTTTTTCGATCTTTCACTCTACGTAGTTCCCACGGTTATGCAGTTCCCACAGTTATGGCCCGAAGCAAGGGAAGAAATTTGTTCCCACGGATTTCTCTTTGCTATTCTGAGCAGCAAGGGGTATTTTCCCGGTCGGACCTAAGTAATGCCGGCGGCGGCGCTGTTGTGAAAAATCAAATTGCGAGAAACTGAACTGCAACGCTGCATGGAACAAAAACAATGCAAGTCGGAACGACGAGGAAATTTATTCCACTGTGGCGTGCACGTCTGTGCTGGCGCGTTACGAAAATCTCATCCACCCAAGACAAGATGGAACAGCAATAAAACAGGATGCAGTTAGAAAGGACAGGCACGGCGCTGTCTCTGCCCTTTCGCCACCGCAATAGCGGAAATTTCAACACAATCGAGGAAAGAGGATGAAGGCAACTGGCTTCGTTTTGTTTTTTTAAGCGTTCACAAATAAGGGTATGCGTTATCAGGCCGGAGGAAAACGAACGCCCAGCTTCCATCGCGGTTACTGCATAGGTTTGATGTATGCCGCGTACTTAAAAGTAAACCGGTTGCACTACATCAGCGCAGCCTGCTCAGAAGCCTTCCCCGGGGGACTGAAAAGTCGTAGCTTTGGAGCCATAGTCAACGCCGGCGCCAACGATTATGGACTTGTACCACAACTTCTGGTCCCGTAGAGATCCTCGTACGCAAGGATGGGGTGGCATAGCAGACGCCAGGTTAGTTTTCCCAATGCTGGTGGGCTACGTCTACTTTGTCAAGTCCGCCGGGCCCCGATGGATGAAAGACCGCAAGCCGTACGAGCTCAAGCCTGCTATCCTCGCATACAACGCGCTGACCGTAATCGCCAACGCCTACTTCGTCGCGAGGATGGTGGACCTCAGCTTCGTCAGCGGCGAGTACAGCCTCTTCTGCCAGGGCATCAACTACCACACGCCGACCGCGACGGACATGGCCATCCTGAACCTGGGCTGGTGGTACGGCTTCGTCAGGGTGGCGGACTTCTTGGATACCGTGTTCTTCGTGCTGCGCAAAAAGTACTCGCAGATAACTCATCTCCACGTCCTCCACCACTTCCTGGTAGTGTTCAGCGCGTGGTTCTACGCGAACTTCGGCGGTGACGGCCAGCCCGTGCTGGGCGCATGCGTGAACGCTTCCGTGCACGTCGTCATGTACTCCTACTACTTCCTCGCTGCCCTGGGACCTTCCGTGAGGAAGTACCTGTGGTGGAAGCGTTACCTGACCGAGCTGCAGATAACGCAGTTCGTTGTCTTGTTGATTCACATGGCGATAACGCTCTTTCACGACTGCGGTTATCCCAGGCCTCTCGCTCTACTGGCACTTTCGCAGGGGTTTCTTGGGCTGGGATTGTTCATAAACTTTTATGTGAGGAGCTACTTGCAACTGAATAGGTTAAACGCCAACAATGGCAAAGACGTGAAAGTGAAGTAGACGTAGCCCTACCCGGGAATGCTGCCGGAAGAGTTTGAAAAAGTGATTGACACTTTGAAAGCTCGCATCCCTGTACTGACGTTTGAAATTGACGTAGTAGTGGTTGATTTAAATAAGTTTAACTGCATTTAAGATACGGCCTTCACGTGGATTGGTTGTGTTCTGTTGCTCCTTTTGTTGATGTCAAGGTTTATATATTGTGCGCATTCAACGATTAAACTAGTTGTGAGTCAGCGCTCGTCTAGTCTGATTAATTTGCCCTTGGTTTTTTTTTTTTTTTCGTGTTGCCGCCAAGATCTCAGATAGAGGAATGGCATTGTTTTTTTTTTTTTTTGCTCTGGTACTTACTAAACGCTGGAAACGGCAGAAGCATAACCGTAAACTTAAAAAGCGCATAGCCATCCTAACCCAGCAAGCGCAAGCATATGCCGCCGATCTCCAGAGACAAAATTGGCACTCTTTCTGCAATCAGCTCCAAGGCACTCTCCACTCAAAGAAAACGTGGCATCTCCTCCGTTCCCTTCTCGACAACACCAATACCAAGAGATACACAAACCATAGAATCCATCAACTGATCCGCAACAGCGCTCTCCCCTCTCAAGAACTCCTCAAGTCGATCCGTGACCATCTTTTTGGCGACCCTACTACCTACCCACCCATCCCCGACACATGCTATACGGGCCTAGCTAACGAAGCACTAGACGCCCCCTTTACCTTCACTGAACTTCAAGCTGTCCTGGCCCGCCTCACCCGCAACACCACCCCAGGAAAGGACCATATTACCTACCGCACTCTCCGCAATCTCGACGAGGACACACTCCAAGATCTCCTCGAACTTTACAATTATCACTGGCAGGGGGGAACTCTACCTGAGCAGTGGCGACACTCGGACATCATACTGATCCCAAAACCCAACAAGCCACTGACGCCGACTACTCTTCGACCAATCTCCCTGACCTCATGCATCGGTAAACTCTTCGAACACCTAGTACATCAGCGCCTCACCGCATACCTGGAAGACCACAATGTTTGGTTTTCGGCAACACCTATCCACTCAAGACGTCCTCCTGCAGCTCAAGGAACAGGTGGTGGACCACCTGAGCCGCACCTCTCCCAAAACAATCTTAACGCTCGACGTCAAGGGTGCATTTGACAACGTCACCCACGAAGCCATACTGGAAAACCTGAGTACCACGAACTGCGGCGTAAATACCTTTCGCTTTGTAAAAGCCTTCCCTGAGAAAAGAACAGCTACACTCCGACTCGGCCCTCTACTCTTGCCTACTTTCCACACCCCGGCAAAGGGCACACCACAAGGATCGGTTATTTCGCCTCTTCTCTTTAATATAGCTTTGCTTCACCTCCCTGACAAACTGCTAGCCATTCCCGGCCTACGCCACGCATTCTACGCTGATGATCTGACTCTCTGGACCACCCAAGGCTCTAGCGGTGCACAACAGGACATCCTTCAGCAAGCAGTCGACACCACTACTGCTTACCTTCAGCCCAGGGGATTGACCTGCGAGCCATCTAAGTCCGCCCTCCTGGTCCTCCGCGCCCGCACAAGAGGCCGCCCGGCTGCGCCCACCCCTGACCCACAGGTCACCATAAGTGGCTCTTTTATCCCCCAAGTTACCACGCTCAGGATATTAGGCGTTCCCTTCCACTGGGATGGTTCAGGCTCTGCCCTACTCCCGCAACTGCACCGAACAGTCTTCCAGCTCATCCACCTTATACGCCGAATCCGGGGATCGGCATACGGTCTAAAAGAGCCAGACACTTGCCGTCTTGTCCAAGCCCTCATGGTCAGCCGTCTCACCTACGGAACCCCGTTTGTGAATCTCAGACCCCAAGAAACTACCAAGCTGGATGCCCTAATCCGCAAAACATACAAAGCTGCCTTGGGCCTTCCTACATTTACCTCTACTGAGCGTCTACTCCAACTTGGGCTGCATAATACCCTCAGTGAAATTCTGGAAGCCCAACGAACCTCACAGCTACAACGGTTGGCCCTTACTCCCACTGGCAGGAACGTGCTTCGCACCATTGGCCGGTCCACCCCGTCTGCAACTCACGAACTTCAACGCATCCCTCTTCACATTCGCCAGCGGCTTAGGGTCGCCCCAATCCCGAAGCATATGCATCCGACGTTCAATAGGGGAAGGCGAGAAGCTCGTGTCAGAACGCTCACAAGGCGGTATGAAACCGACGCCCAAACGCGCTACACGGATATCGCCCACACTCCCAACGGTTCACACACCACCCTCGTCACCCTGGACTCTACCGGCCATCTCGCCACTGCAGCCACCTACAAGCAGCTACCAGTTCCCACAGCAGAGGCACTCGCCGTCGCTCATGCGACCACCACCCACCAAAAACAGCCCTACCTAACCATCATCACCGATTCTCAGCAAGCATGCCGGTGGTATCAAGCTGGCCTGGCACCCCCTCAAGCTCTTCCCATCTTTCACTGTCTCCCCGAAGAAATAGAGATAACAATAGTTTGGACCCCTGGTCACTCTGGTCTTGCTGGGAATGAAGCGGCCCATGCCGCAGCCCGCGCTCTCCACAACCGGGCACTCTCCTGTGCAAGGCTAGATACCACAGGACGTCCAGATTCCGCAAGCACCACCTTAAAACCGCTGGACTCTACCTATAGCTCCATACTTTCCCACTACACAAACAACAGAAGAAGGTACCCTCCTCCCAACCCATCCCTCACCCCACATGAAGCCTATGTCTATCGCCGCCTTCAGACGGAAACTTTCTATAATCACACGATTCTCTCACACATCTCCCCATCCCTATTCCCCCATAACTGCCAAGCGTGTGACCTTCCTCTTACCACCTTCCACCTAGTCTTCTCCTGCCCGCAGCACCCAACCCCCCTTCACTCCCCCACCCTTGAGCAGTGGGAGTCCGCTCTGACCAGCTCGTCACCGGAGCAGCAGCTCGCCCTGGTGAAACGAGCTCTGGAATCGGCGCGGGCTCGCGGCCTCCTGGACATGGGAGGCTGACCACTTCCCCTTCCCTCTCCCCTAAAGCTCAAATAAACGTTTTACCACCACCACCACCTGGTACTCAAATATCAAATTGGCGAGATTAAGGAAGTATGTTGGCTTAATTTCTTCAGTTCTGGGCGATTTGGTACTATTGGATCGCATTAAACAGAGGGGGCATCCCCAAAGCGTACCCGCGCGGCATGCATGGCGGCGCAAAAAAATCCACCGCGTGTATGGCTCAATTGTCTTGACGTTCATGTTAGCTACATTCTGCAAGGCCTGCTGAGCTCGACCGTTGCATCTGATTCCGAAGTGGCCGGGCAATCCAGGTTACAGGAAGCAACAAAACATAGAAAAAGACGCAGTAGTCAGCCCAAACGCTGACGGGGCTGAAGAGACGCGCATGCGCAGTATAGTGCGGATGGCGGACAACGACAACGAGGGAGGGAGGGACACAGCCCCGAGCATGAGATGCTTCGAATCTCAAAGGACTCAGTAGTTAGCGAAATGGACTCAATTTGGGCGCTGTCATACAAGAACAGATTGATTCATTTGGGACAGCGACGTTTCCATTGTTATGGAAATTTAGTTAGGGCAGCGGAATGTGTCTTGGGTTTACTTCCACAAATTTCATGATGTCCTGCTTTATCAAGCCATCACTGTGCTTTCTTAATTCTCCTAGCACTCATCATTCAGTGACAGTCAAGCCTGCCATGCCGTTTCCTATGGTTGAGTATCCATGTCTTTTTTCTTCTTAGTCTACGAAACAATATTTTCTTCACGCAGTCCGAGACTTGCGGCGCAAGCGAATCCGAGATCGGCGGTTTTTCTAACAAAGATTTTAGGCTGAAGTAGAAGTACGTAGTTAAAAAAATTCGAAGAGAGATCACCTTTTGTGTACCGCAATTCGTAACCGCTAAACAACTTTCTTGTAGTTGTCGGTGCTGAAAACCATTCCAGCGGTTAACCATAGCCGATGAACTCGGTCCGACGTCAATGCGTTACGGTTGTCGGGTGCAGCAGAATAAGCCCGTTGCTGTTTGTCACTTCTTTTGGAGAAGCGACGAGGGCGAGAAGCGTCAACACTGCAGATTCTGCCAGGAGAGAGCGGATCTTCGGGGACGTTGCGTCGGTGCGTCGGACGCGAAGCTTGTCTCGGCCCAGTTATCCGCCCGACACGCCGATAAGCCCAGTAGTTCTCCGCCTTCTTTATTTCAAGGAGCGGCTCTTACGTGTTCGTTCGTCGATTCGGAAAAAAAACCTTCAGTTTAGCAAGGCCGTCATGCACGGCGGTATGGGACTTCGTCGACAAGCTTTGAGAGACGTTCGTGACGGGTTCCAACCCTGCGCTGAAGTTGACAACATACAGGCAGACTGTGAAAGGTGAGTTGGTTGTTGCGCAATTTTGGACCAAGTGAGCTTGTTTCGCTATTTCGAACGATGACGTCGAGTTTGGCCGCAGCGTTCGAGCCAGTTGTACAGTTTATTTACATATGTACAGTTTATGTTATATGTACAGTTTATTTACCTAAGTTGGTGTATAAACAGCGGCGGAATAATTAGCAGCAGTGTACATAGCAGCGGGCTTACACCAGTGACCAGTGTGACGAAACCTTCAACACAATCTGCACGTTTTTGTTTAACCCGACTGACTGTCGCCGCGGCATTTCCGGAACGTACGAAAAGGGAACGAAGAGGCACGAGAAAACAGGCAGGGCTCTCATCGAAGCGTTGTTTCCTTCGCGTTCGTAGAGTTCCGATGCCCAGAGGCTCTCCGGGCATTGGAACACTACTTGGTCAACTTTCTTTGGTCAACTTTTATGCCACAAGAGAAGTGGACAGGCTATATTGTAGTCAAAAGTCATTTTGAAAGTAATGAGTAATTTCTACGAAATTACTGGCCTGAAGTAATTTATTACATTACTAAACTACCAACACTCAAAAGTAATTCATTACGTTCCTCATTACAGCAAAAAGTAATTTAATTACGGTAATTTAATTAGTGTAATTTCATTACTGCCAAATCTGAAAAAATGAAACCAGGTCTGGCCTTGCCGAAGCGCTCAAAACCGAAAGCCCTGTGTTCGTCTCCGCGGCCAGCTAAGCATGGGCCAAGCAGCCGCGTGCGATACTTTTCTTTATCTCCATTCAGAGATAGCGCATGTCAAGTAGCGTAGTAAGGGCATTGCCGTAGAACAGTTCTGAAAACATTTAGATAGTGCAGTTAAATGCCCCGGCAAATATTTTGATCACTTTTAAAAAAATAATGGGAAATTAGGTCCCCCAGGGATTTATGAAAGTTCAAATGAAAAAACGGGAAGGGGGAAGGCGCCTGCCATTCCTGCTTTGCCTCCACGCCGCGGGCGTCCATGATGGGTGACGCTGACTATGATTCAATTAAAAAAAGCGATCTGCACTTGGATTCCTCAGGGAGGCCACCAACCTTTTTTATTTGATATTCATTTGGCTCCATTACACGTTTTGCTCGCTTACTCACCAGATGTTGGTCTCCGCACGTGTTACAGAGATTAGCTGTACCGTTTGCTGTGATAAGTGCCGCATGCAAACAACCTATTGCGTTACTGCGAAAAAAAAAAACGTGTGGGACAGCCTGTAACTTAGTAACGCAGGAGTTTACGCCTTACCGCAAAAAATTGAAAAAAAAAAAGAACGAAAGAAGAGAACCTTTGCAAATATATATACAACTTGTATAGCACTATTTGAGCCTGCAGCCAAAATAAAAGGGATTCATGAGAGCATGCGCCATACTTCAGTACATTCAGCACGCTGGTAAGCGCTTTTGTGTCCTTGGCCACGGCTCTACTGCAGAAAACTAGGGGTGAACAAAAAATGAAGGAAGCTCACACTAACGCGTAATACTTGAAGGTAGCGAAGCTGTACACATCCTGCACGACCATCACGAAGGTTTAAGTCCGCGATTGCATCCGAGTTGTTTCTTCGCTGCCGCAGCGACATTTACTCCATCATTGTTGCTATAAGTGTTAGTTTCCTTCATTTTTTTGGAAGCGATAATCATTGGCCATCACCTTGGAGGGGCGTACGCTGTGACGTGTCTGTCCCGCTCCGAGCAAGTGTTGCCATGATAACGGTGAACGGTGGAGATGTTTTATTTTATTATTTATTATTTTTTTTTTTGGGGGGGGGGGGGGGGGTAATCTTGTTCACTCACCCTAAATGGGTATGCTTGGCTTGCAAACGTGCGCCGGGGACCAGGCACGTACCCAGGATTTTTTTTTTCCGGGGAGGGGGGGGGGGGCAACCCAAGGTACCTCTTCTAAGCAAATTAAGGGAGAGGGGGAGGGAATCGGCCATTACTAGTACAAATACCCAGTACATACACCCAGCGTTTACCATACAGGCGCGTAAACTTGTATAGAGAAATGAAATTAAGTGTATCCGCTTTTGTGATTGAGGCGAAAAGCGAAAACACTCGTGTGTTTGAGATTTCGGCGCACGTTAAAGATCCCTACGCGAAGTTTGCAAAATTAAAAAAAAAAGAACAGCAGTAATTAATATATTTACAGGAATAAATACGTGTACTGCACAGTAACTATACATTCCCTCTGCTAATGTTAAGGCATATTTCCGGAGCATCCCACGCGTTATCGCGATCGAAGTCGGCAGAAACAGAAGTGCATGCAGGCACTCGAGGGTTCAGATCTCCGGGGCAAACCTCTTGCGCTTCAATATTTTCTCCAAACAAAACCTGCGGCTACCAGTTATGAAGGAAGGAGACAAAATGCTAGGTAAATCGGAAATGTAATACGCCTAATTGTGTGTGTTATTGCCCTAAAACACCGTCAGAGTTCAACGTTTAACGGTCTGCCATTCAAAGCGCCAATGATTCAGACCTCGCGAATTGGAGTATTGAGACGCACTGGACTGCAGTATATGTAGCTAAAAAAACGGTGGCAAGCGTTAGCGCGTCAGGGCTTACCTATGGAAGTTTTGTAAAGGAGCTTGTTATTTCCAGGGATGCGCCTTGTCGCTTACTTGGCGTTGCATGCAGCGTGGCTTGTCCTGCTGTCTTTGCCCATAGCAACGGCTCAGGATGCAAGGCGGGAATGAGCTTCTCCTCCGTCCTCTCGTTCGGCCCGTTGGTGAAGTAAACTCGTTGCTATATGCCGACACCTTGACGATGGTCCGACATCGCGAGAATATGCTACGTTTAATGCGCATCGTATTTTTATCATAATCGGGGTTTTATAACATCTCTAATACAAAGAAACAGTTCACAGACCAATGTTGAAGCCGAAATTTCTCTCGGCCAAAAGACTGGTTGGTGTCCGTCGAGATGTCCGGCCCGGGTTTATTTTCACCAATCACCCGCTGCACACCCGTCTCTCTCATGTTGACCCTGGGCCACCTTGACTCCGCGCCCTTCACCGCTCAGGCCCGGTGTTCTCGAAGTTTGCTCTTAGAAATGCAGCTCGGAGTCCGTAAATCCGCCATTTTGCATAGCAGCCATTAAGGTTCCCTAAGCGGGCGTAACAGACGTTAGAGGTTCCGGGCGATGGGGTCAAGCATCCCCTCGCGCTATTCCGCTCGTCGCCATCCGGCTCCAAGCCTTTGTGTCGCCTCGGCTTGTTCAACGGACGCTGCACACGTGGGCGAGCCAAACGTTGGAAGGCATTCCGTAGAGAAACCCTACAGCATGTTTCTCTGCGGCAAGCAGCTAGACATCTTACCGAAAAACGCAAAAGCAGCAATTCCACGAAAACCAGTGAAAAACACGCTACGATAGAGCCACAAACACCAGGCATGCGCAACAGCATCCGCCGACACCACGGCGCGCTAGGACGGAGGGATTTGTTGAATGCTTAAAGACAAAAATGTTCTTCCCCACCAACGCATATGCGACCCGAGCCGCTGAAACCGCCACCCTCGCGAAACAAGCGATAAGTTGCTGCTGTCCGAGAGGACTCAAGCACCGATTGCAGACGAACAGGGTAAAGGGGATGCAGCGAATGGCAAGTGGAAGGCCGGCAGCAGAGCACGAAGCCAGCGTACAGTGGTAGTGGCTTCCGCGTAAACGAAGCAAACAAACCTCGCCTGTTTTTTTTTTTTTTTTAATTTTTAATCCCACGTTGACCACCAAATGATGCGTGTTTTTTTTTTCGAAATGAACCAACTCCACCAAACATAACTAAGTCATTAAGTCAGATAAAACTGCACTGCCAAGAAAATCCCAGCAACTTTCCCCTTGAAAAAATGGGGCAAGAAAATAGTTGAGACAATGCCCTGCAAACATGTACGCAGATCTTACTTCGTATGGATAATGAGCCAGACCCTGCTGTGGCACGCATCAAAATGAGGCAAATTCATTTGCCCAATGGGATTTCGCTTTTGGTGTGACTGTTCTGGCTGTTTTGTGAGTGGTTCCATCAATTTTTTTTTTCATGATTTCAGAGAGCAATGAGGAGATCGGCGAATGATCTGCCGCCACACGTCTACGATAACGTGAACCGAAGTGAACGAAATAAAACTGAGAGATGTGATACTATCCTTTTATCTCGTCTCCCTCGTCCTTTCGGAGTAAATCTGGTTATTATTACTGTTATCACTCCCATATTTCCCATTTACGTACCTGACAAATTAGCTGCCGCTTACAAGCCATGGCAAATCCCCCCTCTTTGTGGGTAAGAGCCACTTCCTTAAAGTGAAGAAGATGATATGAGCAGGCTTCTTGTGAAGCGTTTTGGAAATTTATGGCAAGGCAATGAAGAGCTTCATGAGTGTCTTTCAGGCGTGCCCAAAAAATTACCCTATGGAACCATTCGAAAAGAGCTGCTAATGCTGCCAAGAGGACTCACCGGCTCTTCATGTATAGTTTTACTGTTCTCCGAGCCCTGTTTCATGTTTATTGCATTTCTTGCTTAAAACTCTACCGTACCATTCTTGAAAGTCAATTGCAATAAAGTTTGCACAAGAATTCCGCACCAACTTGTCTGTTTCAACTGAGTACGAACCAAATGTGAACCTATCCTAATATTGCTCAAATTTTGCGCATAATTCTTAGTTACTTGTCGCTACAGATTTCCCCTGGCTGCCATGCAAAATATGTCATTGAATAGTTTTGACAGCATTGCATTTAGGTCAGTTTCCAAGCATTCGTTGTTTTCCCCTTAAAATTCTCCTTAGGTATATATATACATTTGGCTCATTAAAAAAACACACCTGAAATAGCTATCAAGCTCAGTATTTATATGGCGGCGCTTTAGAATGTGTGCGAGGGCAGAAGAGAGGTGGCGCGGGGAAGAGGGGTATGGCCCACAAAATTTCGAAGGGTGAAGGGGAGGGGGGCCTTTGGGTACGTCCCTGCCGGGAACGCTGGGCGGTCGTTGCGAGGCACGCACACATGAGCGCTCGGCATTTTCTTCCCGTGTGCGCACTTGGCAATTTCTTGGTATTTTCACTGCGGACAAGAAATATTACGGTTTGCTAAACAGCTTCACTGTTAAAATAGGTGACCAGTAAAGAGCGCAAAGGCTCATGGGTACGTCGTCTGCTCCCGGCACTTCCGGTTCGAGATGTGGCCTGGCCTCCCGTACGCCGGCGGGTTTCACGCACGTGTATGCGCGTTGTTTATTTGTCACAGAGTGCTTACCTTTCAGAATAACCCCTAGTAGAATTCGTCGTTAATATTCATTGAATGCGCGATGCGTGAGCGTTGTTTTTTTTCTGTGGAAACAAATAAACAACAAGCACACCCGCGCGTGAAAGCCGCCGGCGTGCGGGAGGCCAGGAGTGCTCTAGAACCGGAAGTGGCGAGACTCCGCAGGAGCAGACAATGTACCCATGGATGAACCTTTGCGCTTTTTACCGGTCACCTTAAGCTAAGCCGGTTAACATCTTTGCGCAGGGAGGAGATCTTAGCTGCACCGCAGCCATCGGCGACCTCTTTCTCGTGGCTTCCTTCCTGCATCAACCGGAAGCTGCTGCAGTTCAAACTCCATTACTTTTTCATCGTAGCGGGTAAGTGAAGGCCTGCGCCTGTCAGCGTCGTCTGCTGACAGCAACAAAACGCGGATATGGCTTTTCCAAAGAAAGTGCAAGCAAGGTTTGCGTTCTGCCTGAAGAGGACACCGGAGTCCCATCAGGAAAGGAAAGCGGGCAATTGTACAGTGGCGAGGCTTATGGCGTACAACATTCGGGAGCGTACTTCTTGAACAGCATTTTCTGTTTTGTATGGCTGTAAATTCATTCTTCGCTGAGATATAATAAGGGCATGAATTCACCCTGCTTGTTGTCTGCCATTGCTTTCAGGACAAGGCGGTGTCTTGCCCTACCTTGCTGTCGTAGGACGACAGAACGGCATTGGCCCGGCGACAATGGCAGTTATCTTCGCTATCATGCCGCTGACATCTGTTGTCTTCAAGCCCATTTGCGGTTTCATCATCGACCGAACACGCAACGTCACTGCCGTCATTCTCATCCTACAAGTGGTCTGCACATTGCTCTTTGGCATTGCCTTCTTCTGTCCCAGCGCGAAATATGAAGAAGCAATATTCAAAGGCCAGCTGAGCTGCTCACAGCGAGAGTTCAGTGTGAGCGAAGGAGTGGGAGTGGAGTGGTGCGTTCCAAGGGATTCTTTGAACTGCACTCTGGAAGCCAATCAGTATGTCTGGGGTGGCGTGGGCACCCGATTCTTGCAAGACACGGACAAATTGTTGTTAAAGAACCCATCCGAGGTCTGCGACTACCTCAATGGGAGCAGCTTCTCAGAGACATTTTCAAGTGAGCTGAAGTGTTCGTGCGAAACTGAGCTGTTTCGTAACCTGAACTTTTGGATCTACAGCGTGTCCGCTGTTCTCGCTTTCGCGCTCGCGGCTACGCTGAACGTTGGAGACGCTGCCGTGAGCGATGCGCTGGGTTCGGACATTACGGCCTTCGGCAGACAGCGCCTCTTCGGAACTCTCAGCTATGGTATGACGTCACCGCTCGTGGGCTACTTGGTAGACAGGGCTAGCGACGAGAGCTACGTAGACTATAGGCCGGGCTTTTACGTCTTCGCCGTAGCCATGTTCCTGGACGTGATACTCATCTTATCTGTTCCGAAGATGCGCACGGCAGAGGTGTCCGTGAACTTCTTCAAGGACATCCGGTCGCTTTTGTCGAGCCCGGAGATTTTGCTCTTTACACTGTTCACGTTCCTGGTGGGTTCGATGATGGGATTCCTCAACTCGTTCGAGACGTGGTTCTTGGAAGACCTGGGAACACCCAAGTACATTATCGGCCTCACTAAGACGGTGCAGTGCTTCGGTGCCGAACCCGTCCTGTTCTTCTTGTCCACGCACATACTGAAGCGGATCGGCTACTTCTACTCCTATTCTGCTGCTTTCGCCCTGTTCGCATGCAAGGCCCTTGGTTACTCCTTCCTCCGGGACATCTGGGGCTCTCTCGCCGTGAACATCGTCGGGGGAGCCGTGTTCCCAATGGCTTACCCAGCGATGGCAGTGTTCGCGAAGAACAAGGCTAGACCAGGAACAGCTGCTTCTATGGTGTGCATACTTGGAGCGACCTACGAAGGTCTCGGTAAGATCGCGCTGTCACGCAAATCTTCTACACGTGCAAGTAGAAGTGTTTCGAGAATTTTGACTACCGGTGTTTATTTGTTAGTCACATGCCTAACGACGCCCAACGTGAGTGCCTTTAAAGGGCGTTTTGGGTAAATATAACGATTTCATTCTAGTAAGCCTGTCTTGTAGGGAACATTTGTTTAAATCATAAAAAAGATATCGCACCTCCCCTTCCCACTCATCCGTTGTGAGGTGACGCTGGGTAGCTCCGGACCGACCTCCAGATGCAGAAAAGTCTGACGGAACGGGCTGCCTTTGTCACCGGCAAGCTGCAACATACCGGTCACCGCCTCTCTTTATTATTATTCTCTCTTTATTATTATTATTAGTTTATTCTATCTCTCACCCCGATCTCCCGAGCGCATTTGAAAAAAGGCCACCAATGAAATGGGATGCGCCACTAGAATGATAATTGTCTTGAGTGATAGCTATCTTTAGGCAGAAATAGCGTGGTTGAATCGTTTAAAGGCATTAGAGTACCACTTGATAAAGAAGAAAATGGTATTTCTTTAGGAGAAGGAACGGCTGCCCGGAATACTAAAGTATGTTTTCGTCTCGCTGGATGGAAGAAATGCTGTACCGGCTCGCGGATGTGCACCCCTGCCACGCAGTGACGGTAACGGCAGCGCAGCGCACAGCAGTGTATGTTTCACTCTAGTACCCTCTATGGGTCCCTGTCGCGACCATATTTGTCTCCGAACGTCGATACTGCCTTACGGTTTCCGATGGTCGCTGACTGCGCCACCTCCAGCATAAACGCTGATATCTGCTGAGAATAGACATATCGGCGTCGCCTGGGAGAGCACGAGTTTACGCGCATTTGGGAAACGCGTGGTTACCCGCGTTTCGGCGCGGGCGCGTCATATGGCTGAGAATACTCATATAGGTGGCGTCACCGTCATAGGTGAACCCTCAAAGCTAGTTGTAAGCTCACGGAAGATTACGTATTTGTTTCTCTTGCAGGTTCTGCAGCGGGAAGTTTAATAGGTGGCATCAGCGTTGACATGGTTGGAGGTAGGCACACATTTCTCTACCTCGGATGTGTGGCACTGGCCAGCGCGTCCCTCTGCTCACTGAGCTACTGTGTCCTTAACAGGACAAGGAGATCAATCACAGGTAAATTATTGTTCACATGCACTTGGCGTGCCCTTGGTCAGAAAAGGTGTGTTCAAACTTGTCTTGCCTTCTTGCAGATGTTACCAAGGAGGTGCCGGTGACACCCGCATCCGGTAAACATTCCAAGGCACAAGTGTGTTTGCTGCGACCAGAACATCATAAACCTGCGGAGAAGGTTTGGTTGAAAGCCAAATTTGATATCCTCGATACTCCTTGCAATGAGGATAGAAATGGCAGAGGGTTCAAATAAACGTTGCCCTGGACGCTTTGCGAATACCCTGTTGTACTACAACGCCTCAGATATAAAGAGTATACGCAACAGGTGGATGGTACTTCTTACGTGTAACGCGCTCGTGGACATTGGCAGCACCTATTGGCATTTACATCGTTTATGTTCGGTTAGAGCGCAGCCGTATATGGGGAGTGAGCATATGTGCCTCCACTTTATACAAAATTTGAGCATATGTGCCTCCACTTTATACAAAATTTACCCACTGTTGTATTCAACTCAATTACTTATCTTCTCTTTGCGCCATAGGCCCATTTTGTGTGGCATTTCTCGCTTACGACGCAGGACGCTGGATTTAGGACCTGGCGAGTCGAACAATGCTTTCGCATTAAAACGTTAACTGCCGCTGCTCTGCCATGTGGAAGAGAAACTGCGCTGAAATTTCGCTCTCAAACTCTCGCTCACGTCTGCACTGACGTTCCCTGCTGAATGAGACGCCTAAGGAATTTTCGGATCTTGGTGGTATGAATTGCATAAGAACGGAACACCCGGCATGATCCGTTTTTTATAACCGCACCTCGGTTTACCACGTGCGTTGTGCAACCATGATCTATGAATGGCTGCAGTCAGCTTGCTTACTACGTTTGTAGAGCGAACCTAACCCCAACGAGCCGTTTCCTCCCACATTCTGAACTGAAGCATGCTGACTTAATGTCTGGTGGGAATAAGCGCGGCTGTCACTATATACAACTGCTCTGGGCGCATCGGCCGCCACGTGTTTTCCTGAGCCATGCTTTAGTTCAGCCGACATCGCCCTCGACAAGCAGACATGAAGAGAGTTACAGGTGAGTTATTAACGCGAGGGCAGTCAGGGGACAGGAAGACGCGACTAAGTCGCATGGGAGTGACGAGCAGTGAGAGTCGCAGGTGCACGATAACGAAGAACAGAGACGAATGTGGCAAGTGAAGCGGTGACGGCCAGCTGTAACACGAAACGGAAATCAAAGCAGACATTGCATGGCCCCTGTCTCCGCTGTACTCACCGTCGCGAATGTGGAATATTCGCCGGGAATTATCGGCTGCTACCAAAGAACGCGTACGGGTGAGCCTGTTTTAATAAAATGCCAGAACGAGAGGCGGAATCGACGCTAGATGGTGCGGAGTTTTGCTTGGAGGCAACGCCTGAGAAGGAGCAAAGACAGCCCAGCATGGCAGAGTAAGTTTTTGTTGATTGTCTTTAAAGAAGCACCGACACAACTTCTAGCGCTAAACTCACGCGAAAGGAACAAAACCTATACAAGGCCGCTCGTGCGACACATGTTTTGCTTCGTCCACACTTCTGCTTCTACCGCTATTAATTATCTAGAATTTTAGTGTTCGCGAACTGAAGTGAACTTTTACCCTTCAAAAGTACAACGTTCTTTTGCGTTACGTCGCTATATTCACGTGCAAACAGTGCGGTTGTTCGGGAGCCTATCTTTTACTTTTGCTTATCAGCGCAAATTTTGCTGACTCGGGCCCATCGTCGACAAAAGCGAGGAGTCATTTTCGAAACTACTTAATTACGAAACGTGACTATTTAGATTACACTCTCTGTGTCGTTAAGTCAGTCGACCGCTTCCGCTTGCATAATTCGGTATTTCTCGGCGCGTCATTCTAAACTGTTTTTCTCGGGCCAACAATAAAAGGTGGCTTAAAAGTAACATTTCTTTAATAATCGCAATGCATCGCAAAATAGGTGGACGACAACGCAGACAACACACACGCGGCAACCACGTGCTAACCCGCGTGCGTTTGGGGAAAGCTCGCTTGCGAAGCCAATGGGAGACAAAAAATCCCGGGCCATTTCCGCTAACGTGAAACCTGGCGAGGGGAGAAGCATGCAGTGTATAAGTGTATTCTTGGTGCCTTGGTGTTTTTGCAAAAGGAGATGAAACCGTTGAGGGGTAGAGGTATACAGCTTTGCTGTAAAAGTCCCTTGTCTTTGAAGCATGAAGCTCTCTAGCGCGAGGCGTAAACGAATGTCCCGGTGTTTTCTTAGTACGCGTTACGAAGCGCTCCATCGAGAGGCGTAAACGAGTTTCCCCGGTTTTTTAGTATCGTGACTACATGATACGACGACGACATGAGACGCCAACAGCCCCAGCCCCTAAGGGGCTTCGCTCCTATATACAACTTCGTTCAATTTAAAGAAATAGCCTTTGGTACTCAGCTTCATTCTAGCCGTGAAATACGTTGTTTAACCGAAAAAAAACGCAACGAATATTGAAACACTTTCAAATTTCGCGCTACAGTGACGTAATATGGGCAGGAGTGACGTAGTGTCAACCAGCACGAACGTAGTTATCAGCGTATTAGCTGCACGCCAGCATTGAAATGATGCGATCAAACGAAACTTGAAGCCCCACTACAAGCTCCCAGTTATGCGTCTTGGCTGCGACTAAGGTTTTTGTCCGCCAATCGCACAAACAAGATCCTGTGACGTCATAGAAAAATCGCCCGAAAGGGGCTGGGGAATCGCCACAGGTCCATCTGTTTTCTTTAATCTCTTTTAATACTTTGAAGTTTACGATAAAAAAATTGTATAATTGTTATCGGGACAATGAAGTCTTTTAATTAACCAAACGTTTTTAGTCCCTCGTGCTCCATTTAAAAAAGCTCAGTGATTGAGCGGCGTTGTAACTCAGCGAAGGGGAGACATGTGGAAGTACTGAAGAGAACGAGAGCGCAGCGGAGAACGTACGACGTTGATAGCTTTCGTGCCCGTGTCTACGGGTCCACCCGCTGCTCTGAAGCACTCTGATATACAACTACCGTATCTTTGCACATATAACCAGCCCCTACATACGATCCGCACTTCCACTTTCAGCCCGCCGGAAAAAAAAATCCTCGCGTATTGCCCGCACATTTAATACAGGAAAGGCTGCACCAAACCTACTGCTCAAGCAACACATCACATACTATGTAGACAGAAAAAGCGTATATTTAGTAAGTAGAATACACAGACTGCAAGGCGAAAGTCACAATTCACTCTGCATTTCACAATTCCCAGCTCTGTAGAGAATTTTTTGTGGTGATGTTGCGCAGATTCGTGGGTTTATAGGTATTTCGTCGAAGTAATCAAATTCAGTTAGCGTGCGCTCGTCCTTGTTTTTTCTTCTTTGTCCTTGTATGTTTTGCGCAATCGCTGCCATGGAAGGCTTAGTGAGTGTCACTGCGTAGGAGCTTCGCGGCACAACGAGCATTGTCGTGAAGCTGCACTAAAGGAAAAACCCCGGGTATTATCCGCACCCCTACTTTGCCACTGAAATTTTCGCATTTTTAGTGCAGGTTATACGCGCGAAAATACGGTATACAAATAAGTCGCTTGAATTCGTTGCGCATGCAGGGACAAAATCGCGACTGGACCGCAACAGTCAGCGACCTCTTGCCTCCGG
The DNA here is from genome assembly GCF_048455015.1 of Haemaphysalis longicornis. Taxonomy (NCBI): domain Eukaryota; kingdom Metazoa; phylum Arthropoda; class Arachnida; order Ixodida; family Ixodidae; genus Haemaphysalis; species Haemaphysalis longicornis. The sequence goes on along the minus strand of NW_027526460.1, from coordinate 20,008,074 downwards.
CTTCCTGCCAGCGTCAGCCGCAAGCTCCTGCCTTTCAAGCTGCACTACTTTTTGTTCGTCGCAGGTAGGCCCAAGACTGGCTCTGTCTACCATGCCATTCCCACACATTCAAGCGAAGCTTATATAAAGAGGGGTCCGTGTATTTTAACGCCTAGCATTCTTTCTTGAGTACCCCCCCCCCCCTCCCCCCCCAGCCAAGACCGTGTAACGCCCCGCAAGTGCGCAAAAATGGATAAGTGGCGAAAGTAACACATTTAATGGTTATGGTAGCGTAAATGGGGATAATTAGTCGAACAGATTTTTGGAAAAAAAAATAAAACACAAAAATACAGAAATAAAAATTTTGCGAAAATGATCTGACGAAATTACAGATGTGTATCTGATACATGTCCTTCAAAAACCGATTGCTAAACGAAAATAGCCCGCAAAAGAACGTTCGAAATAGGCATAAAAACATAGCGAGAATGAGAAAGCCGTGTAACTCCCTGCATTTCCACAAAAAATGCGTAACTGGCCGAAGTACAGTCTTGCCCACTTATCACAATATCCAAGTACCAAGGAAATCCCATCGTTATAACCGATAATTGTTATATGCGGGTTGCTAAATAAAAAGACGTAGCAGAGCTCAAAACATTTTATTTGCAGGCAAGCAAGGTTGTACTGTTACCTATTTGTGGAAAAGAAGCCATACCCAGTCAGCTTTGTTTGCGGCACATGAAGCTGGCGCACATTTTTCAAGAGCATCTGTAGGTGCTTCACCTAGCTGAGCGAAGGGTCCTTTGTGGAAACAAGTCCCTGAGGGACTATGGTGTGTTGGGCCTCCTGCGAAGGTCCTACCCGAGTAGGCTGTGCAACCGCGTCGTCAGAGTCGCCACTGCCACCGCTGTCCACAGCACGTTTCCGCGCAACGATCGCCTCTTCAGTGAGGCACTGAGACGTTTCCAAAACCCCAGCCCTGACTTCTGATCCGCGGAAAAACGGAGGTAGTTGAAGAGGGCCCCAGTCAAATTCAAAGCAGCAGGCACGGGGACGGGGCCAAAGCGGCGGCATCGGGAGGGGTGTTTGGAAGGAGAACTGAAAGGAGAACTCTCGCTTCCTCTTAAGCTGCGCAGTTGACTCGTTTTCTGAGGGTTGGACGGGATGCCAGGCGCATCGTGGCGTATGGCGATTCAATCGTTTATCCGATTCAGTGGTTATATCCAATATCTCAGCACTGGAGCATTGTAATAAGCGGTTTATTTTCCCATGGAAAGCAAACAAAAGCGGACGGTGCCATAGCTGTTTATCGTTATATCCGATATATTGTTATAAACGGTATCGTTATAAGTAGATTCGACTGTAACACATGTAATCGCTGTGATAGGGTAAATGCAGACAGTTGGCCCAACAGAATTTTGAAAAACAAAAATATATAAAAAAATTGAAAAATATGTTGCGAAAATACTTTGATGAAATCAAAATAGGCATCTTATTAAGCATATTTACCAGGAAACGAAGGCTAAACTGAAAAATAGCGGAAAAGGACTTTCGAAATACGAGTAAAAAATAGCGAAAATGACCAAACTGCGTAACGCCCTGCTTTCCCACAACAATACACAATTTGCGGAAATGACATATTTAATCGTTACAATACAGTGAATAGATATACTTGGTCGTACAGAATCATGAGAAACCAATAAATAGAAAAAATAGAAAACAAAAACATGGCAAAAGTGATCTTATGACATGAAAAAAAAAAATGCATCCGATACATCGTTTCCTCAAATCGAAGACTAAACTTAAAAATCCCGGCAAAAAGTGGGAAATGCAAATAAAAATATTAGCACAAACGGGCGAATCCTGCACTACGCCTCGCACCCTGCACGGCGAATTGGCGAGATCAAGGCACTTAATCGTAACAGTATGTTTACATAATTGGCGAAAAGAAACAAAAGAAAACATACAGACCGTGAAAAAACCCACGTCTTTGGCTATTCATAGCCACATCTGTCTGTAAAGAACTCACGCTCTAGCCAAGCGGCATAAGAAAGCTACGCATTGGTAGGCAATTTTCCGAATTTCAGCAGATTTTTGTGTCCGAGAATGAAAACTCCCGAGGCTCTACGTGTCTTTAGGAGACGAACTTCCCGCTCTATGTGCTATATTATTTTTTACGCCAATACTTTCAGGAGAAGCCGGTGTCATGCCCTACCTTGCTGTCGTTGGACGACAAAACGGCATCGGACCGACTACAGTGGCAGTTATCTTCGCTGTCATGCCTCTGTTCGCTGTTGTCTTCAAGCCTGTTGGCGGGTTCATCGTGGACCGGACTCGCAACGTCACCGCTGTCATTCTCGCTCTGCAAGTGATCTGCACTCTTCTCTTCGGCATTGCGTTCCTTTGCCCCAGCGCCAAGTCGGAAGGCGCGATATTCAAAGGCCACCTGAACTGTTCACAAGAAGAGTTTAGTGTCAACGAAAGTGAGGGACTGGAGGGGTGTGCTGCCAGCGATTCTTTGAGCTGCACCGTGGCCACCAAGCAGCGTGTCTGGGAAGGCGTGGGCGCCCGTTTTATACTAGAAACGAAGAAACTGTTGCTAAACAACTCATCCGAGGTATGCGATCACCTCAGTGGCGAGAACTCTTCCGATACTTCTCCAAATGAGGTGAGGTGTTCGTGTAAAACTAAGCTGTTCCGAAACCTCAACTTTTGGATCTACAGTGTGTCCGCTGTGCTTGCCTTCGCGTTCGTGACCACACTGACCAACGTTGGCGACGCTGCCGTCAGCAATGCGCTGGGTTCGGACATTACGGCCTTCGGCAGGCAGCGCCTATTTGGTTCCCTCGCCTGTGGTGTGATGTCCCCGCTAGTTGGCTACCTGGTCGACAGGGCTAGCGACGAAGGCTACGCCGACTACAGGCAAGGATTTTACGTGTTCGCCGCGGGTATGTTCCTAGACATGATACTCATCCTGTCTGTCCCAAGGATGCGCACAACAGAGGTGTCGGCGAACTTCTTCAAGGACATCGCGGAGCTTCTGTCGAACACGGAGATTTTGCTGTTTACTCTTTTCACGTTCGTGGTGGGTTCAATGATGGGATTCCTCAACTCGTTCGAGACGTGGTTCTTGGAAGACCTGGGGACTCCGAAGTACCTCATAGGCCTCAGTAAGACAGTACAGTGCTTAGGCGCCGAACCGATGCTTTTCTTTTTGTCTACCTACATACTCAAGCGGATCGGCTACTTCTACTCGTATTCAGCTGCTTTTGCTTTGTTTGCCTGCAAAGCCCTCGGCTACTCCTTTCTGCGGAATGTCTGGGGCTCCCTGATCGTGAACATTATCGGTGGAGCCGTGTTCCCAATGACTTACGCTACGATGGCCGTCTTCGCAAAGAAGAAGTCGAGACCAGGAACAGCTGCTTCCATGGTTTGCGTCCTTGGAGCGACGTATGAAGGACTGGGTAAGATTGGGCTTTCGCATCAAACTTTGAAGCATTCCTAAAAGTACCCTAAGAATGTTATGATGTCCTATCTTTATTATTTAGCGATGACATGCGAAACAACGCCCACGAAATGTGCGCATCCCAAGTTATGTCGTTCATAACTTGGAATCACCGTTCTAGTCAAGAGGACTCAGTAAAAAAAAAAAAAAAAAGCACGAAGAAAAATAAACAAACAGACATGCATTTATGCTGATCGTGGGAAGCCTTGTTCAGCATAAAGCTATCAGAAATAGGAACGTCAGAGTTAGGATAGTAGCTTTCAGCGTGCGCCGTAGGCAAGGAGCTATGTTTCGTCGCTACTGTTATGTGTGACGCCGTTTGCATGACGAATAATTCAAGCTTTTGTGTTGTCAGATATCATTCGTGCTGATTATGCAAGCGTTTTCTGTTTTATCCTGTCGCTTATCTACACCAAAAAATCTCGTATATTCATTGATTAACCGGCCCTCGTGTCACATATTGTAACGGGGCATAGCGGTGGGCAATACTACTCAGCGCCATTACATATGACCAGCGACGACGACGACGAAGAAGGGGCTGGCGTTCCCTGCGCTGGCTATGTGATCGCCATATTGTAAAAACTGTAAATAGACCATTCATCGTTCTTCACCATAGTTCGTCTCATCTGCTATGTCGCCACGTTACAATATGTTCTTCATACTGATAGATATATAGCACACGAATTCGATGATTTTAGATTTACTCTGAACGAGCAATTCTTGTACACTGTAAAATTGTTTACACCCTTATTGTCTATATAACACCCTTAAACCCTATAAAAACAAAAAAACACCCTTCAAAATGGTGTAATTACCCTAAAACACTCTTTAAAAAGATGTATTCTTGTGTTTTTGCTAGGGTGCAAGGGTGTTATAAAGGACAGAACACTCTAACGGGTGTCTTATTTTGTTTGTTTTATAGTATAGTGTAAGGGTGTTAGGTATACAGACAGTGATTTACACCTAAAGTGGTGTCAATCATTTTACAGTGTGCAGGAGCCGAAACTTCTCCTTTCACGAGAAAATTTCCGCCAGAAAAGCGACCAGAACATAATGCTGCGTCGAAAGCAGAAATTGTTATTCACCTTAGCTGAACGACTTCAGGAAAACTATATTATCGACCAAGCAGATAAGTACCCTAGTGTCACCTTTGAAAGGACACTGCAGTGAGTTGTAAATATTGCCGAATAACCTTATCGTAATCAAGTGTTGAATGTAGGCCATGTTCCTAGCTTCTTGGGCCGATCTAGGCGCATTTTAATTTTAAACAGAAAAGTCGTTGAAAGAGCCGTTCCCCTCGCATTATTCTTACCAATTTTCTGGCGTCGGTCATGACTCCACACCACCAATTACTGGTGTGCTTAACCAATACACACCGTGTATGAACAAACAAGATGTCATCACTAAGCATGAAATTGATTAAAAATCTGTATTGTGAAGGCTGAGATAGCATGAAAGTACATTGGGAAACATTGAGACGCCATTGCGCTAAATGGTGTTTTTTCGCCTACCGCCAACGGATAAACTGATAAACTGAGGCCCTGAATACCGCTGAAGAGTAAAATAACGAAGTACACTGTTTAATTGGCGCACAGTGCAGCATATAAATAAGGCTCAACTGCACAAATGCATTTTACTGCCTCTGTTAAAACAGCCTAAGGAAACCACAAGTAAGATACCTTAGCGAATCCTCTCTGGATTCTCGGCTCTACATAGGTTGCGAAATTCCTCAGATTGCGGAATAATTTCTCATGTTCCATTTCTTTCCTGCATATGGACAATAATTATGGGATGTAAATTGGACTGTGATTGTCTGTTTCTGTGCCCCATTGCATCTTGGACGTGCCTTAAAGGAGCCATGAAGACAACATAGAAGTTTGTGTCATTCAAAAGATTTCGTATTTTATAGTGCCCCCAGCGCTTGTCCGGATGCAAACGATGCTTTATTCACTGAGAAATTAAGTCATTTAAGTTAAAATTTTTATTTTCCCGCTAAATCATGTGTTTTCGTGGTCTGCAATGACATCTGCCGATTGGAAAGCCTTGTTTACTGTTAGTGAACCTAGATGGCGCCACCATACCATGGCAAGCGGTTTTCTGCCTTTGGTTTGTTTTTGACCGCATTTAAATCTGGCTTGTTTTTGTTCTGAGAGAAAATAATCGCTTCGTGAAACGTAGTGCTCTCTCGACAAATACGGTCACGTAAGACACCGTTGCTTGCGTCAATCGGCCAGTGTCGTTTGAGACAACCCGAAAGCCCCGCAGTCCTGTGCAGCTAAACCAAGCATAGTGCGCGCAGTACCAACTGCCGTGCGCATCGGTACTTCTATGTTTACTTGTGCTTTCGTAACTTACACTGTTTGTCCCACCATTCTTACGGCTTTAAAAAGAATTTGCCCTTAATATAAGCGCAAATAGCTCGTTCGCCTAATTTGCGTTTGCTTTTGCCGCCCTCCGCCAATCGCAGAGCTGGCTGGTATGACATCACAGATTCTGTTGCGGGAAACGAGCTGTAGGTCGCATGACCATTCCCTTTTTTTCCTAATTATGTAGCTTATTTGAGCGAAGTTTACGTTAAAAGTGGTGTGAATATGATTTAACGAGGTAATCTTTTGAATGAACCAAAGTTGTGTTTTCTCTTCATGGCTCCGTACATACATACCGTAAAGTTCCGGAAGAACACCCACCCAAAGTACAGAGATATCAAGTGAAAAATACGGGACGGGCGATCTTTCGCGTCAGGGGCGAAAAACTAGAAAACGAAGTGGCCGCACCACCAACCGAAACCGCGGAGATAACCAAGAAAAAGTACCAGATGGGGAACTTTTCGGCTCAAGTGCGGAAAGGATAAAAAAGTGACCACGTCAACACATGAATAGATGATTCGCGTTTATTTTGTTCGCTCATCGGTGCTAAAGCCATCGGTTTTAGGGTGTGGGAGATCTTTGGGGTCTTTTAATAAATTGAATATTTCACCCCTAAAGGGGGGTGGGCAGTGTTTCGTGGGTGGACGTTCGCTCGGAAGTTTACGGTGGTTTGTTCGATTCCACTGTCATTTCTCATACCCTCTATATTCATTCCTTTCTTTGTCCCTCGTGTTCTTACTCCAGTGGGAAGTAGCAGGCCTAAGGTCAGTCTTTCAGGCCGACCTCTTCTTCTTTCAATAAGCGTTTACTCTCTCTCTCTCTCTCTCTCTCTCTCTCTCTCTCTCTCTCTCTCTCTCTCTCTCTCTCTCTCTCTCTCTCTCTCTCTCTCTCTCTCTCGCTCTCTCGTTATGATAATAATGACGATTATGGAGTTCTGTCTCCGCTTCATAGGTTCTGCAGCGGGCAGCTTACTCGGTGGCATCGGCATCGACACGGTCGGAGGGAGGCAGACATTTCGATACCTCGGATTCGTGGCCGTGGCTAGCTCGATCCTCTGTGCGTTGGGTTACTGTGTCCTTAACGCTACCAAAAGTCAAGCCCCAGGTAAATTCATCGCTAAACTTGATCACTGCTGCCAGAATCAAGCGGGTCGCCACCGAACGTGTCTTTCTCCATTTCAGATGGTACGTTGAGGGTGCCTGTTGCGACAGTTTCCGGTGACGCGGCAGAAATGCTTTTGCTGCAATCCACGTCACAGAAGCCTACGGCGTGAGAGCGCGAGCGTGACGAGACTGCGGCTCTTGAATGTGCGTGCAGTGCGAAGTGAAATGACGCCTGGTAGGGTTTCAAATAAAGGTCGCCTCGAATTATTTGCCACAGCCTTGTAGTAACACAGTGGCACAACGATATAGCGTACGTCTCTCAACGGGTAAGTATTTTGGCTGTGTCACGAGTTGTCGGGGATCAGCAGCGTCTATTAACGCTCGCATTGTTGATAATCAATGCAAAACCGCGTCACACTTTGTGAAGCACCACACCTTCGGGGCGCTGCTTATTTATGCTGGCGCGAGCGCCAGCAGCGACGCCCGGGCAGCTTTTATCGTGATGGAAAAGTAAATCTTTACGGTGCGCTATTCTCAACACTTTGCGCTCCTCCGTCCACCTTAGCGTATACCTGCTAACTAAACTGTCGGCTGAAACTGAAGCCAACTAGTGATTGCCCAAGTTGACCTCTTTCGGTCAATTTTGCTGCTGACACCCTATACACCTTAAGGCACACCATACGCTGTGGAAATCCCGAGCTCTCTCGTGCTTGCTTGGCACAGCGGGGTTCTCCAATTGTACACTATTGCGAAGTTGTTTAGTGCCGACGAGCACTGAACGTTGAATAGGGTAATTACATGCTTTTTAAAATTAAATGTTAAAGGAAGATGCCTCGGCTCAAGGCGGGGTTTTCGGCTTGGCCTAACGCACCCTCTCATCTGCTAGAGTTTTGTCTTACTGCCTTTTTTTTTCTCTCTGCCATGCTGGGTAGAAGGTTTGTCAGAATATTGCGAGTAGTGCAAATATAGCGCTGTTTAAAAGAGACCGTCTCTACCAGTCAGGGTGCGACGTGATGCCGGATTCATCAAAGCGTCGGAGCAGGCTGCACGCCGCGGTTCCAGACTTCCTGGTCACTCGGGTGTCGGTACTCATCCAACGTTGAAGAACCCCAGGTGGTCAAAAGTAATCCGGAGCCCTCCACAACGGCGCGCCTCGTCGCAGCTGCGTCGGCGCGTTAAAGCTCATAATCAATCAATCAGCCCGTCATCCTCCGCCGGCATCACATGTGTATGTAACAGCAACCGACAAGCGTTGCCTTTGGGATCTTCCACAACACCTATGTCATTCAGCAGATGTTGCGCGACCCGGGGAAGTCAGGCCAAGTCTTGACCACCTCCCGGGCCCCGGTGGTCGCGGCGGACCTCTGGGCCTTCATTCACCCCCAATACCTGATCCCGATGGACAAAATAACGTTTTCCTTCCTTCCTTACTTTCTTCTCGGTGACGGGGTGTGCCCGCCCTCGTGTTCCGTCACAGGAGCACGATTTGACACGTCGGGGAGCCCGAAACGTTTAATGCGTAGCATTTTTTTTTCCGAGCACCCACCACAGCCAGGACCGTGTAACACCCTGCATTTCGACAACAATGCAGGACTGGCGGAAGTAATATATTTAATATTGTGATAGCGTGAATGGAGATAATTGGTCGAACAGAATTTTTGAAAACCAGAATAAGAAAAATAAAAAGAAAAATAATATTTTCACAAAAATCACCCGACAAAACAAGAAACACAGGTCACTGACCAAGTCAAAAACAAATTTACGTTTCGGGAGCGCTACGGCTCTCTTGTTCAAGATTATGAACAAGGGAGCCGTAGCGCTCCCGAAACGTAAATTTGTTTTTGACTTGGTCAGTGACCTGTGTTTCTTGTTTTGTAGTATGCTACCTGACCAGACGGTATGCCGTCCAACCATCGACTTCAAAAATCACCCGACGAAATCAAAAATAGGTATCTTATACATATCTTTCCAAAACCGAATAATAAACAAGAAAATTATGCGAAACAAAGTTGGAAATACGAATAAAAAATAGTGGAAGCACACCAACCCTGCGCTACACCTTGCATCCGCGGAAAATACACAATTGGTGAAATAAATCCACTTAATCGCTGTAAGTTTACATCACTGGCGAAACTAAATAAAAGAAAACTTAAAACAATAAAATAATCCAAGGTCATTGGTTATCCATCGCCACATCTTGCTGTAAAAAAATTCAAAATCTGGGCACGCTGTATGCTACGCATTAGAAAACAGTTCTCTGAATTTCTGCAGATTTTTTTCCCGATGCCTCACCTACGGTAGTTCACTAATATATATCGAAGTTGCCATTACTATTGCACAATAAAACAAAATAAAATAAAGTAAGTGCATATGGAGTGTTGTATTGCCATATTCAGTATTATCTTGGAATTACGAACTGCTCTACAAACTATTCCTTTAGGCTCGGAAACATAATTGGAAAAAGTTCTTAACCGCTTCGTATTTGACTTCTTAGAAGTGAATACTACAGACCATGGTGTGCTGCGAACGTCTGCCTAAGCTTCCCTAAATTGGCAGATGAATCAGACCATTTCAGAGATAACATTGTGAGATCTTTCCCAATATTTAGTTCACGATGTATTTTTTTGCTGTGTTTGAGCCTCCAGATACTTCCGCGTACCACGCTCTTGTTTACGTAAAATCGCCTACTAGAAGCGCCGGATGATGCATTGGGAATTGTTCGCATTTTTTTGAAGAGAGGTAAGTAAAGCAAAACATGAAACAGGAATGTCGGCACCATAACAGGGCTGCAACATGACTGCAAAATGCAGCTGTGCCCGCATGAAGCGATTGCAGTTATTGACAATTCCTTCGGTGATATTCTGCGAGGCAGGTGCCGCGTTTTTTATACATTTTTAAGCGCACATGAAGCGTTATGGCACACGCACAAATGTTTTTGAGGGGTGTTCATCGCGCTATGAGAGGTCGTGATACAAACTCTTCGGTACGTTTTGGAGCGCAGCCATACATGGGAAACATCTGAGGCTGGTAGAAATGGGAGTTATTTTTTCGCAGGTGCATCAGAACTGGCGCTGCCTAAGCCGGATACCATGTAGATTACGATACTGATGATGATATTGTTGGCGATTTATAGATTGACTGGTTTGTGAAAATTAAAACGGTTTAATCACTGGAAAAACTTGCTTACATGCTTGGCACAATTTGAGGATCGGGAGAAACAGGTCTTCCTACAAACATACAAGACAACTGACTGTGGTTGACCCCGCACAGTTAAAAGGCTCAGCCGAATTAAATCGTACACCGAACAAAAATAACAAAAAAACAGTTAATTTACTCAACATATTCAACAAATTTTACTCAACATAGTATTTTATATCCTTTCTTCGTTTTCTTTTTGTTTTGTTTGTAAGCATGTGCAGCTTTCCCGCTCATGGCTGTCCTTTCAACAGCGATTACTTTGCCGTTATTTAGCGTAATGTAAAGTTATTTTGCGCAGCTAATATTGGGGGTGAAAACTTTCTTTGCGCACAGTTTCAAGACTTGCACGTTTTGCGGCTAGGTTCCTGAGCCATGGAAACTATCCCATAGTAATGCATGGGGAGTAAGATTTGACAGCGAATTGCACATAAACTATTCAGAATCCTGGAAAGTTCTTCTAATGTTTTTATCTTCACGTTGACGTCTTGCTTTGTGCCAAATATCACTTTCCTAAAGTACTTTTCCCAGGTTCCTGAGAGATCGGAATTTTAAGCGAGAAAGCTGGGTATGGGTACTGCCAAATGGCTGATCACGGTGATGACAGCGGACATCGAAGACAAGCATGTGAGCTTGATGCAGAGCTTGCGTCGAAAAATAATATCCGGCTGTCGTTCTTTGATGCCAGCCAGAGTCAATGACTTCTCCTGTCCTGCATTTCCCTCCGAATGTGAAGGCTTCGAAAGGACCGTAACCCTTCAGTACCCTTCACCCCTCTGCGTACGCCCCCGTATTCCCGTAACCAGACAGGCTGACACTGAGTTCGTTGAATTATCAAAGGTATCCGACAAGGTTCACACGGAAAGCCAACACAAAAGTTAGAAAACTTCGCCATCCTCCTGCTTTGGGTAAGCAGGTTCATATGTATTTTAAAGACTGCAAACAATGTGCTGAAATTTTTGAAAAATGCTCCAAGTGATTTTCACATTACGTCTGGTACCCCACGAGGAAGTAATCTGCGACCACTTTCATTGCTCATTTGTAAAAATGATTTGGTTGGTGTTATTCCGTCGAACTATTTAGGTATGACTGCTTTTTTTTTTTTTCAGAAATGTTTGCAGTGAATGGGATCATATTTCAATTCAACAATCCACCGGAAAAAGAGTTCGTGGTTAATGAAAAGCCAGTTCTAGAATGCGGTAACGTCCCTGGTAGTCCCATTCCTTGAATTTCATTTTGTGACGTCATAACCCGCGCTTTTTAAAAACGCTAGCCTACCCGTTTTATGCATTTACCCTCCTGACCAACTCTCACTCCCTTTCCACAAGCAGGACGATCAGCAGCGGGAGTTGATGTTACGTTTTTTTTTTCTGGAGGAAGGCTTCATCACCGACTTCATCCTGACATAAATTTTTACACTAAAAATTTTCCTTTGCTCCATGGCGACAAGACACCGGAGGTAGGAGCGCAACTCGGTATTATTTTTACAAAAACATAATTCTAGACAACTTCCCAACATTTCTTCCTCAGCTCTACTGAACTTTTAATTCCTCTAAAAAAATTAAAAGAACTAACGACCCTTCGTCTAACGACAACGATGGTTGAAATAAATGCTCAGCTTTCTCGTGAGAGATCCGTTATCTGTCGCTGGGATTGTAGGGGTTCACAGAGATTTGGTGACGGGGCGGTCGCCATGAGTGGAACCAAGAAAGCTTCGTTTTAAATCCAATCTGCTTCAGTCGTGTCGGAATGACGCGTTGGGATAGACGTCGGCTTCATAACGCGAGGGACCCAGGTTCGATTCTGACCACGGGAAGTGTGTTTTTTTAAGTGCAGAGCACTTTATGGGCTCGCCTTGTCGTCTTAGCTCGCTAACGGTCGATGCGACTGCCAGAATCAGGCGGTGCAGCGAGATAGCGGACCCAAATAGAGCATTCTCTCCCTGCGTCAGGGAGTCACGCTGAAGCTTCGAAAACCACGCGGGTTATATAGTCGTAACCGTTCGAACCTCGTGAACCGCTGGCGCTTGTCATACATCTCGCAAAGAAAACTGCAGGTACATTTCAGGCAAAATATGTGTATGTAACCGACAGCCCCCGCGTTCATTTGGTTAGGAACGCTCGTTGGGTTGGTTTTTACGATATATACAGGGTGTCCCATCTATCATGCACCAAGATTTTAAAAAGGGTAATGGCGTAAATCGGAGAAAACCTAGCGCATAACGTTTGCAGTACTGTGGAGAATCGGGCAGCATTTGTTCGTTAATGAGACCTAACTAATTAATTGTAATTAATTATCTAACTCTAGCAGTACTGCCCTAATCACTAAAGTGTCAATGAGGCACTTGTAGGTACCCACGAGAGGCATCTAACTGCGGTATTTTCAGCGACGAACTTATAGCGTACACAATTATTCTGACTGATAAAGAAAACCCGAGAAATATGAAGAACACCACGTGACGGCGCCTCCGCGCGCATCGTAAAGCAATGCCCTCAAACAGGCTGCCTCTGAGTTAGCTAGAATGAAATAAACAAAAGAAAAAAAGAAGAAATCGCGACGGAGTTTGTGTCTTATCTGCACACGCGCCACGAGAATCTTGTTGTTGCTGCTCCTTCCATGCATTGCAGTATTAAGGTGATGCGTTGTCTGTTCGGGCGCGTGACAGGCGAAGCAGTTGCTTTCAATCAGCTTACTTGGGGACGCTGCTTTACAGTGCGCGCGGAAGCGCCATATTTTTCATATTTCGCGAGTTTTCTTTATCTGCCAGAATGAATGAGTACGCAATTAGTTCGTCGCTGAAAATACCGCAGTTAGATGCTCCTCGTGGGTACCTACAAGTGCCTCCTTGCCACTTCAGTGATTAGGACAGTAATTCTCGAGTTAGATAATTAATTACAAATAATTAGTCAAATCTCATTAACGAAAAAATTACTGTACGCTTCACCACAGTACTGCAAACATTATGCACTAGGTTTTCTTCGAGTAACGCCGTTGCTGTTTTTTTTAAATCTTGGTGCATGATAGTTGGGACACCCTGTATAGTGAGCGAAAAAAGCGGCCGCGCAAGAAAAAATTTGCCGCGTATCTGCTCCTTTCGTTGCAAATGTCGACAAAAGACGATAGTCTTTGTTGAATTTTGCCAAGTAAATGCCTCCCTTTGCATTTCCCGCTCACCTCTCAAAGGTTTGTTCAAGTCAATTTAAATTTACCGTGTTCTACTGCTCCCGGGCGGGTGCCTCAATGCCAGCGCTGCCGTGTACGGCGGAGGCGGGCGTGAATTGAGTCGCCTTACTACAACGTTTATAGAACCATGTTGCCCTTCTCCACGTGCGTTCCAAGCGGAACGTGGAACCTATCATTGGAACGTTTCGTTTCTCTTGATGTTTGATTCCTTAAATACCGCTATAGGAGTGCTGGCAACAGCAGGCGACGATTTTCTGCAATTAATGTAGTATTTCATTTGCTATAGCAAAAACCAAGCATTCATAATTTTTTAAAATAAAGGAACACTGCAGATATCACTCATGTATTGATTTTACGCCTCATATTTGCGTAATGTCTTGTTTTTGTTCAACAGTTTTGGCAAGTATGAGCGTTAACACCGCACTTAGACGTTTAGATTTGGCTGTGAGTATATAGACTATATTGCGCAGATTTTGTTTCACTTTGGCCGGGTGGCTGAATTGAGCCACAGACAGACTCACAAACAAACAGACAGACAGTCCAAAATTTCTGTGTTTAACTAGCCCAAGAGAGACTATCGCCTTTAAAAAATGGCGCGTTCGAAATGCCGCAGAAAGGCTCCAGCCGCGCAAGAAAAAAAATTACGTGTTCGAAATGACGAGAAACAGCTCCAGCATACGAAATTAAAGCAAGCGCAAAAAGAACAAAACTCCCGTTGGCTCAGTTTCAGGCAGGGGGTGCGCGGGCACTGCGAAGGCGGGAAATTTCAAATGCATTGGGTGGCAGCAGTGAGCGGATAACGGCGCTGCAGCCGATTATGGCGAATCACTGCTCTGCACTTCCGACAGCTTTCACATTGAGTGGAATGGCTTTAATTTTTTCTCGAGGGGCTTGATGTGTATTGGCTTATCATCATCATCGTTTTGTCTAAACCCATTGTGTAAAGTAGGCATTCCTGCAGTGCGTTTTCGCGACGGGATGGTTTCCATCAATGAGGCATTGAAAGCTTCGCTTTAAAAACACCTCTGAAAGTACAACAATTTTAGTCTGCGATAGCTGTAATAGATCGAAGCCACAATACGCAGAGCACGCTTCAGTTACATGGTGCGCACATACTAGAGAGATATCGTGCAACGCAAGACAATCCGACGAAAAACGGTTAGGTTCATTTTCGGTGAATGATGCGAAATGATTAAACTTTTACGTAACTTCCCTTCAGCAACCATAACATTGGATTCTGAAGAAGCATACAGCCTCGTTTAATGCGCATTTTTTGACCGAATTACTACAATCGGAAATCGTTTTCTCTCTGAGAATTGTACAGATTAGTATTCTGTCGTCGCCACCCCCCCCCTCCCCCCAAGATTACAGTTTGAATTTTACAGAGTTTGTAAAAGCACTGTTATCTCTCTGTTAACGATAGACTTATCCTTTGTTTTCTGACCATCAATTTTGTGAAAGATTTGAATGCTTGTGTTTTTCCAAGTGTTTTTCTTAATCACGTATAACACACGAAGCTTTATCTTTCTTCTGCTACCATTTTCCCCCTCGTGATTATATGATATTCTTTCCCGCAGCACTGTTACAACAATAAATAAACAAATCTGCGATGCATGGAGGCATGTGAGTTCTTCCACGCAGGTAACAGCTCCCCATGAAAGCACTGCTGTCAATCAGCCCTGAGTCCGTACAGGATTGTGGGGTAATTGGGCCGACACTAATAACCCAGAACAACGAGTCACAGGCGGCTACCCCACCTTATCGCTCGCGCTTGCCTCAGTTTCCCAAGAATTACCATGGGTGAAGTCACGTTTAACCTCGGCGAGCTGTCACGACCGCAAAGAGCCGTCTGTATTTTTCTTGCTCCTCTCACTTATCGCGCACATCTTGGCATTTGCTTCGGGACAACAGACGGAGGAGCTCCATTTCGGCGATTAGCGGCAATTGATAAGATGCCGCCTTGTAAAGCAATTAGAGACTGCAGTTCTACAGCTGGACCACCAAGACTTCTCTCGCGCCGCTCCCGACACCCTGGAAAGCTTGGAAACGGGTGAGCGACATGGTTTCTTAGCACTTGCACGTCGCGCCTTCGCCTTGGTCGCGTAACGTTCATCGCTGTGGTGTGCTCTAAAGGAAGAGAAATAGGAACTGAAGAAGATGAGGAAGCTATACAATATTTGTATTTCTACACTTGGGTGCATCTGTTATCAGTGTAATCGTTTTTTTTTTCTTTTACATCTCCGTTTCTCAACTGGTTCCCGCTGTTAATCACTCAACCACACCAAATCAGAATCAGAATCAGAAAAGGATTTTATTATGCAATGGATAGATTACAAAATGTTTGTATACAGAAGGAGGTCCCATAGGATAATATTTCCGCTTTCTTCAATTGGAATTCCGATCATGCGACCACCAGTCCTCGTTTTTACGCGCCGATTGTTGCCTACATATCCGTACGTGGCGTACGCTAGGGCGGAATATTACGTAAGGCTGTGCAAAGCTTTGATGGCCACGTGCCCAATTTGTGTCAAACAGGTCTATTTATTGGCCGCCGAACACACCAGACACGGAGAAACAATGAAATATGTCTGATATTTCATCTTTTTCAGTTGCAGTCTGAGCAGCGGTCATGCTGCGACCGTCTTTCCGTGAAAATAGGGCGTAACTCATGGCGGGTTCGCACGCAGTAGCTTACTTTAACGGCTCTGACGCAGCGTACTAAATTTTTTGGTACTACGTTTCAATATAAGTTCTATATAGCTAATGCAAGTGGTACTTAGAAGTGGAACTGTATTTTTTTTACGTATCGAGTAGTACGTAAGGATACCCCGAGAGGAATACTGAAGGTCAATAGCACATTCCAAGGGACACCTGCCTTGTGCGGTTGAAAACGACACCCCGGATACCAGTGCGCTGTGCACAACCATCCCAGGAAGACTCCCTGGGACGAAAACAAAAACAAGTAAGACTTATCCTAAATGCCAATGCAGGCATTGCACATGATATTCAGGTCTTAACAAGGTCAAGGGCAGTAATCAGAAAATGGTAAGGAGCAGAACAAAGTTCGGTCACCGGAAGGAGAAGATGAAAATAATTAACAAAAAGAGACCTAACTTACCGTCAGTAGTGCAGGGATTCAAAAAGATTCCCCCTGATTCCCAGAACAAATTTGAGGCCTTAATCGGAAAAAATGATGACTTCGTATACATACTGTGTGATAACCTGATAACAAAAAAATCACAGTTGGCAGCAGCTGCAGGAAGAAGAGAACGTAGGAAAGAAAGAAATAAACTGACTAAGAAAACAAAGAACGTAAATAAAGAAAGGTATATAGACTAACAAAAAAAAAAGAACTTATTGCGGAACGCAGAATTATAAAAGTGTCTGGGACAGCAGAAGAATCCCACGGGGTTGTCGAGATTGGTTAGCAGAAGTAAGGATAGTGGCGTTCATGCTTACCGTAGAGATTAAAAAAAAAACGTTAAAACGAGTAGGAAGTTTAAGGGTAACGAAGAAGAAGCTTGCTATTTGCAAAGACAATCTATGCACGTAGAAACAGAACTGGTAACATTACGAGCTATGGGGCCGGGATAATGGAAGTAGCAAAAAGCAAAGCGCAACTGATTCGAGCAATCTAAAAAGTGATAAAAACTAATGAAGTACCGGACGATTGGCGTAAGAGCAGGATGAAGCTGATCTATCAAGGTAAAAGAGACAGGGCTGATGCCAACTCGTACAGTATTACAGTTACCTCAGTGACATACAGGCTGGAAATGCAAGCCATAAAAGCGGAACTACAAGCGTTGATAGAGGGGAATGGCTTACTGGGAGAACTGCAACATGGATTCAGACGAAGCGGGCGCTTAGAGGACAACCTATTTGTTCTAACCCAATGCACGGAGGTGCCAAAAGCGGCCGTTATGGATATCATGTCTGAATATAAAGCGAGCCTACGACAATGTAGATACAGAACTTCTATGGAGCCTGCTTGAGTGGGAGGGATTAGGTTAGGGCTTTATAGAGCTGCTGCAGAGAATTTACAATGAGAACGAGGTGAAAATTACCTGGGAGGACCTAAGGGCACCGAATCGATAGTTATAGATATTTAAACCAGTGTTGTCTTTTGTCTCCATTGCTGTTCATGCTGTACGTGGCAACATTAGAAAAAAAGTTTGAAGACAGTGAAATGGGTTTCAATTTATGTTATATCCGCAAAGGACAGTAAGTGGAACAACATATCTCGGGTCTGATATATGCAGATGACATAGTACTATACCAGCAGATAGCGACCAGTGTCTGCAACAGCTCACAGATATGTGCGGGGAAGAAGCCAGTGAGCTGGGGTTAGGGTTTAGCACAGCAAAGTCTGGAGTTATGGTCTTTAATGACGCCGCTCGTAAGGATACGGTATTCGTTCAACAAGCAATAATACCGCGGGTAATGAAATACAAATATCTGGGCGTTTGCATAAACGAAGGCCAGGCCTATCTAAAAACGCATAAGGAGTATTTAAGAATGAAATGAAAACGAAACGCATCTATCATGAAGCAAAAAACACTATGGGGATATAACAAATAAGAAATAGTGAGATGAATCTGGTATGGTGTAATGGTACCGGCACGCACCTTTTCAAACGCAGTAGTGTGTGTCAAATCAGATATTCAATCAGGGCTAGAAGTGAACCGGAGGGTGGTAGGTCGATTGGCATTAGGATCCCACAGTAAAACAACAAATGAGGCACTGCAGGGAGGCATGGGATGGGCCTCCTTTGAAGTGAGAGAAGCGCAGAGCAAAATATGTTTTGAAGAACGACTTAGAAATATTGATTGCCAGAGATGGGCGGCCAGAGTGTTACCGTATCTTTACATGAAAAGCGTGGGCACATAGTGGAGAAAAGAAACCAAAAGGCATAGGACAAATTATATGAAACATGGAAGCGCAGGGGAAACGACCAAGGCAATAAAATATGAAGATGAAGAATCAAAGACAGCGACCTGGAAAAAGAGGATGGACGCAAAGAAGAGTTTTGATATCTACAGAATCGGGAAGCGGGACATCATGAGGGAAAAGTTCTTTGATAAGTGCATGGCTTTTTGAAGCCCGAGCGAGGTGCTTGCGGACAAAAAACGCTTTTCCGCGTGCCGATACAGGAAGAACTGTGCACAGGTTAAGGCAGGGAGCCAGAAAACATGCACATATTGTAACAGAGTGCAAAGGTATCCGTCCAATCCTCAGTGAGGGAGACATCCAGCTTCCAGAAGCCCCTAGCTTTAGGGTTAACGGAAAAGTGAATTGGAAAGCAGTAGAGGTTAGCAAAAGAAGGTTAGAATGTTGGTGGGGAAAAGAGCAGAAAAGAATCTGGGACGACATACGAACAAAGAAGTGAGATTAGCACAAAAATTCCGTAAAGGCTTTGTTTAAATGACGAGGTGATTGCACAGTGGCGTTAAGACTAGGTCGCTGTGCAACGCCACCCCGTTACAAATGGGAAGCCGATAAGCACCATCATCACCATTAAGGACAACTTAGGCCAGCGCAACGAGCCTTGGAAACAAAGATAACAGAAGGGACGCTTAATTATGTAGGAAACGAGCCTATCTGGTTAGGGAACAATCTCCGATGTAAAACATCATAGCTCAAATTAAGAGATGGTTTTGGGCTGGATGTGCAATGCGGAGAATTGACACGAGGTTGGCCATTTGGGCAACAGAGTGACTGCTGGGAGACGGGACTTGAAGCAAAGAAAAACGATTATTCGATAGAGGTGTCAAGTAAAGAAATTGCAGAAATTCTAAAGGGGGGCATTGCGGGACAAATGCGCAAGTGTCTCTGCTGATACTCCGAGCCAATTTAAAGTCGGCTTCACTGCTATACACAAACGCGTTGCTGTGAATACATTTTGGGGAGCTATTTAAGCAGTTGATATCGAAGTATGAAGGCCCCGAAGCATTTTATTGAACACCTCCATAACCCCCCTTGTATTTGTATAGGGCGCTATACACAAAGTTGTACATTACAAATGCTTTAAATTTTTTTTCAAGGGAAATACAAGCAGGCCTACGTGAAAATACCAAGGCCCTGGGCGTTTTAATATTATCATTTTAGTATGCGGCGAAAATGTGACGCATGCGGCTTTACAGACTGCCAGCTAGACAGACGGGTTTCCTTGAGCAAGCATAGAAAGCATTAAGAAATTCGGGGCAAAAAATGTATTCAGACATCGCAGGTTAGGAGTGGCTGGAAGTTTTGGGAGAAACATTTGCCATGCCGTGGACGCAAATATAACTGCTGCTGCTGCTGGCTGCTGACGACGACGATGACGACGATGATGATGATGATTAAGATGGTTGTTGTGGTGCCTCCAGAAAGAGGATAGTCTGTCTGTGGGTCGTTCACCTAAACAGGCTGCTTCAACGTAATCTCACATAACCCGAGCAAACTTACACCAGACCTGGCCTAACCTAAACCAAATCTAAAACTAATTTAAACCAATCCTAACATAATCTGACTGAACCTAAACAGGTTTTTCTGAATCTTTTTTTTTTTAATTCAAAGCACCCTGATGCGACGGAACGACCTACGAAAAAACTCTCCCTGTTCTTGCTGCTGTTGCTATTGTTGGCGGTGGTGGTGGTGGTGGTGGCGACAATGATACTCGAGCTATATGCTTTCAAGTAAACAATACAGAACTTTTACTTTTGCTGTAATCCGACCTAATAACATAATTTAGGGCTGCTTTCTCGCTACCACAAAAAATATAAAAGTAACTTCAAAAGTATTACACTAGTGTCAAAAATAGCTCAATTACTTCTGGTACCAGGCAATTTCAACTCTACCGAAATTGTATTTTGACTCGAAGCTCAGTAACCTCGAACAGGCGTATTTTCCTTCCCCTTTTTTTTTTCGCTGTTTTCAGGGCACAAGTCTTCAGTTGAGCCCGGTGAGCGCGCTGTGAGGGAACCAAAGGGATACCTTGCGGCAGAAGAGGATTCGTCATGTTCGCTTTCATCGACCCAAGTCTGCTACCCATTAAAGCTCACTACTTCCTCTACGTAGCAGGTAATCGTCCAATGTACAGGCTTACTGCGCCCGATTACTTTCCTGCAAACCCCATAATTAAGAAGGGGGACATGGCAACCGACGCGTAACTGTTACGCAACAGGTGGTCCCCTTGAGAATAATTACTGCGGACACAAGTTAAGTTTGTGTTGCCATTCAGCGCAGTACACGAGTAACCGTTTGAAAGCGATGAAAACTGCCGTTACCCAAAAAAATCCAGACGAGTTTCTTGGTTAGGCAACCACTGGTACTACTTTGCGCTGTCCATTTTGTTGACATTTTTTAATATTGTGTGCCTTAGGTTGCTGCCGACGAATTTTCACGGGGATTAATTGCCGTATTAAGCATGACGAGTGAACCATCAGAGACTTTTTGCTTATCGGGTCGCTAAGGCAGGAACTTCCCACGCAAGTTCTTAGTAATGCACACGAAAACAACCTATAGGTAGAAAGATCTCGAACAGATCAATAGAAATTCACGTAAAAGTCGATTGTAAAGAAAAACGTGATGTCAAAGCTAAACCGTTTTGTTAATTGTCGTCGTAACGCGAGTAATTCCGTAGCGACAAGCGGGATGAACAAAGATCGTCTTTCCCGGCCTTTATCAATGAGCGGTCATCCAGCGCGCGCGTGTTCCATACCAACCGCCCGCCAACCATGAATAAAACGTGGGTTAGGGGGTGCGTAGACGGGCTTCGCGTTTAAAACCTAGATGTATCGATACGAACTCGCCCGACAGCCATTTCAACGTTCTGTACTCTTACTCTCTTTCTACGTATAAATAAACATGACTTGTCATTTTCGCGCAGCTCAAGCCAGCGTGCTCCCGTATCTTGCCGCCATGGGAAGGCACAACGGCATACCGGAGTCCAACATCGCCTACATATTCGCCCTTATCCCTATCGGGGCCATCTTCGTCAAGGTCTGCTGCGGCTACATCGCGGACAAGACTCAGAATGTTACCGCCATACTTCTCGTTCTTAACGTCGCTCTGCTAGTGTCCGACGGTATGGTGTTCTTCAGCGGAAGAGTTCAAGACAAGCCACATCCACCCGTCGCATACCTCGAATGTCCCGTAGGCAATCTGACGCTTGCCGATCCTTTCGTAAACTGCACTGACCCGACGCCCTACCAATGCAGCCTGGAAAATTGCACTCAAAACCTTCCCAGCAGAAATTTCAGCATTTCCGTCTACGGCAACGTTTCAGAAGCGACCGGCGACGCCATCTGCCCGGTGCCGCGAGGGAACGGCACGAAATCCTCCGACGTCGCGACCCAGGTCTGCCGCTTTGTTTGCGCGTGCCACGAGGCTAAAGACAATAACGTGAACTTCAGTTTGTACGTAATATTTGTTGCCATCGCGTTCATGACCGGCGCCAGCGTGTTTGTAACCACGGACGCGGCCGTATGCGAAAAGCTTGGCGACCGGGCCAACACCTTTGGCAAGCAGCGGATCTGGGGCACCATCAGCTGGGGCATCTGCAGTCCCATTGTGGGAATCGTGCTGGATGCGGCCAACGCGGCAACGGACAACCGTGCCGGCTACACGCCGTGCTTCTACATCTTCGCCGTGCTTCTCGTGATGGACATTGTCCTACTGCATTGCACGCCGCGCTTGGTGATGGGAGCTCGATCCACGAGCTTCTTCAAGGACATCAAGACCATCTTCGGGGGTGTCGAGGTCATGGTCTTCACCCTGTGGACGTGCTTCACCGGTGTGTTCTTCGGCGTTCAAGCTTCGTACAACCCCTGGTTTCTGGAGGACATCGGAGCACCGAAGCTGGTCATTGGACTCGGCTATGCAATAATGACTTTGCTTGTTGAATTTCCGCTACTCTTCGTGGCGGACAAGATCCTGATTCGGATTGGCTACTTCTGGTCGTACTGTCTGTCGTTCGCGGCTTCCGCGATAAAGCTGATCGCCTACTCCTTCCTTGTCAACCCCTGGCACGCGCTGATCATCGACATAGTCGGTGGTGCGTCCTTTCCCCTGGCCTTTGCTTCGATGACGGTCTTCGCGAGGGAGAACGCACGCCAGGGCACGTCGGCGTCCGTGCTCTGCGCCCTCAACGCCTGCTTCGAAGGAGTCGGTTCGTAAAGTTTTTCGCACCAAAATTCACCTTGAATGTTGATTTAGCAATGCTAAATTAGGCCAGATGGCAGTTACATAAGTGTTGGAGGCTAGGTGCTTGCCGGGGTACGTAAGCGATTTTATCGAAAATCTTCTCCAATGCTTACTGACCGCATTTGTGCAGCTCTCGGTATGTGCCGGTCGACGTTCAGTGAACGGATGTGCACGTCTGTGTGTGTGCGCGGGCATGTGTTCGTGCGTACGTGTCTGTGCGTGGGCCTGTGTGTGTGCGTTTCATTTTAAAGAGAAGCTCTATATGGCTAGGATTCCGCGCATTTTCCCTGTGCTTGTGCAAAAACGTCTTTCGGCAAAGCCGACTTTATTGAGAATGCTCAGCGCAAAACGGCTGTAAACATCGTTTTATCAAAGATCTTCCCAAAAACCGTTATCATATGACAATGGAACGCTAAGGCAACTTTATCATTACTCCGGGTTTCATCCCTTTGTCATAATTAGCTAGTTTACTGTGAAGTTGTAAACTTGGAAGATTCCATCTGCTGTAAATACGCGAGCATATACGGGAGGTGTATGGTTACAAAAAGCGGCTGTAACTCCTGTTTTGCCGAAACTTCCCAGCAAACACTATATGACAATTGGCCGATAATGACTCCATAGTTAATCCGAGCTTCATTTATGCGACACTTGGTTTACACTAAATGAGTTTGTATCTTTTTTCAAAATTCTGCATCACATCTGCGTCGTGTGCTAAACAGCTTCGCATGGTCATCGCCCTTCACACGGTGGAAGGACTCATGATTTTTTTCTGCTCCTGCTGATTTGTTGATATTATTTGAGAAGTTTATTGGCTTGCCGTAGCACTGCAAGCATATTCCAGAACGTTTGAAAATTTAAAATGGGTGACTTAAAAACTTAAAAAAAAAAGAAAAAAAAAGATGGCAGCGATGGCGTAGAGGTAGAACACCCGCCTCGCGTGCAGAAGGCCCGTGGTTTGAATCCCGGTGCCGGACAATTCCCACCGGATTAAAAAAAAAAAGGAAAAAAAAATCCGCGTATTGATGGAATTGCACAAAGGGGCTTGGGCTGCGGCCTGACCCCGGCGACCATTGCCGGTAATGCACTCCCTCACCAGAGCAGGATTGGCCACCCTGGTGTAGTAACGGCCACAACCTCCCATGAATACACCAATACAGATAATGAATAGCAGCCTACCATTGTCGCTGAAGAAGAAAGTGTATGACAGCTGCATCTTACCGGTACTCACCTACGGGGCAGAAACTTGGAGGCTCACTAAGAGGGTTCAACTTAAATTGAGAACGACTCAGCGGGCAATGGAGCGGAAGATGATAGGTGTAACATTAAGGGACAAGAAGAGAGCGGAGTGGGTCAGGGAGCAAACTGGTGTTAAAGACATCTTAGTAGAAATTAAGAAGAAGAAATGGACGTGGGCAGGGCATGTAATGCGAAGGCAAGATAACCGCTGGTCATTAAGGGTAACAGACTGGATCCCTAGAGAAGGCAAGCGTTGCAGGGGGAGGCAGAAAGTTAGATGGGCAGATGAGATCAAGAAGTTTGCGGGGATAAATTGGTCACAGTTGGCACAGGACCGAGGTAATTGGAGAATAATGGGAGAGGCCTCTGCCCTGCAGTGGGCGTAGATAGGCTGGTGATGATGATGATGATGACTTAAAAACTTCTAAGGCAATTGCTTTTCCGCAGAAAGTCTAAAATGGACACACCTTAAATATTTTGGCGGTTTCAAAGTTAAAGGCGTTGAAATTAACTTCTTGTTATTCTTATTTCATTTTTGTTTGACTCCCCATTACCATTTCCTTTGTGCAAAGCGTAAATTGTTCTATGTGTTGAACAGCGCAGTAAGTGTTGTAGCCAATGTACGGATGACAATTTTGTCATGTAAAAAAAAAAAAACGTATTCCTGTTTTCCTAATGGTGCTCAGGACGACAGGCACTGCTTTTATTTCGTTAACATATCGAACTTTACCAAGACCTGATGCTTATTTCCTGATAGACAGAGTCTGAGATGCATTTCATGTGAAGACGGCGCACCAGCTGGCTTCACGTGAAACTGTGCGTTTTTCTGTGCCCGTCTTTGTGAGCAATACTCAGCGCGACTTCCCATCGAAAGATGTCATGCCAACTAGCCCAAAACCAAGCATTGTTGCGATATCAGCCACCTTTCTTGCCAGTTATTGCTATTAGACTCTCCTATAATATGTATACATCATCCTGCAGTCTTCTCCTGAAGCTCT
Organism: Haemaphysalis longicornis; assembly: GCF_048455015.1. Taxonomy (NCBI): domain Eukaryota; kingdom Metazoa; phylum Arthropoda; class Arachnida; order Ixodida; family Ixodidae; genus Haemaphysalis; species Haemaphysalis longicornis. Next base: position 19,983,329 of record NW_027526460.1, on the reverse strand, counting down.
TGACGTTTTCTTCAACTGGGATCCACGTGCATCAGAAAACGCAACAAAACATTGATGTGGGCTGAGATGCTTGCTTTTTCTCTCCTCGCAGGCGTAGTCGTCGGGAACTTCGTGGGCGGGGTAAGCTTTGAAAAAGTCGGCGGGAAGCTGACGTTCCGGTACCTGGGCATCGCGGCTGCTGCCTGTGTTGTCGGCTGCGGTCTTTCCGGTGTCGTCGTTCGGAAGCGGTATCCACGGGAATCGCACTGGAGAGCTTCCACCGCGAAGCCAGGTAAAACTCCTTCCTTCTATACCACGGAGTCAAGATTTTGAAGTACGAAACTGTTTTTAAGCCGCTCATCATGATACAACATCTAAAGCTTTGCCAAATCCCCGGTCAAATTTTCGTGGCTTCAAAAGCAAGCCCACTGGTATACTGTAAAGCTATCATACGTTACGAGCATATTTATTTGCCACAAATCCCACATGTGTCTTCAAAAAAGTAACGTACCCGCCGCGGTGGCCCAGCTGATAAGGCGTTGTGCTGCTGAGCACAAAGACGCGGGTTCGATTACCGGCCGCGGCGGCCGCTTTTCTGATGGAGGCGAAAAGTAAAAACGCCCGTGTGTACGAAGCTTCGGCGCACATTAAAGATCCCCAGGTGGTTAAAATTAATCCGGAGCCCTCCACTGCGACGCGCCTCATCGCCTGCGTTGCGTCGGCGTGTTAAACCCTGCAATCAATCAATCAATCAATCAATCAATCAATCAATCAATCAATCAATCAATCAATCAATCAATCAATCAATCAATCAATCAATCAATCAATCAAAAAAGTGACGTTTACGAGTTCAAATGAGTTGGCCGAAATTACTTGGTACTTCGTCGATGAAAGCGCGATAGCACGACGGCACCACGTTGCAGCTTAACACATTCCAAAACATGCGGTGTTCTAATCATCATGTTGAGAAAGAACCGCGATTACAATTCACTCAGAGCGCCTCCTAAGTGTCGCCTGTATAGGAGATATTAAGTCTAAACCGCTAATACCGCCAGCGATAATTATTCATAAAAAAAAACTGTGGTTGATTCCTGTGTCATCGGAACCGGTAAAACACGAAAGTGAAATGTGCAGCGAAATCTGCAGCTGAGCATGATTTGCGGGTCGGCGGCTGTCTTGTGGGTGTGCTTGGCGAGCGACGTCCTGCTGGCGGGTCGCTTCGGCAAAGGTGTATTGCGTCATTTCCGTGATGGATATGACGTCAGTGAAATGTTGGTGTATCGCGGCATAAACTTTATGGCGCTTTCGTGTTAAAATACAAAACCCGAAAACAAACAAACTTAAGTTAACGTACAGCCGGTAAAAGGCTTGTCTATAACACAGCGTTCGTACTCTCAGCCCTATCCTGCCCCGCCGGAGCGGGATTTGAATAAAACTACTGCGGAATTATGAAGTCTTAGCCCTTCGCTTTTGCCTCCGACATGTTTGGAACGAGTATGTTTCGGCAGTTTTCGGATGTAGCTGGTTGAAGTTGAAATCGCTGTTATAGACAAGCGTTTTACCGGCTGTACTCTTTAGTACTAAAGGTTGCTGCCCCTCAAGAAGACCCTGTGTGCAGGCGTGCACTCTTTACAGGCCACTTGCTTCGCTGAACTGGCGTCATTTCCGTGATGGATATGAAGTCAGCAAAATTTTGGTGTAGCCAGGAATAAAACACTTTCGTGTTAAAAATGGACGCGTACCTGCGTGCTTCGTTACCAAATAACACCGTCTACTCTCTGCCTCTTCCACCCCTCACGCTGTTGCCCTCCCCTTTCCTCCTGCAACGATGGATGCAACGAAGATTTCCTAAATTCAGTTTTCCCGCTTTGGTGTTACTTGCGCGCCATCTTTTGGGACAGCGCGCTTTTGTCTCGCCGCTCTTCGACATCGTTTTGAATACTTTGTTATTATTTTTATTTGCTATCATAAAAACAATTCGGCGTATCTTTCTAACTAAGAGAACGGTGATAATTTGCCTCAGGTATGGCTGAGGTTTCTTTTGCGTTGAAGAATTAAGGATACGCGTGAGCCATGTCAGGAGCTCATTTGTAGCGAAGCAAGCAGATACGCGGACTTTTTGTAGCGTGAGCTACACTGGCCGAGGTTGAGCAGTTTCGCTGGGCTCCTGGAGAGCCGTGCTGCGCATAAGTGAGGAGCAGTGACTCTCATGGCGCACAGCTGGCGCGCCGGAAACGCTGCCGCCGCGACTGGTTTGGACTGAATTGGATTGGAAATCGTTTTAGCAGCAGTAAGCATGATAATCAGCTAATCCTAGACAACCAGGGAACCTAAGAATAACCAGCTGAACCTTCACTCCCGCTACGTATATCCTGGCATAGCCGAGTGAAGCCACTGCTTTTTTTTTTTTTGGGGGGGGGGGTGTCTGAGCGGAAAGTACGTTGAATCGAGAGAGAGCCAAACCAAAATTTTTGTGCTTAGGTAGCCCAAACAAAAATATACAGTCTTTAAAACCGCTGTCCGACATATGCAACCCGTCCGCGCTGCGCCGAGATTAAATATGCACATTCCGCGCCCGAGTGCGCCTTCGCATAAGTAACACCTGGCTTAGGTGTTGCATACCTCAGTATTGTTAGTGCGCTGCCTGTGGAAATTTCTCGGCAGGAACCACCTCCTAAAAAAACGCTCTTCGCGTTAAGCAATGTTGCAATAGCAAATCCGGCCTCCCCCGTTACCATATATCTAGCGCACTCTTAAAAAAAGGTCGTGACACTTATTAACAGAACAATAACAAGTTACATGTCCCAGTATAAACTATATAAGTACATACAGTCAAACCCGTTTATAGCGAACTTCAATATGCACCGTGATTAGTTCGATATATCCAATAGTTCGATATAGCCGAACCCGCCTATAACGAGCTTATTGTTACGAGTTCGCAATCCACTGGAGCCCCCCGCCGCCTCCCCAACTCCGCCATCCGCGTAGGCAGAAACGAACACAGTACAGTAGCCATTACCATACCAAAATAATCAATTTATTGCAAGTATCAAAGCTACTTTCCGCCTTAACTGCCCACGTTGCAAAAAAAAAAAAAAAAAGCCGGTGATTTTTGTTTTCACTTTCGTTTTGGCGGCTTCAACTAGCGTAGCATTCTCTACACGAAACATTGTTTGCACCAGTTCGAGTCCGCGTCCTCAAAAATCTAAGAAGCATTGGCGGAGCACATCGACTGCCGAAAGCGCTTCATTATAAGCGTCGGACGGATTTCACTCGCGACATCATCGGGAACGTTGGCGAGCTCTTCCCACCGTTCACCGATGCTGCTGTCTTGGTCCGGACTCGCTGACTGGGCGGGTTCCGTCGCAAGTCCCGCGCATCGGAAACAGTTACGGAAAGTATTAGGCGTCACGTCGCTCCATGCGAGGCGCAATGTCTCAGTCGCCGCTCTTGCTCCGTGCTCGCGGCCAATCCACATCTCAATCGCCGCTCCGAGAGCATGCATTTCGGCGGCCATTCTAGGCGCCCAGAGTTCGATATATCGGATGTGAACTTCGTTATAAGGAATATGTTTCCCATGTATTTCCGTAACTGAATTATTTTTGTTCGATATATAGCATAATTCGCTCTATCCGGGTTCGTTATAGCCGGGTTTGACTGTAATGCTTCTACTAACTGGCCATGCATAACCTAGTAAAAAACTACGTGTGACAATGTGGATCGGCTGAGCGTGCAGCACGATATAGACACATTCAGCCCGCACATATCACACTTAGACAACAAACGAATTGAGCAAGAAAACCAGCGGGGTGCACGGGGAGAGCGAGTATAACTTAGTTACCTTAGAAGTACATCTGCTCTTTTTGCTTTTATACCCAGCAGCGGAAGTTCCTCTGGTAGAGTCGGTGGGCTTGTTGCAAAAATCAAATATTTCAGCGATAAATTTAGAATTACGCATTTTAATGTGGTCATATGCAAGTCAGCATGTGGATTTGCACTGAAACCTTTTTAATCGTGACTTGGAGTGGGAAAAGGGCTGTAGTTATTATGTTCAACAATTCATAGAATTTTGTTACGATCACTTAAAGTTAGTGTCAAACAAGCAGCGGTCACTAAGTGCACGGTCTAGACTAGTTACGATAGCATTTAGGTTCCATACTTAGTGGCAGACCCTGCGTACCGTTCTTCGGGATAGTAAAGTTCGGAAGGAGTTAGTAAATACAGCCGTTGCTACCCTTTTACGAGTTTATTTGCTAAGAATGAGTGTCTACATTTGCCGATGAAGTAATCATACCGTTTACAAGGCCAATCTTGCCTACATGAAGCTGCTTTGCATGTGCCTTACGACGATCAGTTTATTTGTTCTTTGTCCACTTTTCTCCGCTCAAAATTTTAGGTGAACCACAGGACACATCCTCATGGACGACCATCGCATCGTGAGAGGAGCGCCCGCTAATGGTGAATCACGCCCGGCGGTGAAGCCCTTGCCACCAGCGTTCCAACAATGGCGGTTTTTAGCGCGTTTGTTCGGCTGGCGGCTGCAGTGCATCCAGTTTTATAATTTCCTTTGTCGAAAAGAACCAGTGACGCTTGGTAAACGGGATGCCGGCGGCATTATACGTTTGACGAGACTCATCGCCGATACGGGAACCTAACGAAACAAGCAAAATACTGTTCACTTCTGATGCACATTTTAAAATTGCGAAGTTAACAGGGACAACAGAGTCTCAAGGTCTGTGTATAAGTCACAATTTCAGTAAAAAAATGACTGAAGATCAATTTATCATTCTTCAAGAAACTTTCTTTTCTTTCCTCAAGACGTGAGAGTGCTTAAGGTTTCGCATCGGTGACGAGGTCATCATAATTTTAACACAAATTTTTGTAACAGTCATTTATCTTTAGGGATTCAGAACCCTACAAATCTCCGAGTTACGTTCAATAATTACAGTTTATTGTTAACACATCGCGAATAAAAAAGCGTTTCGACAATGGAAGGTAATAGAAAACGAGGTGTTACTACTCTTGAGTTCTATTCTTGGATTTTTCTTCGTGCTGTTTTGTTCGTAATGTTTTTGTTTAACCAACCGCATTACTCAGCGCATGGCTGAATCGTTCTGCTGCAGTGCTCAAAGACACGAGTTCGACTCCCACCTCGGTGGCTGTCATCGCCTGACGAACAACGGCCGGAACGCTAGTCGCTGGGCCGACAGCCGACGCCATCATGTGCCCAGCGGAATCGCCATGGCGTGCGCACATGGACGCCGTTCGGCGGTGAATTAGCGCTCTGCAGTGCATCAAGGCGCTTGAAGCGGTCGACACACCGCAGCCTTGGCACAGGGTCGCTAGGAGTAGAAGGGACATTCGGGGTTGTCGCGGGATCGACCCTCGGGGTGGGCGGACAGTGCTTGACCGCAAAGCCTTACATGTCTCACCGGCGGTGATTTTTGGAATCTAACAGCTTCCTTTTCGGCCACTAAGACTTTTGCAAATGTGCCCCAGTATCAAGTTTGTTCGCAAACCCAACATGTGAATCATCCTCTTCCTCATTCCAAGCATGTATTCCTTGGACAAAAGCGAGTCTGCACGGAATTACGCAGATGCAGTGACGGTACATATCGCGCTTGCTGAATAGTGGATGGCTTTACTTGACCTTTCGTGGATTCTGTATAGAGGACGTTTTCTTTCTGCACCAGGAATAGTTGACAAAATATACACTGTCGCGGAACTGTTCGCTGCCACACACACACACACACACACACACACACACACACACACACACACACACACACACACACACACACACACACACACACACACACACACACACACACACACACACACACACACACACACACACACACACACACACACACACACACACACACACACACACACACACACACACACACACACACACACACACACACACACACACACACACACACACACACACACACACACACACACACACACACACACACACACACACACACACACACACACACACACACACACACACACACACACACCACACACACACACACACACACACACACACACACACACACACACACACACACACACACACACACACACACACACACACACACACACACACACACACACACACACACACACACACACACACACACACACACACACACACACACACACACACACACACACACACACACACACACACACACACACACACACACACACACACACACACACACACACACACACACACACACACACACACACACACACACACACACACACACACACACACACACACACACACACACACACACACACACACACACCACACACACACACACACACACACACACACACACACACACACACACACACACACACACACACACACACACACACACACACACACACACACACACACACACACACACACACACACACACACACACACACACACACACACACACACACACACACACACACACACACACACACACACACACACACACACACACACACACACACACACACACACACACACACACACACACACACACACACACACACACACACACACACACACACACACACACACACACACACACACACACACACACACACACACACACACACACACACACACACACACACACACACACACACACACACACACACACACACACACACACACACACACACACACACACACACACACACACACACACACACACACACACACACACACACACACACACACACACACACACACACACACACACACACACACACACACACACACACACACACACACACACACACACACACACACACACACACACACACACACACACACACACACACACACACACACACACACACACACACACACACACACACACACACACACACACACACACACACACACACACACACACACACACACACACACACACACACACACACACACACACACACACACACACACACACACACACACACACACACACACACACACACACACACACACACACACACACACACACACACACACACACACACACACACACACACACACACACACACACACACACACACACACACACACACACACACACACACACACACACACACACACACACACACACACACACACACACACACACACACACACACACACACACACACACACACACACACACACACACACACACACACACACACACACACACACACACACACACACACACACACACACACACACACACACACACACACACACACACACACACACACACACACACACACACACACACACACACACACACACACACACACACACACACACACACACACACACACACACACACACACACACACACACACACACACACACACACACACACACACACACACACACACACACACACACACACACACACACACACACACACACACACACACACACACACACACACACACACACACACACACACACACACACACACACACACACACACACACACACACACACACACACACACACACACACACACACACACACACACACACACACACACACACACACACACACACACACACACACACACACACACACACACACACACACACACACACACACACACACACACACACACACACACACACACACACACACACACACACACACACACACACACACACACACACACACACACACACACACACACACACACACACACACACACACACACACACACACACACACACACACACACACACACACACACACACACACACACACACACACACACACACACACACACACACACACACACACACACACACACACACACACACACACACACACACAAATTTCTTCATAAGAACGCGCATTTCTATGCTTCGTTTGGGTAACACGACGCTTTCTTACCGAACCTCTTTGAGGCAGCTCTCCGAGCCTTATATCTTATATGCACTGCACGCCAAGGTACAACAATGACTATGGTACAACCACAAAACGGGTCATATTCGGCGATCAACGAACGACAGAGCTCGGCGTCATGGACACGGGCTTAATGACAATTCCTAATCGGGGTACGAAGAAAATAAAATTAACAAGTACAAGCGCATCTTATCGCAAAGCTTTGCCTCAGTGGCTTCCGGGCCACGGCAACATTTCGGCGACGCGGTGACATTTCGGTAACCCATGAATGCATGGGGGACGTTTTCTGATGTTTCGGAAATAAATGACGGGTGACCCAACATTGAAGGAGGGGAGGAGGGGGTAGTGTTAACACGTGATTTATTTATTTATTTATTTATTTATTTATTTATTTATTTATTTATTTATTTATTTATTTATTTATTACATGTTCCTACAGCGCCCGTAGGCCATTACTGTGGGGGCGTTATTTTCGAAAACTATACAGTGCATAAATGTGTCATTGTGAGACAAACAACAATGAAAAAGTTATTTGAACAACAATACATCAGGCAAATATCAGGAGAGAAAATTATACAGCATGCTTCATAGCCTCAGAAAAATTCGTTTCAAAAATCGTTTGGGAGTTTGTTCCAGTCACTAAAAATTGCGCCCACCTCCCCGCGAGGGGGACCCTGTGTAGATGCGACGCATCATGGGGTTCACTTGGTGCTTCCGTTGGATTGATTCTGAAATCGCGTGAAACGTGTCGGGAACGCGTATGATTATTATGTTTTATGATTATTATTATGTTTTATTGGCCAATCTTGGTCAATCTCTCTAAGTGGTATGCTTGGGGCTTCGCTGTCGCAACGACCTTTACTCCATCATTGTTGCTGTAAGTGGGAGCTTCTTTTCTTTTATTGCAAGTGTTAATCATTGCCCCATCATGCGTTGTATCAGTAGCATCTTGACGTAGTTTGAATAAGTCAAGGATATAAGGCGCGTTCGTAGCATTTGATTCTGTCTCGGTTTTGTGGCGCAGTGGGAAGAGCACCATGTACCTCGCGTTCCGCCCACAGGGTCGTGGGGTCGAAACCTGGCGCCGCTATTACTTTTTTTATAGTGTAGGGGGAGGGGTGTGGACGAACAACAACGCCGTATGGAGGAACAAGGCGAATGAATGAGATGCAGTCGCATCTAATAGGAAAAAATGTATGTTTGAGCACATTAATGCGGCTTTGGTACTCTGTCATCTTTCGTGCATTGTCTTTCCGTGCGGATAAATAGTGTGACTGTTTTAAATCTTTGTCTGTTCCGGTTCGGTTACTGTAAATGTGTAGAAATTTCAGCCTGAGCAGTTTTCTTCTCTGATGCCATGACTTCCATCCAATACTGTTTATAGTTTGTGAGCTCCTGACCTGAAAATTATAATTGCTGGTTAAAAATTGAGCAGCTCGCTTTTAAACTCTCTCTAATCTTTTTTTTTGTAATATTGCAGTAGATGTGTCCCATGTTGTGCATGCGTATTCAAGCACTCGTTTTATATTTGTGAGAATGAGCGTCTCTTTTAGTGTTTGGGGGACGTCCTTAAAATTCTTCTGGAAGAAGTAAAGAATACGGTATGCCTTATTGGTTATTGCGTCGATGTGGGTGGTAGTATGACGACTTACTGGTAGTACGACGACTTGCGCCTACTCTCATAAAACCCAGATTTAGTCTCGCAATTTGTTTGTTTGGCTTTCTCGCGTTGCCTTAGTGTTGTGCAAAGAAGGACAACTTGATAACGCGTGCTGGTAAGTACGTTATCAAGTTGGTAAGCTTGTGTCGCACGGCCAAGCCGACTTTTTGCATAGCTGCCAAAGATTGGACAGAAAGAAAACGATGATAAAGCTTAGCGGAGGGTTTCACGAACGTAATTTTTATGGCGGAATCAGTCAAGCAACCTCGAAAATTTTTTCGCGAACTCCTTGCTGTATGCGCGCGCCACTGTCTGAAAGCTACAACTCTGCAGAATAAGACTTGCAGATAATGCGACATGTTCGTGTGTTTAATCGTCGCGGGATGGGAGATGTTGCGGCGCCCCAGCACGTTGCGTCCCCCGCCGACGCAAACGGACAATCTCCAAGAACGATAGTGCTCGGCTGAGCCACCACCGACAAGTTCTGGCTGCGCGCCGCCAATGCGGTGCCAGCCACGAGCGGAAAACAAACGGGAACATCAGTCTTGGGTTCACGGCGTGGTCGAGTTCGGACGTGTCGCGTCTCATCTCTTCTTGACAATCGCGACTAAATTAAATATTAAACTTAATACAAAACACCGAATTCGAGCCTGTATCGCCAGTCATTGAGAGCATTCTAGGGTTTACGAGCGACACGTTACAAACAATGCAGCTTAGTTTCGCTTGTCATGTTATTTCTGTGATGGCAGGAACTGTTACGTGTTATGTTTTACATAGGTTAGATCTGAAGTATCGGTACGCTAGGAAGATGCTGCAGCGTTTCTGGGCCCCACGTTGGGCGCCAATGTAGTTGGGTTCTAGCATCCGACCACGGCCAGTGGCTACAGCTCCACTAACACTGAGAAACGACACCGAGTCAAATAAAAAGTTTACATCAATTTCTCTCCCGAGGTTTATTCTCGTACCGATGTATCCGTCAGCCGACACAGCTAGCAACCCTTGAGCATAGCTTGGTTCAAGCACCATGCGCTGTCCGCAATTATCTTCGTCATGCGCTCTATGCGCGCAAACTATTCCATTGTTCATGTCTCAGCGAGCCACGTTGTCTGCCAAAATGCACTTTATCGTGAATCCTCATCACTATTTGGGGGTCAATTTATGGCATTGTTTTCTACACCAAGGGGTGTCGACTCTTTGGTGTGCACCGACTATCCAGGGTGTTGTGTAGCAACGTGTTTTCTTGCTCGCGCGGCGTTCTTTCTATGCTACCTCGATTGAGAGGCTTCGCACTCCGACAGAACAACGTTTCCCAGCAACGCTCTTGGCTACAATGGCCGAGGTTCATACACCCTCGGCGTGAACCCTACAAGTGAGGACATATACGCACAAGCGTAAAAAAACGTTAACGCGTTTATTACGGTCACACTATAGGAAGGCGTGCATTCGCGATTTACTTTCACCGTACGTATAGTTTTGTAACCAACACCATGCTCGAAGCCTCCAGTCCACCAAGTGCCTTACTCCCCACACCAAGGACAGAAAAGGACGTCGGGAGCCCTGTCGAAAACCATAGCAGTTCTTATCTGTTGTTGTTCGCGTCTGCTTGTTCCTCCGTGCTGCTTTCATGCCGCGAACTCAGGTATCTTTCGGCTCTTAATTGTTAAGTCGACCAATGAATGTTGCTACATATTTCGGTTATGGGTAGTTCAAACGTCAAGATAATCTATACCGACGTTAGTGTATACAGACTATTCCTCAGGTCTAGTACCTAAGCTTAGGGCAAAGCGTTGACTAGAACGGATAAGTTTCGCGCTGCCGACAGCGGACGACTGGAAGCCACTCTCAATTACAGAAGCTTTTCTCAGTAAATAAATACAAATTTTTGTGTGTGTGAAAAAGGGGGGGGGGGGGGTATGTGCCCGAGTACGTAAGAGAGATGAGAAGTTGAAGTTGAAGTTTTTTATTTCAGTCAAGTACAATTGCTGAGGATGCGGGAGAAAAACCCGCTGTGCTCGCGGCTTGACGGAGCTCCACCCCCCACGATACAATCAGCAGGGACGAGGCAGGGAAAAAATACAAAATACAAAATGCAATCCAACAAAAAGCGAGCCAACAACAACAAAATGAAAGACAAAACGCTAACACAATAAGATATTTGTTTAGATCAATTACATCAAATCCGGGCGCTAATACCGTATTGTGAAAACATATTCCGGAGGGGGCTGTAAGACGTACAGCGAATGGATAAATCGTCTAAATCATATTTGTTTAGCGATAAAGCCAAGGCGTACGATAGAGTCTGGAGACCGTAATTCGTGCGAGCAGATTTGTGTGAGCAGAGAGACGAGAGACCGAATTCGCGAACTGATCAGGACCCCGACCACGCAAATATTTACTGTTTTAATTTATTCTTTCCTCCCCCTCTTCTGTTAGAGTATATTTGAAAAGCAGATAGGACCTGAAGTAATAACCCAGAAGTCCTTTCCTTTCTATTGAACCGAAAACGCAAAGTAAACGTTAATACTTGCATTACATAAGGCAGAATATATATCCGAGATTTTATATAAAAATAAAGCTCGATCGCGAATTTTGAAGCCGTTAACACACAATGACTATGCTGTTTGAATACCATACATTCTGCGGCTTGTAAACTAAATCCAAAATGCCTGCAGATGACGGCGCAAGAACGAGAGCTATCGACCTTGGCAACCGCGTTCTGTTTAATGCAGTTGCGAAAGGCTCTAGGTATGGATTGTTTATAGCCGCCCCGTCTGGTTCGTCTCGATTGAGTGCGCCTAAATTTAGGCCACCCTTGGATGCCCGGATCGGCCGCAGGCATTCGCATTTTTGAGACGTTCTTCGCACAAGTAAACGGCTTGCGTTTCCAGCCGCATAAACTAGCGCAGACGACAGCGTGTTATGCCACACCACCAATTAGGAAAAGAGGAGGGTTAAGTCTCTCTCTCACACGTAGTGCGTTTCCTCTGCATTCCTGCTCGATAACATTGTATTATCGCTCAAAGAGGGTGTCCTCAGTTTACGTGGCCTCACCATGTAGCCGAAAAAACTTTTCAATTAAACAAAAGGCACATTTCTGCCGCTGAGACTGTTAATTTCATCGTTACATCGCGTCGCTGTGCGTAGCGGGGAAGTAGCCCACTGTCGGTGTTTCATCATTTCATCATTCTCGCAGTCTTCTTTGTTAGCGCAATGACTACGCGACGTAGGTGAAGCACCGCATGGCAGTGCAGAATGTGGCCTATGCATACCACACCACTACAGGGGCCTTACACGTACGCCCCAGATCCCGCTCGCCGTATGTCCAGTGCGAGTGCTGAAGAGCGTTGCCGTCGTCTGATGCTGAGGAGAGTAATTTCTCTTTGCAGATACCCTAGCCGCTGCTCCTGCACGCTTACTGTACCGTGTAAGCTTTCCTAAATTGACCCCAAGGTCAACTGGGCTGAGATGCGTTAATTCTCGCATCTGGCGCGCTCTCTCACGGATGGAGGCGATCGTTTTCCTCGCATTAAAGTAGAGCGTGACCGGTAGCAGTCTCAGTAACTGTAAAATTTAATTTTCGTCCCGAATTGTAAATAAGCACATCGCATCATTTGGCGAGACGAACTTGAGCAGCGTTTGCATAAATAGTTCCTTTCGCATTTCTTTTTGCAGTAAAGAACAAACGAGGCAAGCAGTAGTGTACTACGGACGCATGTAATATGCGCGTATACGTATTTATGTTTTGCGCTTTATCGAGCGCACACTGCATGCAGCGTCGTGAACGTGACACTGGCCTTAAATAGAGCAGCCGTTGGGCCCTCAGACGCAGGGTCAGAGCGCACAGTGGAATCCGCTCTTCGAGACGCAGACAGCCGGGAGCCACGTACTCCTGCCCAAGCAACCGCTACCGCAGTAAGAGGACTCAAGTTCTTGCAGGTGTACACCTTTGTCTTCGTCTGGCTCTCTGAGCCTAACCAACGCAGGTATGGAGTGCTGCCTGCTCCGGAAGTAACCATCATCTCGGATACCTGATAGGTTAAATCAGATAGGTTCAACCGTACTGGGAAGGCTCTTTGGTACACTAACAGCACTCCCTCACTAGAAAAGGGTCTGGCCACCCTGTTGTAGTAGTTGTACAACATCCCCCATGACTTTCCAAAGCAAATTTCAGCCCTCAGTACCCAGCAGCTGTACGACACCCGACCCCGGTGATCAGGCCAGCGCTACAGCAGAGGGTGCTAAGAATCTCTGGGTCCGAACAGCTGCCTTTGCAAATTGACCCTGGCAACGTTAAACGCGCAAACCTGGCGAGGGAAGCTTAGCTGTACTACTAAAGAAGCTCTCAAACATAAAATGGGATATCATAGGATTAAGCTAAGATAGAAGAACGGGAGAGGGCTTTATGGAGCTGACTAGGGAACATATTTTGTGCTACAGAGGACTCCACGAGAAGAAAGAACGCAGAGTGGGATTCTTAATTCATAAAGAATTGGCAGGCAACGTGGAAGAATTCTTCAGCATTAACGGAAGAGTTGCAGCCGTTGTGATTAAGCTAAATAAGCGTTACAGGTTAAAGATAGTATACATGCCTATGCGCCAACAACTAGCTACGATGATGAAATAGTAGGCATTTTCTACGAGGACGTGGAACCAGCAATGAAGGGAACAACACAGTTCATGATTGCGATGGATGACTTTAACGCAAAGGTCGGTAAGAAGCGATTCGGAGAAAGGTTAGTGGGAAACTTTGGAATAAACAATCAAGAGTCGTGGAGATACACTGATGGGATTTGCGGAGAGAAAGAAGCTGCGGTTGACGAATTCATGTAGTCTTCTACAAACGAAAGAATAGGAAATGGACATGAAAAAGTCCTGACGGTACAACAACAACAAAAAAACGAAATTGACTTCATCTTAAGTGGCAGCCTGGGTATTGGGCAAGACGTAGAGGTTCCAAGTAAAGTCTGAAGCAGTGAGTGTAGGATGGTTAGATGCAGGGTAAGCCTGAATATCAAAAGAGAAAGAAGGAAACTGGAGTCAGTGTAGAACCAGGGCGGAGGATTTTAAAATAACTCCCCAAAATAAGTTTGCGCTTCTAAACGAGGAGAAAGAGATAGTGCAGCAGCTGACGGAGAAGTAGCACGTAGGAAATAAACGGGGAAACGGACTAAGAAAACGAAGGACCTAACTGCGAAACGTAAGGACATGAAGGTGTCAAGTGCGGCGCGTGGATCAAATTGAGCTAGCAGAACTGTCTAAATTGAATAACACAAGTAAAACAAATGACATACGTGGATATAACCTGGAAGTGACCGAGAAAACGCTGCAAATAGGAGGAAGTTTGAAAGCAACTATAAGAGGAAGCTTGCAATCGGCAGAGACAGAATGTGCGCACTCGGAGACGAGCAGGGTAACATTACGCACAACATTGGCGAGATAATAAAGGTAGCAGAATGATTCTGCGCCAGACTGTATGCCAGTGACGTTAGATTTGGGGAAACCACTGAACGTACAAGCTTAACTTGCGATGTCCCAATAGTTACTAAAGAGGTAGTAGGAAAGGCTCTCAAGGGCACGAAAAGAGGAAAAGCTGCAGGTGCCGACGGCATAACCGTGGTTCTTTTGAAGGGGGGAGGAGATATAGTACCGGAAAAGCTTACTGCACTATTTTCGGAATGCTGAAGGACTTATACTGGAATTATACTGGAATTATACTGGAATTGCTTGTTGTACGGTTTTCAGAGTGCTTGAAGACTCAAAAAGTGCCCATAGCCTGGAAAAACGCCAACATTATTCTGATTCATAAAAAGGGAGATACCAAGGACCATAATAATTACAGACCCATCAGCCTAGCTGTTTACCCAAGTTTTAGTTAACCGCATTGGAGCCAGCCTGGATTCTTAACAACCCAGGGAGCAGGCCGGGTTTAGGAAGGGGTACTCAACCAAGGGTAACATCAATGTTGTAAATCAACTGATAGAAAAATCCGCAGAATACACTAAACCCCTTTACACTGAATTTGTAGACTATGAAAAAGCGTTTGAATCAGTAGTAAACGCAGCCATGCTAGAAGCATTAAAGGAGCAGGGAATAGAAGATACCTACATAAGACTTCTTGACGACATATTTAAGAGATGTAAGGACAAGATAGCCCTTCCCAAGCAAAGCGATAAATTCCCCGTCCAAAAGGGAGTAAGACAGGAAGACACTATATCGCCAAAACTGTTCACAGCATGTCTAGAGTGGGTATTCAGAAAGATTGACTGGGAAAACACAGGATTAAGGATAAACAGAGAATACTTGAGTCATTTGAGGTTTGCAGACGACATAGTATTGCTGAGTGACAATGTAGAACACATGCAAACAATGCTTGAGGAACTACAATCAGAAAGCAGGGCAGTGGGGTTGAAAATAAATATGAATAAATCGAAAGTAATGAGGAATAAACATGCCGAAAGCGCCCTCTCCAGCTTAGGAAACGAAACGCTAGAAGAAGTAAAGGAATATAACTACCTCGGACAGATAGTTGGTGCTGACCCCTACCATGAGAGAGAAATCTAGCTGTCGCAAAATAGGTATGGACTGTGGAGAACTCGGCTACCAGTCCCAAATTATGACAAGTAAGCTACCTCTATCACTCAAAAGAAAAAAATGTGGTTGATTCCTCCGTCATAGGAATCAATAGAACACGAAAGTGAAATTGCAGCGAAATCTGCAGCTGAGCTTGTTTTGCGGGTCGGCGGCTGTCTTGTGGGTGTGCTTGGCGAGCGACGTCCTGCTGGTGGCTTGCTTCGGTAAAGGTGTACTGGCGTCATTTCCGTGACGGATATGACGTCAGTGAAATCTTGGTGTATCCCGGCATAAAACACTTTCGTGTTAAAATATAAAACCAGAAAACGAACAACCCTAAGTATAACTTCTCTGTGGTTCTAAAGGTTGCTTCCCTGCAAGAAGACCCTGTGTGCAGGGGTGCACCCTTTACAGGCCGCATGCTTCGTTCTACTATTAGGTCGATGACGTCGAATGTTTTATAAATGCTTTGATTTGACGGTTCGTCGGCACCAACCATAGAATATCGTGCGAAAGAAGCAAACGTTCCCGCTTATAAATCGTTTAGCCATTATATCACCGCATATGTGTGCTGCTCTTTGATGATGTATCACTTTGCTAGGCTTCAGAATATTCAGATTACGGACACAAATTTCTTATAAAGCGTTGTCCAATGCACCAATGCGTGCATTCGGTAGTGTGTGGGTATGTAGACCTTTGCTAGACTAACGGCACCAACTGTCGGGTCCAGAGACGTCGGAACTATTTTTTAGAGCGAAAAAATCGTGCCATATATATCATCATCATCACTTATACCCCTGCTGCACTAGCGTCCGAATGTCATTTGAACCAAATGTCATTTGACTCAAATTTGACCAAATGTCATTTGACTCAAGTTGTGGTTTTGCTACACTAGGTTTCGAAATGCCATTCGGCTCAAATGACATTCGAACCAAATGAGCACCGCGAGGGACATTTGGGATCTCAAATGCCATTTATAGCACTCTCTAACGCAGCTGCTGCGTCTTCGATCGGCAATAAAGAATAATACTTCCTTACGTAAAACGAACAAAATATTTTTGTTTGTGGAACTTTGCGTGGAACTTTGCTCACTGTTAATTTACTTAAAACATGAAATCAATATATTTAATTTTCATACTCTCAATGCCAGGGTCAGTTGCAAAAAAGCAAATCATCATCATCATCAACAACAACAACATCACCAGCCTATCTACGCCCACTGCAGGGCAAATGCCTCTCCCATTAATCTTCAATTACCCCGGTCCTGTGCTAACTGCGACCAATTTATCCCCGCAAACTTCTTGATCTCATCTGCCCATCTAACTTTCTGCCGCCCCCTGCAACGCTTGCCTTCTCCAGGGATCCACTCTGTTACCCTTAATGACCAACGGTTATGTTGCCTTCGCATTACATGGCCTGCCCACGTCCATATCTTCTTGTTAATTTCTACTAAGATGTCCTTAACATGCGTTTGTTCCCTGACCAACTCCGCTCTCTTCTTGTCCCTTAATGTTACACCTATCATCTTCCGCTCCAGTGCCCGCTGAGTCGTTCTCAATTTAAGTTGAACCCTCTTAGTAAGCCTCCAAGTTTCTGCCCCGTAGGTGATAACCGAAGATGCAGCTGTCATACACTTTCTTCTTCAGGGACAGTGCTAGGCCGCCATTCATTATGTGAGAGTGTCTGCCGTATGCACTCCACACCATCCTTATCCTTCTTATTATCTCTGCCTCATGGTTGGGATCCGGGATCACAACTTGGCCTAAGTATAGATATATTCGCTTACCACTTTCACTGCCTCGCCACCTATCCCAAACTGCTGTGCTGTCCCGAGGTTATTGATCATTACTTTGGTTTTCTGCATATTAATTTTCAAGCCCACGGTTCTACTCTGTTCGTCCAGTGCGGAAAGCATGCTTTGCAATTCGTCCCCCGAGTTACTTAGCAAGGCAACGTCATCAGCAAATCTGAGGTTACTGAGGTATTCTCCATTAACCCTTACTCCCACCTGTTCCCAATCCAACGTTCTTGTAAACATGCTGTGAATAACATTGGTGAGATTGTGTCTCCTTGTCTGACGCCCTTCCTTATACGTATATAACTTCTCTCCTTATGGAGGATGATGGTAGCTGTGGACCCACGGTAGATATCCTACAGTGAATCCACTAGAATACTAGAGGATATCTAAAAAGAAAATAAACTACGCAAACAGCCACCACATTAGAGTCAAAACTCGTATACGTCTATTCTAATTTGATATTGTACTGCCTTAGACTGCTCCTAAATTTGATTGTCGTATTATTCTACGAAACCGGAACGGGGGCGACAACAGCGCCACTACAGAACGGCGAGCAATTGGGAAAGCTTTCAAATGCCATCGAAATTGTAGTGTAGCACGGCGGATTCTGAATGGCATTCGAAGCACCCCTTCGAGTCAAATGACATTTGGTTCAAATGACATTCGGACCCTAGTGTATCCGGGGTATTATTTTCCTTGAGGACTAACGCATGCGCAGTATCGCAGATGACTACACTAAATAAATAAGCGCAATCGTCGACATAAAGCCACATGAAATCCAGTCAACTTTTTATCCAACATCACTGTAGCTGGAGAACCTTCAAAAACCCAGATAGTGTATTGATGACAACTGTGCACCCTCTACAAGCCCAAGCAATCACGGACGTCCGTGGGGCGTCCGAAGTACAGCCGAACATCCAACGCACAGTTTGTACGGCCACTGTACGTCCATGTTTAGATATCACTTTCGGACGTACGGCGGACATCTAGAAACGGATGTTTTAAAAACAAAAACGAAAAAATACTTTGCTTTTCAATTAAAAAGATTTTGTGCATCAACACCCCGACTTGTATATTGCAAGTTTCATCCGCATATTTCTTAAATTAAGCCTAATATTTTTACTTTACTGAAGCACCTCACCGACTCCAATGATGATCTCTTTGGGGAATGATATATAACAATTGAGAACCGTTATTGAAACACGTGAAGCAAGTTCACTGTGTTCATGTATGCCTGTCTGTCCGGTAGTGCGTTGTTCTTGTGCGGTGTGGTATTCGTTGAAGGAACATATTAAGTGCGAATGCACTTTATAAGCGACCCCAAACCATCCACCGCCGGCGGCGGCGTCGGCGTCCGCAGTGGTCCTCTATATTTAAAAAAGAAACAGCATCCGGCGCCAGGTTTCGATCCGAGGACTTTGCGACCGCAGCGCGACGCTCTACCGACTAAGCCACGGACGCCACGCTGATATCAGTGTGAGTAACGCGCCTTATATCTTTAACGCATTCAAACTACGTCGTCAGCGGCATGCGTTGGCGACTCAGCGGCGTTATAGCGGCTTGATAACTGCGTGGTGTACACGTCATACTACAAACCCGATGGAAGAGATGGAAGAGAAGGCGGCGAGGCGGTGGGCTGCGGGGGCCGAGCGCAAGCGCCGCAAGCGGGCCGACAACCGTGCATTCGCACTTTCACATTCTCCCCCTCGGGGAAATGCGGGGGAATTTTTTCTTCTAGTCATGTGATTCTGGAAATTTTTACTGAACATTCAAAATACGTCCAATTTCGGACGTCCGACTTGACGTACGGACGTGTTAAATCCGGACGTCCCACGGACTTACAGGGCCGTCCACTTTACACGGCGCAGCCTGGCCGCGCTCCGCGGAGCGCCAGCGCACAGGCAGCGGCCGCGCATCGAAGCTATGCGGCGCAGGCGCATAGGGGCTTGGAGGCGTTGCTTCGTGTCGTCTGGTAGCGCGGGAGCGCGCCTTGCTTGCTTTGCTGTGAAGCACGCCTAACTCTCGGCATGCCTGTTAGCACGCCACGACCACGTTGCGGGAAAACGCACTTCTCACCCTGCACCACGTTGTGTATTTTCTGCGTACAAATGAGCTCTTCCTCTACTCAGTTTCACGGTCCCAGTTTAATGCATGTATTGTTGAAGGCATTTTACCACTGGTTTGGCTGGGGTTATAGGGTTTAACGCCGCAAAACGAATCTTGCTACGAAGGCGCTGTAGAGAAGGGCTCCAGATAATCACCTGAGGTTTTTTTACTGTGCACTGATACCGCGCAGCAAACGCGCGTTCTTCCATTTCGCCTCTTTTGAAAAGCGGCTTCTGCTACTGGGATCAAATAGGGGTCTCCCGGCTCAGCATATCCGAGCACCCTAACCACTGAGCCACTGTGACGGCCCAAGCGATTCCTGGCGGGATTCTCCGGACTTCACCGCACCTTAGAAGTAAAGATGGTCAAGGAACAAAGCTTTATTTTCTGCGTGTGCTCTCTAAAGCAGGACACCGTATGGCCGGATATGCCGTCCTCCCCGCTTTTTTAACCGTGGAGCAGTTGTTACTGGCCGTAAGTTCACCGTTGCAGGGAAAAAAACAGCGAGAAAATTTCGAGCTCCCGTGGGCGCGCGCCTTGTGGTGACCGGCAAAAACCTCGAGGACCGAGAAAATGCCGATCGATCGCTCGTGAGCGCGTGCCTCGCGGAGACCGCCGAGTCCCCGGCTCGCGCAGTGACTTTAACAAAGAAAGAAAAAGAACCTCCAGCTCTGTTGTCAAACCCTACCGCACGTGTAAAAACTCCCGCGATAATGCTGAAGATCTAATGCTATAGTTGACAAGACAGGGTACCCTGCCTGGGAGATATCACCGCGGCCGTCAAATCCTCTGAAAGTTTTTATGGGTAATTGAAAACATGGCTACGAGTGTGCCAATCCTTCTTGATACGACCTGCAGATCCCGCCACCGCTGCCTCGAGTCGATGACGAAGAGATGGTGGAAGGATACAATGCTGATGATGATTTTCCATCCACCACTCACCGCGAAGAAGACGACGACCCCTTTGGTGCATATGACGACGATTACTGGCATCCCAACTATGCAAATTAGCAATGATATTCAAACTTAACTGTGTTCGAGAATTCTCACCAACAACAGCTTCGATATTCAAATCTTGTGCGTGAGTGCAAGCTTCCCTAGTTTTTTTTTATCGTAGTGTCACATGCTAAGTCTAGCTCATAGACGCTCGCGGAATGCTCGATGCGACTTCGAATGTGATCAACGAACTCATGGAAATCGACAACAAATATCGTAAATATGAAAATAAATCAGAATATGTTCAGCCCACAATGCAGGTGCTTTTTTAAAGGTAAGGCATTGCTGGCATTATTAAGCACATTGCAAACGTATTGAACATTTAGGTGATTTTTCAGTTCGTGCGTTTGGCTAGGCAATGCTTGTGGGGATGGTAAAGAAAAGCATGCATGAAGAACGGAGAAGCTGTTCCACAATTGTGCAGCATGGAACTGGTGGCCACAGCTTCATTACTCACGTAGGTCCATTGCGAGGAAGTGCGCGTCGTACCAGAAAGGAGGGTACGTAGCAGGTGGCAACAAGAGGAAGGGCCGCTGTCTCCCAATAACTAGCCAGGCAGGCAGCGCAACCAATTGAATATGCATTATAATGTAGCAGACTAGAGTGGGACCAGTTCAGGACTCGGCCGGAGGGTAGGACAACTGTGCTGGGTCCCTGACCCGCTGGCTGGGCGACTTCATGAACCATCTCGACGATGCGCGAAAGTCATATATATGAAAAAGCCGACAAACATCGTTACCAAAGTCACGAGATCGAAACCCGGCCGCTGTGACCAAAATTTCGCGGATGCAAAATGCCCAGACACCCATGGACTGTGTAGTGCAATACTGGTGGCCGAAATTACACGTAGCCCTACTCTACAGCGTCCCTCCTTAACGAAACCAAGCCAGTTCGGAAATGTTTGCAACAATACATGCATTAAACTGGTACAGTGGACCTGAAAATAGGAAGCGCTCAGTTGTCGTGCGCAGAAAATACACAACGCGGCGCAGGATGAGAAGTGCGCTTTCCCGCAACGCGGTCGTGGCGCGCTAAGAAGCTACAAGCATGCCGAGAGTTAGGCGTGCTTCACAGCAAAGCAGGCACGGCGCGCTCCCGCGTTTGCAGACGACCCGAAGCAACGCCTCCAAGCCCCTATGCGCCTGCGCCGCTTAGCTTCTATGCGCGGCCGCTGCCTGTGCGTTGGCGCTCCGCGGAGCGCGGCCACGCTGCGCCGTGTTAGCACCTAAAGTGGACGGCCCTGTACATGGTACGTCCATCGGCCCTAAAACGGACGTCGTACGGACGTCCGTTAGAGCCGGAATGAACGTATGGTGGACGGCCGACGGTTGTCCGGTGGTTGCTTGGGTAGCACACACAATGCTATACATTTTATTCATCAATGTACGAAAATGCAATGCACGCTTTACAAAAATATGAAAACAGTAACAGGGAGCTTATTGCAAGCTGCCAGATCATTTTTCGACACGGCTTTCGACACGACCGTGTGGGCACCGCTCGTTGCCCACACTCCTCGAATAACTGCCGGATTACTGCTCCTACGAAAGGGTTTCGCTCAGTTTT
The DNA here is from genome assembly GCF_048455015.1 of Haemaphysalis longicornis. Lineage (NCBI taxonomy): Eukaryota > Metazoa > Arthropoda > Arachnida > Ixodida > Ixodidae > Haemaphysalis > Haemaphysalis longicornis. The sequence goes on along the minus strand of NW_027526460.1, from coordinate 19,960,715 downwards.
ACTGCAGCTTGAGCATGGAGAGCTTAGGGAATCTCCCGTCGCCGGGACCCGCGCCATCATGGCGACCATAGTTTGTCGCCGTTACGTGATTTGCTCTCGATGGCTTTACTACGAGTAGCCCGAAGCCATGGAGGAAGAAAAAAAGTTTTCTTCCTACATGCCTGACGCAGGCCTGGGGGGACCGTCTCCAAAGTGTCGCCCGGCTGACCGGGGGTGGACGGTGCGACGGCCACGATTTGAAGCGAATTTCGTCTCATGCTTAAGCCCGTCTGGAAATAAACCAACTATCCCGGGGCCGTCTGGGAGTCAGTGGGAGTCTACAAATTTTTTTGACTGGGGGAGCCATGCTCCCCCATTTGTACTTTAGGGGGCGTCGCCGCTCCCTTTGCACCCCCTGTTCCAATGCCCCTGGCCGGGTCTGGTCTGGAATTTTGAGCCTAACGCTACGCTTCGAGGAACCGGTTGACGGTATTAAACCTCAAAGCGTGACATTAGGCCTAAGTTCTATGTTTAGTCTAAACGTTAGGTAACCTTAGCGTTGAGCCAAACTGCATGCCAAGAAACGTCATACGTCAAACTGCGGGTGCCGTTTGACGACGTTACGCATAACGTCGCGCCGGCGCATACTTGCATCGTCCCATCTCTCTGCTGTGCAGCAGCCTGTGCGCAAGTGCGTTATATACTGAAAAATACAGGAGGCTGTACGAAAGGGGCTTTATGATTCATGAATTTCCCGTGAAACCATCAGAGGTATAGTTTTTAAGCACCCGAGCTCGACACGCCAAATGTCTGCTTTGTTTCGTTGCACTCGTTTATAAACGCAGTAGTCCGCGTAAAATGGGAGAATCTGCTGGGTGTATTTGTTGTTGAGTAGAACTCAGAATGACCATGGGTCACTGTAATATTAACACCCATTTCTAACAGGTTGGTTGACACAAGTCCTTTTGCACTGCGTTATCGTTAGTGAACTAAGAAGGCAGAAGTCGCGATCACGACTTGGGCACCTAACTTTGATGAGCCCGATTCGGCTACTGCTGTGCATTCTCGTTGGAAACTGAACAGGAATCATGATGCGTAGTACGGAAGCAGTAGCGATGAAAAAGCGGCCATGTTGTCCTTCAGCGTGAAATGAAGAATATCAATGTAAAGTCTGACTGACTGTAGGGTTTAAAGCGCTGATGCAACACAGGCGATGAGGCGTGCCGTAGTGAAGGGCTCCGGATTAATTTAGATCACCTGGTAATCTTTAACGTGTGCCAAAATCTCGTACACACGGGCATTTTTGCTTTTCGCCTCCATCAGAAAAGCGGCCGCCGCGGCCAAAAATTCAACCCGCGTCCTCGTGCTCAGCAGCATAACGTCTTAGCCACTGAACCAACGCAGCAGGTCCAGCAATGTAAAGTACATATTATTCATATAATTAAAAAAAAAACTTCGCGTTTTGAAGCAAGAAAATGGCAAAACGGACGAGAAACAAAAGAAAAAACAATCGGCAGAAGCTTTTTTAGAACGTATTTGATTGCGATTGCAACAACTGACCTCCTCCCAAGATTCTATTTGAAATTGTGTTTTCAAGTAATTTATGTACTGGCAAACGCTTTAGATTACATCAAAAAGCTAATTCACATTTTGTTCGTGAGCTTTTTGTTTAAGCGTCTTCAGAAAACCGGGGTATATATGAAGGACCATATGTGGCAGTAATATGACAGAGGGACAGCTTTTTTTTCTGTTCTGTTCTGTAATTGAGTATGACCCAACACAAGACATGCAGGCACACGAACGATTTTCTCTACAGTTATGGCTTCGCCAATCATGGTCCCCACAATTCTACTGCGAGAAAGGGAGAGCAAAGACAAACGATTCCTCGACAAAAAGGCAAAAAATTGTAAGGTGTAACGCACCGAAGCTGCACATCGGCAATGAGGTGCGCCGTAGTTGAGGGCTGGATTAATTTTGACCAACTGGGTACCTATAATGTGGGCTGAAATCTTAACACATGGGTGTTTTCTCCTTTAGATTCCATCTGAAAAGTGTTTACCGCGGTGTTCGGATCGAACCCGCGTCCTTGAGTTCAGCAGCTGCTGGCACTACAAAGCCTCTAAAGCAGTTATCAGAACACAAGGCACGGGTACCAACAAATAACTGGAATAATTTATTGCGCCATAGGTTCACATTTCCACGTTGTCACAACAGCTGGCAGTAGTCAGGTTGGAAGACGTTGCACCATCTTTTTTGCTCGTTCAGCATTGAAACACACCCTGCAGCCTTACAAGTCCGCACACCAAGTGCCTGCCCCCCAGCAAGCCCCACTGGAGTATCCACCGCAAGCTTCACCCAGCAGAGAGAACCCAAGAGTCACACCGACACACACGACAACGCACTCGAAAGGCAACGCGTAGTATATATGCCATGCCACATTGCACAAACTGCTCCGCACAAACATTCAACAGACAGAAGCTGCTTTTGAGTATTTCACTGCTTTAAGGCAAGCGCGTGCACAGTGGAGGACATGACAGCAACCATTTTCATCTACTAACGTCAGCCTCAAAGCAAATAGTTCAAAGAAGTTGGCCGTGAAACAACCTACCGATGACGTTTCACTGCAGCGGGACTACAGTGCTGTTATCAGTGCACAAGCCTCACACCTAACCGTGTAAAATGTGTGAATTTATAATTCTTCATTGTTGATGCTGGGATGCCATGTCACCCAGACAGAAAGTTTAAGTAAAGATGACAAAAACAATCTGCACTGAAAACAGCAATGTGAGGGTTTCTCATAATACCTTACAAATTCAAAAAACCCTCCATAAGAACTACATTTCAAATTTTTTATTGCCTTGCAGATAAGGGCCAGCAGCTAGTATGCAGCAAAGGATAACATTGAGGGATGCACTGCTTAATTATTCTGCACCACTACTGATTAATTTGGGATAAAACATTATCTTTTGAGGTCTCGTAGTAAAGCGACACCACTTCGTCTAACCACTGTACAACCCACAAGCATAACTGCACACTGCGCTCTACTGTTAGTGAGTACTCAACTCTGGCGGTACGCACTGTGTCAATGGAACCGCAACTAACACCCACAAGAAGCCACTATCAGACTTAAAGCATGGTCACACAAAGCAACAAGTTTAAAACGTTTCATTTAAAGTACTAATTGCTTGGCTAAGGCAGTATCTGTAACGCCGTCCCTAGCCCTTTAACGTCCATCAATAAATTCACCTTTCGCAGGAAAGGGATTAGGAGGGTTAGGAATTGTACCAGAGTTATGCACTCGTAATGCACATTTTCAATACTGCCTATCTTTTGCCCACTAAAATCCTTGCCCTAATTTGGTATTCCTTTACCTCGTTTAGTTCTTACACAATGCTGCAATCATGAAAATGCCATCACGTGTCAAAAGAAGACAGGGAAAACAAAATGCCCCCAAAACTTGATTTTTGTTCCAACACTGGCAATGAGTATGAAACATAACATCCCTTCTTAGTAGAGGAGTTTGCGAACATACACCCTTGGCTTGTTTGGGTACCAGCTTAGCTTCCTTACTGTTACAATAGAAACATACCAGTGAAGTTCAACGCAAGCTAGCGCACGCTGCTAAGCACAATGATGACATTCCCGACGCAGCTTACCTCGCAAACAGTTCCCAACAGTTAAGAACGGAGATCTTTCCACACACACTGAATGGCCGCTGGGAAGGTACAATGCAAAGGCACACATTCACATTCTTGTGGTCCCCTGGAAACCATCAGGAGACGCTGCGCTTCAAGAATGGTCGCTTCTCGCCAGTACACACGGAGCCGGAAGGTCTTCACAAAGGGTTTAGATGGGAGTGCACTGAACTAGGGTGGTTCCACGGGCCTCAGTTGCCTCCAGCTGCATTGATGCTGGGCCTTTATTTGCCTGCATGACCAGTTCTCTCAGGTAAGCACTGCAAGCAGTGTAAGTTTGAAACAGACTAGCAGATTTGAGCACAGAAGACGCAGCACAACGGGACACTGCTATACAGACTTCATCAGCTGCCTGTGTTGTTGGCTAGCCCTCACACCATTATAGCTAAAGTTCACAGTCTTGCTACAATTCTAACCTTAATTGTACAAAAAGGTCTCATCAGGACACAAGAAAGTCCATGTAGTTTAACTTTTTCACATTACGGGAGTCTTGCGAATCTTGGGAATGTGCCACTGCAGCTAGACACTGAAAGGAACACATGTGGCAGTAAGAGAGGCAGTCTGTGTCACAAGTCCTGAGGGACGGAAGGGTCTGAACACTGCAATCACAAGGCTGGCTGTACTGGACACTTGGTCTGCGACAAACAACTGAGGCACCAGTTCAGTGCACATCACACACACGCACTTGTGGGGGCAAACAAAGAAAAAAAAAAAATGGTTGCACGGGGGGAGGGGCACCGGTTCAGGACGTTGTGCTGGGTGAGCAGTCGTGGAGCAACAAAGCGGGACTGTGTCGGCTTTTTACTTGGCTTTCTTGATGACGACTCCCCGCTGCCAAGCCAAGATGAGCCGTACGGCAAAGTAGAGCGAGAACATGTGTGCCTGGAAGGCGACGGTGAGGAAGGCGTACCAGAGGACCGCCACAGGGTAGCCCTGCCACAACTGGACGCCCTGGACCGCGTGGCCGTGTTGCACAAAGGCGTACATATCCTTGAAGAAGTAGCCTGCGGCCCCGATCATGGGACAGAGCCCCAGGAGGACCGTGCCGACGACGTAGACCTTCATGCTGCTCGGGCGGTTGCGGCGCACCGCGGTTAGGCCAGGCAGCGTGAAGAGCACGCTGGCCAGCCACACCCACTCCCAGAGCAGCGGCTTGGGGATGTACAGCTCCTCCAGCTCCAGGATGAAGACGTCAAGCCGGTCGAGCACGTCTTCGGCTAGCTTGGCGCACATGGCCAGGGACAGCAGGAAGTGCAGCAGCATCGCAGTCTTTAGCCGGGTTTTGTAGATGGCGCTGCGAGCGAAGGAGACAAATGCGCAGCGCTTAGAGAGAGAAAGTGTGAGAACACACACGCACACAACTGGGAGACGGCAAGGATTGACCTATGCCATCAGCAATGGCCCGGGTCACATTTCTCTGGCATCAGCTAATACAAAGGGTTGCGGCCACATCAGCATCAATCTGACAGCGGTTCGAAGACGCAACGACAGACACGAGAACTGAATTCTATGACAGTCAACACGTTCGAAACTACGACGTGCCTGAACGAAAATCTTCAACAACGGACGTCTCGTTCTCGTTCGAAATAATGCAGCAGTGATGACGCACTACCGGATCAGCGTGATTCCTTGGTTACTGCTAACGACGGCGTGCCGGGTGTAGAATGACCCCCGAAGAGTATGCGAAACTACCTTCGGCTTCACAGATGGTTCAGGTTCAGACACATACGCAACCGAAAGCCTGACAGCTGTGAACTTTGTAAGAAAACTCTAGTCAGCCGAAACGATGTACACGAGCAACTGCATCAAGTAGAAGCCTCACAAAAAGCAAAACGAAACCAACCGCACATCTGCGGCGCCACCCGTTTAATGATGTTTTCGGCAACTATGCACTTCCCCGAGTTAATGCCACGTATTCGGCGTTGACCATTCTGCATGACCCGTCCCCTTGCCAGCACCAAAACACGCTTTATTTTGCTTCAAAAACTTTTGATTTTGCGAGGCACACTGTTCTGAATGTTGTTCTATCGCCCAATTTGCTTCGATGCTCTGAAGTACGAGAAGTTATTCCGGCTGTTCCTAATATTAGCAACGCTTGCTAAGGGTATTAGCGCGAAGACAATTGCTGCGCTAGGCAACCAACCTGATCTGATAGTGCGATGCCACTTTCTGTCGATGGTTGAAATCACTTCCATCGGTGCCGGTAACGTGAACGCCGCCCCGAGATGCCATGCTTGCCGTTATTCTTCGTGCAAAATGTGAGGAATCCTTGAGCGAGGTCGGAGAGTCGACATCATCTCTTTGCCGGAAGCTCCGCTTTGTTTCCGGCTAAAGTTTACAAGGCGGAGTTGCTAAAATATTCTTCATTTTAAAACAATGAGAAAATTATTGTAGGATACCCTCAGTTTTATTACTTCTTTAATTTTATTTTTGTTTCACTTGTTAGGTAACTTCTTTAGTTACGAAACTGTTCATGGTTGCTCTATGCAAAGACGGCCGAATCCACTCTTGCAGAAGAGAGCCCAGACAGCCCAGGGAGGGTGCCTTATTTTCATCCTTTTGCGTTCTGGGGCTTACGTGCATGTTTTATCCCGAAACGAAGTGTTCCCACGGATTTTGTGCCGCTCCCTTGTAGCTTTCCCCAGGTTATCAACGACTTACGCCGTGACCGTTTCGAAAAACGAAAATGACAGCTGATGAGGAAGAGGACATCCCAGGTAAGCGCGCTCCCATTGCACGCTAGATGCTCGCGTCTCGAGCTCATCGCATTTTGTGGCGCGTGTTTGGCAGTTTTGCGCGACCACCCGCGCGTTCTTGCGCCTCGGGCAGCGGCCTTTCTTAGCGCACCGTCCCCGAACTGGCCCCCGAGCGACCGATCTGGGCGTGGAACGTGCATCTCCGGTGTAGTACCGCTATGTGATGACCACTCCTACGCACGCACGCAAACGGGTTCGCTCATCGGTCGCTATGCAGAGCAGGCTAGCGCGACGGGCGCTCTCCGTGGCGGCACCAGCGTTTCCCGGAAGAGCACGTTTTCACGGGCGTGTGCGCGACGTCTTGAAGCGCGCATCGCCGTAGGTCAGGGCGAGCGTGAAATGCGACCCTCGTACGGTGCTCGTCACGATTAATTACGGTGCCGCGCATGGCAGGGGAGGGGTGCGCGGAGGGAACGCGTCTCGGCGTAACCAGCAATGCTTGGACGAATTCCCTCGCGGGACTGGTCCGATATTCTTCCTTTCCGAGAGCGAAAGAGTGCCGTTGCTAACTGGCGGCAGCCTCTGCCTGCCATCTTACAGAGTACTTATTCTGGAACCGGGCCAAGGTTGTTTGATTGTGACAGACCGGGGGTGTGGCCAGAGCGCTCTTTTTGCGTGCTAGCGCATCGCGACGGTAACGCGCGCGCGTAGCGGCGCAATCTCGGTACGTGGACGCAGGTTCCTCTACTTCCATCGATGCTTGCCCTGCCCACAATCGGCGCGCTCTGTCACAGGACAGGGAAGATATGCTCTGTGGCGGGACTCGCTGTGAACGCGATTGGCACGTGCGTGCATAACATAGTGAAATTGGAAACTTAACTCTGTATTTGACCGTTTTTAAACCATTAGACGCATTTTTTTTTTCCAGCTTGCGTGTGCGGCGACATTGTCAGGTCAAATGTTCCCGAGATATGGCATCTGGTAAATTCATTCTGTTGCAAACAACAGGCTGGGTTAGAACATCGAAATCTTGAGGTTCAGGTTATTACCTTAGTTTTAATTTAAGCAAACTAAAGCAAGCCACCTATACCCTATTTCGAAGATTTGGCCCCCTAAATGAAAACAGTAAATTAAAGGCAGCTTGCCCAGCAGTTTACATAAATATGCGTATTAAAATAAACTGAAAATTGTCAACATGATTTCGCGTTCAAGATTTCTTTACTCGTCTCCTTTATGCAGGTGTGTCGTGATTGTGCATGGACTTATGTGACAGAATGATGTAGCACGTCTCTGTTTATGTCTGTGTCGCAAACAATAGCTGTGAAAACACCTTGAGATCTGCAAAGTTCATGCTATTAAGAGGGCACATGGGTCTTTGGGACCAAAAAATTGTCCAAAAAAAGCATTTTTTAGGTATCACTGTTTTCTTGATTTGCACAGTTTTTGCTTCCAAACATTCCATACTTGGTACTTATAGAAGCCATAGAGGCCCGCTTTCAACCAAAAATTGCAATTTTTTTATAATTCCCCGCTTCTTCGCCGGGAGTGGTATCGCAGTGATACGAAATTCTCGAGAGGCTCATGTCAGCAGGTAGTGCAGCTAGGAAAATCGTTTCTTTTGCACTGTGAAGCTGAATGTTTAAACCATCCAATAGGGGAAGCAGATTTCGCATTTTGTGTTTCAGTAGTTGTTTTATTAGCGTTATTTTTAATTGGTTAGCACGAGTACTTCAAACCTACAAGTTAGAATTGATGTAAACTTGTACGTGACTGCAAAACAAAAAAACCGCTTCCCACATTTCATTCTCCACAACTTCTGGTATCTATTCATGCCTTGTTGGTAATATTTTGTTGAATAGTATGTACCTATTGTTCTCAATAACTATCAAGAATGATTTGTAATTAAACCAGGAACTAATTACCGCATATGAAAACTAACTGGATATTTGAAACCAGCTAAAAAACTGAACAAGTCCATTAAGTTTCATCAACGTTGGTTGGAAAGCAAAACAAAAGTTTCTAAGACCAGTGTGCCCCCTTAACCGGACCTTAATTTAGGCATAGTAGAGTGAGTTGTAACACTCTGGTGCAAAGATTTCATCCTCCAAACAAAAAGGAAGAAAAAAATGTTTCATTTCTAAAGCTCGTCTCTTTTTTTTGTAACAACAGCGCATGACATCATTGTGTCTTTGATTTACTGGCCATTTGACTCTACATTGACAATTTTGTACACTGCTCGCATTTTTTCCCGTCTTTCGTGAAAGGCTCCGGGGCAGTATGCACCTTTGGGAAGACCAGGTTTGCTGGCAACATGCCTGGAATGTTCTGGGTGAAAAACGATCCTGTCATTCATGTGGCCTGCGGGGACGAACACTCTGTCTTCATAACTGGTATGTGCAGCTGCATGCATGCAGGCTGTCTGACGACCGTGCCGTCATTTTTCTGGCTGTTTTTCTTTATTGCTTGGAACATGCTGCAGATATGTGTGCTGTGCAGTTGCGCGTAGATCGGACCCCTGCTTGCTTAATTGTGGTCTGTCTGTCAAAGCTGTTGTCTGTAACGTAAACATACCAGTAATGTGAAAAGGCTTCTTGGCAAGCATGTTGGGTCCTGTTTCAAAAGCAAAGGTCAGCAGAACCTAGGCTGACGAGAGAAAAGAAGACTAGACAGGTGCTGCATTAAATTGTGCTTATTTTGTTGATCAAGCCGCAAGATTTAAGATCAATATCAGATGTCCCATTATATTTGATTCTTGCTTTATTTTTGCATTTCACTAGTATCAATTCTTAAGTGTGCATTTAGTTATTCCTAAGCATGCATTTGACTATAGTGAATGTAGCCAGCAGTTGCAATTATAATAAATAAAAATAATGATGACTTTACTTACTGTTACAGGACTGAAAATAATTTTATGCAAAAATGAGATCATGTCTTTCCCACTTCCGGGAGTTGCAAAAGCTGATGGAGCAGCTGCGCATGTTTTGAGTGGCATTCAAGAGGTTCTAAAAGCAGCTGGTTGAGCGACTAGTACACGAATGGAACATGATTTTTTCAACTCTGCTATCTTGTAGGCCTTCCAATCAGACCTAGTTATTTCAAATGGTATCTGAATGTTCGCAGAGATGTAGAAGGCACACTTTCCGATCCAGTTCACTGGGGAACAGGACGGTTTGTGCTGTATATTTCCTACTCTTATCTGAAACCATTGTAGCCAGTGTATGCTGGATAGCTAAAGAAAGTCTGAGCAAAGGACAACTGAAATTTGAACAAGAAAAATGAAATGTTTCTTTTTGTTCATGCGGTTTCGTGGAGTGGGTAAATTGACTGTGGTTAGAGTTTATTTGATAGCTGCAAGGGCTCTGAAGTCCTGTGGAATTCAAATCAGCTGCGGATACGATCAGTTGTCATGCTTCCTTATTAAATTTGTCATTATATACGTTATGCAGTGGACACTACAATATTAACAGCTTTTTTTCTCATGAACACAAACTCTGCGATTCAAAAAATTTAGCTACATGTGTACTGTATGGGAAGTGAAATGAATAATCTCAGTGAGTTACTTAGTTAACGGACACATGAAAACAACGCTACGTGTGAGGGATTATCATAAACCAAGACCATCTACAAAAATGCAAACGAATCTTTTAGGTTCAGCATGTATTTGAGACCGCACACCGATATTATGCACCGAGGCAGCTTTCCATCTGGTAATTGTTCCTGGCTTGTATGAACCGTTTCACTGCCACTCCCGAAATAGCTCGGGCAAGCTCACACACACACCCCCTGCCACACCCGAGTATACCCATGTTGCCTCTTTACCCGACTCCCTGCCACTTCTGTGGCAACTCGTTGAAAAGAATTACCGTATTTTCACGCGTATAACCCGCACCTGCATATAATCCGCACCCCCATTTTCAGCCCGGAGGAAAAGAAAAAAATCCTTGCCTATTTCCCGCACATTTGATACAGGAAAGGCTGCACCAAAGCTCTCAAGCAACACATCACATACTATGCTGACAGAAAAAGCGTAAAATTCAGTCAGCGTGCGCTAGTCATTGTTTTTTCTTCCTTGTCCTTGTATATTTTGCGCAGTCACTGCCATAGAAGACTTAGTCAATGTTACTGCTTAGGAGCTTCACGGCACAACGGGCATTGCTGTGGAGCTGCACCAAAGGAAAACCCCCCCCCCATATTATATGCACCCCTACTCTGCCACTGAAATTTTCGCATTTTTGGTGCGGGTTATACGCACGAAAATAAGGTATTATGGGCATGTTGCGCTATCTATTGAAGTCCCGTGCATAGATAGGTCGTGTCAGGTAAACTTCAGACAATAGATGGAATGAACGTTTTTTCATCCGCGTCCCCTCATCTTATCTCAGCAGCACGGCTGTGTAGGCCGTGGCGAGTCAGATGCGACCAGAGCAGCAAAGGGAGTCTCGCTATCTGCGTTTTAGCTGCCAGCTGCCGCCTTGTGTGTAGCGTTGTTTTGAAGGATGTCACACTAAAACGTTTTCCAAACACCTGGACATCCTAAACAGCTGCAGTTATTTTTACAATTAAGTGTTAATTTGTTCGTATTCCGTACATCTTTTTTATTGGATAAGGTCATCCTGATAGAATGTTTACATGTCCTGCAGAGCATCGTAGAGCATTACTAGCATAAAATTCCCGCCGATTGAATATGAAAAAAAAAAAAAAAAAAAAGTTCAGCAGGGAGTGAAAACGAGCCATTAAAAAAGAAGAAGAAAAAAAAAAAAACTCGGCAGTGACAGGGTTAAGTACCACATGCATACTTCCGAATTGCATTGTTAGCTTTTTGCTCACTCTTGCCAGGGCACAAAAAGACACCTAGTGGTCAGTGTGATGATGTTGTGTGGCACACGGGGTCGCAAAGTTTTTTCACTTTTTGTTTTTTGCGTGTTTGGTGGTGAGAATACGTTGCCTTTTCAGCCGGAGGACGTGTGTACAGTTTTGGAAGCAACGAGTACGGCCAATTGGGGCACGGTCACAAGAACGCCGTTGTTCGACCCAAGTGCGTCAAAGGTACTGACCAGTCGAGCGTCTCTGCTTAGGTGAAGGCATGCGATGTCGGGAGCGTTTTTCACGGCGCTTAGTTTGAAAAGCATTTTTTTCCTCACCTGAGTGGAAAAAAGAAAAAAAAAAAAAAAGATACAGCATCAGGTTAGGCCGGTCTCTTGTTCTGTTTGCGGTAGCTCTCTGGATGACTGTTTCAATGTTTTGAATTGCGACCTCCTTTCTGCCATGTGAAAAAACTTTAAGTTGATCAAATGCAACTTTGCAAGTTTGGTGTGCAGCTGAGTCATACGAGTAATGACGTTGGCATTTAGCTTAACAAAGCTAAACAGGCATACTTGACTGTGCAAATTATACAGTTGAAACCTAGCAAGTCGAATTCATATGTACAGTATAGCCCACTTATAGCGAACCCGGTTTTAACGATATAGCGGCTATAACGAACAAATATTCGTTTCCCGTTACCATTGGTATACATATATTTTCTGTCCAGATATAGCGAAAAGCGGATATAACGAAGTGATTTCGGTTTCCCGTTGTGTTCGTTATAAGCGGGCTCGCCTGTATCAATTTTTTTTTTTTTTGCTATGTTGTGTTGTATTGGCCAGATATTATTTTTTGGCGCATGAACTCCTTCCCGTGTTGGGAATGGGAAATTATTGCTGGCATCAAATTTCAGAATGTATCAAAATTTTTGTCATCTCTTTTCACATTGATGTAAGGAGTTTCAACCACCTGTGATTTTTCACGCCTTCCAAGTTTGAATAAGACATTAGCAGTTATAAATTTGGTGCACAGAACTACTAGGAAGTCAGTGTATGGTTCTGATCACTCCCTGTAAGCTTTGAACAGTTCCGACACCGTTGATTTCATTGTGTCTGCCTACTAAATGTTTTGTCCTTTCAGCCTTGAAAGACCAGAGAGCTGTCCTTCTAGCATGTGGACGAGCACACACGTTAGTTGCTACAGGTGAGAATGACTCTTAGCTGCCTTTGCATCTCTGAGGGGGTTGCACTGACAGAGGTTTCTCCTAACCTGTGAATTTTTAGTGGTGAAACTGCTTTCGTGATAACTTTTGGTAGCCTAAAATCTTTTTGAAATTTGAAGTGAGACCTTGCAAAATTTTTAATTAAGCAATCTTCATTATTGTCATGCATCTGTTAGTTGATAAAGTTAAATTGTTTGAGCTTCCTAACAATTTGACATAATCAATTAGTGTTTAAGGAAAAAAAAAACTAGCAAATTTAGTGTAAGAAGTGGAATCACAAAAGTAAGTTAAAGCTTGCATTTGAATTGTAACGGTGGGCAAACTTGTTTTGGTACTTCTCTAAGCTCCTTTTCATAGCATCATAATTTAATCCAACGAAATAGCTGTAAGTGATGTGCAGGCATAATTTTCCACCTCAGCTCACATAACTGATGCTCTGTCTTAGATGCCTAAAGTTGTTTGATGAGACTGGTAAAATTAACATTGCATTTTCAGCTAACTTGTTGTGTTAACGTGTGTACAACTTTGGTGAAGGGTCACTTGTATTTCTTTTTGTCTGATATGTCAGAAAATTTGTTTTGGAGGAAAACACAAGCAGGCGCACAGGTCCTAATTGACCCCCTCGTCCACTCCCGACGACGCAGATGACCACAAGGTGTACGGCTTTGGCGTGAACACGGAACACCAGCTGGGCCTCAACTCACCAGAGTTCCAGCACACCGAGCCAGCGCTCATCACTGCCCTCAATGGACTGGAGATCAAGCAACTGGCCGCTGGGGCCGAACACTCCGTTGCGCTCACAGGTGGGCTAATCTTCGCTTTTTTTCCACGACCTGCGCGGACCAGTGAATTGTGGTGCATCATCTCAACGGATCATTTCCGTGACGTGTTGCAGACAAAGGCACGGCCTATGTCTGGGGTGGTGGCAAGGAGGGCCAGCTGGGCTTGGGCACCAAGACCACGGTTCCATCGCCCCTCGAGCTCAAGGTGGACATCCGGATCATGTGCATTTCCACGGGCTACTACCACACGGCCATTGTGTCCGGTCAGACTCCTGCTTTTCGTCTTCTCCTGGGAGGAGTGGTGATTTGGGGCTGCTGCACTAATTGTGGGCTTGTATTGTAATTGCCAGCATGCTGAGGTTAACGTCAAGTTCTCCCAGCATGCCAAACACTAATCTTTACACTTTTACACTTTTTACTTGCAGCACTTCCAAGCCAAGCGCATGAAATGTTATTTAAAACGCGTCGGTGACTAGCGTATTGTTGGCGTCCTATGGAAGCGAAAAAACAGGGCTGTACTGTCTACGAAAACACCTGGTTACACTAACTTGCGATAAGAAATGGCATGTATGTGGCAATTCCTAGCAAACAGGTGGGCCAAGAATGTTGAAGAGTAGCTTAAGTTTATTTGCTGGACTCCTGGAATAAGGAGTCTCCGCACTGGTCTGCCTCCACACACGGAGTTGAATTGGGCTTCAATAAAAGTTTATTCATCATCCAACAGCCAGGAATCTGCCAAATGCAATCGCCTAGTGGTTTTTGCTGAAGGTAATGGTAGGTAATCGTAGCATGATTAACTCTTTCGCTGCCGCTGGAAAATTGATCGATTTTTAAAGAGTCCAAGGAAACATTTTCTTCCTGCTAGAAAAAAACTGGTTAGACACTAATTACAGGAACACAAAGTGCAGATTATTTAACGGCCTTTCCAATAACACCAGTTTTTTAAATGTTTTTATATATCATAGTTGTGAAAAAAAATATCAAAATCAAAATTTTTGTCAAGTTGTCGAAAAAAAATGCTAAAAAAGGAGTTGTGTATATCAAACCACCGGTACTAGAAAAAAATTAGAATATACATTTTGTAGGGAAACATTTCAAAAACACGCTCTAGAAAAAATGTGGACTTGCGCGGAACAGTTTGTCAGATATAAAAAAAAAATGTTAGCACCCACGGTGCTTGTGTCATGCGGTGAAGCCCAACCTCCAATTGAAAATGTGCAGTTTCGGGTGGTTCCCTGGAATAAAACTGATTTGACATTATCAGAGGCACCAATTTGCCCCCACATCACGTTAAAACATCTTGTCAATGACTGACTGCATTTACAGCGAGCACAATATTTGGGACAAGGACACGATGCGGAAAAAAACATGCATGAAGTTGAAAATGGAACACCGTGGTTGATGCTTGTTGATGTTCACAGTCAGTTATCTCTCAAAACATAAAGCTGAGCTTTATTATCATCTTCCTACTGTAGCCTTGCTTGCAAAAATGAGGTATGATGCGCTAGAATCGTGCCCTGCGATCTTTGGCCGAGTAGCAGTTGCGCGATAAAAACATCAGCACAACGAGCCTCCTCCATTGCAGCGCCACCTAGCATTTTTTAAATGAAACAGTACAAAAACTTATCGGAGACTCCGTCCGAATAGACAGTTCAACTAAGCAGCAACACTAGACACCCGGAGATACCCTCGTATGGAAACGAAACTGGAAGGCGAACAGCTGGCAGTGTAAGAAGGCTGGTTTGAAGCGCTGTCCTCGGTGGAACAGATATCTGGCGACTGAGTGTGATCTTTTAACTTGCATCTGAAGTTCTTATCGCAGAAATCGGGTTAGGGTGGGGGGAGATCAGGAGCGGCGTGCTTTGTTCGAGGATCAATCGCGGACGCTTAAGGCCCCATTGCAGGTAGCCTTGAAGTTGGGTAACTGCGTAGTAGCGCTAAATATGAATTTCGCGATGCAGAAACAAAACTGAAACTGTTGTAAACTGTTCGCCTCTTAGAACACCTCTTAGAACGACGTACGCAAAGGCAATAAAACTGCCTAAAATCATAAAGTAGCTTTGCAAACAGGCACTGCTTGACATTTCCAGCTGGTTTCTGGTATTATTACTGTCAGAGTGCGAACCTGACGATTGAAAATCGTTTGCTGGTTCACCATTCACGCCCTGATAGCAAAAAACAAACAGTGGTGCAGAGTAATTACGAGTGGCACGCATTCTTCGTTGGTAGGAGCGACGCGCGGTGATCACGCCCCTTTTCCACACCCAGGTGATTCAAAAGTGTGTCAAAAATCACGTTTCCGTTGCAAAAATGAAAACAAAACTGATTTTGAAAGGCCATGTTCTGATGTAACTCCAAACAGCTTTACTTGTTCGAGCAACACCTGGAATGCTATGAAAAGGCGTGCCCAAAGTATCGATCAAATTGAACGATTTTGAATAGGCGCGGTAGCGAAAGAGTTAACGTAGCATAGCATGGATGATTAAGCGGAAGGTAATCGTAGATGATCAGTGACTTGCACACTTTTGCAAAGTGAGAGTTGGAACAGCATTGCTGGCGGGCCAAATTGTGTGGTCTCTTGTCCCCCTTTTTTTTTTCTTTTGAATAAAGCTCTTTCGAATGGCGAGGGGGCACCACGCGCTGTGCGCACATTGTTGGCGCTGGGTACACAGTTTGCCATCAGTTTTGGCCGACAGCCAACGTAGAGGGAAAGCCAGCTCGCCTGTTTTTCAGCCGGCCAAGTACAAGTGCGCTCTAGTGAAGAAACGTCACTATGTACGCAAGTGGTGTGTAGGTGGGTGTCTGTCTGTTTAGCTAGGCTACTTGACGCTGCTGCTTTTCTCACCTGTCCCGAGCTAGTGAATTGTATATATGCCCAGGACTCGGTTGAATCTTTGCACACTACAGACAACTGCAATTAATTTTGTTATGATGTAAATTTGCTGTTTATGCACTTTTAAATACCCGCAGGTCTTCTTTCATTTCATGTTGTCTTTTTCTTTGTGTGTGCGAGCACTCGTGTGCGATAGGTTCATTATAAGCAAAAATAGCTGTGTGAATTGTAGTTGAGGGGAAAACTGATGCTGTCTTGATAGTTATGCCCTGTGAAACATGATTAAGTAGCGCGGTAAGGATGGGACAAAAGTAGAGACCACGTCCCGTCCTTACCGCGCTACTTAATCATGTTTCACAGTTTGAACCAACTAGCCCACATTTACGCGTTGACAAGTTATGCCTTTGTTTCACATTTTGCGATTTGCTGTGCAGACCACCACGCAGACTGCAATTCAAGGTGTCATAACGTGGTCTAAAGTAAAAAAATGAATAATAAATAGCTTAACATTGTGTCAAAATGGATTGTTGTTGTTGGAAGAAGATAGCATGCAATGTGCAAAGCATTTCACTGTGGTGGCAGCATTTTCTGGTGCTTGAAACATACTGGGCTATGCAGCCAACCTTTGTGAAGCACAACTGTTCTGAAAGATTTTGCTGTGTGTACTGCATAATACCAGATGCAATATTCGTTTACTGTACGTGAAGAATCAATACTGAGCAGCCTGTAAGTTATGCACCTTAACTTTGATTGGTTTGTGTCAGTAAATACCGTATTTACTCGCATAATGATCGCACTCCTGAAGTTCGTCGTCAAAATGACTTTTTTTTTTAAATTTCCCGCGCAATGATCGCACCTTTAACTTGCCGCAGCCATATGTCGTATGTGTGCCAAGTCTATACGACGATGGTAGTGCTTACGTTAGTTTCCTCCTCTTTCAAAGCGGACATGGCTACGTTATTGCCGCGGGCTTGATGATATTAGCAATATCGGCAAGTGTGAGTTCATTATTGGTGCGGAAGAAACTCTCACTAAATGGACATAATGTACTTACAAAACATAAAAACACGCGCTCGGCTGGCTGTGTCGGCAGCCGTGACTTGACGTCCCACACTGTTACAGCAGCAGCCACTTATTGGTCGACCTGTTCTCACCTCACAGCAGACTCGTTCCGGCGCGTTCCGTAATTCCGGCGCGTTCCACAATGAAAACACTGTATTTTTCATCACTCGGTCTCATTTGGTGGTCAGTGGAGTTGTTATTTTTTTTATTTGTTTTGTTTATTATGTTCATGAGACTTGTCGTAAACAATCTGACCTGCAACTTGCGTTTTCTGCGCTGAAACTTTTCCCGAAAAATTTACCTCGCCTAATGATCGCACCCCTAACTTCGCATCATATTTTTGCAAAAAAAAAAAAAAAAGTGCGATCATTACGCGAGTAAATGCGGTAATTGATGCGGGACAAGCCATATTCATCTAGTCACACTTGCATAGTTTCCTCTGATGCAGTGCACATAGCTGCATGTTTTGTTTCGGTCCCCTCCAGTATGTCTTGGTGAGTGTTCGTGTGGGCTTGGAACCCATTTGTGTTGTATTGTTTGCACTGTTTGGCCTTTTAATCATTGGAACTCGCTTGTGAAGCCGTTTTCACTGGTGACAACATTCATTTGGCTTTTCCCATTTAATGACCCGCTAATGCAGGTGAAACTTTCCCAATTGCCTCTACATCATTGAACTGACAAACGGTCGTTGGGACACTCTCGCAGTTGATGGCATTTTGTACACCTTTGGCGAGAAGGACGGAGGAAAGCTTGGCCTTCCCAAGACGCTGTGCTGCAAGCGCTACAACAAACCCACCGAAGTGTCAACGATACCGGGGAAGATAGTCTCTGTCTCCTGTGGCGGAACCCACACAATGGCACTGACAGGTGGGCACCAGGTTTTGCTCAACTTCGTTCTGCATGTTGTTTGGCTCTGTTTAGCATTTGAAGGAGTGGCAGGCCTTGACAGTGGACTAACGTTCAGTCCTTTGTTTGAACAAAGTTGCCAGAGTACCATGCTTGTGGTGTTCTTATTGCGGTGAATTTTGTTTAGCAGTGTTTTGACCTAGTTTTGAGGTAGTGCCACAGTAACATTTTAGTGTTCCCGAGTTTTCGCAGCAACATCTGTTGTTCTCTAAATGCAGTTTATCGTTTTGAGCAAGTTCAAGCTTAGGAAAAATTGTGGAAATGGCAAAAAAAAATTGTTCGGAAGGTGTCCTTTACAGCTTTACCATCTGCCCCTACCTTGCTGCAACTTTTTGAACAATGCTGTCATTGTTTCCCACTTCATGTGCAGCCGAGGGCAAGGTGTACGCCTTCGGGGACGGTCGAAACGGTCAGCTCGGGCTT
Source organism: Haemaphysalis longicornis (assembly GCF_048455015.1). Classification (NCBI taxonomy): domain Eukaryota; kingdom Metazoa; phylum Arthropoda; class Arachnida; order Ixodida; family Ixodidae; genus Haemaphysalis; species Haemaphysalis longicornis. Next base: position 19,942,314 of record NW_027526460.1, on the reverse strand, counting down.
GGCAACAAGACCCTGCAGAGCAACAAGCCACAGCTCATCCCATTCGTCGAGGGCATCAAGATTGCCAAGGTTGTCTGCGGGGAAAGCCACACTGCATTCCTCTCGGGTGAGTGGATATGTCCTCATGCAGTGCCCACAGTGCTAGCGTCGTCATTATCATCATCATCAAACCAAAGCAGCTCCATATTTTATTTTTGCCATAAAAATGCTATTGCTTGAGAAGTTTTGGGCTCCCCAACAAAAGCGTTGGACAGGTTAATGAGAGAGACCAATCATGAGCCTATTCATATCCATTGCAGGATGAAGGCCTCTGCCATGTTCTTCTACCCATTTCTTCCTCGCGACACCCTAAACCATTCTTTTCCTTCAAATTCCCTAGTTTACGCATAGCCACTAATATTCTGGAAATTCTTTTCTATCAGTTTGCTCTGTTAGTAAAAGAAAAGTGTGTGTAGGGCAGCACCTTTCGTTCTGGCTATTGGGATACAAAAATCCCGGGCCATCTCCACTAACGTGAAACCTAGGGAGGGGCGAAGCGTGCAGTGGATATGTTTATTCTTAATGCCTTGGTGTTTTTGCCAATGGAGACGAAGCCGTTTGGGGGTAGAGGTATACAGCCTTGCTGTAAAAGTCTCTCGTCCTTGAAGCACGAAGCCCCCTAGCGTGAGGCGTAAACAAGTGTCCCGGTGTTTTTTTAGTACGCGTTATGAAGTGCTCCAGCGCGAGGCGTAAACGAGTGACCCGGTGTTTTTTTAGTACGCTTTATGTTCTCGCATGAGGCGTAAACGAATTTCCTGGTGTTTTAGTACCGTAACTACATGAGATGACGATTATGGTGACGACAGGAGACGCCAACAGCCCCAGCTCCTGAGGGGCTTCGCCCCTAACAAGCGTGCCTACAGGTGTGACCAGGAATAAAATAAACCTGAAATTTTTTCTGAATTCTGGCCTTTGGCCTTTTGTGAATGCATCGTAATTGGTCATATTTGCTTGGGGTAGATTCAGGAAAAATCAGAAATGCAGACTTGTAGAGGTAATGAGTTGTGTCAGCCACATTTCTTGGTAGTTGTTGTGAGCTGCGAATTCTGTGGCGCTGGCGATTTGTTGGGTTGGCTGGTAGCTGAATAACACTGCACAAAATAACTTGAAGTTGTGAATAATTCATATCATTCTTATTTATTTAAGCCTGTCTTTTTAAGTTGGATACACTGTGCTGTGTATTTGGACCTTCTCTCTTCCATATTCATCTTGTCTCAAATGCAAAACCCTGCTTTAAGTGCAATGCTGTAGGAACAATAGGGACAATAATTGAGCCGGCCGTGTGCAACAAAGCACTTAGCCTGCAGGGCGACTCCTTGTTAGCTCATTGTTATGCGAGAAGGGTTGAGTGCTTTCTCTAATTATTGTCCGCTTCTTCTTTCTAGATAAGCGGCAGCTTCTGACCTGTGGAGATGCTCGCCACGGCAAATTAGCACTGCTGACCAACGATGCTTCCGCCAACCAGTTCTCTCCTGGCTTGGTTGAGGAGCTACTGTCTTACCAGGTTCAACAGGTAAGATGGTTGCTTCAAAATTTAAGTGAGAGGGCATTGTTTTTTATGATGGGAAGTGAGGAGCGTGCTGCTCATAAAGTCAGGTTGGTTTGAACATGATGCCGTAAGTATTTTTGTAAGCTATATGTTGCAACTACAGCTCAAATAGCAGACTTGCTGGAAAGGAGTTCGGGGTTGTTCAGTATCTTTTCTCATCAGATCTCCCCATGCATTTATATAACAGCTTTACACAGCGATAGGAACTGTGTACACGCTTGCTGCTTCAGTGCACTACCAAAGGCATTGGGAATGAAATCTGAACATGTTTGCATTCTTGGTGTTATGTGAGTGCTTGTTATGGGACCCTATGTTGTCTTAAATATTCTGAAGCCCTCAATCATGGAGCAGTTGATCTCAAAATAATACCTATGGAAGGAATAGTGTCAAAAACGTCTTTCTACATATTCTCACATTGATTGAGTTTGCAAAGCTATAGCCACTACTATGCTGGCAGATATATTCACACTTGCACGCTCGTAGCGCGAAAACAAAGCGCCGAGAACATGGAAATACAGGATACAGTAGATAAAAAGTTGGACATGTTGAAATGATAAAAGTGTTTACTTGTGCATTGCCCAGCCACTACCCTTCATCATAGTTAGCTACAAACTACACATATATATATATATATATATATACATACAGTTAAACCTCGATATAACGAAGTCGTACTTGGGGCCGCAAATTTCGTTAAATCGAGAATTTCGTAAAATCGAGGTTTCGATTTTACAGTTCATTTAACCAGTTATTGGGGTTTTAACACTTTGGCCCTCGCCAGGCAACAACTGCTATGTAGTTACCTCTCCAATTAAAGCGAAATTTGTACTAAAACTGGCCGCGAAAATTGTGTGAATTAAGAGTTTCAACACTTGGGCAATGGAATTCGGATAGCCGACGGTAGTTCATGTGTCATCGTAAAACCGGTGCTTTTTCCGCAACGCCTCATTAAATATGATAGCAGACTAGGTTTCCACTTTTTCTTTTTTCATTTCGGTCACTACTAAATGCCGCTGTTAGTCAATTGAACCCGCGTCCATGTCCCGTGAACTTCACCCCGCCGAGGTGCTCGTTCGAAGTTACGCCTCTTTTCGTCTATTCAGTGGTAGGCTTAGGCGCGGCGGGCCAACAGCGGAAGGCTGCTATGAAACTTTCGAAAGACTTTTTTCATTTTCATGTACAAGGGCTCCGCAGTATGGGCGCGTGATTCAACCACAACACTCGAGATAAAACCATGATTGCGAGTTGAGCGGAGTACACGCGGACCGCTTCACTGTGTGGAGCAGCGCTTACGTGATCCGGAAAGCGGAAAGCTTACATTAAAAATCTTCCGGCCAAATTCGATTAAGCAATTACTTTTATGCCCACTGAGCCCTTACGAAACTGATTTCTCCGCACCGCAGCTGTCTAATGAACGCTGGTGAAATGAAGATGACCACGTTCAAAGAGAGCAATTTATTGCCACCAGCACTCGATGTTCAAGCCGTAGTGAAGAAGTCCGTAAGCAGTGCTTGGCGTTTCTTGACCAGGGCGGGCTTTACGTGACGCTCGTATGCTGACAGCGCTAACAAGGTCTTAAACATTCGTGTGCACCTGCTTGCCTCCGCAGAACATCGATGGCATCCACCACACTTCGGTGGCTGTCAGTTTCACCGAGCTTCCTCAGGCTCTTGTTCGGAACACTTTTCTTTCTCTTGGAGTGCTCATGCTGCTTACAAGACTCACCTAACGATGCACGAACAAAATATTAATTGGTTATCAGCGAGCACAACCTAGCGCAGCAGCACCGTGAGCAATGACGACGCGTAGAAAAAAAAAAGCTTGAAGTAGACCTCGGTGGCTTCGGTAGCCTAAGCATAGAGGGCGCTGGCGTAGGCAACGATGGAGACGTCAAAATAGTGGCTGCACTATTAAACCGTCTATGACCGCTAGCGGTTTGTGCAGCTTCGTTCTTCGCTTTTAATTGTTGTTAACCGTAGATTTCACCGCTTTTCTTTCATTTTAGCCTTCAAGAGTCAATTTGAGTACTGAATTTTTTCAATGTAGGGCCTGAGAGGCAAAATAAAACGTGCCTCGACCGGAATTTCGTTCTTCCTTTCTTGCCGTGACTTCGTTAAATCGAAAGCGCCGCACAAAATTACTTCGTAAAATCGAGACAAAAATACATGCATTTAGCAAAATTTTGTTAGAAAACTTGAAAAAATTCGTTATATCACGAATTTCGTTAAATCGAGGTTCGTTATATCGAGGTTCAACTGTATATATATATATATATATATACTTTACAAGGCATTAAATTACTGATGAGGTAGAATTTATGTTGGCATCTGGGGGCTGCATTGAACAGATGATGATGCTTCTTCTGCATACTGTGGCTCCAAAATCTAGAGCACTTGCTAAGTGCAGTGAGCCTGTGTTTCATTGGGGGCGGCATTATTGCAATCACTACCATTGTGTTCAAACGGTCCCAGTGACATTAGAAAGAATGCGGGAAATGAAAGTCCCAATTATAGTTTTTGGCACAAGGTGCAGGTCCTGGGCTTCACGCTTGACATACACTGGCACGTCTAGGTGCCCCATCTCTGACTCTTGATGGAAGGACACTGCCGCGTGGTCAGCTGTGCACACAGCCAGCTTGACCGTAAACATATATCTTGGGTCCTGCTATCTGTAAGTAGTTTACCGCAGGGTCCAATAAAAAAATTATGGCTGCATCCGGCCTTTGAACAACACGAGCGCAAGCAATGTAGGCTGCTCATATAGGAACACAGTGGCGGGAGTAAAACATTTGATGATTTGATTGTAGGGTTTAACGCACCGACGCAACGCAGGCGATGAGGCGCGCCGTAGTGGAGGGCTCCGGATCAATTTTGACCACCTGAGGATCTTTAACGTGCGCCGAAATCTCGCACACACAGCCGTTCTTGCTTTTCGCCTCCATCAGAAAAGCGGCCGCCGCGGCTGGGAATCAAACCCGCAACCTTGTGTTCAGCAGCGCAACGCCTTAGCCACTGAGCCACCGCGGCGGGTGCGAGTAAAAGATAACTGGTTGGCGTTTTTATTCGAGGTAGTGACATCGGAGGGGGGAGACATGGGTCTTTGATCAAAAACTTTTTTTTTTACAGTTATGATGAGGAAAATTAGTGGACATATGCAGTTCTTCATTCTGATTGTAGATATAAAATTTGTTTTTGTCTAAAACGAATATATTCCAATTTATTTGGAATTTTATATTTGATTTTTTGACAGCCTTTGTAAAAGAACTGCGGGAGGAATAAAGCTCAACAAGGTACCAGTGAACTGTACACAAGTCAAGGAGTGCAGTAAGACTAAAATTATTCTCTCTGGTCTGTAGCAGAAGTTATGACCGTTCAAAGTTTGGGCCTGGAAGGCAAAACTAGAAAAACCGGTTTTTCTAGTTAGCCAGTTAGCCAAATGAATTTATTGGGGTAAAATGTAATCGTGAAAAAGGTGAGGGTGTGGTGGCTAGGTAAGGGCAATAGAAGAATGGGTTTAATTTTGATTACGCTTGAATTGACATCATAGTTACATGAGATATAACTGGCTGGTTAAGTTGCGCCAGAGATAGCCACAGGTGGTCAAAATTAATCCAGAGCCCTCTGCTACGGTACGCCTCATTGCCTGCGTTGTGTCGGCGCGTTAAACCCTACAATCAATAGCCAAGTGATGGCGTCATTGTCAGGGTGCATTTATTCATTTAATTAGGCTTGGCCATTGGGATGGCCCATAAAAACGCGCCTTTGTTCTCCAGGTTGCCTGTGGTGGCTGCCACACGCTGGTGTTGGTCATCCCTGGCTCTGGCCTGGAAGCCAACTCGACTAATGATGCTGCTGCTGGGGGAGACGTCAACCTGGCCCGTATCAAGAGGCGTCATCGAAAGGTGCGTTGCTTACAGCAGTTGCTAGGGGGTAGCAGTCGTGATGGGACATGGGTGTTTACATCTCAAGTGTGTACTGGTTGGCCGCACGCTACAGCATGACTGTGCCGTTACCTCAACAGGAGACAAGTGCATTTGCAAGCACTTTCCTTATTACTGTCTGTAACACTGTGAAAACGAACGTGAACCCATTTGCAGATGCTGGACTTTAAAGGAGCCATGAAGAGAAAATACAACTTCATTTAACTTGAAAGAACTAGAACTTGAAAGAACTAAAAGCAAGAAGTATTTAAAAACTTTCAAATTTTGCGCCACAGTGACATGTTATGAGCAAGAATGACGTCATACAGGCCAACAATAAAACATGATTTTCAGTGCGTTAACTGCACGTTAGCATTCAAGTGATACGGTCAAATGGAACTAGAGGCCCCATTACAGACGTCCAGTCATGTGTTCTCGCGACAGGTCAGTTAGGCGGCCGCCAATCACACAAACAAGGTTCCGTGACGTCATAGAAAAGTTGCGGGAAATCCGCCTCTTTCATTGCGGTGTGCTGCCACCTAGCGTGCCTAGCGGAAGTTGAAGCTGTAGGGTTTGCCCTCTGTGGTTTGCCGGCGTTTCCTCCGGCTGCGTTCTCGTTGTATGCGCGGCAATCCCACATTACGGCGAGGAGCAGCCGAAGTTTTTCTTCTGTGTTGGTGTTATAACGCCTTAAGACGACAGCCCCTGGTCATCACATAATACCAGGCGGCTTCTTATCACTGAATGAGGGCTGGCAGAGAAATCTCGGACAGATCCGTGTGCCGTCCGAGTAGCAGAGCGAGCAGTACTTGGAGTCGTCTGGCATGAAGTGCGATCGCCAGCTCAACAAAGGCCGGCAGTTCGCTGGACACATGTACGATTGGTACACGCGATTCGCATGCGACTGATCGTTACGACTGTCGCCACGACTAGTCGTACGCGTGAATTTGAGACGGCCCGATGCGCGCATGAGATGCGTCGTCGGCGTCGCTCCGCCCACTGTTTTTGCTCCATGGTCAACTACGATGATCGCTGAGCTGAATTTGTAGATTCTGCGCGTTTGTTCGCAAGAAATGGATAAAGCAAGCAATCGTGAAGCGTTTTCTGCCTTCGGAAACAGTCCGCGCACACGCCGGCCGCGCCTGCCAGCTAGGCACACTCAGCGGCTCGAACCGGCGCAGACCACGGTAGCAACCGCGCTTGTCGCTGCTCTTCTGAATCAATCTGATCGCTAAAAAGTTCTACATGCGAGAAAGTGGGTGTTAGTGTGGTGAAAAATTGTGCTAGGGATTGTTGTCAGGGCTTATTTTAAAAGCGGCGATCAGATATATCTGCCGCGATGCAAGCCTATACATGGTTTCGCCAGCGCTCGCCGCTCTCTGGCAACATTGTGTGTCCACCGGAAACGTGCCCTAGAAAGCTTCCTGTTTACATTGTTTTACCGTGGTTTCAGCCTGCGTTGGTGGCGGCAGCTGCTTGTGTTTCGATATTTTCGGCTGATAAAATTATTCCGATGAAGCGCTCGCGACTCAGACAGTGCTGTGTTGTGCCGGGATGCAGTCTGCGTTCCGGAAAAAATTTGCTATCGGAAGTCAGAACGTTGTGTTTCCCGAGAGATGGATGCAGAAGCAGCGCCTGGCTTGCAGCTATCAAAAGGGAAAACTGGACTCCCACAAAGAGCGCGCAGATTTGTTCTGCCCACTTCATCAAAGGGAAGTAAAGCGCAATGTATGCTTCAATTGCACAGAGGCGATGCTCATACGTTAGTCTAAGGTCCCCAATTACAAGGAACACGTCGGACGCCGTCGTGTTCCACCCATAACAGTAACCGCGGTGACGCTTTAGTTGGATAGCAAAGCTGCATGCTAACGCCGAAAATACATTGTAAAGGGGTTTCTTGTAGTTTGAGGCTTAATTATCAGGGATGTGTACTGTTCGAAGCAACACTCGGGACACCAAAGTAGCCGCGCACCGCATGAATCGCCGCACAGCGTACGTCGCGTTGCCCACGTTTTGTTGCTAATTACAATGCCGCCGTTACATTTGCTTTTTATGAGAGCGACGCCTGCGAGTGGGTTTTCATCGGTGCGAGCAACTTCATGACTCGTAGTTTATCGTGTTGCCGCCAATGGAAATCGTCGCACTCCAGCTAATTTACCTTTCCTTGCGAGAGCGGACTACATGTAGGCGGGTTAACTCGAAAGTTTGATTCATGAATAGTGTACTATCCAGTAAACGATAGTTGTTCTCGGACTCAGCCGCACCTGACGTCATCACATAATGAGTACGTTTTGTTATTTCAGTCACACTGAACACCTTAGATCTCGACCGATTCCTATCGGCGCCGATCTCTATCAAAACAGCCCATTATGACACAGGCGACACAGGCGCAGTAGCAAGCGATTTTTCGTGAGGTGCGCCAAACGTTTCAGTGTTTCACATAGCCCGTTTTATGCAGCCTAAAATACGTGTAATAAAGCGTAGGTTCTGTTTATGTGAAGTGGCGTACCGTACACACCCCTTCTTATGTGAAAAAAGTGGTGTTCATTATTACGACATTGTTAATAGTGTTGTCACAGTAGTAGGCATGTAGTCGCTAGACATCGCTGTAAACACATCTTAAGGAAGCGCCAGAAATAATGCAGCAGCAAACTCAAACACACCAGGCAAACACCGCTGCGACGGCCGCGACCATTAGAAACCATTACCGGAAGTGCCGCACCGGAAGTCTTCTGGGGCAAACCGTTCGGTGCATTCATGTTTGTTTACAAAAAGCGAAGCCGTCTATACGCTGACCGGTCGCCACGGCGCGCGGTGCGCCGAGCGGCTGAGAGATGGCGATACCTGCGCGGAAGCATCGAAACAGGCTACGCAGATGTTTCGGTCACCGATCACTCAAACGGCAGTTATAACTTAAATAGAGTTCCACATGCGAGAAAGGGGATGATAGTGTAGTGAAAAGTTGTGTTGCGGATTGTCATTCGCAGTTGCACAGATAGCAGCGATCAAATATCCGCCAGGATGCCGAGCCGACGCGAGCGACGCAAGCCGCCGTAGCCGATCGCGTGCGGCCGACGGGAAGCGATAGAAGCCGACACCGTTCCCTTTTCGGCACTCCGAGTTACAGCGGAACGTAGCACAAGTTGTGGGCATTGTTCCGCGCACAACGAGCACACACAAAAAATCAAACGATGTAAATACAACCACGACCCCTTCCCGCTTGTGCGGGAGCTGTGGGGAATGTCGTCTGCTGCCCCTACTGGACTGCTTAGGGACTAGGCCGCTAGGGGATTGCGCATGCGCAGTGGGGTTGTGAAAGAGGCGGATTGGCTAGGGGGTCGCGACTGCTTCACACGTTTTCTTTCATATCTCCGTTATATGTTCGAAGATTGCGATGATATTGGTATTATTGTTATCGGGACTAAGCAGCCTTTCTAATAAACCCAACTTGTATTTTGTCTTCATGGCTCCTTTAATGAGGTTGTGTGTGGATGGCCTGGCACATAGCTGCATTTGTGTTGGCACATTTAATGAAGTTAGTGTGCTGAGAGTGCAAGTATTCACACTTGTGGGGGAAAAGTAGCTCAAGCGATCACTTGCACAGCTGCAAAATATTCGTGACTTTTTTTCAAGGAATATCTGCTTTTACCGCAGTGTATGCCATGCTCTTGTATGATAGAATAGGAAAGAGAATATTTATTTATCTTGCAGCTGTGTATACGTCGTATGTAAGGAAACTGTGGTGTTGTAGCCATTAAGGCGTTCCAATTTAAATCTGTGGAGTCTGTATTTTGATGGAGCCGAAGTGTGAAAGCACCTGCTTGCAAAATGTTTCAGTGGTCACATAAGATCACCAGGAAGTCTGAGCTAACCCGTTCTCTCTTGCTATGGATCAGCTTGCAACCTTGGCCCAGCTTTGGCACATTTGTTTTTCATTCGAGAAAAACGGAAAGAGGAAAGGCCTCGCATCAAAGCTGCCCCAGGGCATCTTCATGCTTGTATCTTCACGAGCTGTCTGTGTGGTTTGGGGTAAATGCTTTCCACACAGGAAAATGGATGCCCCATTAAGTTATTTTGACTTCTTTTTACAATCATTCTTCCAGGCCACGCTCATTGAGAATGAACAAGATGAACCGGATGCTTGCGAAGAAGGTGAGCTTTGGCTGCTAACCTCAAAATAGTATCGCGGTGGTTGGGGGGACTGAACATTGCATGAAAGCCTCTAACATGATGACTAGTTCGTCAAAGTTTCTGTATTTGTAAGAAAGAAATTGCCTCTGATGAGCTGGTGTTTGCAATCCCTTCTCTTGCCATCAGCTTCATAAACTGTTGATGCATCCAAACGGGGCAAATACTGCACGAATTGGCCTTACTGGCATCATGATGTGTGATGCTTGCATTGCATACAGTCAAACCCCTTGATAATGAAATCCCAGGACTACAAAATTCCCATGGCAGTGAAATATTTTCGGATCTCCGGCAAATGTCCATAGAAACCCATGTATTTGATATCTCTCGGCAACGAAATATTTTTGGACAGCAATCCCGCATCCGGTCAGCCTTTTACATACCCATTCGGGGCTAACAGTGTCCGAAAAGGGCTCAAATACATTTTTTGTGGGCCCAAATTGCGTAAACTTCGGCCACAGCACGCTAGCATGGCTGCCGCCATGTTTGTTTACAAGATGTGACCGTCTGCGCAGTAGGCGGCTGTGGTAGGCCTTTTAGCCACCCTAGCCATGGAGGCAGCCTTGCAGAAACACGGCAACACCACCAGGGGGCAACACAATTTTGGTCAGGATGGTGACTCATGGCATGGCTTCGGCTTGGGCTGCCTAGGCTAGCCACTATCGCTGAACAGCATCCGTGCATTCACTTTTTCTGTGGCGGTTGGCAGGTTTTCTCTCGATAAGATGCCGCTGCCAGTTCAAAAGCGGAAGTTTTTATCGCTACAGGATGAGGCAGCCATCATTGCCCAAGTCAGTGGCCCAAGTGGAGGAAGGGAGGATAGCTCCATGAGTTTGGAATTGCATGCAGCTTGCTCTGCCATTTTGAAGAAGCAAGGCCGCCACTCTTTAATGGCGCACATGCGCAAAACCAAGTAGTGATGGCTGTGGCCTTTCTGGACATAACAAAGCTGTGCTCACTTGGTTTTGTGAACAGGATTGGAACAAAAGGCACCGCTCTCAGGCAAAGTTTGTCAACAGAAGGTGGATTTCACTTGCATGCTCGGGCATGTGTGGGTGCTGAGGATTGGTAGAAAAACGTGCAGAGAAGGTGAACCTGCGGGATGTTTTGGATGCGTTTGACCCGGTTTAGTCGTTCTTAGGCGTTTTTGATAACTAGCAATGACCCAGTTCTTGTAGTGTGAGAGCTGAGGTGTGAAGTTGCTGCAAGGTGAGTTGCGGAAAGTGATATAACCGATTTTCAAAAATAAATATTCGGTTTATGGGCGATTTTTCTGTCATTTGTTTCATTCTCGTGCTTGCAAAAGCGAATTTTTTGGCTTTCCCGGGCGTTTTCGTTATTACGGGGTTTGAGTGTAATTTGTCCCTTTAGTTTGTCTAGGCATACCGCCGTTACTGCAAGTTTCCAATTTGCTGAAACACTTTGGAGTAAGTGCAAGTGTCATGTGCATATCGGCATGAAGTGAGCCTACATTTTTTTTAAATTCCAAGTGGGCAGTTCTCTGAAAGAGTTGCAAGAAGGTGTGATTATGACGGCAATTACATAAAATAGTTGAGACTAGAGCAGATGCTTGTTGGGTCACAATTAGGAGGATACGTTGGGCAAACTGGTAGCCCCAAAATGATTCTCACATGGCAACTTGATGGGACTGTGTTCTCGAGACGCATGTCACATGTCCGCCCATTCTTTAGACACGCACGTGACGGCAAGGGTTCTGGGCGAGACTGGTCGGCAGCCTCGCAAAAAGCCCCTGCTCGTGGAAGCTGAGACAGACACCAGCATCCGCCACGTCGACAGCGATGTCAGCGATGACGACAACTCTGAGATGTCCGTGCTGAACAAGGTAGGGAAGACGCCACGTCTCGGACTTTAACAAACGTACAGCAGCTGCTTACGGGAAGATGCTGTCGAGAAAGCTTGTGAGCAGGACGTATTTTACTAGCTCTTTCTATTCAGAATAGTGGGGTGTAACACAAATTTTAAAACCAATTTTTTTTTTATGCTGGTATCATTGCTATTGTACTATTTAAAAAGAAATCAAGTGCCTGTCCATTTGTGTACGTATAAAAATGACTCATGTGGGATCCAGGTGCAGTTCTGTTTCTGAGTCCTCACCTCGCTAACATGGGGTGTGGGACGGACTTGCCACTTGCTCGGATAGGAGTTGGATCGGAGATGGTGAATCCTGAGGGTGATGATGGTGATGACGATAATGCATGCTAAGCTTACGTCAACATAAAAGCACTGTGCTTTACATATTCACATGTTGAATTGCACTGAAAGCACAGAAGCACCCTAATGAAGAGACCACACTAGAATCATGTGAAGCAAACACATTGGACAGGAGGAAATTACGCTGCCCTACTGTTTTGGGGGTAGGGAAAATTTTAGAGCAAGTCAGTTTCTGGAAAACCTCGCAGAGCTAGCAAATTATGAGGAGTGTTCTTGTTGTGCTTTGTTTTCAAAGAAAATTTGATGGACCGCATGCCTAATGCTGTGTGCCTGTTTTGTTCTTCTTTTTGCCTTTTTTCCAGACCCAGATTATAAATCACATTGGATCGAAGGAAATACTGTCAGTTCTTGATCATGATGAGAAACCACCAGCATTGAAAAAGGTGAACACCCGCCACGGTGGCTCAGTGGTTAAGGCGCTGTGCCGCTGAGCACGAGGACGCGAGTTCCATTCCCGGCTGCGGCGGCCGCTTTTCTGATGGAGGCGAAAAGCAAAAACGCCCGTGTGTACGAGATTTCGGCGCACGTTAAAGATGCCCAGGTGGTCAAAATTAATCCAAAGCCCTCCACTACAGCGCGCCTCATCACCTGCATTGCGTCGTCTCATTAAACACTAAAACCAACCAATCGAAAAGGTGAACAGTGCTCAGTATTGTGTTTGGTCAACTTTTTCACAAATGTTAACTTCCCTTTTCTTTTTTTTTTCTTTCCATGTAACCATAACCACTGTGTTTTTTTAAAGTAAAATGCTTTTACATTCATGGAGGCTTTGCTCTCCACTGGACTCTGCAAGGGCTTTTCTAGAGAGGCCCTCAGCATCAGTGGTGCCACTTACGCAGCATTATTATTTTTTTTTCTTTTAATTGTGAGGACGTTCATTTACTTTGACTTATTTGCTTGCTGGAATTTTCTGCCCCATGTTGCTTTTTTCTACGAAATTCCAAAGCCCTTCAAAAAGGCCAAGCAAGCATGAAACATGCACAAATCAGACATGAGAGTAGACACTTTCACCAGAGTTCAAATAAAAATGGTTCGATAATAGCATCATTGTCAACACGTTGTTTTCAGGTCCTCATTATATTTGCCTGGTGTTCTGACACATTAAATGCTGAGAGAACCCCTATGTGAAGTAGCTATTATGTGTTCAAGCTCTTAGTCTGGTCTTTTTTTCCCCCTTTCCCTTCCCCCTTGCAGGAGTTTGCAAAGTCACCACCGCCAGTAGTTCAGAATGGGGATAAAGCCAAACTGAATGGTCCGAAGGAAGAGCCACCTGCGGTGAGAGTTGGTCTTGTTCCCTTAACCCCTAACTGTCTATGGGGTAGCTGTTCCGAAGTTCCAAGCAGGTTCAACAGCCTTACCGGCCGCCGTGAATTCTGAGTTGTAACGCGTTTTGTCGGACCTATTCATCGCCATGTAGAATTGAAGCGTTTTGTCGGACCTATTCATCGCCATGTAGAATTGAAGCTAGACAGTAAGACAAGTAGTAGGTGCCACAGCTGCTTGCCTCACTGTTGACATAGCCAGCAAATAAGCAGGAACGTGGTTTGCATTGTTGGTGGAGATGAAAGCAAAGTTGTGGTGCACTTTACTTGGCATTGCCTTATGTAGCATGAATACTAACCTGCCAAAAAGAACAAGCAGGTGAACAAAATTGGGGGAAAACTCGAAAGTAGAGCAGTACAAGGCAAGAAGCTTCAGACAAAACATTTGTGAGAAACTACCGTACCATTGGGTCCGTCCTTCATCTTTCTCAGTGCTACTTCGTCCCACGAGACATTGTAGCTTCTGCGGTGAGTCTGGTGTGGAGTAGGGGCTTTAGGATTGCAAAACTCTTACCCTCCCCCCCACGCCCTCTAATAAGAGCATCACGAATTTTGTTTTTTGAGCCATAGCGTATGCAATTTCTAAGATGTTAATCTCCTAGTGTTCTTTATTTATTTTTAAAAGGGTCAAAGACGAGCTACAACCTCGTTTAATCAATTGGAAGGACTAGCCTTTGGTAACTCACTTAACTCTATTCCAGCCTCAAAAACCCTTTCTTAAACCAAAAAACGCAAGAAATATTGAAAAGCTTTCAATTTTTATGCTACATGACTTCAGCAGTGAAAAGGAAACTTGTGTTTTAACTGCACATTGGCATTCAAGCGAGGTGATCGAACGGAACTAGAGGCCCCACTAAATCGCCCAGTCATGTTTCTTGGCAGCGACTTTGTTTGGCGGCTAGCAGTCGCACAAACAAGACTCCATGACGTCATAGAGGCTTCGGCAAAACGTGGCTGGGGGAGTCGCCACTGCTTCATGTGTTTTCTTTAATGCGTATCTCAATTTGTTTCGAGTTCATGATAATATCGGTGTCGTCGTTATCGAATCTCTTTGGTGAGACTAACCGGTATTTTGTCTTCGTGGCCCTTTTAACGGCGTGTCCATTTCGTGTCTCTTTTCCCCCGTTCCAGGTGCCCGTCGTACCCGAGACTCCCAAGAAGGCGGCGACAGTGGCCAGCCATCCCAAGACGGACAGCGAGAGCGAGGAGAAGCGAGAGAAGGTGCGATGGCTCCCGGCACACAAGGACTCGCCCAAGCACCGCAAGGAGCTGGAGCGAATGGCCGAGAAGGCTGCCGAGGAGTCCTCCGAGAAAGGCAAGGGCTTCCCCTCTGCTGTAGTGGGGAGAAAGAGCGTTGCACGGTTTGTCCTCGTGTACCGCACCACGCAATACAGATGAGTTGGATGTGTTTGAGTCATTTGTGATGACCGCACTTGCCATGGAAGAAAGCTAAGCGGAAAAGCGTGGGCGTTGTAACATAAAAGCTGTTTAATTAAGCTTGAAGTAGGTCCGGTGGCATATGCAAAAAGAAAAAATACCAAGAAAAAGACACACAATGTTTTCTGGGGAGGAGGGAGAGTACAAAACCAGCGCGCGTCAGTAAAGAGCGGAGGGCACATGCTAGTCTAGCCCAGCTTTCAGCAGCGTTGTGAGCTAGCCTCGCAGTCGAGCTCAACTCTACTCGGAACGCGCGGCATAATGCTGCGTCGGTGATACACAGTGCCTCGTAAATCTGCGCCATTTAGACTCCCGTAAAACATGGGTTGACCGAAGAAGTGTTGGAACTTCCGAGGAAGAACAAGTGCAGCGCAAACACTGTCATGTCGCTGCTCAACTACATATGAGACGGCTACAATCCAATCCCAACTATTGCGCCGAAGCAGCTGCGCCTAAACGGCACCGAAGACCAAAAGATCCTAGGTATGGCACTCGTCGGTTCTCCACACTGACAGCAAATCCCAGGGGGAAAGAAGCTAGGTTACCCCCAGCTGTGCTGTTTCTCCAGCCTTGCACAACTAGTGCAAGCTGGGCCTTTTTTTATATATGCAGTTAGACCTCGATATAACAAGTCGTACTTGGGGGCGGAAATTTCGTTAAATCCGAGAATTTCGTAAAATCGAGGTTGCAATTTTACAGTTCATCCAGTTATTGAGGTTTCAAAACCTTGCCCATCGCCCAGAAACAACTGCTATGTAGCTACCTCTCCACTTAAAGCGAAATTTGTACTTAAGAGTTAAGTTTCAACACTTAAGCAATGGAATTCGGATAGCCGACGGTAGTTCATGTGTCGTCGTAAAACAGGTGCTTTTTCCGCAACGCCTCATTAAATATGATAGCAGACTAGGTTTCCTTTTTTTTTTTTTTTTTTTTTTTTTCCTCCATTTCGGTCACTACTAAACACCGCTGTTAGTCAATTGAACCCGCGTCCATGCCCCGTGAACTTCACCCCGGTGAGATGCTGGTTCCAAGTTACGCCGCTTTTTGTCCGTTCAGTGGTAGGCTTAGGCGCGGCGTTGAGGGGTGTGGTGGGCCAACAGCGGAAGGGTGCTATGAAACTTCAGACAGACTTTTTTGAGGTAAAGCCGTGATTGTGAGTTGAGCGGAGTACACGCGGACCGCTTGTGTGGAGCAGCGCTTACGTGCTCCCGCTAAAGCAGAAAGCTTACATTAAATATCTTCCGGCCAAATTTGGTTAAGCAATTACTTTTATGCCCACTGAGCCCTGAAGAAACCGATTTCTCCGCATCGCAGCTGTCTAATGAACACGGGTGAAACGAAGATGAACACGTTCAAAGAGAGCAATTTATTGCCACCAGCACTCGATGTTCAAGCCGTAGTGAAGAAGTCCGTAAGCAGTGCTTGGCGTTTCTTGACCAGGTTGGGCTTTAGGTTGCGCTCGTATGCTGACAGCGCTAACAAGGCTTGCTCTAAACATTCGCGTGTGCCTGCGTGCCTCCGCAGAACGTCGATGGCATCCATCCTTCGGTGGCCGTCGGTTTCACCGACACTTCCTCAGGCTCTTGTTCGGAACACTTTTCTTTCCCTTGGAGTGCTCATGCTGCTTACAAGACTCATGTAATGATGCACAAACAAAATATTAATGTGGTTATCAGCGAGCACAACCTAGAGCAGCAGCACCGTGAGCAAGGACGCGTAGAAAAAAAGCTTGAGGTAGGCTTCGGCAGCCTAAGCAGCCTAAGCATAGAGGGTGCTGGTGTAGGCAACGATGGAGACGTCAAAATGGTGGCCGCACTATTCAACCGTCCATGACCTCTAGCAGTTTAAGCAGCTTCTTTCATCGCTTTTAATTGTCAACCGCAGATTTCACCGCTTTTCTTTCATTTTAGCCTTTTTAGAGTTAATGAGAGTACTGAATGTTTTCAATGTAGGCTCTGAGAGGCAAAATAAAACGTGCCTCAACCGGAATATCGTTCTTCTTTTCTTGCCGTGACTTCGTTAAATCGGAAGCACCGCACGAAATTACTTTGTAAAATCTCGATCAAAATACATGCATTTAGCAAAATTTTGATAGAAAATTTGAAAAAATTCGTTATATCGCGAATTTCGTTAAATCGAGGTTCGTTATATTGAGGTTCAACTGTATTATCGTTACCTGGTTGATGCCCACTCTAGAGCAAAAGGCCTATCTCCCACATAATTGCACAAACTTTTTTTGGATCACAAAATGCTGTTCAGAGACCTTTATTGTGTTAAATCTTGGGAGCTGTTTCAGTGAAGGCAGTGATGCAGCCAAGTGTCTGAGCGTTGGGGGCAATCTTCTTCGGTGCTCTAATAAACTTCTGTTGACACTAGGGAAAGTGCTTTGTTAGTTCTGATGCTTTGTGGTTTTTCTAAGCTCTGCCTAGCCTAGCCTAGCCTAACCCTACTGAACCCAACCTAAAATAACGTAACTGTTTGAAGCGGAGGAAATTTAGGTTTATACTTGCGTTTGCACAGCCATCCCAGATAGCATGCCACTGACCGTCATGATCCCGCTTCACACTCCCTAGCGTGTGAGGGGAGGGACGGGGCAGATAGGATTGTAGGGATGAAGGGAGCGATTTTGTATTAAATTGGAGGTATTTCATATGCACACTAATGGGGAGTAGAATGCAGTGCCACTGTGCCCGTTCATGGCTAGGATTGTTCATCATTCTGCTTCTCGCGTGCTCTTAGTTGCTACCCTTACCTATGAGCGGGTACTCATTCTCTTCGCCTCACTCTGCTAAAGAGGAGGTGGCATCACGATCCGTTTCCATACTGCGATCTCCACAAAACGGTATTGCAGGAGAGAGGAAGTGTTTAAATGCGTTTTGGCAGTACATTTCTGCTCCTTACTGGCAGTGGCAGTGCACCAAACGAGTAGTAGTAGTACTTTATAGCCACTTTATAGTACTTTATGGTAGTAGTACTTTATACTAGTACTTATAGCCAATAGTAGCCACTTTATGTTACATTGGGTTCAGGGTAGGCGGTTGGCAGAGGCCCAAAGGGCCCCCGCGATGTCCAGGGCTCTGGCCGTGACTGTTTCTTGGGTTACGAATTGTGGTCTTGTTTCACATGCTGGGTAGGAATAGACTAGTGCAGGGTGTAGTGGCTAATCTTTTTCTGCGTCACTCAACACGCAGGAACTCCAACAAAGCGTGCTGGCAAAAAGAAGAAGGAGACGGAAGCAGGTGCGTGCCACAATTCATTCATGCCGCTGTACTAAAATGGCCGCTCTGTGTGCAAGTTGCTTGCTAGAGAGAGAGAGAGAAAGAGAGCACTTACGACTTGGCACATAAAAATCCACAGCCATACTTAAACAGAGGTTTTGTGTTGTGTCCAAAAGAGAAGGAATGCCGTGAAGTGGCTGCTCTTGCTGAGTTGCAGATGCACCCGGAGGAGTGTGCAAATAGTAGAAGTGAAATTGTGTGCGTACCACAAAATCCTTAGAGATGCCCCATTATTCAAAGACAGCCCACCCTGAAATTTACTATGAAGTCCCTTTTTCTTTTCTTCTCTTTTTTTGCATACACCTTCAACCTTTCCTGATTTTGAATGCGTAGCATTCTTTGCCGAGTACCCCTACAGCCAGGACTGTGTAACGCCCTGCATTTCCACAATAATGCAGACTTCGCGAAAGTTCCACCTGTAATTGTTATAATAGTGTAAATGTCGATAATTCATTGAACGAAATTTTGAGGAACTAAACAAATAGGAAAAAAGAAAATTACGGAAAATGGCGGGTCGTGTAATGCCCTGCATTTCCACAATAATGCAGATTTCGCGAAAGTTGTACCTGTAAGTGTTATAATAGCGTAAATAGAGGTAATTGTTCGGACAGGATTTAGAAAAACCAAAATATTTGGCTGTAAAGAACTCGCACTCAAGACAAGCGGCATAAAAATGCTACGCGTTAGTAGACAATTCTCTGAATTTTTGCAGACTTTTTTACCAAGTATATCCTGTCCCCTATTTAGGCTACATTTGCTGCTGTTTCCGCCACTGTCGGTATTTTAGGGAGCACCTTCGACTGCAAGGGCCACACACATGCACACTTGTCTGCTTGATGGAGAAACTTGGAAATGCCTTGCTAAAATTGCTGTCTTCTTAAGGGATCATGGAGGCAAAAACTAGTGCAGTTCATTTGAAAGATTGCTACGTCAAAGTAATCATCTTTGTATGTGTTACGTTTGTAATTATCTGTTTATAGCACTGTAATAAACTTTAACGAGGCATCAGGGCAGTAAACTTCTTTGACTCTCAAACAAACTAGATAATAAAAAAACGAGAAGCCCCTCCATCTAACGACGACGATGGTTGACACATGAAACTTTCTTGCATGCGTAAATCAAAAGTGCTAACCGCAAGGAGCGATTTGTAAGTGATTTGGGGAGCGACGCGACTAGTGATGAACTGAATCGCTCATCGCTTCGCTAAGGGGCGCAACTTCCGGCTTAGGGAGAGAACGAGAAGGGACGAGCGGCGGCACGGTGCATCCTAGAAAAGTACGATCCTCTGCTCACTGAAATACGTTTATTTCTAGGGGTGTGCGAATACTTGAATATTCGAATACGAATTGAATAGTGCCTCTGCAAATAATTCGATTCGCGAATCGAATATCTACTATTCGATTTTTCAAATAGTTTCCGAACTTTCCCTGGCTTTGCGAAAGCAAGAGATGTCGGCGCACGCTAACACACTGCTGCTACACCGTATACTTGGCAAGTTTCATCCTAATCGCGCTTTCGACGAGAGCGCCTTGCCGAGGCCATAAATTTTATCCCACTGCACGGAATAATTTGCAATTGCATCGATAAGATGCAATCTTATGCAACCTCTCTTTTTGGCGAAAACTATGTTCTACAAGGCTGGAATGGAGTTGAGCTTGTTAGAAAAGGCTAGTTCTTTGAAAAAAAAAAAAAAGAGAAAGAAAAGGATCGCGGTCGTAAGTTGTCCACATAGTGTCTAATTTGGTATGTGCGCAAGTGGTAGTACTGCATTGTACCCTGTTACATTGCTCATGGGTGTTTTTTTTTATTATTGCTTTTAGATGGCAAAGGAGATGCTGAAAAGAAAGACTCGAAGGTAAGAATGATGAAACACGTTCTTAACCATTCGCACTTAAGACATTTTTTTTCCCTACCCTGCCACTCACTGCCAGTTGTTTCAGAGGTTTTAAAACTGGGTTTCAATTTGTGATCTGATGTCTCAAATTATTGTCATAGCCTCGAAAATTGAGTTGCGTCATCAGTAAACAACAGCCTTGTTTCTCTGAATAACACCCAACTATAAAAGGTCAGAAAAATAACACTAATTGACAGTTTTTGTTCACGTTAACAAGAGTGGATGGTAGCAGGCAAGATGACAGATTTAAGTGGAAAATCAGGGTGAAACAAGTAAATGATAGTTTTTGTTCGTATTAACAGGTTTGCGTTGTTGCAGGGAAGATGAGAGGTGGTGTTTGTACTAATGTATCTTTGCTTGTGTGACGGCATTTTATAACCACTGCCGATGGGTGTCCGGAGTCCTGTCAAGCCGCAAATGAGCAACGTTTTCTCCAGACCCCCTTTTTCGCTGTACTTTTTGGAGCGAAAATAAAACTGATTGACTGATTGATTGATTAATTGATTGATTGATAATCCTCAACCCTGGTTGTACCATCTTTATTTGCAGTCTTCAACGTGCGTGGTTATGTGACCTTCCATACGGGATGGCTGTCGTCTCCATTGCCCCTTGGCGCTTGACAAGGCACTGCGTGGTGTGCATCTCGCTTTGGTTAGCCTGCCAGTCGCTTGTTAACACTTCCTCCAAATAGAATGGCGGTTGCTGCTACCTTATCTGCCCTGGCAGCTATGGCGTGCGGAAGGGTTCATGGTCTCCGCATCCGGTGAATTTGTGTTCTTGCTGTTGAGGGTGGTTCGCTTGTTTCGTTTTTTCGCCGGTAACGTATTGGTTGTTGTCTCTGTAGCTGTTCGTTTTTGTTCTTCCTTGCTGTTGTGTTTTGCATGTGGGCGCCCTTGTGTTGTGTGCGCGTTGTTTTCCTCCTTCTGTGCTCCCGAGTGAAGTTGCTGTACATGTGTTCACGTTCCTGAGGTTTTAGAGCTTTATGTTCCGTTCTCAAAGAGCCCTGAACAACGCTGTTTCCTTTCTTGCATGTACGTCGTATTTTTGTTGTAGGTTGTCAAATGTATATGTATGTGCACGGCGTGTTCAACACAGTGCAAACCAAGCTTTAAAATTCGCTAAGGTTTGTTGAATGTTTGAATTCCTTGAGAAAGTTTATTTATGGGTGAATTAATGAAATTATTGGTTATATTGAATGTAGCTATTTAATTCAAGTGACCGTTTTCTGATGTAGGTTGCTGAAAGATAGCATCTAAAGATGCAGAATTCACTTTTTTTATTATTGACTTGCACATGACTTCAACGATGACAATGTGCCCACCATAATGGCAAAAACTCTTGGTTCTGATTATTTACACAAATTGTTCAATTTGTGGATGTGCTCTTGAAAAGAATAAATCCAAAAATGCTTGAATACAAAACCATCTAACCTTAATATGGAGCATTCCACTTGAACAGTGTTCTCCAAGATGCAAGTCATTACTGTAGTAGAGAATGAAGGTTAAATTTGTTCTTTGTGAGGCCGTACGATTTTCCTAATGTAAAGTTCTCAACTGATTCATATAACTATTGCATACATACTATAGGCATGCGAAACAATCATGCTAAGTATCCCAAAGCTGTTATGTCTTTAAAAATATCTCTGTTTTCTTTCAAGTTTGTTCAGTGTTAAACTGGTGTCCTGTGTAAGTGTGTGTATATATATATATGTATATGTATACATGTGTAATGTGCACGTTCACGTTTCGGGCTATATAACGTGTAACAAGTTATATTGTAGGTGCACGGCAGCCTAGGATGCATTCATACAAAAAAAAAAAGCATTGTTCTAAATTTTGTGCCTCGTTTTCATAGTCATCTTCGTGACAAACTTGCAGCAGCAATATCAGAAGTGTTGCCAAGATGCGTGCAATGTCCGTTAAAGCTGTCATTCGTGGTAAACAGTATGCTTGCATGCTGCTCCTTCTCTGTGGAGAGCTTTTACTTGATGCTGCTTTCAAGCCCAAATTACGTTTCAAAGTGGGAGAGCTTGTGTTCCATAGTTGTTCAGGGCTATTTGAGATTGATTCGCCTGGCTTGTTTGTTTGGTGTGGCACCTCAGGTACATAGCTTCAAGCATTTTTACTCATGCGCTGGGCTTCATGCAGTCTTGTTTTGTGCACCAAGTGGTCTTTTGAAAAACAGGCTCGAAGAAGGAAAGGAGTGGACATTTGTGCATGGTTTGGCAATACCCACCCCCATTTTGTGCTGCGAGATTGCAGCAGGCTTACCAGGAAGAAAGCAGATAGCAACGTAAAATTTGTGTTTTTTTTTTTGTGATCTGCGGAGTTAGGCTCCAGAAATATCCTGTTGCCAACACAACAGCGACTTGGATGTGAGTGCAATAAGTGACAGCAAATAAACTAATTGCTGCGCTTGTGTTGCTTCTGCTACTGCTGCTGTGTGTGAAAAAGAACTAAAAGCAGTAAGGATGGGACAAATAAACCCAAAAGGTTGTTCTCAATTTTTTCGGTTGGGTTTATGACAGCCTTTTTGTCAGCTGGCTCATGAATACCTCCAAAAACCAAAATTGTCACCAGTCATTTCCGAAGGTTTATCGGTAGTTGCTACTTGTTGTTCAAAGCTGGAAAATTTGGGCTCCTTTGATTGCAAGAGCTGTCATTTTATAATGTGGACAAGGCAGGCATGATGGAAACTGCTCGCTTAATTAATACATAATCATCGGCTACAGTGCGAATGTCTCTTTTGTTGCAGATGCATGCCAGTGTGATGTTCCGTGAGGCTGAGAAGTAATCTTTTGTTCTCTGCTGTGTGTCCAGCTCACTGAAATTTTCTGTCACTGAACGATACCAGATTTTGTCTTGGTTAAAGTGTATGAACCGTGGAGCTGATAGCAAGGTTGGCATTTGTCCTTGAAGAGTTCGGCCTAGATAACCAATGTGCACTTCAGAAAGCAACGCCGCAAGCTTTGTTGCTGTTAATGGGAAACGAGGTGAGGGCATTGCAGGAGGACTGTAAATGGCTCAGTGGCTTTATTTAATTGTTCCTTTGCTTTTTCTTTGATCATCCCATATATCACAGTCCGAAAGCTTTTGGCTATCTTGTTGTTTGTCGTGAATCAGCTTTCCACAGGCACCTTTCGCTGGAATACCGAGGGAAACCTTACAGAGCTTTATTTTTATCCATTTCAGCTTCATCGCATGTGTTGCTAGAAGCTGCATCTAAGCGCTCTTTTGCACACGTACAATCATAATAGGCAGCCTACACAACATGTTCATCAACAGGCTTTGTGCTAGCGCGTATTTTTTGGCCGATTTTGGGTCGCACAGGTAACGTGTGCTGCTCTCGTCAGTCACTTGCGCAGCGGTCGCCACTCATTGCTCAGTTTTGCAGCCTCCCAGCCTTTTTTGAAATTTTGCAAGAAAAGGGTGCATTTTATACCGTAGCTTTCACCCAGTTTTGCATAGCTGTGATTTTCGGTGGCATTCTAGGAGGCAAATTAAAGAACAGGCTTCATTTCGTCATATAGAAACACTTTTGCAGTGCCTAAAATGGTTTCTAGTACTTGGGCTCTGATGCAGATATTATTATGTCATAGGCTCGTTTAATTGCTTCCCTTGTGAAGGGTTTCAATGGCCAGCGAGATTTGCTAAAGTGAAACAATCTCCGTGGATGGCGACAGTCTCTTGAGACCGTGGCATGCCATTGCACCACGACGTTGCTGCTAGTCTCTCTCACTGCTCCGGAAAGGCATGCAGTGGGCGCAGCTATAGAGAGGAGAATCTGGGTATTGCTTTTTCAGGCCATTTTCTTTTTACACACATTCGCAAGGTGCATTTTCACCTGTTGCGCGAGTGAAACTTGTATGGTACGTTGATCAACCACCGGTAAAGATGCGCGGAAGGTCTGTTTTTTTCGAAGACAAGCAGTCCATTGGCCAATCTGTATTTCAGAGCAAGCGTTGTACACGCCCGATTATACCAACCAGCCTGCACTATTTTTGTACACACACGTTTTGCGAAGACCTCGACCCCCTGTGTCAAGTGCAGTAACGGACCAAGCTGTTGTTTCGTTTCTTCGTAGCGGTAGAAATTAACTCGGTTTTGAATGTGTGCGTGGTGGGGATGTTGTAATCCGTGTGTAACACAAGTGTTTATGCACTTCCCTTCGGAAGGCTGTCACTACTCAACAGTGTTTGCTTGCGGCTAGTGTAACCCCACAGTGTTGCTGCTGCGCTTTGGGTGTTGGTAGACGGCGAATAGGCTAGTAGTGCACACGGCTGCCTTTCCTGCAGTTGGCATCGCAAACTTTCTCTGGTAATCTCCTTGGAATGCTGGCACAAGTGGCTGCTATAGAAAGCCTCCGATGTACTATAACGATTTGTTGTGCATGTTTACAATGCATATATATTTACTGTTGAAGACGTCTGCATTCTGCAGATGTAGATTTCACTCTGTCGGTCACCGACTCTCGGTATTTCGGACCAGTTGTGTGTGGTGGTCCTGGTCTTTCATTATTACAATCACAGAAAATGACAATGCTACTTTTCTTCTGCCTGCAAATGCCGTAAGTTTCTTTGCGATCCCAGGAAAGAAACAAAATGATGCCTGGTATGTAAATTTTTCTTTTTATCCTCATCACAGACCACTAGCTGGCTTGAAAAAAATTGAAAAGCTGCTGTTTTGGTAAGCTGTTTGCTTCATCGAATGCTTGCTGGTGCATCGTGGCAATTTCCCTGCAAACTGCCATCCTTAACTGTCTCTGAACCAAAGTGCTTTGGCGTACAATATGAACTGCAGGCAGGAAGTTCCGTAAGACAACAGAGTATTATCACATTACTGGAATTTTCGTAAAGGATCAGACTTTGCAAGCCTGGTGGGTCTCTGTTGGTTGTGAAAGTGTGGGGCTTATCGAAATTGTTGGAAGAAATGTTCTAGTGTGAATGGATTTGAAGACAAACTTGTCTAAGCTGTAAAGCACAACAAGTGAAATTCTCTTCCCTGTTAACTGGTTTTTGAAAAGCAGTGCCGTACGGGAACTTGCCACGAAGCAAACAGCATTGCCAGTGTTGCCCACTGCTATTCCGTTGCCTGTTTTTAAATTTCCCGCCTTAAAAGGCTGCGATGACCATCGTACTTTTGCTGCCTTAGAACTGCTGTGCCTCGCATTGGTGCCTCTGGGTAGTAGTTGTGTTGGCTAACGAAGCTCACGTATGCAATGTGTCGCATATGCGACCCAGGGAAAGGTTGCAGTTTAAAGCAACAGCATTCCCGGATGAAAACATTGTTGCAGAAGTGCTGGTTTTGCTTGCTCGAAACCTTTCGAGTTACAACGCTAGCGAAGATCCTGAAAATGCTGCTTGCTCCGCACCTTGTTTTTAAGCTGTGGCAAGGCCTTGCGCTCGTGTTACTGCATTCTGAAAGCCTGTCTAAGAATTTCATTGCTGTTAGTCGTTTTAAAGGTGAAGCACTATTAGATTAGCGCTTCAAATATGAACTTTCTTTGCACTGCCAGAAACGGTCGTGAAGTTTTGATGGGGAAGGGAGTTTTAGAGCGACGTCGTGAAGTTGTTGCAGGGTTTACTTTCATTTTTGAGACGTTAATTGACACAGCAGTTGACACAGGTGACGCAAGGAAGCAAAGCATAAGAGGTGCAAGAAATTGCTGCAACAAGGACACTTTTTTTTTTTTTTTCATTTCTCTCGTAGAGTTCTTGCTCTACTGGAGTCGGTGACAATGCTCGACTTCAGCTTGAAGATAGAAAGCTACGAGTTGCCCTACTGTTTATATTTGAGTAAATTTTAAGGCCAACGATTGTGTGAATCCAGTTTCTAACATTCTGGCCCAGCACTTTTGTAACAATGACTTCTGTCTGGGTAGCTATCGCGCTTGAAAAGGATGCATTGTAATCTCACTATGCAGTTATTGGAGTGTAGATCTGAGTTTTTTCACTGACTTGCCAGCTAGATGCTTTTGCTATTGCTGAGGTGATGTGTACGAATTGAATTTAGAAGCTTGATTGGAACTAATGGGACTTTCTAATACCATACAGGCTGGCTGTTGTGTAAGCTGTTGTAATGTTGAAGGCTGTGTACGAAATAAATATTTTGCAAAGGCAAGTTGTGTGATTTTTACTGTCTTAGTAGTTAAAATACAGCACAATCATTTGCACATTTGGGTCCTTTTTGTGGTCTTGTATGCATATTCAGTTCTTTTGCATTCTTGAGTACAAACAAGAAATGTTACAATCTTTGCCTATGCACAGTCATAATGTTAAATATGATCTTCACAATTCAACAAACTAGGTGGCTTATTTACAAAAACTATATCATGTGCTGGGTCAACAGTAATGAATCAAGGGGGGGTCTTAAATTTGCACTTAAAGTGCATACCATCCCTTAAACATTGCCCCATCTTCTTCATCAGTGTTGCTCCACTTCTAAGTGCGCTAAAGTTCATGAAAGTTAGTTTACAAATGGTCTAAGTTCGCTTTTTCTTTTCACTTTCTTCGATGACATAGTTCAGGAGGTCCCTCAATGAAGAAAATTCAGTGCGCCCCTGGGGCTCATTCTTTGGTATCCGTGGAAGAAGTGACCCAACTTTCAGCTTGAACTCTTCCAGCTGGAAAAAAGAAACATACAAAGGCTCTTCGCCAAAATGGACAGCTTCATTGTCGTGCACAACTGGCTACACAGTCCTCTGCTTCTGCGAAGGTATGAGTAAAAAAAAGAAAAGAGTGGTGTCGGAATGCAGTTTAATGAGAAAAGCGATTTCACTGCCTCCGATGGGTATGCAAACAAAATTTCAAAGTTATTCAACTAAGCTAACTTCACCAAGCTGTAACAATTAGCACCATCAATCACAGCACATAAAATCCCCAAGCAGCATGTGTGGCTATGATAAACGTGCAATAAGACGTGCACTTGGGTTCCCCAGATGCTGGGCTTGCAAAGCAGCCTGTTATCAATCACACTGGCCCTGTGGAATCCTCGAAGCCACCGATATGCTGTTTCTTGAACTATCCTCTTTGAGGGCATGTGACTCCGGACACTTATGTTTATGAATAATAATAGTACCGCTGCAGGACACACACAAAAATAGTGCAGCAATGAGAAAGAGAGCACATTTTCACTATCAGGTAAATTTTATTTTTTTCCATGCTTATTGCTGCGTGCTATGTATACAGCTTTGGTGTCTCAGAAGACCAGGTGCTACCAGCGATGCTGTTGGGCAGGCAATCGTAAATGCAGCAGAGTTCACTCTCGTGGTTCACGGGGGAAAGGAACAAGAAGCACTACAAGAGGGTTTACCAAAAAGAAAAAAAATTACCACCCCTTTCTCAAAAAAGTTGAGAGAAGCGCGAAAGCTAAAAATACGTCCAACCTTCACGGCAAGTGCATCCAATCGATCGTCAAACCTCCCAAGATCCAAATCGCAAATGAAGAATGAACCCACGCGACAATTTTTCCTGCACTAAGTAAGCGCTTCGACAAGCAACATAAATGCATACCGATAAGTGGTTTACGGATAAAGGTATATACTATTGTACTTCTTCTTCGTGATCGAGGCGTCTATTGACTTATCTAGAACCGTTCCTTTTTCGCGATTTTCAAGTAACACAATGGAAGCCCAGTTTGACACAATGGAATCCCAGTTTCACGCATGCGCCACGTGTCCAGAGCTGTTATCAGAGCTTTCCGCTTGACCAACTGGTCTGTGGGAAAATGCATTAGTTTTTCAACAACGCCACCGGTCCCACTAAGAAAGCTTTCGCTTTAAAAAAAGGGTAATGACTAATGTAACGATGAGCCCAGTAACAGGGGAGTAATGAAACGAGTGAGAAGTTAGGCCACGAGGAGTCTGAGAAGAAGTGTGAAGACAAGCCCAACAGGCAAGTCATGTCATTGTAATTCACTGCGGCTTGTTAATTCCCACCTCCGTGCTCTCTGCTGCTAGGTTATTCAGGAAGTGGAGACTTGGCATGTTGGCGAAGGACATGCAAGTAAACAAAACTACAAGGGCACGCTGTCACAACTGTGCATCAAAAGCCGATTTGGTACCCACGACAAGCAGTGGGCAGCACTACGAAAGACTTGTAAGAACACAGTGGAACCTAGGTACACCATACTTGGATAGGCAAACAATTCGATGCAATTTGCTGAGCATGAGGATCTAATTAAGGCTTGGGTTTGGGCTACTTGGCTATACATCATTTGAACAAACAGTGCAACTTTTAAACGACAGAACATAAAAAAGACACGTCTTTTTTCCGTTCTGTCGTTCGCGTTCTTGCACTGTTTGTTCAAATTAGCATGAGGATGCGGGTTCGATGTGGGTATGGGCGATCCCCAGGTGGTCGAAATTAATCCGGAGCCCTCCACTACGGCGTGCCTCATCGTCTGCATTGTGTCGGCGCGTTAAGCACTAAAATCAACCACTTCGATGCAACTGATCTTGCGCCGTATGAAATGTACAATGTGTGCACAAAATTTCAAGGGGATATTCACACTCTTTGACATAAAAAATACTTAACATATCTGAGTTCAATGTATCTGGTTCGGGCTCTAGATCGCAAGCTGCCCACTCAATAGCGACACGGGTAATAATGCTGCTTCCCTTATATCCCCTTATTTCTTTTGCTGGCCAGCTATGAAACGCTGGGAAAATGTGTTCCGCGGTTAAATGCTATGACACTTGCTTTAACATCAGAGCTGTTTAGGCCGAGCCTTTTCTGTCCGTTGCACCAAAAAACCTGGAAGCCTAAAAATAAAGTGGTTATTAGGATGGTCCCGCAAATCAAACCCAAGACCTTTATGCCCTGAAACCAGCACTGGGCCACCAGAGGAATACAGGGTTAGCTGCGGCAGGGAACAATAACATGTTCAGCCAATTGAAAAGAAAAAAATGAAGGAAGTCCACACTAATGTGTAAGAATTGAAGGTAGCGAAGCTGCACGCAACGGTCGCTGTTTTCCTCTTTTTCGCCTCACGGCGTTGTTTAAGCCTCACCGCTATACGAGGGACCGCAGCTGGATGTTCGTCTTCTTCGATCGCAAACGGTTGTTGTTGTTGTTCCTGGTGACTTCTCACATACCCACGTGGGGGACTGGCCAGGAATCGAGTGTGCGAAGGGCTAATGCACCCGCTTAAAACACCGGAAAATTATAAACCTAGCGATTTATGTGCAGAAAGAGAGAAAATAGAATTGGTTGAAAGTTGTAAGTAGAGTTTGGGATAGAACAACCGAGCTTTTTGGACTGGAAAAAGTACATGCAAGAATCAAAGCTAACAGGGCAGGCACCTTGTCTCGGAAGCGTATGCATGAATGGCTGCAGCCACCCCTTGGTGACATTATCCCAGTGATGTGGCCCCGAAAGATAGTAGTACGGGCATGGAAATAGGCAGACCAATTCGTTGCAATGGCGTAGCAAGATGACGTTGCCTCATCATTGAAAAACCGTGACAATGCAATAGGAAGTGCTCTAAAGTCTCCTGATCACTGCAGACAGCACATCAGGAGGAGGAGGCTAGACCAGCCCAGTGCATATCAAAGTTGAGTTGAGGGACTCCACATCTGAAGGTAGAATGTGACCTCGCACTAACGAGATTCACAAAAATGGGTATTCCAATTATGTTTTAAACGGACATAATCTTCAAAATTAGTGATGATCCCTTCCTGCACTCTTGCTAGGCGTTGGTAGGTTCTGCACCGCACGTGGCCTTCCTTCGTGGCGCGCGCTTGTCGCTGCGGAGGCGGCCTCCTCCTCTTCCTCCGCTACGCCCGGCGCACGTTTCCTTTCCCTCCTCGCCTATCTCTCCCCGTTAGCGGACCGCTGCTAGCCACCTTACCGCTGCTCCGTGCCGGGCGCTTGCGGAAGGGGGTGTGGCTTGACCTCTAGCGCTTAAGGGCAAAACTGGTCACCCCGCGAAGACTGCCGAGGTAGCGTAGCTTGCGCTACAAATAAAAATGCTTCCCGTGGTCGAAATCGAACCTGAATCCCTCGCGTTATGAAACCGGCGTCTATCCGGAGCAAACCAGCTTAACTTGATCTCTGGCTCAAATACCCGCAGAGGGGGATTGGCCAAGGCTTGAAAAGTGGCTGACCAAATCAATAATTTAACCAAGGATTCCAGTCAATACATAAAAAAATTCTCATCAGTGATCGATAATTATCGTCACCTGATCAAGCTGTGATTGGCGGCAACCGTGTGGTTTTTATAAATCAACTTATCAAAAAGTGATTATTTTTTTCTTTTTCAAGACTGCGTACATTTTCTAGTTCAGACGTATTGGCGCATAGAAAAATGAATACTCACGTTAGAAACGCCCATCGCTTTCCATACCACGAAGCAGAACAGGGAAAATCCTGTTATAGAGTACAGTGTTCCCCTTCGAAGGGCCCGTAGCGCCAGTTTAGCGCCGCTTTCGTGAAGTGCCTCTGAGGCTGTCAAACCCTGCGGAGACAAAGGTGGCGTTGCGCGTACGAATCAGCACGTGTATTATTCGTTGATTAATTTCACATTCATTATGACAGACATAGTTCACTCTAAGATTATAAAACACTTCCGAGTCACTTACCTGAGCGAACGTTTCGGGGTCGCGCTTCTTAGCTTGCGCGATGGTCATACCGAAACCGAAAATTGCGGCGGCTCCTGCAACCCCGGCAAGGAACGCAGCTTCTGGAAACAGGAACACAAACACAGTGCTCAAACACAGTGCTACATTGTAACTAAGTGTACACCTGCTAGCTAGCTCTTAAAGCTCAGATTAGCAAGATACTGAGAGGTCGGAGCAAACAGATGATACCACGTTACCTGCGTATTTTTTGCCAGTATCATTTTTACGATCTTCATTGTTCATGTCACTTTTAAGGTCCGCAGTTTTCATGTCAAGACCACAGTTTCGATCTGTGGCAATAGAAAACTCGGTTTTGTCACCACAAGCGATGTTGCTACATTACCACCGCTATGCACGTGTAGCGAAAGGTCGTTTGTTTTGATTTCTCCAGGCCCGTTCCTCAAGTTTGTTTGCACACGGTATTTGTTGCGGCAGCACTGTCGGAAAAAAAACCTTATAAAAGTAACTTTGCTTATTAAAAAATTATCAATAATTTAAATTTTGTAAATATTTAATATTTAGTTTAATTTGTTTATGGCTAAAAAGTACTTTCAAAACTACGAACAAACCATTTTTAGGTTAACGTTCAGTATCGCCCCCTCACGGACAGAGGCACTTTTTTGTGTGGGGGCACAGGGCAATATTGCGATATTGTTACTTGTGCCATCTTGTGCTTGCGTTTTTGACGTGAACAGTGAACCCGAGGCCCTGGACGGGCGGTCGAAGAACTTGCTAGATGCGTTCCGTTAACAGCAGCGTTTTATTCCGACATGTAGGCGGCTTAACATCGAATCTCCCGTAACGACGTACCTCGCGTAGCTATGATTCCCGGCTCCCGTTCCCGCATCTTGTTGTGACCCCTTTGCCGTGTGATGTGCGGATCGACGGTGTTTTCGTCGAGGTTACGAGTGTCCCTAAGCCTCGCCCATGCTAGAGAACTGCTCCTCGGCTTCATGAATGGTGATTCCCACGCGAAGAACCTCTAACGAAGTGCAGCCCGGCGAAGGTTTGAGGGCAACGGCCGTGCAGTCGCCAACCGATGGTAGGCGAGGCCGCTTACTCAAAGGTTTCAACTACACAGCCGTCCGGCGTACCAGCCCACGAAGACGGCCGCAACGGTAACATGCCGCAGACGGTGAAGAAATGGCAAGTCTTCCCAGGCAGGAACAAGTTCTACTGCGATGGCAGGCTCATGATGGCGAGGCAGACGGGCGTGTTCCTCGTCACCGTCGTGCTGATCGTCGGGACGTGCACGTTGTTTTTCGTTTCCGAGTGAGTAGTACAGCGCAGGCCGTGCTGCTATTTGCCTGTCAGCATGATATGCCGCTTTCTCCGCATTTCATTGCTGTTTCTCGGAACCGATCATCCGTGGCTACCTTTACATCGTTATTAGGGCGCCGTCGCTGCCGTTGGCCGGCCCCCTGAGTCGCTTAATGCTATCTTCAGATCACCACTTTGTATCCACCGAACCTGTCCGTCCAGTTCAGTCTTGCTGGGCACAGGAGTAATCGGGTTTAGCGGTCACTCCCTGCGACACCGCTAATTAGGTTTGGAGTCTCGCATGTAGCGTGCTTTCATAGTCGGCGCAGCACTTATGTGGAAAATTGGGCTGTTGTAATTTTCATCAACAGAGCGCCATATGTGTGAGCGCCAGTCTTCGTTTATCGGAGGAATATAGAAAATGGTTATTTCAATACGTAGGAGTACGTACCGCATTTTATATGCGTATTTAAGCATTAACTTACGTTACGTACAAAGCGGTATTACAGTATAAACGGTTACAAAATCGCTGAAAACACTGATTTAGGGATTCTACATGACTACGTTTTAACCAGGTAGATTAATAGAGAACATACTAACGTGGTCTTAGTGTATTTTTCGGTCAACGGGTGAGCCAGTTTTCACAGCTGTCATCGCACAATTGTACAAGAACTGTTATTTTGTTAATGCTTCGAACAACTTCCCGTCTTCTCCATAGGCAGCTGCCATCTGTTCTGAAATTATTTTTACAGAAATTTTGGAGCGTTTTTGTTTTCAGTTGCAGGATGTTCAACGGTTTTAAAATTGCTTCAAAAATTGATTCTATCCAAATTACTCGTTCATCAAGCTCAAGCATCACATGAAGTTCACATGAGTGCTCCTAAAAAGCATTGCAACTCCCAACATTTCATGCTCAACAAAAATGACCTTTCCTGTGCGCAGTGAGGTGTGTCAAATAATTGACCCATTCTTAATAGGGCTTTGTCGCTGCCTAGTGGCTCCATGAAAGGCAAGGAAATCAATTCTGCGTGAGAGACCAGGATGAAGGCAAGATGACGACACGTTCCCTTTTTTCTTCATCCTAATCTGTCGGGCAGTAATTTATTTCTTTGCCTCTCACCTTCTGGGCTGTGTAGAACTGTGTACGTGGTTTGTCTAGACTGCTTGAGCTCTTGTTGCTTGTTCCAGCCGATTTGCGAATCCTTACCTTGTGACGACTCGCTGTTGTGTGCAGCTGCCCGTACCTTGCCCGAGAGATCAGCCCAGCCATCCCAGCAGTTGCAGCAGTGTTGTTCCTGTTTGTGATGTCAGCATTATTTAGGACTAGCTTCAGCGACCCTGGAGTGATTCCGAGGGCCAGCCCCGAAGAAGCAGCAGATATAGAGAAACAAATTGGTGAGGGTATCGCTGTTCTCACTACTCTTAGTGGATATATCTGCTCAGCAGAGACTAGGAGGGCAGATTTGTTGGGTAGTAACAGATTTAATTGGTACCATTTCTTGTGCTGTGTCGAAATATGTTTGTGAAATAAGTTTGCATTAGAGCTTTACGTGAAATGTGGAAGTGATGATGACTGCACAAAGCTCTACCCATGCATTTTACGCATGTGTGGCAGTGACATGTATGTTTCGAGACCCCTTTTCTATGAACTTTTTGCAGACTTCAAATCGAACACACACACATCATGCTCGCACTGTCAATGATGTGGGAAGCAGCTGTCTGTCCTCCATACACTCACTGAATGTGATATGTGAAACACTGAGCGATAGCACCACTTTAAAGAGATATATGCCCATTATACCTCCTTTCACCCTTCACTATATTTAGCAGACTGTCCCATGTTTTCATACCAGAGAGTTTTTAACTACGTTGCTGATGTTGGCATTTTAAAACCGGTCATACCATCCACAATCTCAGTTTGCCTCATGATCTGTCGCAAAAATAGAACTGCATCGTGAGGCTTTTTGACACCTCACATGCTTAGACTCATTGTTTTATCAATAGCCTTACCCGCCGCGGTGGCTCAGTGGCTAAGGCGTTGCGCTGCTGAGCGCAAGGTCGCAGGTTCGATTTCCGGCTACGGCGGCCGCTTTTCTGATGTTGGCGAAAAGCAAAAACGCCTGTGTGTATGAGATTTCCGCGCACGTTAAAGATCCCCAGGTAGTCAAAATTAATCCGGAGCCCTCCACTACGGCGCGACGGCGCGCCTCATCGCCTGCATTGCGTTGGCGCTTTAAACCCTACAATCAATCAATTTATCAATGGCCTTGCACACCAACCTTCATAGTAAAATTTCAATCTAATGCATTTTTATTGCAGACTGTACTTTAACATCCCGTCCCACCATTGTCATAGTGCTCTTTGCCTTTGTTGGCATTGTGTCATAAAACTTTGATCATCATCATCAAAGGGGTCATAACTCTGTCCCAGAGGATGTTAAAAAAATAACTCCCAATGCTTCCTTTTGTGTGGATGAAGCTAGTAGCTGTACCCTTTTTTCTTTTATTGTTTTTTTTTCCTCTCCTGAAAATTTGTAATACCCATGCCAGCTACCATGCCAGCTACACATACACGAAAAATTACATTAAGTGTTTAAAGCCTTCAGATAATGAATGACATTGTTTGGTCGGGCCGTGCTACACGCAAATGCGTTAAATGTGTTAAACATGATGGTGATAATAATGAGGAAGAGAAATGCACTCATATTTTAGATATTTTTAACGCAGGGAAAAGCGTCTTGCACGGGTTAAAAGAGTTTTCTAAAAAATGGTGTGAGCCATTTTTAAACGCGGCTTCAGCAGCTGCCGTCGCCTGCCAACGGTAGCTAAATCCGAAAAATTCAAATTGACAAGTAACATGATGTTTTGCCGCTGTTTTAATGGGCTTCGTCTTCTTACAAACTTTGCAACCAGGAGCGCACAAAAAATCGTCCTATTTTGAAGTTCAGCTACATTTCCACGTCAACACCCTGATGCTGAGAGTTCTGTTTGTTTCATTTGGTGCTCATCGCGTTCGAGAGTAGGCAGATTGAAGGCGTTCGTGACGGCAAATGAGTTGTGCGGAACTCCTTAAACCAAAAATGACATTAAAGCAAATGGCATTAGACTTTTGCGTGTGGCAGCGAATTAATAGCATTAAAACCCGTAGGCATTAAGCACCTAATGTCATTTTTCATGAACGTGTGGCACGGGAATAATTTTGCTTCACATATCTTGTGGTAGTGACGATATAATGGGGCCACTGTGCTGTTCCATGCCTGTCACATCACCCATATCTTTGCCACGCCATTTCAAATGCAGTACAAAGCGTCAGTGTCACCTAGTGTGCTAGCATGAAGGAAAAAAATGATCATAACAGCTGCACGGGGCTAAGCAAAAGCACTAAATTAAAATGCAGGGAAGGATGGAAAATAGATGTCGCCTAAAGCGAGATCACTGCCGCGAAAAATTGTCAGTGCTGAGGGGAAGCGAAGCAGCGACCAAATTGCTGTGCATGTTAACTACAACGTGTATATTTCACAAGCCTTGCTCTTTTTGCCTGTTTCCTACAACTGGGTGTATGCGAAACAATGTAAAAAACAGCAAGAGCCTTAAAAAGAGCTTTAAAACCACAAGACCCACCTTTTAGGGTTTATTGTATGTGGACAATTGGCGTCTGAAAAATATTAGCAGTCCTCATCGAAACTACAGCTATGGTTTAGGTGTGCAATGCATATACTCCGAGGCCCTATATTTTGTGGCCCCAGTATTTATAAATTTGCATGAGCGAGTTCATTCACAAATTTGGAAACGTAAGTCTTAAAATGGTACGCAAAAGATTGATTGACCCTGCAAACAAGAAACGTGGCCTGTATTGTCGGATAGGTGTTTTTCCTTCTGTGCCCTTTTGGGGCAGGGTGGTTTGTGGGTGCGCCCTTTAGAACTTTGACCTGTAACAGCGTTGGTATTGACGATATGTCGTTTCGTGAAATCGGCATTGCATAGCATTTCGCTGACGTTAAGCCAGAATGTGTTCCTGTGTTCAGGTAAGCTGTGCACAAGTAATCTTATTTCAACGGCATGGAGGCAGATGTGCAATGGTCTGGGGTTCAGATTGCTCTGACAATGCTAAGGGGGCACATGGGTATTTGGGACCAAAAAGTTGCCCCCAAAAAATGTTTTTTTTTAGGGACCACTTTTCTCTTGATTTGCACAGCTTCTCCTCTGAAAATTCTGTACTTGGAACAGTACCAGGTACTTATAAAAGCCACAGAGGCCAGATTTCAACAAAAAATTAAGCATTTTTTCATAATTCCCCTTTTCTTCGTCACGAGTAGTATCGCAGTGATAGGAAATTCTCGAACGGTACATCCCAGCATGTAGTGCAGCTAGAAAGATAATTTCTTTTGCACTGTGAAGCTGAATGTTTAAACCATCCAATAAGGGAAGCAGATTTCGCATTTTGCATTTCAGCAGTTGTTTAATTAGCATTATTTTTAATTTGTTAGCAGGAGTACTTCAAACGTGTAAGTTAGAATGGATGTTAACTTGTATGCGATTGCAAAAAAAAAAACTGCTTCCCACATTTCATTCTCCACAACTTCTGGTATCTATTCATGCCTTGCAGGTAATCTTTTGTTGAATAGTTTTTTTTTCTATTGTTCTCGGGAACAACCAGAAAAGATTTTTAATTAACTCAGAAACTAATTACCTCACATCAAAACTAATTTGATATTTAAAATCAGCTGAAAGAACTGAACAAGCCCATGATGTTTCATCAAAATTGGTTGTAAAGCAAAAAGTAAAAGCTTCTAAGACCAGTGTGTGCCCCCTTAACTTCATTGTATAAGTAAGCTAAAGGAGATGGTCAAACTCATATTATGTTCTCTTAGCATTGTAGCCAGGTTATAAAGGATGTCTTTACACAGGAATAGGCTCCTGGGGAAGGGGGGGGGGGCAGCATTTTTGGGTGTGCCTTCACTATCTGATGATGAGAATGATGATGATTGATAGTGGTATCCCCTTTGTAGCGGGGGGATGAGACATCAACTTACCAAAAAAACCTAAAAAGAAACTAATATACCTATTTTTTACACTCTTCGTTTAACTGTTCTTAGGGAAGGTCCAAAAACCTTATTAGGTACAAAATACTTATTTTTTTCTATTACAGGGGGTAGCTGTCCTATGCAATACTTCCCTCTGTGCTTTTCATCCACCAGCATTCTAATTTTTATCCCCCCCTCCTTGTGGCAGAGGTGCCAAATGGGTCGAGCTCCCCCACGTTCCGGCCGCCCCCACGCACCAAGGAGGTGGTCGTGAGCGGGCAGACGGTGAAGCTCAAGTACTGCTTTACGTGCAAGATATTTCGACCGCCCAGGGCCTCGCACTGCAGTCTCTGCGACAACTGCGTCGGTGAGTCGGTTGCCTGCGGTCGTTCGCAGATTTGCAAAGTTGTATTACGAGAACTCAGCCTGCAGCAAGGCACTCTGTGGCGTTCTGTTCTTGTTTCGCAGAGAGGTTCGATCACCACTGCCCGTGGGTTGGGAATTGCGTGGGGAAGAGGAACTACCGATACTTTTACGTCTTCATCATCTCGCTCGCCTTCCTCTGCGTCTTTGTGTTCTCCTGCGTCATCACGCACATTGTTTTTGGTGAGTTGCAGCTCGACCTTCTGCTGTTGAGGCTGTGCAAAATGGACCAACTTGGATGGTGTATAAACCACCAAGTGTGCATCTGCACTTTGTCTCTGTTTTTTTCATGGCGAGGTGCGTTATATTCCATCTTTGCAGCTGTTTCTTGTTTTGACGATGAAGTGGGGAATGTTGAAAAAAACTGGTGTTCAGATTTCTTAGCCTGCACATTCTAAGCAGCTAAGTTTGTGTTTTGCATGCTCAGAAGAAAGTTCAAAGCCTGCCTTGTGGAAGGGAGGGGAGGGGGGGGGGAATAATACCGAACTGACCCAGAATACTGTGAGGTCCTAAAGGTGGCAATATTCTGTGCTGAAACTTTGACAATGCAGATGTAAAGGAGTCACCTGAACATAAAGCTGTGTTGCCACCCTGTGTGCACTTTATTTTTGTACTGAAGCCAAAGTTTGTCAAATTTTTGCCTCGTTCGTTAAATAATGGCACATGTGTGGATTTCAGTTGTCAGCTGTTAAAACAGCCCTTGCCTGTTCAAAGTGGGCATGTTTCCTCGGCTGGTAGTGATAGCAGCGGGGAAAGTGTTGTGGTTGGACCCTGCTCTCGTGGGACTATCACTTATTTGCTGTCCCTTCGTTGTCTTTCAGTTGCTCGGGAACACGAATCCTACTTAGAGGCAGTCAAGCAGTCTCCAGCAAGATATCCTTCCTGCTTTATCGTCGGTGGCCACCTGAGACGGCGATATTGAGATTGTGGGCTGCCTGTGCTCAAAGCGCATTTTTGCCTCAATTTATGTGCTCTTGTGGAAGTTGTAGGTGTGTTTCAGAAATGAAATAGGAGGAGGTAACAACTTTTTTTTAATTGTAAATGTGTGGGCACGAACGAATTTGTATGCATAAAACTTAGTTTTTACCTGGGTGCCTTTCTGGATAAGGCTCAAAGGTAAAAACTAATTTGTGTGGGAACAGGAAGGTAAGAATTTGGACGTTCTTTGTGGCCCGCAATTGGGCTTCAGTGTGCGTGCTGGTGTCGAATGGGTGGAGGGGAGTGTCTAGGAAGCCACTAGTTTCCTCTGTTGGGAAGCCTTGACCTGCTGCCGTCACTGTGGTGGAAGGGGTCGTGTGCTTCTTCTCCGTGTGGTCTATCATGGGCCTGGCGGGATTCCACACCTACCTCACCACTTCCAACCAGACTACAAACGAGGACGTGAGTGGATGCGCCCGTCTCTGTGGTGTCTGTTTGGCTGCTGTTTGATTAACCTGGCAGCATATCGTAGGGCTCTGTGTGAAATGTAGTTAGCACTCGTAGACTCCTTGTCAACTTGTCCCTTTCCTCCCCAAAAACGCACGCACGCATTGCTCTTTTTCTTTTTTCTAGTAGCCATGAGATCACTACAATGTGCTATCCCTGAATCGGCTTTTGATTGAACCGAACTTGTAAAATGACGAAAGTTATCACATGCCCAGCTAATTAAACCTTTGCTGCACAAGAAAAGATGTATACCACAGAAAAGATACATGATACAATGCAGGTCTTGGGTTGTATCATGTATATTTCTGTGGTCTTTGTCTCTCTTTTGCGCAGAAAACACTTAGTATGGATTACCAATGCACCCAAACCTACACCTTGTTACACTGGCAGGATGTTTTGCAAATTTATTACCTCTAGTATGGTACGCACAAATTTTTAACCCAAGTCTCCATTTTGAGGCTGACTGAACTGGGCTGTGCTGCTATTAAGGGGCTGGCCAATCAGAACAACTTTTGTCAATTAACATGTGCTGAAATTGTATGACAGCTGCATCTTGCAGGTACTCACCTACGGGGCAGAAACTTGGAGGCTCACTAAGAGGGTTCAACTTAAATTGAGGACGACTCAACGAGCAATGGAACGGAAGATGATAGGTGTAACATTAAGGGACAAGAAGAGAGCGGAGTGGGTCAGGGAACAAACGCGTGTTAAGGACATATTAGTAGAAATTAAGAAGAAGAAATGGGCGTGGGCAGGGCATGTAATGCAAAGATAACCATTGGTCATTGAGGGTAACAGAGTGGATCTCTAGAGAAGGCAAGCTTGGCAGGGGGCAGCAGAAAGTTAGATAGGCAGATGAGATCAAGATGTTTGCGGGGATAAACTGGTCGCAGTTAGCGCAGGACCGGGGTAGTTGGAGATCCACAGGAGAGGCCTTTGCCCTACTGTGGGTGAAGACAGGCTGATGATGATGATGGTGGTGAAATTAAAGAGCCATAAATTGTTTTTGGCCTGCCTCCAGATCAAGGGCTCCTTCTCGTCCCGAAGGGGTCAAGATGTGTACAATCCATACAGCAAAGGTTCCTTCATCGGCAACTGCGCGTCAGTCCTGTGCAGTCCTGTACCTCCAAGGTGAGCATTTTGCAGCTCTTTAACGTATCTGTTTGGGGCTAGGCCGGTGGTTCATTCAGTCCTACAGAGACACAAGAGAAACTGCTTTGTAATTTAGGGTGTGCAGTCAGGGAACTGTTATTCTTGTTGCACATAGCTATGTTATTGCACTTGGCAACGTACTTCTCACCGTTTCTTCGCCCAGCTAAAATGCGTGAATTTTATTTTAAGAAAAAGCACTTGCAGTGAAAATGTCCCTGCGCTGACAAGAATTTTAAGTAGGGATTCCACAAAGGACATTACGTCCCTATTATAAGCTTATAAAAAGAGTCGAGACCAAAATCGGGACTAGTGTGTGGTAGCAAATGTGCAAGGTCTGCAAACTAGCCTTGCCAGTGCCACAGTGTCATCGCCTTCGTGTCAAGAAAGCTTTATCTCTGTGTGCTATATAGATACAAAGGTGCAGGTTAAAAAAGATCAACTGTGGGCATCATTTGATTGGGAAACCGATGACTGTTCTGGTAAGCAGCTCGGCTGTTGACCTAGGAAGCTGTAGTGCGAACACGTCATCAGGACATAAAAAGGGGACAAATACCAAAGAGATAGGAGATACAACAGACGGGAATGGGATGTTGACCCTTAGCCACACAGCACTGGGGCATTGCGGGTAAGCAGCATGTCATTGCTAGCGGAGGAGACCAGTGCACATTTGCAGTGGCCAATCACAAGTGCTCAAAGTGAGGTGCCTCCACTGCCATCTAGTTAAGTTCTAACTCATTACAAAGAATATATTGTGCGTGTGTTTTTAGTGTGGCATTTAGCATTTTCAACATGGCATAATTTCTGGCGAGTTCACTGAAACCGCTGTCCTTTTGTATTTTTGAACTTCAAAACACTTTGAAAAGATTCAGTTTTTAAATTGCACTATTAAAAAAGGAGTGTTGTTTTTGCCTCAGGAAAATGTGTTAATTTAAAAAATTGTGCTGAAGCCTCTGCGCCAAATGGTTATATCGTCTACAAAACTACGTTTTTCCAGATGTGGATTGGGCTTCAGCTGATAGAGCCTATCATCAGCCTCACAATAGATACTTCCAAGCATTGCGCCATGTTATAGCGCACCGATTCTGCAGCTTCTAAACGCAAAGAAACATTCCTTCGAAATTAGTGTCTTTGATAACACACAAGGCACAGCATGTCCGGTGTGATAAGAAATGGCTGCGTTTAATCTCGCGGCAACCGTGAGAATTAACTCCGGGAAATTCTCACGGCAGTTTCCGTAAAAGCTGGCCGGCCTAAAATTCGCTGAATAATATTATCTCCCAACGTAACCTAACAAAACCTACACTAACGTAACCCAATCTAACGTATCATAACCTACCCAAATCCAGTCCAACTGCAACAATCCTAACCTAACCCAGCCCAGCGATGCGAAAATATATATTGAATGTAATCGAACCTATTCTAGAAGTCCTGTGCGTTGATCTTCTGATATATTAATAACCAGGATAAAAAAGTAATTACAAAATCACCATGAGTGAAAACCTCAAAAATTTCGAAAGCTAAAAAAAAAAATAATAATCTTCGCCCATGCCGGACTCGAACCTGAGCTTTCTCATTTAGAAGCAAGTGCTATAACACAGCACCACAGAAGCATCTGTAGGAAACAGTGTTTAGGATATATTTGTCCCACAAAGTCTCCTGAAGGCATGCTTAGCCAATCAGAGGCGACTGCCGTGAGAAATTCCTAAAGGTAATCCTCACAGTTGCCGAGATAACAGACACTACCATAAAAACTAGTTACAATAGCGTTGCCTTTGCACATTGCCTTTGTTCAAAGTTGTGCGGTGAACATTAGTGTTGTTGTTCTTGTCACCTTTGTGTGCAGCCTCATTGACCGGCGAGGTCTGGTGATCCCAGACAGCGGGCCTGCACTGAGGGAGAGTTACGGCACGGTTAAGGCATTTCATCTATCGGGGGTAAGGCCACGCCCTTTCTGCACTCTCTGTCGGCTTGTAGCTCTTTGCCTTGCACACGTGCGTAGCTTGTTTCCAAACCCTTTCCGCACCTGTCGTCAGTTTCGCCCTTTCGCAGTAGTTGGGAAGTGCTGTTTTCTGCGTTCGTGGGCACTTTGTTGAACGTGTGAGCCACCTGTAATTGCAGGACCTTCATGACCAGGGCATTGAGCTGAGCCTAATATTGATACCAGGTCCAGTTCACTATTTTCCTCCGTCGAACAATTATTGTTCGATAGTAATATATTTAGCCATCCTTTGTTTTCTGAATGACCATTCTACATGGAGGATGCATGGCTGTGTGCATCCGAAATTGCCAGAGCTAGATATGATAGAGCCCTTGATCTTTGCGCACTATCTGGTCATGGTAATCGGATAGTGATTAAACTTGCACCAACTAACACTCCCACAACAACTCGCGCTCGC
Organism: Haemaphysalis longicornis; assembly: GCF_048455015.1. Taxonomy (NCBI): domain Eukaryota; kingdom Metazoa; phylum Arthropoda; class Arachnida; order Ixodida; family Ixodidae; genus Haemaphysalis; species Haemaphysalis longicornis. The sequence goes on along the minus strand of NW_027526460.1, from coordinate 19,900,160 downwards.
ACACCACTTTCCCACTCGTTGAACTCGCGCACTCCACCGGCTTTCTCTACTAGCTCTCTCCTCTCACACGCACTTGTTCACTGCGCAGCTGCAGTTTGCTTCTGGGAGGGACCGTTGGAGTTCCACTACTGGGCAGCGTGGAATGGTGGCGTTCGGAAACAAATTTCACATAGGCAGCTTCAGTCCTGACGAAGCCGTCTCGCTAATCAATGTACGTTATTATGGTGGCCGTAGTCTCCATCGGCGGGGTGGCGTTGCACTCGGGCAAGGCATGTTTTCACTCTGCTACACTGTAGTGAGGGGCGCGTAATTGGGAACTCTGCGTTTGTATTTTGCTGCTGGGGCAGTTTAGGCTCGGCATTCAGAGATGGCATTTGTACATGCATTGTGGCTTGTTTGCAGCTTCCAGAGAGAAAGCACTTTCGCGTTAATTGAAACTTTTTTGGCGGCTTTATGCAGCGTTTTGGAGAGGTGTATACAGATTGCTTGCGTTGCAATAACTCGGTGTTGGGGCAGTTTCGCCGTCACAGTGGCACATGCTTGCTATGCTGCAACAGCGTTCTCATGTGCAACGTTTTGTTTCGTTGCCAGCCATGATAGATGACTTCGCATATTTTTATCATTGCTTCAGCTGTTTATGTACTGCTCGGCGGCTTCACACATAGCTTACACGGCGTATTTGCACAAAGCTAGCTTGCCTGCATACTGACGGCATTGTTTCGGCAGCTTCGATGATAATTCTGCAGCCTTGGGCAAGGTGCTTTGGTCACGTGCCTTGCAGTCTGCATTCTGCCACTTTGTATTGCACTTCTTCTGGTTCATTGCGCACTGGCTTTGCAAAATCGGTGTCATTCTTTCAGTGGTGTAACTCGTTGCTCGGCTGCAGTGTGCACCGCTTCAGAAAGTGCATTGCTGGATTCTGGATTCTGACTGGTGTCGTTGTCTTGGCAGCCGTAGTTACATTCCATGGCTTTGGCTTTCTGCGGTATTCTGGCTGTTGTTCATGCTTTTCTTGCTCTGCTGTCATTAAAAGAATGCACATACCTGATAGAACAAGGTCTTGTGTTGCTTCAATGCTGCAGCAGCATACGTTAGCTGCTCAGTAACCCTGTAGGTAAATTGCTTGTTCATTGCAAATACTAGATTGTTTTATGTACATGTAGCATGGTGCCCCTCTTCTTTTATGTCCCAGTGTAATTATCACAGAGCTACCATGCTAAAGGCAACCATAGCCACTGCATTGAATTTCTCTCCCTCGTCTTAGCGTTAATATTTATAGTGCCTGTTTGTGCCAACTAGTTGGAGAAAATAAACAAAGCTAAGCTTATTTGCCCTGGCCATTTCAAAGACGCTGGTTTTGTTGCCCTCCAGCTGTTCACATCTGTTGTGTGTTGCCATCAAAAAACTGCGCTATAAACGGTATTGTGCTTCGAGCAGCCGCATTATAAGTGGTACACTTATGCATTGAGTTCTATGGGAGGCCTACCGGTGGCCAGAAAAACCCGCGTTATATCTGGTCCCGCACTATAAGTGGTTACATTATAAGAAGTCGACACTGTATAGCCAAAGTTGTGAACCAAGTGGGCTATCAAATCATTGCCGGAATAGCAAGTATGAAAACACAAATGACGGCGCTGTATGCGGTGGATTTGCCTGCGGATTAGGAGTTGCGGCGCAGTTCGTTCGGCAGAGCAGTGTATTCTCGAAGCTGACGAAGACTGCGAACTGCTTGGGACTGCCACAGTTTTTGCGCGAACGCCAGCTGCTACGGCGTCGTGGAGGGAAGAAGGCTTAGGAGAGGCCCCGCTGGCCACTGGCGCATTGGGAGAAGGGTAGAAGAGGCGACGTAATTTTTTCGCATCCTTGCAACAGCGCTGAAGGCCCGGCCCAGCCCGTAGCCAGTGGTTGGCTGGCAGAGGCAAAGCAGACGACAGTGGAGAGAGCAAAGGCGGAGGAGGTGGTGCAAGCGCGCAAAATACAAGGACAAAAGGGCGGCCTACCAGATTGGCGTTTCCGTTTTCAGTAGAAGCAGAGTCCTTCAATGCTTTACTGGTCACGAAACTGCTCCGTAACTCAATGGGAGAGCTTCATATGCTGCGTTTGGCCGCCGCGCGGTGGCGCCACCCTCTCACTGAGGTCACTCCCCGGGCGGCGTTGCGCTGGCTCGAACGGCGGAGCCGCGGCGAGTTGTGTTTGTTTTGTGCGGGGGAAAAAATGTAACGTGCATCTCGCACTCTTGTGATGCGACTTAAGTAGTGCAACGACGATGCCTAACATGTGTTGCGTCCCGGGATGTCGTTCCTTGTACAACGATACCACAGAAAATGTTTCCTTGTTCTGTTGACCGAGCGACGGGGAGCTGCGAGAGAAATGGAGGCGCGCCATTCCAAGGCAAGAAACGGGAGATTTCAGCTTCGATTATAAGTGTGTGACAGTGCGTGGAAATGCACTGTGTGTGAGAATGGAAAAGCAATGTACCCTTTGGAGAGCATCGTGGATCTAGAATTGTACAAGGCTAACTTAAAGCCGGATTTTTGTCATATCAGTCAGGTTGTAGCGGTGCTTCATTACCTGTTTGCAAACTTGTATCACCTTGCGCTCAGGCTCGCGTGTAAAAAAGCTTTGGGACGTCCTTGTGCTTTTACTTTTCATATTTCCACGAATTATCCCTTAGGGTTCGTATTGTTTGTTTTGTAACCGCGCGTGGCCGATTCCGGTTTCTTATCTGGCGTTTCAAACGGAGCGCCTGTTTGCTCTTTTTGTCGTACATCCCGTCGGGCAATATTGTTTGATATGAAAAGGGTGCCACCTTGTCGCCAACTTGATTTTTTGTTTCTTCGACAATGTTCTCGATCCCATTTCCATGGATTTGAAATTAATAACGTTCCTAGAGTAATGCATGCTTAGCAGACGCCACGCACCTCACTTTATTGACATCTGTGCACGTCACACTGCGGACTGCTTCTTCGACGTTTGTGTTTCATTCTAGTCTTCTGTAGAACAGGAGCTCGCTAGCTCGGTGCGTTCAGAAAAGCTTTGCGTCGTTCTTGGCTACGTGGCAATATTCTGTTTCCTCCGTGTGCTCCACATTGCAGCGCGAAAAAATAAATTTTTGTACGCTGGACCACGCTCTTTTGTCCCCCTTCGTAACATTGAATTTTTGTTGCGTGTGATAAAATCAGTTTTATTGTTCTTTTTTCGCTTCCTGTTTTTGCAAGGATTGCAAAGCGTGGAAGCGGAAAGACACATGGTGCAACATATATCTTCGTGTTTGGTCCTTCGCGTTTCTGCAGCGTTATTAGATGTTCTCAAGTATGTACCCACTCATTGAAATGATAATACTATTGGGCTATCTCTTTTAGTGTTCTGTGCATTCCAGAGCAATCAACGGATTCATTAAGCGTAGTCTGAACGACGCGTACTTGGTTTCTTTCAGTTTTTTTGTATTGTATTATCGATAGGCCCGCAGCAGTCCGTGACTACGCAGCTACCATATGTGTGGTATTTACAACTTTTGCTTTAAGAAAAGAAGAAATAGAGATTTAAAAATCCGAAAACACGACGGCGCAGCGCTTGTGCCAGAGCACGCAGAAGCCGTTGCCGTTCGCGGCCGAAGTCTACGGTAATTTACTACGAAAAATAAAACCCCATTGAAGGCAGGTGATGACTGGACTATTCATCGCTAACAACTACGAAAAAAAAACACACTTAATCAGCGCGCAGACACCAAAAGCAGTGAGCATTTGCACGCCAAGAGCAGGCCGATACGCCCCGAAAGCGGCGGTTGATGACCTTCGTGCGGCGGTGGCGCCTGTAGTGGCACGCGCGGTCCCTATATGAAACGAGTGCCGAAGTTTCGTGACCAGTAAAGCATTGAAGGACTCTGGTAGAAGTAACGTCAGAGCCTCTCCTAAGCCTTTTTTTTTTTTTTTTTTTTTTTTTCTTTTCTCCTCTATCTACGACGTAGATCAACCAGACCAGTGGTTGATAGTAACGCAGCTTGATGAATGTCACCAATTCAGGCTGAAATAACTTCTCCTAAGGTAAACAGTTTCTTTCTTTTTAGGAGCACAACACCTTTTTTCATAATTGAAACTACAAGCACTGAAACATTTACTAATAGTTTTAAACAAGTCCGCGTCCAACATTAGTTGGCAGAAAATTGCAAACGTACTGCGCAAACCTCCTCGACTCTGCGTCTGCTTTTTATCTAAGCGCGCCATTTTGTTTGATTTAGCACCAATTTTAGGAACTAAATTTTTGTGCCAGATTAATTTGTAAATAGCAAACTGTGAAATAAGTGTTTTTATGATTAAAAAAAAAAACAATACGCGCAATCATAGGCACATTTCAATCTTACGCAATCCAGTTCCACTACTACCCATCATTCCCTTCAGAGCATAAGTTCCGTCTCGGAGTTCGCGTTGACACTAGTGCCACATTCCTCCCTAGTTATTACTGTATGAAACATTGATTTTCTGAACCTGGTGGGTGCATCTAGCATTTAACAAACCCCCCTTGCATCGGCCACTGTCACCACTCAATAGTCAGCATCTGCAGGTCAAGGCAGCCGCTGTACCGTGGTACCTAAGGGGCTTACCCAGTAAGTCCTGCTTTGCCAAAAACGCTCACGCTTATCTTTAAAGCATTTGATGACCTCCAAACGGCATGAAGGTCATGCACAGACGACCTAGTATGTGACCTTTGTGCCACGAAGTGGTCACATTGGCTCTTTTAGATAGCTCCTGCTATAGCTCCTGCTATTGGTCTATCAGTCAAGGTGCGTCGACAGGCTTTGAAAGGTGGGAGCAGAAGCAGCAAGGGCTGCTGGGGAGCAAACAAACGTGCCTGCTTTACTTTATTGTCCCCAAAAAGTGCAGGTTGGGGCTGAGTAAATGGCCAAGAGTCTCCTGCTTCTTAATGAGCCGTGCGCCACCGGGCGGCATTTCAGAATGGTCTGCAGATGAACACGCCCGGTGGTGGTGTGTCTGTGGGGCCGGCTCCGCCTATGGTCGACCTCAAGTCCACGCACGTGCCGTACATTGCCGCACCTCTCCACCCTGGACGGGCCACGCTGCCTCAGGCGGCCAACGGCTCCTACCCACGGGACGTCCTCTACCAGAACTCCAGCAGCCATGGTCAGTGTCCACACACCATCGCATGCCCGTCCCCCTCTCTGCCTGCTCCTTTTCTTCTTCCTCCCTTCCGCCTGCTGTGCCTCATTGGCTACTGTCCGCGGAGGTCAGTAGCCAATGAGGCTTCTGAAAAATTCAGTCGGTAAGTAAGTTTGCACGCTGCAGTGTCGCAAAAATGCCCATATAATGCGAAAGCCAGTTTTCAATAATAAGATTGCAATTTCCCACCTTGTATTTGGATCCAAACAAAAATTTCAGCTGAAAATTGGGTTAAATGTTCTTGTTTTTGTTATTGCTGCATCACCATCTTTTTCTTCTAGCTTACAAGAGATGATTGCAATTTTCCACCTTGTATTTGGATCCAAACAAAAATTTCAGCCAAAAATTGGGTTATGTGTTCTTGTTTTTGTTATTGCTGCATCACCATCTTTTTCTTTTAGCTTACAAGAGACGTCATCTGACTTAAACAGCTGGAGCGGCAGCACACAAGCTGTCTGTGTGAAGTGTGCACTTTTGAGGGTTTTTTTTTTTTTTTTTTCTGCATTGAAGCAGCTAGAATGTTGGCATCGTGAAGTACTTGGCTGCCTCTAGGGGAAAGTGATTTGGCCGCAGAAAATGTCTAAAATCTATAGCATCAGCTAAAATTCCATTTTAGCTGACTTTTTTTTTTCTTTTTAAATGGTCAGAAATACTCGCAACATGGCCCTTTTTTTTCTAAAATTTATTCTGGTAAGATAATTGCACAAAGTTTACAACTTGCTTCAGTGTCCCTTTAATTCACTAAAAACTTCACATCATTTTCAGCTCCTAAAAGGTGGTGCATATAAGAAAAGGGGCTGTCATTTGAAATGCTTTCGTGGAGTGAGACGAGGCATGTACCGCCTATCTAATAGTAATAGCACCCAAATTCTGATTTCCACTTATTTTGTTGTGCCATTATTTTGACACAGGTGCTAGCTGTTTCTTTGCCGCATTCATTGTGGCAGTCATGTGGAGTGGTGTGTCCTTCAAAATGTGCGGCATCAGCCAAGGTCAATGATGAGTAAATTGAAATGTGCCTAAACAGATGACTAATTAAATAAAAATCAAACTGTAATAGAGGACACTCAGGGGAAAAGGTTGTGAGCAGGCAACTTGACTAACCCAAAGATCCCTTTAAAAATGCAGGCAACAGCAGAGTGCAACAAAAAGATAACTAGAAGGAAAAAAATAAAACGAGAAGAAAGGAGCACTAAGAAGGGAGAAACAAGTGAAAATAGATACAACAAACTATTATTAACAGTGCAAATTACTGAAAGCAACTACAGACAGGCTCAATGGACAATGCCGTAGGTGTTATGAGAAAGAATAGTGGCAGTACAATTCGGATGTTGCTGCCTTATACCAAGAAAAATATTTTGCATGCAGCGCAGTTTGCATTTCAGCAAAATTTGTTTTAGTGCAGGATGGAGCTCCCCTTTGAACTATGTTTTCGCTACACTTTGTTGGAGTAACACTCTCGGAGTGTGCCGCTTAATGTTAAATGTCTTCGAGGCATTACCTCTTTTCTTCTTAAATGTCTTCAGTGTCTTCAAGAGATATGAATGACAAATTGGGTACTTAACAGGAAGATTGCACCTTCTGTATCATCTGTGGCATTTGCTCAGGAGGAAGGGTGCTTTTCTCGCGTAGAAGTTGAGAAATAAACCAGAAAATTTTTCGTAGTGTTTTTTGTTGTTGTTGTTGTTGTTTTTGAATGTGTGTGTGCGCTTGAGACACAGTAAGATGTCACAAATCGTGGGCCAAAGAGCACTGCTCCTTAGCCCTTTGAGGGTCGAATTTTTTTTTAAAAAACTTTCCCTCGTGGTCAAATTAGTTTATTGTGCATTTGGAATGTACAAAATGTCTAAAGTGAGGATTAAATGGTAAAAAATTATCAGGAACAGTATTTTGGGGTCAGCATCACTTAGAACTGAAAAATGTTCAATAGTATTTCAGAGTGTGGTATTCCTTGAAACACGGGTCTACGCACAGTGCCTTATTGCAGTCTGCCTGCATAAAGCGCATGTCCGAAAATGAGCTGTCTTCTTCCGAAGAAAGACTGTCTTCCGATTCAGACTCGGTGAAAGGAGCAAACTCAGAGTCAGAAGAGTCATCGCGGTCGGTGTCATCAGAGCGGGCAGTTTGTTGGGCCATATCGCCGCTTTGCCGTGCATCTGAAGAACTCGAAGACAACCCAGTAAATGAGGAGAGCGAGAATAACTCATGCGCGCCGGTGATAAACAAGCTAATAGCAACGCCAATATAGATAGAAGTCAACTTCCGCCGCCCCCGCAACGGAGTCTCCGATTAGGTTACTTCAGTTCCAAGCAAGGAGGGCAAGAATACCTAGTGAGCGTGGGTAATAAACAAGATAAGAGCAGCGCCAATATATATCGAAATCAACTTCCCCCGCCCCTGATAGCGAGCGCCGATCAAGTTTCGTGCGCCTCCGATGCGATCACATGGCGAAACTGAAACCACGAAACGCATTGACACGTACAGACGCCGTAACACGCCGAAGCCAGAGAGTTCTGTTTTTCACCGCAAGAAGGTAGCACAATCAAATTTCAAACACTTCTTGTAAGTCCCAGGAGGTGGCAGCACCTCCCAGGGAGCATGCATCGTTAATATGGCGCAAAATTTCAAACAGATGCTCGAAATCGTACGAAATCAGGCAAAGACCTTGCGGGACGGAAAACCGCCGTAGTACACGTACGGCGAAAACCCTCAAAGGGTTAGTTCCAGTTGCTAAAAAACCAATCCTGCCAAGAGTTTCTGGGTGCATTTCTCCTACATTTGCCAAGAACTGCGCGAATTTACGTTTTGTCGAACTGTGCTGTGTGGGACTTATGTGCTCCAAATCATTGGTGGAGAGTGCTTTAAATCCGTGAGCTGCGGATAGGATAAGGCTCGGGTCAATTTTATTATCAGATCAAAGTCACTTAACGCACATAAAATACTTGTAAATTAGTAAAGGTATCCGGTGTAAAGGCTTGCAGTGCATTGAAAACGAGGTCATATCCGTATTCTTGGGATTTAATAATTGCTTTAGAGAGGGTGAGCTTAAAAGTATATTGTAGGTAGCAATGTACAGGAATGTTGAACCAGTGCTGAATAAATTGTGGGAAGCAGTCACTGCATGATTGACGGAAGCATTTCTCTTTGCTACGGGGCAAAAAGCGTTGCATGCCTTTTGGAGTTCCTACAAGCAAGCCAGAGGACATATATTCACTTGCTGCACACGTCCTACCACAGGTTGTATGTATACCTTTCTGCCTGACGCGAACTGCATGATGTGACGCTTGGTGCAAGGGAAAGTTTATCGCAACCTGTTTCTCGACATAGTCACCCTTTTCTTATGTTCTTCCTGTCTGTGGTTATGGTTTCGTTTTTGGTGACGGATTCGTGGTTTTCAGGTTGATGTGTCTCCTCCTCCTCCTCCTCCTCTTCTTCTCTTTGCGATTTACCTAATCTTTCCTCCAGTGCATCCGAAACGACATGTGAGTACCTCTGGATCTGCGTGTGTGTGTGTGTGCTTTGCAAGTATGCGCTGCACGCGTTGCTGCCTCGTTTGCCTGCTGTCTTCCCTCCTGCTGTGCTTCTTGCTGATAACGCAACTAGGCTTGAAGCTCTCTTGCTGCGCTTCTCTTTGCAGATGGTTTGCGTGCCACATGCTTTCTATTTGTTCTGACCTGTGCATTCGTTTAGCAGGCGAAGTTGTCTGTTGTAGTCTTGCGCGATGTTTGTTGGCTGTGGTGTTAGCGGCGATGGGGGAAAAAACCGTTCTTTCCTTTTGTTGCGTGCACATGTTTTTATGCAGTAAAAAATGCTTGCCTATCTGCCCCACTGTCAATGCATCACCTGCCATTCGCTGAACCACGAAACAGGGTCAGTTCTCGGGGAAAGGGAAGGAGCGATTCGTACCCCTTGTATATTATCAAGTGGGGTTAAGTGCAAAAAACAGATCAAGTAATTAAGCAAATTGCTGAAATCTTTGTCGCTCTCAACTCCATAAGCTTGTTTTCTTTGGCTGGAGCTCATCTGTTGAAGTCCCATAATTTCTATCTAAAGGAACCGTGCAGCACTTACTATTGACTACTTGGAATGTATTTTGGGGGTACAGTCTATTGACCCAGCAATTTACTCTCGCAAGAATTATGAAAATCCGTTCAGAATCACCGAAACTACGCGCAATGTGAAATCGCGCATAATTGTTCTCTCTCAACTCGACCGCGGATCGGATAACGCGACGAAAGCTGCGCGCTCTGTCCTGGAGAGGGGGGCGGCTCGCAGCGTCCTCTTCGGCGGCCTTGGATATATCACAGACCGGGGAGTTGCGTCCTTTTCTCCGCAACGTGGAGGGGTCTATTTCCTGTCTGGTGCCACAAAAAAAAAGGCATGGCTGCCTGCTCGCAAGCACACTCAGGCTGGTAAGGTGTTCTTGAAGCAGTAGACGCTTGTTGTCGAGTGGTCAGCTCGTCACTCAAACTCCGCGCGCACTCCACACGCAAAAGAAATGCCAAAACTGTGCGTACAGGTTCAGGCATAGAAGAGGTTGGTACACAGCGCCGATGACTGCGGATAGTCACAGGAAATAAGAAAAATAAGCCACGAAGTTGACCTACAGCCAATAGGACAGCCATGGCCACAATGACGTCGTTTAAGCCATGCCAGGGGTGCAGCAATGAGGAAAATTGAAGAGAGCGCAGTTTGTTTTTCCCGGTCTTTCACAGCAATTTGCGAGCTTACCGCTTCATGTGCGCATGTAATATTCGGCTCAGGTATTCCTGGCAGTGTTATTTAAACGTCGCGCAGGCTTACTTGCACTGCTCAAAAAGTGTTGCAGGGTCCCTTTGAGGCCATATCACTGAACTTAGTTTTGCAGGGAATAGCAGGTCATTAGGCAACCTAGTTTTCTCTTAGAGAAACAGACTTTAATGTTGCTCTGTTGGTTTGCTGTGGTGTTCTTGCAATCTGTGTGGCGAATTAACCGTTTCTTACCATATGCTTTGCTATTGCAGTCGAACCTGTTTACAATAAAATCGAATGCCATGAATCATGCTATATATCTAACTCAAAAAATGCTTCATCAAAAATGCATACAAAATATACTTTACTGTGAATGACAAATAAGATATATGAAACTTGGAGTGCCTGCGGCCGTTCCCAGAAGGCGCTGCTCCCTTCAATTTGAGTGGTAGGCTTCTCGACGATATATGGCAGGAGAAATCAAAGTTGACAGCGGTGCCTTTCTCGCAGTTCATGACAAATAGTTTTTAGAACGCCTTTCTTTTTGCCCTTGCGCCAACACAGCCTTCACACTGTTTTGCGCCCACTGGCAACATGGTCGCTAATGTGTCAGGCCTTAATCCTGGCACTTTTGTTGCACTTCTTGGAGGGTCATATCGGCGTCATTCTGGGCATCTGCAGCCTGTTACATGTGTTTTCACGAACTAAAATTAAGAACACGCAGAATAAAATAAGGGCACCGTGCTTCATCACTTGTTTGATTTCTTATTCGTCGGTGGCATTTATGAGAACTGCAGCAAATATGCATTTCTAAAATTGTGGCTACTGCTGTGTCCAAGGCACAATGGGCAGTCTTGTTCATTCGTTGTAGTTGTGAGGGCTTTATACAAGGCGCTTTTATGTGAAATAATTAGGGGTGTGCGAATATTCGAAACTTCGAATATTCGATTCGAATTTTTTGGTATTCGATTCGATTCGAACGACACTTTTATTGTTCGAAATATTCGAACCACCCAAAACTAAAAAAAAAAAAAAATTCAGAGCATGTCTGTATCGGTGTTTATGTACAGTGGACTTTCGATGGTACGAATCTGGGGGTGCGAATTTCGGGATGATACGAATTTCCGAAAAGTCCCGGCGAAATTGCATCGTTTGCAATGGGAAAAATTTCGGCTGTTACGAACGGACCTGCGCGGCCCGGCGGAAGATACGAACAAGCCGGCGAGGCACCCGACTGCCGAACGAGCAAGTGACGGCTCTCACTCCCCTGTTTGTCACTCTTTCTCCAGAAACGGCCGGACTGTTGTTTTCTGCTCGCGAAAACGCTCTGCGCACGCCCAACGCGCTGACACCGCCGCGAAACCACCCCCACGCTGCGCGCGGCGCGGCCGGCGGCGTCAACATGGCGTCGGCTCCAGCCGCGAAGTGGCGCGGGCGCTCGGGCGACCGCTTCTAACCGCTCTTTAAAATGCGGCTCAAGGGAGACACGAAGTTGCTTGTGCGGTAAAAGAGCTGATAATGCATGCGAAAACGGTACTATAAAACATCATCCGCGCCGCTAATAAAAGCGCCCATAAAATATTTGCCGGGGTGCTAAGCCTAACCATCTCCGGCGGAGCCAAGCTGGCTGTCTCAATCTCATCGCAAGTAATCAGGCTCCTCCATTCTGCCGCGCGCATCGTGCGTAATTTTCTGACCGAGGTAGCGCTACCGCGTGCGCGAAATCGTCGATGTGGGCGTGAAAATACAGCGCTCGCAGAGCCGAGGCGAGCGAATCGCGCGCAAAAACGCACCATGCGGTTCACGCTTGACTGTTGCTTCGTGTAGCGAGCTTGGGTACAGCGAGTGAGGAGACGAGCGCGAAGCTTTACGTGCTCCAGAAAGGGCTGCTTTGCGACATGGGGGTTAAAAAAAGCAGAAAAAATCACGAATTTCTTCACGCGAAAGTAAGAAAAGAAATAAACGAAAACTTTTTTCAGCGCCCAATTTTTTGGTCTGTGTTGGCTAATAGGAATTTCGGATGATACGAATATTTTTCGCGGTCCCGCGAGATTAGCATCATCGAGGTTTTACTGTATCAGCGTGCGGCAATGTGCACGGGCTCGGGCATGCCAGCCACTAGTGTCTCAAGTGAGCGGCTGTTTTCGGTATCTGGTGGAGTCGTGACGAGCAGGAGGTTGTCACTGCTCCCCGAACATGTAGAGCAGTTAACCTTTCTCCATGTTAACATTTAAGTGAGTGCAGACCTTAACCTGTTGAGTGCAATGGTATTGTGTAATTCCTAATTTTACTTTGTGTGATTTGTTGTGAAATAAAGTTGCAGTTTTTGTGTCTCTAGATGGTGAAAACATTAATTTTACAAAAAACAATAAGTATTCGTATTCGAAAAATATTCGATTCGATTCGAACTTTGTTTTTATTATTCGAATTCGCTTCGAAATTAAAAAATTGATATTCGCACACCCCTAGAAATAATCCCTCACGCAGTAAATACATGACAATATTCGCAAATACAGTAACATATGTAGGTTTGGCTATATCAAACTAATGTCACATCTTGCAGTTTGCTATAGTAAATGGGTTCGGCTGTACTGTAAGCTTGTCCCTGGAAATGGCATCAAATTCTGCGCTGAAGTTTCGCTGCAAACGTGCCAGTGCTATTTCTTTTTTCTTACTTGTGTGCTTGTGCATGCTTTGCGTTTAAATGCTCCATGCTCTTTATCTTCTTAACACTTGGGGAGCAAAGAAGTGTCAAAGAGCAGTGGCTATCTATTGCTGCACATAAGGAAAACTCGGTTATCAAAACTTGATTTGTATTTGATTTCATTGGGATTTACTGTTACAAGCAGAGTCGAATCTGGATAGCTTTGTTGGAGGGGGGGGGAGTCGCTCATGAGGCCACTTTGAAGAATGCTGGGCTTTGCATAGCAGTAGATCTTGGTATGCTCTGAAGCAGTGTAGGTTTTACTTGAGCAACAAACTGAGTTCACACTGGACCTTTAAGGTTCTCTGCCATTGACTCTGCCAGAGACAGAGGTTCTCTATAGGCTGAGGCAGTTGCTGAACTGTTCTGGAGTAGCCATGCTGAATTGGAAAGCGCAATCTGATGGAACTTGTGAAGGAAGATAATGGTACTGAGAACATACTGAGAACCAGTTTGGCTTGTTGGTCGTGCATGCTCAAACGTTTGCAGCGCAGAACAGTGAGGACAAAGAAAGAACAGATAGCGTTATCTTGTTTCGTTCTTTCTTCATCCTTGTTGTTCTGCAGTGCAAAGATTAGATAAAATACACAGCATAAAAGGAACACCAGATGTCAAAACAACAAACATGTGTGCTAGAACCCACACCATACAATTGTGGTTGTTCAGATTTTGCAGCAATGGTGCTACAACAGCTGCGTGGCTTCCAAGCTGCCATGTTTTCTGTGTTAAGCTCTTAAACAACTTGCCAAGAGTGTTCCGTCTTGCTGAATGACATGCTGTACACCTCGGGGCATTTAAAAATAGTTAAGTGGTTCTACAGGCGCAGCAGCGCTTCAGTTACCTATAACTTGCGTTTGTAAATGTGCATGTGTGTGTGTAATGTCATGTCCACCACTGAGCCTAAGCCCTGTCTGGAAGTTCACATTAACTTGCCCATAAAGGCTGGACACAAGGATACAAGAAACAGACAGTGCTGATGCCAGAGTATTTTATTAGGAAGAAGTCGCACATTGTAAACTGAATAGTGATAAACTAAACATGAGCGCATGAAGAGCATACTATTTACAGTGGCAACCATATCGGGGCAAGTATTTGTCACTTCGGATACAATATTTCTATGTTTTTTTTTCCTCCTTCCTCATGCTGAAGGAAGAGAACCATGAATAAGTCTCTGCAAGATCACTGCTTTATAGGCTCCCTCCTACTGGGAGTCTCAAAAATAAGGAAACTTTGCATACTGAAGGTGTGACGAACGTGTGGCCTGTGGGTGTGGGTTTAGAAACGAAGTATCTTTCGTGTGATCTTGTTTCATTTCACTGCACTACTTCTATTGTGGAACCCATAATAGTGAACTCTAATGTTACATCTAGCATGGCCCGTGTCTCCATGGCCTGTTCGTAATTTAAGGGGGGACACTGTTCTTAAAACCGTTTCCTTTAATTGTTAAGTAAACTATGTGATGCTTGTCAGGCTTGCTGCTTTTTCCCACTGATTTCAAACATGCCACTATTTTTTGAGTAAGTCAATTAGTTACCAAGATAATTACAGATACTTAGTCATTTTTGGAGGAACAATATACAAAACAGTGTTAGTCATAATACTGTAATGTTTATATTTTCCAATACTATGAACCCTAGTGAGTGCAATAAGAGAATCGATTTTTTGATGCGCCGCTTGGAACTAATTTTACAGCTCATTAAACCTTGGTGGCACCAGTGGCAAAGACCCATTTCGAACACTCATTTCAAACACCAAAGTTTAATAAGCTGTAAAACTAGTTCCAAGCGGTGCATCAAAAAACCAATTCTCTTATTGCACTAACCAGGATTCATAGTATCAGAAAATATAAAGATTACAGTTTAATGATAGTTTTATGACTATGTTTTGTCTATTGTTATTCCAAAAATGACTAATTACCTCCAATTATTTTGATAACTAATTGACTTACTCAAAAAATAATGGCATACTTGAAATCAGTGGAAAAAAGGCAGCAAGTCTGACAGGTTTCACACAGTTTACTTAATAATTAAATTCAAAGAAAGAAAGAAATTCAAAGAGCCAGGTCCCCTCTTATTAAGTGACATTTAATATGCATTTCCACTCTTGGTGCCAAACAGGCCATCTTTGTGGCTTTGAAATACTGGTTTTCTAAGATGGCGTTTCCTTTTTTGCCGCCCTTTCTTGTGGGGGCGTGCTGTTCTCCCACTCTCTCTCTCCACAGGGAGGAGTCACATACCCGTGGCCGTAGTGCCGCCGCAGTCTCGCCACCCGTCCGAGCCAAGTTCGATCACCAAGGGTCTACTCCCGGACAGCATCGATCACGAGTTTGGGATAGACGCTGGTAGTCAGCTGTCGCTCCTCAAGCAGAGCTCGGTCTGACCAGTCGGACTGCACGGAGTTACCCGGAGGACTGTGGAACGAACCAGCTTGTTGGATGAATTTTCTTTCCCCCTGTTTCCTGTCCCGCTGCTACCAAGACGGGGAACTTGTTTTCTTGCACTGGACTTGACGCGCACAGTGAGAGAAACAGCCGTTAGTGGGGCCCCCCTCCCGGTTTTACTGGCATGCATGTTAGTCAGTGCCGAATCCTATCAACCTCGCGGGGCTGTGCCAAGGGTTTTAGGGTCAAATACGGGAGCGGGAAATCGTTTTTTTTTAGGCTTATTTCTGGCTTTGTAGCCACGACGGATCGTTGCTTCATCGGTAACTAGATCAAATTTTTTTACGTCATATTTAGCAATTTTATTGGTTAAGAATAATGATCAGTTGACGGTTTGTTTAGAGATGTGGCTGCACTCTTCTGTGGTCACTTGAAACGGGCTAATCTGTTGTTAGATGTTAGTAAAAACGTTTTTAAGGAGCGAGCACTGCTCTCTCAGTGGGACGGGCGTCGCAAATGTCCACCAAGATGCCATAGTCTTTTATTTATTCATGCATCACCGCACCTTGCCAGCATGTTTTTACCCGTGACGTTCGACCTCTGCAGCAGATAAGAGGGCAGCTTGATCCTGCCATTGTCGTACCTTCCTGTTGAGCTCGTGGACGTGTCGTATATTTAAATTTGCGTATCGTTGCTTTCGTCTGTGTGGCACGTATTTCCCAGCCACTTTGCTTTCACTCTCGGGGCTGGGTTGTTGTGGCGGCAGCCATTTATAGAAGATTCAGTGGTGCTCACCACGAAGAAGTGGTCTTGTTGGCGGTTACGAACACCACCTCAGGTTGGCAATACGCACAGATTTGGGCGGCAGTGAGGAGAGAGGCCTGCCTTGTGATGGGCCGGTTAACAGTCACGATTGAGCTGGCCCTCTTGGACATCCCTAGTCACACTACTATTTCTTTTGTGGCCATACCCAAGCACCGCGCAAGGTCACAGAAATGGAGCATGCGCCTTTGCATGCTTACCTCCGTTTCAATTTTTTTCGAAGGCATTGGTAGTGGTTGTGGGAGCGTTGGTTTTGCGGTGGCTGGACTGGCCGTGCAAGTTTCTTCAAACGTATGCCTGTGATTGTTTTGTGTTTATCTCCTTCTATTTTTCACTTATTTATAAAGAAGTAAGCGGGGATCTGTAAGCGTGGCCGAACAAAAACTGCACAAGGGGACAGTTCAGCCAAAGACATAGACATCTCTGAACTGCAAGGCGTGCTTATTGTTTTTTACTTGCTTTATATATATATGCATGTGTGGGCAATTTTCTTTTTACTAGGTGTGCCTTTATTGTTTTTTCCTGCATAGAAGAAACACTTATTGAATTCATTGCTCTTGGCAGGGGTAAAGTGTCTGCTGGTTGGCAGCAGAGTTAGCGATACGCACACTTCGGAGATGGAGTACGTAAGATGTTTTCAGAGCCGAATGCCGTAACGAACGCTCTTAATTTCCTGTGTTATTTGTTGGGTGCTGGTTCTTCAGCAAGGTTGTAGAGCTCAGATGGGTTATGTGCTTGCTACCGTAACCTGTCTTGTTGGAGTTGTATACATGCGTGGTGCTGCTTTTATTGTCACTAACCTTAGTGGGGATTTTTTTGGATGCAAGTCTTTTCTTTGAGGCTGCTATGCAGTGATTGTTACATAAAACTCTTGGCGAATACGGTCTGCCTGAAAATTGCCACAACTTTAACTTCAAATCATATGCATCATGGTTGGGTGTACAGTATAATAATACGGTTCCATGCTCGCATAACTTTATTAGATTACTGTAAATCGTGGCACAGGAATCTGTAATTTATAATTGCTCGTAAGGCAGCACCATGCATTGACAAGTATAGCGCTTTATTGAAGTCTTAGATGCTGGTGCATTCTGTTGTGTTGCATGTTGTAGGATGTTAGCTGGATGTGAGATTATATTCCCTACTATAATTTGTATCAAAGTATTGGATGTGTTGCCCGCAGCCAGAATTTTAGTATGCGACGATGCGCGCGAATGCTTGTATCAGTGTACATATGCATATATCGCACAACATATACATACTTGGAGATGTACATAAATGCGCTGTGTAGATATTTTTGTGGAATGTGTACATTGGGTTTTTAATTGTTATGCTTTTTGCATATCGATATTGCAATAAATAATTTTATATGAAACGTCAGCTGTTCGTGTCTTCGCGTTTGCCACTTGTAGAATATAGATCGTTTGTCATGGGTACGATTTCACGGCTTATTCAAACTGGTTCTCTTTTACATTTTTCAGAACATTTAATGTAAGCGACTTCTACGCAGGCCATTGCACAGAAATTGCGGTACCAAACAGGCCAAATTATAAGTTAGAAATGCTTTTTCTTTAATTCAATGTTTCATGTAATAGAGGCAGTATAAATGGCCGCATAAGAAGGCAAACATGGAATGTCCAGGCTAAACTTCTCGCAAACGCACCTTCATTTAGTTTAAAAAGCTCACCATAAGCTTTAACCATGTCGCATTAAAGTACCAGAGAGCTTATATTGCAGTGCAATAAACATTCTTGATAAGAAAGCTTTGCTATCCTTTTTATTGTCATTTCAACAGAAGGGCAGTTGACTTTTGTTTTATTTTTACCATATGAAACAATTTAATCCAAACCGATAAGAATTTTTGATACACACAGAAGTATTGCAAATTTCATTTTGATATCTGTTTTTGTATGCACATAAATGATGCAATGCTGAACAGCCCGTGAACATAAGGAAAAATATTGCTGCATGATTTAAAACAAACAAGCAAGTGACCAGTGGAAGTGCTTTTCAACCGTAATTTTATTGTTCAAACTTAATGTTGTTTGCGGCATGCTGACCGGCTCAGCAAGTGATGTGCTCGATGATGCGCTATTCTGTTCCAAGAGGAAGGAACTTGTACGTAATGCTAAGAGGCTTCTTTTGGAGCTTGTGTACTGCTGTGATGAGCACGAAGCCCGCTCGGTTGTCAACGATGTAGTTCGCGGCTGGTCTTCCGTACTGGTAGATTTGCGTGTTCACGCTGACGGCGTCACCTCCTGCGTTGACATCAATCTCCGGCTTGAACCACTTCCGCGTCCTTTCAAAGTCTCCGCGTTCACCTTCGGCGACATTGTGTGTGACCCCGTTTCCGCTCTCGCCTGCCTCTTGAGTGCTGAAAGTGTAGTTGATGTTCAGGATGTCGGCCGCGAAGTGGTGGACTCTCGTGATAACCGTGAAGTCTTCGTTTGCGTTTATCCTGTTCTTAACCAGGGGCCGCCCGTTCTGGTATATTTCTGTGTGTGAAGAGGCAAATCCGCTGCCCTCGGTCCCAATATAGATCTTGGGAATAACCTGTGAAGCTGCGTAACCCACAGGCCTCACAAGTCGAAATCCATGCCAGAATTCCCGTCTATTTTTGAGTGCGTTTGCTCTCAGGAAGGGGATATACGGATGGGCATACGGAGGCATCTGAATATTGAAATTTCGGTGTGCTTGTATAAATGGGAAGAACTGCTGCTGTGCTGTAGGGTTTGGAGGCTGTAGGGTGGGAATTCTGTTGCTATGGTGTCGGTGCAAACGGTGCACAACGCGCTTAACGTGGATGATCGGGTGCGCTGATGGTGCAGCTACGTTCTTCGCGAAGACGGCGTTGGGTGCTTGACTTTCGAGTACAGTTATCTGCTTATTGAGGGGCTCTTGGTTCCCTTGTTCAACTTCTTTATCCATTTGTGCCGCTGTTGCAGGGGGATGGGTGTCCTGGTTGTCGCGTTGAACAGCCACACTGACACCATTCGTGTTGAAAGTTTTGTTGACAGTTACTCCTGTCCAGGGGTTCTGGATGACGATTTGCTGGACGGCAGCCCCTTGGACTCCACGCTGGACCTCTACATTGATGCTACTCCCCGTAGATGTTTTGTTAACCTCAACATTGGTATGGGGATTTTCGACCTCGATTTGAGTTGTGGGCGAACCTTGGACGCCACGGTGAACTTCCACATTGGCAGCGCCTGGAGTTGCAGTTCGGTTGATTGTCACTGAAGTCCAGGGATTTTGAATCGTTATTTGATTACTCATGGCTGCTTGGCTGTCATGCTGAACTGTCACATCAACGCTGCCTCCGGTGATAGTTTTGTTGACTTTCACGCCTGACCAGGGGTTTTCGACGACGACCTGAATGTCGGGGGCTCCGTGCGAGTTGTGTTGAACAGAGACGTTGACACCGCTGATGTTTGTTGTGTTCACATTCAGGCCTACCGGTGGGTTTTGCACCTGTTCCCCTTGTGCAGTCCGCTGAACCCCTATATTAACGTTGCTTCCAATACCTGTCCTGTTGATTGTCACCCCGTTCCAAGGATTTTCAGCGACGACTTTGGGGTCACGTTGGATGAAGACGTTTATGCTACTGGCACTTAAAGACTTATTAATGGTGACACCTGTCCACGGGTTTTGGATAACTACTTGGCGAATGGGGGCTGCTTGTGCACTGCGTTGAATTGCCACGTTGACATCACGACCCATCGCTGTTTTGTTGATTTCAACTCCGGTCCAGGGATTTTTAACCACGATTTGGCTGCTGGCACTTTTTTGGTTCTCGCGCTGAACTGAGATGGCAACACCGTTTTCGGTAATAGTTTTGTTAACTGTTGTTCCTGTCCAGGGATTTTGGACAGACACATCGACGCCCCCAGAACTGATGGTCCTGTTGACTACCACTGACGTCCATGGATTTTGTACCACTATTTCACGACTTGCAGCTGCCTGTGTTCCACTTTGAACATCTACACTAACTTTGCCACCTATGACTGTTTTATTGATTGTCACTCCAGTCCGGGGATTTTGTACCACAATTTGACTACTGGCAGCCCCTTGGTTCTCGTGTTCAACTGACAAGTTGAAGCTGCCTTGATTTATCGTTTTGTTGACCGTTACTCCTGTCCAGGGATTATTGACGACAACTTGGCTTCTAAGAGTTTGCTGTGGGTTACGCTGGATGGACACATTAATGCCGCCAGCACTTACAGTTTTGTTGACTGTCACTCCCGTCCACGGGTTATGTATCGCAATTTGGTGACTTTGAGCCAGCTGCTTGCCACTTTGAACTTGTATATCAACGTTGCCACCCGTGAATGTCTTATTGATTGCAACTCCGGTCCAGGGATTTTGTACTACAATTTGGCTGCTAACACCTCCTTCGTTTTCACGCTGAACCGAGATGTCAACGCTTTTTTCCGAGATAGTTTTGTTAACTGTCGTTCCTGTCCAGGGATTTTGGATGACCACTTGCTTGCTTGGTGCTCCCTCTGAGTCATGCTGGACAGTCACATTGACCCCACTTGTGCTTATTGTCTTGTTGACTCTTACTGCTGTCCATGGATTTTCGATCACTATTTGGCGACTTGCAGTTGCTTGTGTTCCAGTTTGTACTTCTACATTACCTCTGCCAACTGCTACTGCTTTATTAATGGCCACTTGGATCCAGGGATTTTTCACTACAATTTGGCTGCTGGCAGCTAATTGGCTATCTTGCTGAACTGGCACATTGCTGCTACTTTGAGTTATAGTTTTGTTGACCGTAACACCTGTCGAGGGGTTATTGACAACTACTTCGCTGTTTGGAGCTCCTTGTGGGTCGCGCTGCACGGACACCTTGACGCCACCAGCACTTACAGTTTTGTTGACTGTAACTCCTGTCCACGGGTTCTGTATCACTATTTGACGAATTGGAGCTTCCTCTGTGGTGCGTTGAACATCCACGTTAACTTTGCCACCAGAGATTGTTTTATTGATCGTCACTCCGGTCCAGGGATTTTGCACCACAATTTGACTGCTGGCAGCTAATTGGCTGTCACGTTGAACCGAAACATTTACACTTCCTCTTCCTATGGCCTTGTCGACTGTCAGTTGTTTCTGGGGGTTTTGGACGGCCACTTGGCTGCGTGGCCCCCCGTTTAGGTCTTGCTGGGCAGAAACGTTGATGCCAGCGGCAGTTATAGTTTCGTTGACCGTAACGCCTCTCCATGGATTTTGTATCACAATCTGATGAGTTAGGGCTGCCTGTGAGCCACCATTAACTATTACGTTGCCATTGGTGGTTGTACGATTGATTGCTACTCCAGTCCAAGGATTTTGTACCACAGTTTGACTGCTGGCAACACCTTGGGGGCCGCGTTGAACTGACACGTTGACGCTGCCTTGTGCGATCGTCTTGTTCACTGTGACCCCTGCCCAGTGATTACGAACAAAAGCTTGGCTGTGAGGAACTCCTTGTGAGTCACGTTGCACAGATAGGTGGACGCTGCTTGGGCTTATGGTCTTGTTGACGGTCACCCCTGTCCAGGGGTTCTGTACTGACACTTGATGGCTGGGAGTTCCTTGTGCATTGCGTTGAATTCCCACGTTGACGTTGTTCCCAATGATGGTTTTATTTACCGTCACCCCCGTCCAAGGGTTCTGAACGGTGATCTGGTGACTTAATCCTCTTTCAATGCCATGTTCAACCTGGACTTTGACAGCTGGAGCAGTCCTTTGGTTTACTGTTTCGGATGTCTGGGAGCTCTGGACCACATTAAGACCGCGAGGAGTGGCGATACCTTCTTGTTTTACTTCCACATTGACACCACTTCCAGTTATTGTTTTGTTGATTGTCACCCCTGTCCAAGGGTTTTTAACAACTATTTGTTTGTTGATGCCGCCTGGAGTGGCTCCCTTGATATCAATCTTCACATCATTTGCAGCGACAGTTTTGTTTATTGTGACCGCTGTTGATCCAGCTGTTCGACTGATGCTGGTATCTCCGCGATGTTTCGGCTGTACTTGAACTGACAAGCCGGTTCCCTGCACACTAGCCGGTGCTTGGTTGCGGTTTTGAATTTGTGGTAATGCATCCTTATTGGGCTGTAGATTTATAGGTGGCGCCACATTCACGTGCCTTGCTGGTGAAAATACGGCCCCTGGTAGCACGTGTCGGGTCCAAGGAGCGTTAACCTTCCGCTGCTCTTGACGTTTCTTCTGCAGCAATGACTGACGTTGCCTAAACCTCTGTTGCGCTGCCAATGCAGGCTGGCGAGCTCTTTGCTGCCTCAAGCGCTGTTCGCGTGCCCTTTGTGCCAGCAACCGCTGCTGCTGTTGTCGTCGTTGCCTCTGCGCTTCGAGCTTTCGAAGCCTTTCACGCTTTTGCTTCAGAAGCTGCTGATGCTGGAAATGCTGCTGTTCAAGTGCGTGTCGCCTCTGATCTCGCTGCAACTGCACACTCCTGTGCTGCTCTTGAGCTGGGAATGCCCCGGTATTGCTTGCGGTTTTCTCAGGGGTTGCCGTTTGGTGCAGGAAAGGAACATTAGCTGAAAGCCATGGAAAAGCTCGGGCTAAAGGGGTCTGCTGCAACTTCGCGTTGATCACTGGAATGGAACTTATCCATGACCTGGCCTGGTTTAGGCGCTGCTGTGCAAATGCCAGACCAGGAAGGCTGAAAGGTGATGAGCTGTCACTAACGACAGCCTGTGCCCCACTGGTATCGCGTTTCATTCGGCCAGAGTAGCCATGTTGCTCTTGCAGCGAAGGGGGGGAGGAAGCATCGGTGTAAAGTAGGGGCTGCAGTGCCAATGCTTGTTGAACAGCAGGGCCTAGTTTTCTTGTCCGAGATGCCGGCAAAGGATGAACGTCATATGTTTGTGGTTGAAGCTTGGGTGCAATGTTGGGTTCTGGCTGGGATGCCTGCTGTGACAGCTGGGCTGGGGAGGTAGGTTGTGGCTGAGGTGCCTGCGGAGACTGAGGAGGATACACTACCACTGCCTGGGCCGGATAAAGCTGGGGTGCCAGCAATTGCTGAGCCGGGTATAACTGTTGTTGTGGGGCTATTGCTGCTTGAGGCGAATATGGCTGAGCCGGTAGTACCTGACCAAGGTAAAGTTGCTGCTGAGGTGCCAGCATTGTCTGTGGAGGATAGAACTGTGGCTGGGGTGCCGGCGCTGGCTGTAGAACGTAGACCTGCGATCGAGGTGCAGGTTGGAGGAGATATGGCTGGGTCTGCGGCACCGCTGATTGAAGAACATAGACTGGTTGCGATGCCATTACCGGTTGGGCAACTACAGAGCCAGCGTAGGGACCTCCTTGGTAGGGACCATAGGGCTGGTAGAGTGCAGGCGCTACGGGACCACCGTAGGGCGGGCCCAGACCGGCTCCAAACAGACCCTTTTTCGCTGCTGCGAAAGCTCGTCCTCGCTGGGCGTACGCATTGCTGACAGCCAGACCATATGGTGCTGTTCCCATCTGCACAAGAATGCAAATGACGATGCATTTACTTATATAGCTGCAAGGTTAAGCTCAAGTAAAAGCATATGCTTTACAGTAGCAAGCGTTTTTTCTACAAATTAGCAATTTCTACAGTGCATAAAAAGGTTATACCGGTAATCCAGGTGGGAAGGCAGCAGCATCTGCAATAGAGAAAGCAAAAGAGAAAGTGCTAGTTGAAACTTTTTTGGTGCCCTACACCAACCACACTGTTTGGAAGGGCAACACCAGTGTTTACTTGAGTTCATAAACACGCACTCACCTTCTTTGCAAAGTAACAAGGCGATGCCAAGAATGTAGAGTACGATGACCGCTCTTTTCATTGTCTCTGGAAAGAACAAGCAGGAATGAAATTATTATCTTGCATGCAAGCCTCTCATACATTGTGGTTGTGCAATATGCAGGTTTTTTTTTTTTTTTTTTTGGGGGGGGGGGGGGGGGGGGGGTATTATCAAAGTAGGATTGATAGTGTACAAAGGTGGTTGAACAGCCAAAGCGGCTGACTTCCCTAGACAAAATGGTTCTGCTGTCCTAAAGTTTTAATGCACAAAGAAACTTGTGATCACAATGCCATTAATTCCATAGTGCCATACACTGTTCCTTGTTGAGCATCCTTTTTTTCCTAGTGATGTGGCTGGTGTAAAGTTACCATATTCCGTGGAGCCCAAAGCGGGATTGGGGGGGGGGGGGGGGCGGGGGGGATGTGTAAGGAAGAACGTGGCACATAGCTTGGAGGGAGACTAAGGCTCAGTGAAATTTTGTTTTAACTGGAAGATAATACATTCCGTAGTTCTGTCGGCCTTTGTTTGACGAGCAATGATGCGTTATTTGCTGAATAAGAAAACAAGTGCTGAAGCACGTCCACCCATGCAGCGTTCGTCAAACGCAGAAGGGTGCATGCACATGTGCTGAACGGATTGTTGGTACACTGTAAGATAAACAAAACAGCTCAGACATTCGGACTAAGCAAGGAACACACAACGTTTTCTTGCTTAGTTCCATCGTGTGCACTCTTTTCTTAAAGTTCCTCAAACAAGTTTTTTCGGCTCGTTCATTCCTCCAGCTTTTCGTTAGTGACACTGGGCTTGATACCAGTTGTCCATGTTTCCGGCCGAAAGCGGCACAAAACACCGTCCCACAAGCGGCCGGGCTGCGGGACAGCAGGACCGCAGCCGCAAAACCGGGACGTGATCCCGCCTAAATCGGGACGTCTGGTCTCTTTAGGCTAATGTATCGCTACCTAATTTAACTTTGGCTGACTTGGTGCCACCTGGAAAGATCATTCTGTTTATGACACGTATTTTCGGCCGTACAAGGTCACACACGATGTGTTCTTTTCTCAAAACAGGTCATTATGGGGTTACCATCGATTGGTTGCAAGATAGCTGGGGCACTCCTTTTTTGTTAGATGTCTGTGAGGCAGTTGCGAAGGGAATGAAATGGCAGGGATCTCATGTTTCTTCAAGGAACGCAAAAGCTCGTTTGACAAAAGGCCGCTTTAGCTTCACGTCCTATCCCAGCGGACTTTACACCAGCCATGACGAAAGCGGTCACGGGCCATAGCAGATTTGGCAGGAACTAGAGTAATGGAACAAAAAAAATTGGGGAAGAGGCAGTGAAAAGGCTGCCACAAGCATATACAGCCAAAGGCAAAACTTCCTAATGCGAAATTTGTGCGCAGCGGGAACTGCATTCTTCGTCAAGGCGCATAGCTGCTGCCTTTCGGGAAGCAATCGCATGATCAGCGAACGTGCAGCGGTGCGCGCTACTCTGCCGTCATCTCGCAGCGTGTCGGCGCCGGCGAGCACGTTGTAAATCGTGTTTGAACCTCCCAAGCAAATGTCACGTGGTTCGGATGAGCCACCCAACGAGGACCGATCAACGTGCAGCACGCAGCGCATGCTGGGCTTCTGGGCTTTTTTGTGAACTTGGAAGAACAAGACGCTTGCTTTCATGGGGCATCCTTGATTAACCAGACCTGGACGGTCCGCGGGCAGTCAGGACTGCGTTCGGACCGGAAATCCCATAGTAATGCATGGGAAAATCGAGAGCAGGATCGCATCTCGGGCAGTCCGCGGACGGTCTGGGACTGATAATCGAGGAGGCCCATGGATGCGTGGTTTTGCGTTTTCTTTCTCGGGCACCACTAGACGCCAAGGGCAGTTTTAACAAGCGTGTCTGGTACGGGCGCGGCAACTGCCCTCCCCTTCACAATGTCGCAACTCTTCCAGTCTTGGCCGCAACTCTCAGTCTGCAACTCAGTCTTCAGTCACCGTTTTCTTTTAGTCTTCGGTCTTGCCATCTTTCGCTCAGTTACAACGCCGTCGCCGCCTCCAAACCACAGTACCGGCCACCAAAGTGCTGCACACTAAAAATATTCAGCATGAGCTCAATAACTTAGGCAGGGTGCGAGCCTTCGGACATCATCGTTTTCCTTGTTCCCAGACACTGTTCAGTGTGCTCTTGAACTGAAAACTTCAGATCGAGGAACCTCAAAGCATGAACGCTTCATATTAGACAAGAATCGCTCAAGCTGGGCCATTCTAATTGCCATCTGTTTTCGCCCTGTTTCATAAATACATTAAAACAGCTTTAACTGTTAGACGTTTGTCATTGGAGTTGACTGTTGTTGCGCGTAGGCAGTCTGCTATGGTATAGAGTTCTTGCGACATGGGATGTTTTGCTGAATTCATTAGAAAGTCACTACTGGCTCCATTTTTTTTTTTTTTCTGGTGGAAGCAAGAGACAAGAGCACCCATGTTTCGAGTGGACAGTCAATTACCAAAGCCAAAAAAGTAACTTTGTTACACAGAATTTTTATAAGTAACTTGTTACAGTTACTGTGGAAAAGTAACATCGTTACTTTTTCGTTACTGTATAAAACTAAGTAATAGATCGCAAAACAAATTTTAGAGTTTGTGCGGTATTAACGTACGAATGAGTGCGGGTAGTCAAAAGTGCACGTGGTAAAACCCCAGACGAAGGGAACCTAACTGGGGCGCACTCAAGCCCAAAGCCAACAATCGTTCTGTACGCCTTTTTTTTTTTTTTTTTGCATCAACTTCTTTTGCTTATGCACCCTTGGTGACGGGGAATATTTTTGCAAAACTCACTCTAACTTAGGATGAGTTCTTTCTCAAAGTTGGCATTTGAGAGCTTCGCTCTTTTCAGAGGTATACTTTCCCGTTTTTTTTTTTTTTTCTTGCTTTTGCTCGCTCAAAACGAAGGAATAGTTTCAGACATGACCGCCGAACTCTGTCTTCTACAAGAACTATAATCAATCTTTGTAGCGACCTTCTCTTTTAAACTGCGAAAGCAGCCGTGTTGCGTAAAAGTGAAGGGTGGACAGAAAAACTCTGAAAAAGGAGCAAGCGTAATCTGTACGTCGGTCGGCCTTTTATGTGTGTGCCTAGTGGGTAGTTCTTCATAAAATATAGTTACTGTAACGGTATTTCCTGTTACAGTTACTCTGTATAAAAGTAACCGTGTTACAGTTACAAGTTACTGAAAAAAAGTAACTTAGTTACCGGTAACGCGTTACTATTAACCAGTTACTTCCCAAGACTGCCCTTCACCCATCACAACCGTGGTGTTGCTGCTGAGCATGAAGTGTCAATTCAAACTAGAATTATGTCATCTGCAGGACGAAAGCATTTACTCGCCAACACTCTTAAACTGCGCTGTTCGAATCCCTTTTTATATATATATAACGCAGCTCTTATGCACCCGTTCCTGTGGTGCCGTGGAGTCCCTCGCCCTCGTCTCTTGTAACCGAGAGAACGAGTGAGGAGGAGGAGAAGGAGATTGTTGGGAATGTGTGAGGATCTACTAAAGCCTCCCGTCACTTTCCTTTTTTTCCTTCTTTCAATTCATTTGATGCCCTGGGGCAAAATAGCGTAATAAAAAAACATTAAAGCTAAGTGCCGCGCGAGCCGCTCCGCGGTCGCGACCCGCCACGAGATAACGCCTGAGTTGTGCGCTCGCCGATGATGCGATCACTTCCCGAGACGAAGGAAGTGCTTCTGCAGCTAAACGAGCTGCCCAAAACCAGAGGAGATCGCTGGTGTGGGGATTCAAGGGGGGGTATACCCCCTACTTAATCACGCGCGCCAGGCCGCTAGCAACAACGAGCTGGGTGACTAGGTGGTGTGGATGAGGAACTTCAATATCAAAGTTGAAAAACACTGGATTGTGTCGATGCAGATCAAAAGCGGAGCAATACAGAATAAGACGTTGCGTGTTAGCTTCACACACGGGGTGGGAGAGTTCTAGCAAAACGGCTAGCTTATGCTAAGCTACGGCGGCGGGTGCCGACCCGACTGGGCAGGATCGCATTCGTTCCGCGGGGACTGGCGTCCATGCCTCGCCGAGCCCGCGCATTCGTTCCGGAGAGGGACGGCCTCCTTGCCGTGCCCGCGCGCGCATGCGCAGCTGGGTCCCGGTAAAGCCCGCTCTACATGGTGCGACTTTCGCCTGCGAATTCGCAGATGTGGCGCCGCAGATGTGGCGCTGACAGATTGCCAAATGTTTGAAACAGTCGAACTTCTCCTGTGAACGCCGCTTGGCATTTGGAAATTTGTCGCAGCAACGAAAATAGAAAAATGGATCGTTTTGCCGCACGATCGCCGCCGCATGTGCGAATTCGCAGGTGCAATTCGCGTGTTTTAGAACGGGCTTAACCCGCCCCCGTAGCGTTAACGTACGCTAGCCGCTTTGCTAAAACTCTAATATGTGCAAATGCGGGGGTAGGGGCGTCACCTAGATGCTTTTCCCACCTCACAACCTGGAGTTCTACCTGCTCATCTTCACCACCTCCCACACAGATGCCCCATCTCCGCGATCTTCACCACCTCCCACACAGATGCCCCATCTATGCGGACTTGCCGCCATGCGGCCACTTTGAAATGGCGTGAGTACGACGCTACCTCCTGTTCCTCCAAAAGGACGCGCGTCCTCCCCTGGCTTCCTCGGAGCCACCCCAACACAAAAGTACCGCCAAGCAAGGATCCTCAGTCTTCAACGCCTTGAGTAATCCCCCGCGCGCCCCATGTGGTTCCCCACAGACCTAGAGCACCTCCCCAGAAAAGGAGAAGTTATTGCAAATAAGATAAGCTCTGCTTATTCAACAGCCAGTCTAGCTGTAGATCCCAGCTGAAGATAGGCGCAGCTCGTCTAAAAATCGAGCCATTTCTATTCGGGGAAAGGGCGCTAGTTCCATTACCGAAATGCTCCAAGCGATGTGACCATTCCATTCCCATTCCATTCGGCGCCACGAAAAGGCGGAATGAATCCGGAGTCATTCCAACTTCGTAGTGGTAACTCCGCAACACTTCCTCCAATACATGTGTGTCTGAGATTCTTCGTCTCAACATACTCTGCAGAGTCGAAACAGCTCAACAGCTACGCTCAGATTTCGCATTAGGGAGTATCGTAATCGTCAGCCATTCTTTTTTGCTTCCCAATTTTCTTATCTCATTCCCCCGCCGAGTTATCAGTTTACTCCATCGTCCCCTTTCTCGGTAGCCATTCTTTTACCCTGAAAGCCCACCGGGTGTCACTTTTCCGCATAACATCTCCGGCACATTACCCGATTTCATTTCACTTAATTTTAGCTCGCGAGTTTCCTTCCTGATCGAAGGTGCTCGTTTCCCATCACTAACCGTTAGTCCGACCATTCTTCTCTCCATGGCTCGTTGCGCTGGTCTGAGCTTGTTTTCGATGGGTTTAGTGAGTTTGTTCCCCGTGAGCCATGACCGGATGTACGCGCTAATTGTGAGCATTTCTTTTTATTAACAGATCTCGAGGCAGCCTAGCTTCGATTGAGAGTACTTGCCGAGTATATGTTCCGACTACCGACGCAAAAGCCATATCGTGATCTATGGACGTAAAAAAACCGGCGTCACGCAGTTCTGTTGGCTGAGACGGGAAATGACGTCATTCTTTAAAGTTATTACGACAGTTGCGGTAACAGTCTGAACCTGGCCTAACGTATACTAATTTAATTAAACCCGATTTTTCGCGGTTTTCATCAGCACTGACAACTGGTCCAAAATAGTTGTATTCATCGACGAGATTTAGGGGAAATCCCAAAGGTGGAGTAAGTTTCTGTAAAGGAAAGTTTGACGTCCACGAGATTTAGGGGAAATCCCAAAGGTGGAGTAAGTTTCTGTAAAGGAAAGTTTGACGTCCATGGACGTCAAACTTTCCTTTACAGAAACTTACTCCACCTTTGGGATTTCCCCTAAATCTCGTCGATTAACACCTGTCCTTCACTTCGAGTTGTTGATCAATTCGCTTTCGCGCTACTAACGATTAGCCTCCTGGTTAGCTCAGTTGGTAGAGCGACTGCTCCGGTTAAGCAGTGGTCTCGGGTTCGAATCCTGGACCAGGACGAATTTTTCTTCAACTGCGAAGTTTCCGAGAAAGCTGTATAGCTTTCCTTTGTAGCCCTATGGCTGCATTTAGGTGGATGTCAAACTTTCCTTTATAGTTGTATTCATGCACCTCCTATTCTATAGGTTGAAGAGAAGGCTTTCTGCACTGCATGTATGTTTATCATTACTTTCTATCTCTTTAAATTTGCCCTTAACCCTGTATACTTCCTGAAGCATTCTTTCAGTCCTTCCTCTCTCTCCATTTAGATCGATTAGGATGTTGAGCGCGCCGACGCTATGCAGGCGATGAGGGGCGCCGTAGTGGAGGGCTCCGGATTAATTTTGACCGCCTGGGGATCTTTAACGTGCGCCAAAATTTCGCGCACACGGGCGTTTTCGCTTTTCGCCTCCATCAGAAAAGCGGCCGCCGCGGCCGGGAATCGAACCCGCGTCCTCGGACAACGCCTTAGCCACTGAGCCACCGCGGCGGGCAATATCTCCATTTACTCGTGTCCTTGATAACACTAGCGCTGATTATTTATTTATTTATTTATTTATTTATTTATTTATGCTTGTTTATTTGTTTGTTTGTTTGTTTGTTTATTTATTTATTATTGTAGTCAAGCTGTTCAATATGTCTACGCTTTCTTCACCCTCTCCGGTTAAGACTACAAATCTGTTCCTTTCGCGCTGTTACGGAATTCAAGTTTGAATTCCTTTTTTTACCAGTTTCGAACTTCGCCTTCTCAGCTCTAGACTTATTATTCTCTTCTCCATTCTTGCCTAGCACCTCAACATCCTGCACAATACCAAAATTAGAATGACGTCTGTTTCATTTTCATTTAACTGTTAGGATCTTCCCCTTTTCCCTCACCCATTCCTTCGTTTGCGGTGAAATGTATTCATTATCTTCAGGCTATTTCGCTCTGCCAATCCAAATAGCGCATCGCCTCGGCTATTCGGACTACCTGTTCCGATGTTTCCACTGCATGTTCGCCTCCCTGGTCAAAGTCTCCCATCACTACGCTTTTATCAGCGGAGCTGTTATTCTAACTCCGCGTTTTTCTTCGTTGTTTTTTTGTAGTTTTTCGTGAGCAGACTTCCCAGTAGCGCATTTGTGTTAGAAGTAATGCCGTAATTTGGTCTTTGTAAGCTGTCTTTCCCACATTGCGTGCTGTACAGTGAAGCCTACTCTAAAAATAGGCGGCAATAGGAGCGAACGCGGCGGAAGGAGGCAACCGACGACGATCGGGCCGCGGGCGCCAAGCGTAGGCGCTATGCACGTCGCGACCCCGAATAGCGCGAGGCGTAAACGCAAGACGCCGGCGTGGATATAATACCGCTGAAAGCTTCCTTGGCGTGACGGCGCGGTCTGAGCGGGAATTTCCGACCGACCACCAACCGACAAACTACGCTATAAAAAAATAGTCATTTGGTTTCGCAGAGTGGAATGGCACTTGCTTTTTTTTTTTTTTTTTTTTTTTGGGGGGGGGGGGGGGGGAGTGTTAAACTTACCTGTCAACAGCATCATTTTTGCATCTAGACGTTGGTGCACTGGCCCGTACGTATACTACCTTCAACCAGTACCTACAAGTATTTAGCGGATAAGAACGGCCGAGATGCTGTGGGGCTCCTTGCCATTCCGTGCTATTTCTTTGTGGATCAAAAATCCCACCCGAAGTTCCTTGTTTTCTCGATGCCCTCGGTAGCATGGGCGTCGGTAGGGGGGTGCAAAAGGGGCACCTACCCCCCCCCCCCCCCCCCTTCCCAACCCTGCAAGCCACCCCAGAACAATTGCCCCGCCTCCTGCTCCTCTTTCTCCTCAATACAATGGGTTTGCCCCCCCCTCAAAACAAAATCCTGCAGACGCCCATGCTCGGTAGCACAGAATATGCCCTATATTTATCACCTTTAGGCCCTCGCATGTTCTTCGAACTTTGCTCAATGATATCTCATTTAATGCCTGAGAGTTTATCTAATAGCATAGGCAAGCTGCCTTCGCTCGACAGAGCCTTGTGTTAAACATTGCCAAGCTCAAATTGCAGTGACGGCCTCTCCAGACCCAAAGATTCTTCGCACCTCTGCAGCACCTTCTGGGGCGTCACCCAGCATTATCGCTCGCTCAGACAATCCCTTTTGCACAGAATACCCAAGGACGAAGAAACTACTCTCAGAGGAATTCACACTGACAATTTCCTTTACCCCATCTGCCTACACTGCCTCTATCCAAACTCAATACTCCGCAGAATGCAAGTTTTGCCCTGAACCACATGCCCTAAACCTTGTCGGGTGTGCTCACAATCCAGCCCTCCCACCTCTTTCCCCTCCTCCTCCCCTTTCCGTGCTCTGTGTGAATTTGGCGACCAGCGCTAGCCTGGACGCCCAGCAACAACGGGTCTCCAGGGCATAGACCGCCAAGTCGTCACTTGGCTCCTGGACGAAGGAGATGCATCCACCTCTCTGTTAAAAATTCTTTGCTACTACTACTATTACCACTACTACTACTACTACTATACTACTACTACTACTACTACTACTACTACTACTACTACTACTACTACTACTACTACTACTACTACTATACTATATACTACTACTACTAGTAGTAGTTCTGTTACTACTAATACTGTAACGACAAATTTCGTTCAGTAAAGTTGTTTTCCTATCTCCATTGATGGTGCCGGTACTACGTGACTTTTAAGGAAAAGCGAATACCCTGCAATGCCTGCGTGATTTTGACTTAACTGGCGTGGAAAGATCACTGAGGCCTTCAATGAGTTACTTTTGTGCTGCCCCGTATGCATTGACAAGCGCGTTTAGGTAAAAAGAACGGCACTTACCTCAAGTCATGGATGGTCGTCGCTGAGTGCTCCTTTCTCGTATTCCCGTTTAGAGAAACGCTGTCGTCCGCGTTTCTCTCTTTTATGTCGCTATTGCAAACTGGCCGCGGGAAACGGTGGCGTAATTGCCGCGACGTCATTAGCGCTGGCGGATCTGCTTTTCTGACGGCGTCAACCTTTCTTGTCGACTTTACGATGGCCGCGCCCGTTATCTGGCGCTGGTCAAACGCCCTTAGATAAGAAGCGTAAACGGGAACCGCGCGGCGCGGTATTCGTGAGAATTCAGTTCTGAAAGAAATTACTCGCGCGTTGCGCGCAGCGTCACACGCACGGGCATGGAGGCCACTAAAAATGCGTAAACTCGATGTTCTTCACTTTTCAAACCACCACTGTCGGCGGAAAGCGGACGAATTCGACACGCGACTTTCTAACAGCCAATCACCAGACAAAATGCATTCTCTTTTATTCACTCTGCTTAAACCTGGTCCTATCATAGGGCGTTGATTATCGGGATGACTCCGGATAGTGAGATTATGCAGTTAGCGCTGAGCTACAAAATGAGAGGCGTGCCGGTTGTGTTAGCTGTTTATCAAATACGAGGATAACGAGGGATACAATGAATAGCTTCGACGATGTCAAATCCTAAACATGAGGAGACAGGGACCCTGTCGAAACGACAGTCAATGTCTGAAGATGCGCTCTGGTTAAATTTGCAGTAGGGACATCATCTTCCCTTCTTCGCTTTCTTTTTGCATCAGACTTAAAGGGACCGTGCAACACTTTTTTTGACATCTTAAATGCTTGTAGAACGTAGTCAACCAACACATACAGTACTTAGATTAGGGGGTCGCAAAGTACCTCAGCCAGAAATTACTGCTGTATGCCCATCAGATAACTTTGAAACTTGCTCAAAATATTTTTCTCTCCTTCCGGGTCTTGGCGTTCTTCGACCGCTGGAGTTACGTCATTACAGCAGTGTGGCGGCTATTAGCCCTCTTTCCTTCAGTTGCAGCAATGAACGCATTTGAGAGCCACTTTAAAAACAAAAGCAAAGCAGAAATGGAAGGCGTATTTGCTGCGACGACCAAATCACACAGTGCCGCTCTGACAGAGAGAGAGAGAGAGAGAGATAGAGAGAGAGAGAAAGAAGGCTCTTTATTAGAAGAGAAAGTCGAGATGTTTGCCGGAATTTCTACACCGACATGCTACTCGGCGGGGGAAGGGGAAGGGGGAAAGAAAAGGCCCCATAAAGAACAGGGCAGAAGAAGGAGGAAGAAAGAGAAGAAATAAAAGAAGACAGAAAAATAACAAGAAAATGACACTCAGTTTGTGAGTAGTGGGATTACAAAGTCTGTCTTCTAAACTCTAAGTCACTGCAGTGACGCCAATCTCGTCAAGATAGTCGAACAACGCCTCCAGTACTTTGCGTTGAGCTGGTGGAGATGGCCATGGACCAAGAAGTACTTTCAAGGTCATTGGTCCTGGGCTGAGGCGCTCTAGTTTCTGCGCAAGACTGCATCTTGCGTGTATGTATGCAGAGCATTCCAGCAGCAAATGCTTCACGGTTTCCGGCGACCCGCAGTTGTCGCAGTAAGGGTTTGCGGTGACACCAAGTCGAAAAAGGTATGCCTTAGTAAGCGCTGCGTTGAGGCGAAGTCGGTGGTATAATGTCTCTAATCGGCGCGGAAGTACCTCAGCCTCATCCTGAACTCAGGGTCTATGTAGCGTAGAAAGGCGTGGTGGTGATCTGGAAGGGACTAGAGACGGTTCCGTTCCATTAAAACGAGCGCCTTCGCCATAGTAGTGGCATCACGCTTAGTGAAAAAAATCTTCCTCATATTGCGCATTTCCAGACCCCTGCGAGCAGCTTCGTCCGCCTTCTCATTTCCTAAAACACCACAGTGACCAGGAAGCCACCGAAACGTTATACGGTGTCCAGCGTCGTTGGCAAGGTGGTTCAGGTATGTGATGTTGCGAGAGGCATGTTCATGAATTAAGGGTGAAGCAGTCGCTGCGTTGCAGGTTTTGGAGACCCGCCTTCGAGTCTGTGAAAACAGTCCATTGCTTTGGCTGCTGGCGTAAAATGTAGCGTATAGCTTCCTTGATGGCGTGAAGCTCGGTGGTCATCGATGACGTCGCACGCTCGAGGCGATAGGAGAACGTGGGGCCAGTAGAGGGAATAAATATTCCGGAGGAACTGGTGTGCGGGAGCCATCTGTGAAGATGTGGTTTGCGTCAGAGTACAGCCAGCTGATATGGTGAAGTGTTAATTGTAGGAGTACGCTTTGAGGCATGCTCTTGGAGTCGATTCCGGGGATGCTGCATCTAATATGTAGGGGCGAAAGGGTCCAGGGTGGAAAATTAGATGGCATTGCTTTGGGTGCGTGGGAGGGAATAGAAAGATTTAATGTCCTGAGTGTTCGCCTGAAACTCGAATTACCATCTTCAACCATGCGTGTTAGTATACGGCTCTTGGCATGCAGCCGATGTCGCAGTTGTATTCGCGCAGTCTCCTGGAGCCGAATCACGTCCAAAGGCAGACAGCCAGATTCAGCGATCGTACCTAGGCACATGCCGTTCTGTGCTGGCGATAACTATAGCATTCGCAGTGCTTCCGGAAGCGAAGGAGAGTGAAAGCGTTTATTAGCAGTGTTGCAGAGTCCCTTTAATTTAAACAGTTGTTTTGAGAAAACGACTTTCGTCTACAGCGCGTCAACGTTGATTAATCTGGGATTTCTAAGACAAAAAGTTTAAGCAACACACATTCTTCCAAATCTTGCTCAAGGGATTCAATTAAGAGTTATATAGGGTCGCGTAATTAATGTTGTCACCGTAAACTGTATGGAGTTCGACTTGATTTAAATTAGTGAATATTCTTCGAGCATCACACGTCTCCGACCGCATTCTTCGCTGCCGCGTATATACAGCTCGCTGTCCACGTTCACCACAACGTCCTTGTTCAAAGCGAGGGGAACCAAAAGCATTTACACAAAGACTAATCAAATATTATTTCAGGCGTTCAGTCGTAATGCAACCAGTTTTTGAGCATGTAGGTTCACCACACCGTCAGCGAGGACGAGCTCAACCACTTTTGGGTGGCGGCGACCGGGCTGACTTGGAGATGCGTCGACTTAGTCGCTGGTGCCTGGCCGGGCCACCTGCCGCTGCGGTGATGAGCCGCGATGATGATGATGATGATTTCTAGTGGTATCCCTTTCGTAGCGAGGGGATTACGTGTCATCTTACAAAAAAAAAACTAATACCTATGTTTTATACTCTTCGTTTAATACTAGCGATGCTCTTAGGGCAAGCACAAAATACTTATTAGGCACAAAATACTTATTCTTTCTGTTACAGGTGGTAGCTGTCCTAGGCAATATTCCCTTTTCTCCTTTTCGTACACTGGCATTCTAATCTTCTTTTCGTCGCCTCGACAGCCCTGGCGCGGAGGCCAGCGCCATCTCGTGGCGTAAAAAACCAAAAGGCGCGTCCGGGCCAGACCACAGCAGCACCGCCCGAAAACCCGGGAGGAGAGTCAAATAGTTCGTACCGCAGCACATTGCCAGCGGTGGAACAAAAGTTATACAAATGCGTGCCGCGTGACAGGTGAACGTGACGGCACGTGTGTACAACAGGTGCACGTCGGACACGGAGAACTGTGATTCTTTCTGTGGCACGAAGTGTCGCCGGTCTTCCTGTTGAAGTAATTCGCGTCTAAGACGAAGAAACGAAATCAAAGAAAGAGAGTCAAATACGATGCCTTTTCTTCTTTGCTGCTAGTAGCAGCAAAGAAGAAAAGGCTTTCGCTTTCAAAGCAGGCTTCACGCAGGCTTATTTCTCCCGAGGAGTTCTTTTTTTTTTCCCGCAGCCGTACGCACCGCCACTCTCCGTTGTGACAGCTGTAAGGTGGCCGGCGACTGCAGAGCCACATTCCTGAGTAAGCGACTGTCTGAAGCCAGAGTGAACTAGAATATTCTAGTTCATTCTACTGAAGCTACGCGTCTCCTGCCGTACGTCTATTCTTTCAGGAAAAGCGATATCTCGAACAATATGCGCTCATTTTATTACTTCTGGTCGAAGAAACAGTGCTACTTGGCGTCACTTGAAGACAACATGGGGAGATTTTTTTTTAATTGCGAAAGTTTGCTCTTCAGCATAAAACGGTGGGGGTGAGTGAGTCTAAATGTACGCTAACAGAAAGTTTTCACTGAGGAAGTCTAAAAGGCTCCGGTGATACGGCCCAAAGAGCCAGCGTCTGTAGTCGGGTGGCCGGCCTGGGTTGAGTACCGCACTATTTAGTACTTGCTGTCGGGAACGTTGGCGACCACGGCAAGTCCACAGAAGATGGTGAATGTCTGCGGTCGATGCCGACATGGAGCAAAATGGACATGTCCGGCCAAACGGAGCCCGTCGTTCCGGGGGCCAGGTGTGGGTGACAGCTGGTGTACAGCCCCGACGCGAATCCTTCGTAGTGCCACCTCCTCACGGCGGGTGAGCCCACCAGGGAGGTTTGATCATCCACACGGTGGAATAAGTGCGTGTGTGGAGTGCCGAAGGTCTTCTTTGCCGGTGACCAAATTTGAAATTGCGTCGACTGGAAATAAGGGCAGTGGATGCGTCGTGGGAGGTGTACGAGTTGCCGCATCCGCCTGCTGCTGTCCAGGGGTCGATGTCCTCTGCGTCCAAGTAATCTTCACTCTGAAGCTGATCGTCGCAGCCTTCGCGTGAATTGTTTGGGATGTGGGCACTTGATGAGGTACCTTCCGGAAGTCTGGGACGGCTTGCATTGAGTCAGTAAAAATGGTGACAGGTTGTGATTGGTCTGTCCTCAGCAGCTCTATAGTCGTCAAGGCGTCGGAAATCGCTTTGAGCTCAGCAAGTGTTGACGGGGACCTCTGAGGGGCATAGTAATGGCAGGTTTGACAAAATTGCATGGCTGGGTTCACGGCGGCTGTGGTAATAAGGCTTCCTGAAATATTGGCGTCGACGTAAAACGTATCTTGGCCAGCACTGGATGCGAGTTGCTGCGCAACACGGCTTGACCTACCCATAGGCCTTCATTCAGTAATTAATATTCGGGTCCAAGGAGGGGGTTGTGGAGAGGGGTATGGCGGCGTGTTAGTTTGGAGGCCCATATACCACCTTAAAGCAGCCACAGGTGTGTACACCTGCGCTTTAAGAGATCGTGCCTGCCGCCGCTGGTGAACCAACTCATCTATCGTGGTAAGGCCAGCTCCTTCCTGTAGTGTAGATATGGGTGTTAAGCGAGGAGGGCAGGCGATAGTCCTCATTGCTTCTCTATTGATGGCCTCTAGACGATCCCACTCCGCCCTGTCAGTACCGAAACTGAGCCTAATACGTGATACGTGGATGCAGGATCGCACGTACGAGAAGCCGAGCCATCTTTGTGCGAGCTCCTCCCTATTTCATGGAAATCCGGCGAACTAGGTGCAACAGTTAAGGGCGCGCCGGCGAGCTTCCCGGAGCCATGGCGTAGCTGAGCCGGAGGCTGCAACGTCCGTGGACAAGTAACTTCCGTTACTGGCTCGCCATCAAGATTTAGTAAAGAGGGGCGGTTTTGCAGTTTTTGTCGAGCCCTTCGATTGCCGACGATAAGCAACACGGTCTTATCTCGGGATAGCATGAGCCCCACGCGTGTGTACCACGTGTCAACCGTATTAAAGCACTCTGAAGAACTTGTTCTTGATCCGCAATGTCTGGAAGTGTCGACCAGAGCGTGATGTCATCCGCATAGATGAGGCATTTTGGAGATAATGAGAAGTCTGATGATTATGCAGGCGACAGGCCGTGACACTGAATGCTACTACTGCTCGCCCGATGCTCGCATAATGCATCAGTTGAACTCGGCTTCAAGCAGTACACTGCGAAATAGTGACGTACACGCGCACACACAAAACTGACGCTAGAAACTGTGCGGGAGTTTGTGACACGAGCGTAAGATTCGCATTTAAAAACCTCCGGTTGTTTCACATCACCGGCAACAGAATTGAGGTAGCCGCAGTGAACAAGACGCGTGGTCAGCTGCTATTTGCAGGTTTTACCGTGCGGATTTTAAACGACCATGACGAAATGAACAGTGCATATATGTACACGATCACATCTTCGTTATCTCCGGAAAGGAATTACGTGACCAGTAAGCTGGTAAACGTAAGCGAAAATTGCAATGCACATAACTAATTTCTAAGCACAGTTCAAATATATATAAAAAAGCTTCGTTTATATCCGCGCACCAATGAGGCAATGGGAACACATCTTCCATATGAGCAAACATTTCTAATCAATGTGTGTGTTGAATTGCAGTTGCACTTGGTGCATGAAAAGATGAAAAGGGCTATATAAAAGTACCATAGTGCGGGTGTCCAAAGTTCGCAGCTGAAATCCGCAAAAAATATTTGAATATCATTTGCATGCACTGCAACTATTTTTACCTGCGGATTATAACGGAATTTAAATACACTTTGGTGATCTAGCTATTGCGGTGTAGCCTAAACCTAATTTATTGTTGTGGAGGGATAAGCTTTCCATCGCGGAGTTTATAGCCCTGGTTTAGTTTGTTCCTATGGGCGAGATCCTCCTATAATGTAATTTCAGAGTACTTTTCAGTGCTAAAACTCTAGAAATTCAGGAGCATCAGTAAAGCACCTAATGCAGAGTCGAAACACTTTCCCACAGGTCATCTGACTCTTAATCAGTACGCACGTTTGTCATGGTATTTCGTTGGGCTTGACCTAAATAAAGAGTATTGGTGAAAGTTGTCCGCTCTGCAGAGCGGACAACTTTCACCAATACCCTTAAAACTTTCACCAATACCCTTAATTGTGGGCGCGTGGGAGAATCTCTAAAAAAGAGTGGTTGTCATTAAAGTAGCTACGGGGTGTTGACACCCGAGGGGAATAAAACCCTGGGTATGCGGCCGGGCGTCATTTTCTGCGCACGTGTGCACTGTTATCGCACAGCGGCGATATACGTATACGGAGGCGACGGAATCCGGCGTTCTCGCTAATTATTGCCGGATGCCGGTCACTGGCACCGGAAGACACGACGTCTACCCGCCCTTCACTAAATTAATCTGCTGTTTTCTCGCCACGAGAAAGAAAAATCAACGAGAAAAAAGGAAAACAAGATTAGGAGAAAAAAAAAAGTAAAAAGTTCAGTGCCCTTACAGTTTGTGAATTATGGCCACCGCAGCTGGACGCAGTCCAAGTAGTGCGCGGAACAAAACAAGTTTGTTAGTAATCTGCTGTTGAGCCTACTCCCCAGCTAATTAGCTGAATGAAACTTGGAAGCACTAGACTTTCCTTTCAGCGCAAAAACATGGGCTGTCCGATTCCCTCCCGTAGAAGCCCATGTACTGACAGCAGGCGGGCGGAGGAGGAGGAAGAGGAGGAGGAGGAGGGGGGGGAGGAGTAAACTTTATTTAGGCGAGCCTTAGGTGCTGATGTCTGGGCACCCGCCTGATGGGGGGTTTCCTCTAGACCGGAATACCTCCGCCTGCGCTGGCCACCCGGGCCCTCCCCACCAGGCTACGCTGGGAGGAAAGGTCGGAGATGGTCAGCCGTGCCAGCCACTGCTCGTATGTAGGTTGGGGATTAGGAGTAAGGGACGGGGTTTGTTGACTCCCCCATGCCAGATGGTATATAGAATTCCAGGGTGGGGCAGTATTTGCAAGATGCGGGGTACAGGGTGGGGTACACTGCATGGAATAGGGTATTCTGGGGGTACGCGTTCGTTTGTAGTTGTCGGAATATTGTAGCCTCGGTTCTGGACAGGTGTGGATGGGGTGCTGGTTATTGTTGGCGCCGGCGCCGGTAGTGGGCGACTATGTCGGCGTATTTTCGAAGGGGCGTAGGCTTGAGGATGTCGTCATCTTGTAGGTTATCACCCTCTTGGGAAAATGCCGTAACGTTTACCGTTTCACTGTGACTAACTAATAATGACAAGTAATGAAACTCGCCGGACTTATAGAGTCGTCTCAGCCACCGATTTCAGTATATTTTTTTCAGCGAAGCTTTCTATGCCTAAGTGATGTATATAGGGTGGTGCGACGATAATTGGAACACTTTTTAAAAATTTTCCTAAGCGAACCACCGCTCTGTTCGCGCTCAAACTTCACACGAAGGTCGCATTTTGTGGCCTATTTTGTTTAACACCGGAAACAACAAGGTACTTACCTGTTTATTTTGAAAATAAAACCGATTTTCGCCTACAGGAAAATGGCGGCTGGTTTGGACGTGCGAGCCTATTGCTTCAATTCCTATTTACAAGGCAACACGATGATAACAGTTTTGAGCAAAATTATAAAAATTCCGAAACGTGCTACCGACATCTGCC
This sequence comes from Haemaphysalis longicornis, assembly GCF_048455015.1. NCBI lineage: Eukaryota > Metazoa > Arthropoda > Arachnida > Ixodida > Ixodidae > Haemaphysalis > Haemaphysalis longicornis. The sequence goes on along the minus strand of NW_027526460.1, from coordinate 19,859,295 downwards.
TTTTATAAGGGCGAAGCCCCGTAGGGGCTCGGGCTGTTCGCGTCTCATGCCGTCGTCGTAACCGCCGTCTTATGTAGATACGGTACTAAAACACCGGGACACTCGTTTGCGCCTCGCGCTGGAACACTTCGCAAGACACTCGTTTACGCCTCGCGCTAGAGAGCTTCGTGCTTCAAAGACAAGAGACTTTTACAGCAAAGCTGTATACCTCTAACACCCAACGGAGTCCGTTGGCAAAAACGCCAAGGCGCGAAGAATACACTTATACACTGCATGTTTTGCCCCTCCCCAAGTTTCACTTTAGTGTGGATGGCCCGGTATTTTTTGTTCAACTGGGGAGTCATAACACTAGTAGAGTATTTCATGAATGAAGCTCTCTGTTCATTATCACTGTGTAGCTTCAACAACCAGCCACAAAAGCTGAGGCATTTCGGAGGTCGAGAAAGAGGTTCCCGTTCGTTGATCCGGGCAGTTAGCGAGGGAAGGCGGTGATTCCCATTATCTCCGCCGTCTTGGCTGTACTGTTAGCAAAGTGGCGCGTAGACTTTGTTTATGGCAACCATCAATCGAGACAACGTAAACAAGCCGACTGCTTTGCTGGAAGGACTGGCTTCATTAGCGCCTCTGGGGCGGCCGCTGGGACGTCCGCTCGGAAATCTCCGCGGCTCAATGTAACGAGAGCACTTGACTTTGTTGTTTAAGCTGTTTTTAACAGCGTCCCAATGGTGTGTTGGCCCCAGCAACTGGGCGTCACTGAAAAGCAAACTATTTCAAGGGCAGTTCATCGCGCAAGGAGGACTTGGACGTTGGACATTGTGAAAGTCCTCGTAGGCATGCAATTTTATAGAGCACTGACTACGCCTGCAAATTTATGAAAAGGATAAAAGACTGGGTGCTCAAAACCGGCTGCCCACAATGGGTGAAAAACTGCAGATAAGGGTGTATGAGCTTCCCTATTTGTGTTGGGACTTCTTCTTGTGTAGTGTTGCTACTTGTGTTGGCCTAGCGTTGGCACTTAATAAAATTGGTAATGAATGTATATGCAGAATGTGTCACGTATTACGAGCTAAGCCTCATATACAAAGCATTTCAGAGTTAATCTTGCTTTATTTTCTCTGGCAATACATGTGTGATCATTTACGACGGTCTTGAGTATCTCGTTGGGGCTTTATCAAGGATCTCAGCGCGTGCGACCGCGTCCAAGGCATCCCAGCGTATTTGATGTAGCTTTTATGCCTTGAACAGCGGACCGATGTTGATGGCGTCCCGTTTCGCTTATCAAATGAAAAATATATTTTCGCTCAAACCTACCTCCCACCACATTTCCCCTCACATGTCGCCCCTCTAATACATGGCTCGCTTCAAGAGGTTCGCTACACAGCTCGGAAGTTAATGGGTCTTATCGGTATGTCATATCGGTTCGCCAAACAATTAAATTTACTTTCGCTATACGCTTTAACGCTATTAGGCCGTGTTATTCAACTTCATTGAAGTAATTTCTTCTATTCTCTTGTTGATAAAACTGCGTTCTGCGTCAGCAGAGAAATTCTTTGGCAATTCGGTGCAAATGCCGGCCATGTATACAAGCACTGTTACTGGCTACTATAGCGGCCATTCATTGCCAGCGATGAACAGGGTATTCATCAAGGGGGGCAAGGCAAGGACGTATTCTAATTTCAAACAAAGCCAGTCCTCACGCAGGACGCCTTCCCCGTTGATAAGATCGAGTGTGGCGCTGCCGCCTAAAGAGACGCTGGGCCATCGCAAGCAAGTCAGTTTCCTAATTTGCCGCTCTGGTTGATTGAGACGGAAGCAGATCATTGTGGCAAACCCTATCAAGCCAGTGGCTTGATAGAGCTGGTGAATTGATTGAGTGATTGATTGATTGTAGGGTTTAACGCGCCGACGCAACGCCGGTGATAAGGCGCGCCGCAGTGGAGGGCTCCGGATTAATTTTGACCACCTGGGGATCTTTAACATGCGCCGAAATTTCGTTCACACGGACTTTTTTTTTTTTTTTTTTTGCTTTTCGCCTCCATCAGAAAAGCGGCCGCCGCGGCCGAGAATAGAACCCGCGACCTCGTGCTCAGCAGCGCAACCCCTTAGCCACTGAGCCACGGCGGCGGGTTAGAGCTGTGACGACGTGAGCGAACTGGACACATATTGTGCGGTATACCGCGCATCCGAGTCACGGAGTGTGAACAAGACACAAGACAGGAAGGGAAGCGTCGCTGGCTAGGGCGGCCAGATAACGTCACAAGCGCTTGGCCTGTAGTTAAGCTAGCGGCATCTATCGCGGTAGAGGAAACTGCGGTCGCCCCGATCGGAATTTCACTGCGCAGCCCGGAATGAACAGTGGCCGCCATCATTTCCTCCGTCAGAAGCCCCTACCCTTTCCTTTTCCGTAGTAGCTACGAAGCTTTGTAGTCCGCGATGGTGTTCCTTGTGATATTATCGGGTCGTACTCGATTGCCTGTGCTTGCCGCAATGGGCAGTTTCCCCTCCTGCGTGTATTCTTGCTCCGTGTTCCGAGTTGAGGTGCGCGCTGCAGTTTGACGCTGCTTGGCGAGCGGACGCCCGCGTGTCTCGTGCGTCCACGGTGACGCTGGGGCCCCGGCTCGCGGAGTGAGCCGCGGTTCGCAGCTGGTCGCAAGCTCGGGGAGCGTCGCAGGCGTCGCTAGCGCTGCCGCGCAGCTGGCAGCTGCGTCTTGGAAGGCGGCCGCAGTGATTGCTCGCCTGTGCGCTGTGCTGAGGCCGTGGTGACCGACCTGCCGCCGCTGCTGCCACGCCTGCACCCAAGCCGTGAGTCGTTCGCACGAAAATCGCTCGTCGTATACACTCTCTGAGCCCAAGGGGGGCACGTGTATGCGGCTTTCGGGGCCCGTCTTTTTGGAGGCTGCAAGTGTCCCGGCTGTCGGTGCGTTTTGAAAGAAAGGGGATTCAGACGCGGGGTCGCAGGCTTCGGCTGTAACAAAACAGGGGTTTAGTCATGTGGATCGAGGTAGCGTAGCAACAGAATCAACGTTCTAACCGTCGCAGTAGGTTCTTTGTTAATGATGAACTACAATGATGCACAAGGATGACATATAGAAAACCGGAATTTTGTAGCGAATAAGGATGGCCAAAATGGCCATGGCTGACTTTTCATTCGGGTAACTGGGTAGGCAGTAATAATTTAGATTATTTTAATAAAGATGATGTGACTTTTGGAAAACCCTATAGGCATTGCGAGTAGCCTGAACAGCATCTTTCGAGGCAGTGGTACCCGTAGACAACTTCGAAAACAACTCTGCCTAGTCATCGTGAAAAACTGAGGCAGTCGGAGTGCAGCCGTGCGAGAGAAAAATGCAAAAAGGGCCACTTGGCCGCGCAGTGGCGCTGCTGAGGCGCAGCCGTGCCCCTTGGGTCGTACGGCAGCAATTTCCGGTGGCCTTTGCTTTTCGATGAAAATGCTACCGCGGAAGAATACTGACTACGTGACAAGAAATACAACCAACCGTAGTCTGAAAATAAATCGCAACGGGTGCTGGTTGGCTCGCCATTAGTTTATTATCACCGTGACTTTATAAAGGGCGGGCCTTCGTAGATTTTCAAGGTTCCCGACCTTTAGGAATATTCATTTAAGGTCATGCTGCACGTAGAATCACCTGGCAGTGTAATAGAATCTGAGGGCCTTGGTACAATACCGAAATGTTGTTATCATTACCTGAACGAAATAAAAGGAGAGTAGAAGATGCTTTACGTTTTTTTTTTCGGAATAATCTTTCCTTTCGTATCTCTACTAGCAAATAATCGATTAGTAGCTGCGATGACGACATGTCCCGCTTCGTGCTCCGCTGATGTCATGTCTTGTGGGTGCTTCTTCATTAATTATTTTTCCAAATCTGTCGCAGGCATTTCACCCGCTTTCAGTTTTTCATGCACAATATTGATTACTAAAATATGCACGCACGATCGCGAACACTTGGTACGCGATGTGGAGAAAGTGCAAGAAGAACGCCTTTACCCAAACAAAGAGAGATGAGTAGTACTGTCAGGGCAAAAAAAAAAAAAACAACAACAACAATAAAACTTAAAAAAATAGAAAACGAAGAACGATAAAGAGAGAATCATTGAAAGCCAAAACGCGCTTAGAAGCCCCAGTAGAAATTATGAGCAATGGATTTTCGCTACCGGGCTTACAAAAACCGTTGTTGGCAGTGCATACGTACACTGCCGTCTGGGTTTGTTGGTATGCAGCTTGAGTTAAATACACTGCAGAGCTCACTGAGCGAAAGAGGTATCCAACGCGTTACAGACATTTGAGGCGAATTTGCATGCAGCAGAGATAAAAGTACATTGATAATACGGGGTCACGGAACACTTGCGGACGTTAAAATCTGGTGACGATTTTAAGGGTTGTCCAGCTCTCTCTCTCTCTCTCTCTCTCTCTCTCTCTCTCTCTATATATATATATATATATATATATATATATATATATATATATATATATATATATATATATATTCTGTCTCCTTCGCAACTCTCATTCAAGCATTATGTCCCGTTTTTGTATGAACATCCATTGTTTTGTGCAGTAATGCGCCCGGTCGGTTTATCGCTTGATTCCGGTGCATCCGCCGCTCTTATTGGCCAATTCGAACTATCGCCTTCTACCAGCGCTACACGGAGTCTGGTGCTTATAGGGGTGAAGAGCCTGTTAAGGTTTTGCAGGGGCAGCGCGCAGGTGGCAGACCTGAAGCGGCACATGCGCATATTGTATTCGTCAGTGCACAGATTGTAGAGGTAAAACATATATACAACCAATCCTTTGAAGGGGCCTTGAGGACAAAATACAAGTTTGGCTTTTAAAAATACTGCCTTGTCCCGATAACAATGGTACCAACTTTACCGCAAAAGTCAAAGGAATAATCGAGATAGCAAAGAAGAACGTGGGTGTATGAAGCAGTGGCGACTCCCCTGCCATATTCCGGTCATTTCTCCGTGACGTCACAGGATCTTGTGTGATTGGTTAAGCCAGTGCCAGAAAACGCGACTGCGCGATGTGGGACCTCTAGTTCCGCTTGACCGCACCACTTGACGCTAATCACGGCCGGGCTAGAGCGGCGGCGCGCGCTGTGTATACGCGCGCGCGCCGCCGCTCTAGCCCGGCCGTGCGCTAATGTGCACTTAGGCTATGTTCAGACTACCGGCGTACCATAGCGTGAGCTATGGACGTAAAAAAACGGCATGTCACGCAGTTCGGTTGGCTGAGACGTGAAATGACGTCATTCTTTAAAAATATTACGACAGTTGCGGCAACAGTCGGAACCCGGCCTTAGCCCACAGATAACTGTTTTAGTGCTGGCCCATATAAAGTCACCAGGGATTTATACACCCCCCCCTAACACCCCCCCAACACCACCCCCAGAAGGACTTCGACACCCCCCCCCCCCAAAAAAAAAAAAAAGATTCCAAAACCACAAGCACCCTGCCTAGGGATTTATACAACACCCCCCCCCCCCTCAAACATCCCACCGACACCCCCCCAAAATCTAAATTCTGAATAAACCCCTGAACGTCACTCGGGCCCATATGACGTCAGGGTAGCGCGAAATTTGAACGTTTTTCAATACTTGTTGCGCTTTCTCGGTTAGGAAGGCGATAAATAGTGTCTTACGATCGCACGTTGTGCTGAAAGCGCCTTATACATAAAGCTGGTGCGTGAGATCTATTTTTGAACTGTCATTAGCGGACTAATCTTGTAGAGGAACACGTTACACCAGATAAGGGATGACATCGTGGGTGGAGTCGGTGCTCGGAGCATTCACTTGGATTAGTTTTGTTTGGCGTTACGTAATTTTTTAATTATTTTTGGAGACCGCAATTTTCTCCCTCGAGCCTTTCTCGTCGTTTGAAGTTGTGTACGGCCGCACAAATCAGTCTAGAGGGGAATGATAAAGATTCAGAGCAGCCGCGTGAGGACCGTCGGGTATTGGGGCCGCGAAGCCCGCCGTCGCACGGCAGCTGCGTTGCGCGTCCGCACATGTGGGTACTGCGGCTGCCTGCATATGCGACAAGCTCCTTTAGAGCGCACTGAATTCGCGCTCACTGAAGTTTCTTTGCCCGCACCGCTCAAGTCACTGCTCGTCGTTCCGTGGGGTCCATCTCGGTCGTTCGCACTTCACGCTGTTTGTCTTGACGTGTGCGTATGCCTCAAGTTCTACAACTCGCTTTTCTTGTGACTCGTTAAAATTCTTTCCTCCTTTTCTCTTTATTGCGGACTGCATTACCGCGCTACACGACGAATATTTATTTATTAGCGAGCTTTGTGCAGTTTTTATGTTTGTAAAAAGGCGAAGTATGGATGTTGTGGAAGCGGTAATCTTTCATACCCCTGGGAGGCTAGCTGTAAATGGGAATTTTATTCAGAATTAAATTATGCAAAATATTCCCAAAAAGCACTGTAAGGCATCCTGAACTCAAATTTCTACGGAGGCTACGCTCCCGAGCTGACATTTAGTGCAATGATAATCGTTCCGACAGCTTTCTTATCAACAAAAATGTGTCACATTTTATTTGCTTGCATACTCTACACTTGTTTGAATTGCAACCTCGTAGGTGCCTTAGAGTTAGAGTTGGGCGTGGGACACGAAATTGCAATAATATCGTGTAACACAAAAGCCTCATTTCAGTCGTTTATTGCCCGGACGTCGCAAGACCGACCGCCACAAACAGAAACAACCATCAATTTCGGACAGCGCTAGCAACCATTTTATTATTAGGACGCATAAAGTTTTAACTATCTGCCTGCTACTTTTTGTTGCTGTTCACGGTTCTTTTTACAACCTTGTAGCTTACTACCGTCACTGAAATGCCTCTGTCCCTCAGGGTACGAATTAATGAAATGAAGAAGAAACGCAGCATTGCCACTGACCTGACCCCTTATTTAGATCAGGATGATCCGTGGCACAAAATAACACCTCGACGCGTAAAATTTGCATGAGTCAAGCGGGAAAAATTTAAAACCTCATTACCGGCCGAGATCATCTAAGCCGAACTCCTGCCTCCGAAATTGACCAATGTTTGAGGAAGATAGACAGAGAGAATAGACACGTCGCTTCAGCCAATAACATCTGCGATGGAATGCAAAATTGAATTTTCTTATTGAAAGAAATTCGGTGCAGAATAGGTATGGGCTGGGGTGCACTCGGCCAACTCTCCCAAATGATGAAAAGTAAGCTGCCTCTATCCCTAACAAGGAGAATACAGTAGCCGACCGTTTTTTCGGTCTCGGAAAATTCGGACTCGCCGGATATTCCGGACTTTCCCGAGGAACCGCCAGTTGTCCCGTGAGAGTAATGACTCACGAATTTATCGGACTGCTCTTTTATTCGGACTATTTTTTGTTCCCCTCCAGGTCCGAAAAATCGAATGCGTCCTGCTGGTGATGACATAAGGAGCGGAAACCTGGCGCCTTACTAAACAAATTAAAAGCAAACTTAGGTCGGCTCAGCAGGCCATGGAAAGGAGAATGATAGGAGTAACGTTAAGGGAGAGGAAACGAGCTTCCTGGATCAATGAACAAACCAAAGTAGAAGATATCATAGTTCAAATAAAGAAAAAGTAATGGACCTCGGCTGGCCACTTAGTTAGCTGGGAAAAAACAAGGATGTCGCAGTTAGGCAAACTCCTTAGTTAGTTTCGTAGTTAGTCATTTCGTAGTTACGCGACATGACGACCGGTGAACTACGAGGGCGACAGACTGGATACAGAGGGACGAGTCTAGAAGAAGGGGGAGGGAAATTACTCGATGGAGGGACAAAATGAGGAATTTCTTAGGAAAAGAATGGACTCGAGCGGGGCGGGATAGGAGCGGTTGGAGGTCGTTGGGAAGGGCCTTCGTCCTGCAGTGGACCTAAGTAGGCTGTTGATGATGATTATTATTATATTGAATGGTTTAGGAAATATTAGGCCAAATAAAACTACCTGAATAATACACGTGCCCCATAATAATAAGTAGCTTTAAGGATATTCTCTCTCTCTCTCTCTCTCTTTTCCTTTTTGCAGGCTGAGACAGAGAAGATGGCTCAAAGAACTGGCCTCTTCAAGTGCTCTCTCCAGAGAGGCACGCGTTTCTCCGCCTTTGTAACGTTGGTAAGTCCAGTTTTGGATTCGTTTGAATATATGTCGTTGTACCGACGCCGTGCAGCTCAAATTCAAAGCGCAGTTGGTTTAAGTGGGAAATGAAGGTAATCTGAGTGTTAGTTTCTATTTCACTCGCGAAACGTTCACAAAGAAAAGGTCTCGGCTGTTTATAGAAATATCCCCCACCACATCCAATGACCAGTGGCGGAGTCTTCGCGGTCAAAAAGGAAAAAAGGGGAAATATAAAACGCCGTCGGCTTGATGGGTTATCCGCGTTTCTACCACCTGTTTCATTGTTTGAAGCGTCCGCCACCAAATTCATCCTGTGAACTAAAAGTTCTTGCGTCACCAACATTAGAGCACCAAAATCGCGAAGTCGGCGGGCAGGCTTTTAGCTATACTGGTTTAACCCCACTTCAGATTCTCACTCCAACACGAGAAAAAAATACGATACCTTCCGTATCTGTTTAGTTTTACTCTGGGCCACAATCCATGTACGCATTTATAAATATTAGGAAAGCGGGCTATGGGTGAAATTTTTTTACGGATATTACCTCAGCTAGCTTCGCCCAGGTAAATTTCTCACACTGGAACTCTTCAGTTAACAGTCCGCGATTCATGGCGAACTGTCCCACGCTCAATCCCGGATCCGTTTTCTTCAATTCCTACGGTGATTCATGGGCGAGAATCACCCTCGGGCCACCCTTGAACTACCCGAGGATGGTGAATCGATGAGGCCCAGTGACGCCGGTTTTCTTTCAAATCGGACATCCTGCGAGAAATTGCCATATATATCTTGCATCGTTCTTTCGACACGCCGATGTGCCCGCGCGTACAGACACCTCGGCCGTTTTAACGTAATATTACGCATGTGGCTGTTGCATACAAAGTGCTGGTAATTTCACTTTTTATCGTCGAATGGCGGATAGTTTTTCAGCCGCTATTCCAAGCTCTTGTCGCAGCAAGCATTGCACTACGTGTTTCCCCAGTGTCGCAATGTTGAGCTCAGTGCCTTCTGTACAGAGTATGCAAGATTTTGTAGCTTACAACGGATTGACCCGATTGGGCAGAAATAACGGCTCGAGTTCAACACAGTGCTACGGGCAGCTTGTTGACTCGTTTGAGCCCATTGCGATGCGGCCTGAAACTAGCTGTCGAGAGTGTTCGTCCTTATCCCAGAGGATAGGGACTAACACTCTGGGGCATTGTCGCGGGTAATTCGATGGAGGACCAACCTTCAGACACTTGTGATCAAAAATATTTGTTGTTCTGACAAATTGGGCCGAGAATCACATTTGTTGTTTTGAAAAATTGGGCCACCTGCACAACAACGGAGCTGGCGGTCCTTACTATGGCTTTAACTTGGCTTTTCTTATAGGTCTGTCCATCTTATCGGTAGATCGGACACTGACACCGCCGACGCACGCCGTCTCTCTCAGCTAGAATACGTGCACGTCAGAGCTTAGGTCATCACTAGGCGCAGCCAATCCTCGACGTGCGCCACACCACCCATCCACTCAACTAAGTCACGGTCCAAAGCCAACGCCCGCACTACGTACCCAAAGGAAATCCTGAGCGCCCCGAATTCGATGGCTGCGCGAAAAGGGAATGTCTATTCCTTGGTCGGTCAATTCTCGCCTCTGTAATCAACCAGAGACAATTGATCATTGTTTTGTGTTGTGCCGGGACGCTGTGTTCTTCTGGGACGTTTTGCAGCGGACACTAAAAAAAGGTCATTGACATCACCCCGTACACCATTCGCTTCCTGCCATTTGAAGATGTTAATCGGGTGCCATATGACGTTTTCGTTCTCCTATGATTGTTTAGCTTGTGGAAGTGCCGCATGACTGATCGGCATGCGGAACCCCCTAGGCCGACCAAGTGCATTTTTCGGGAACAGGCGGCGTTGGTGCGGAGCGTTTATGCTGCGCAGAGTGATCCACCAGAGTGGCTGCCTCTTTTGGATGCGTGCGTTTGCTTGCCTGAGTTTTGATCTTTATTCAACTGATGTCCTTGCCCTTTGCTGTCTATTAGTGTTTATATTGTGTGTTAAGTGTCTTGTCTTTTGAAGTTTTCTAAAATTCCCATGCATTAAAGAGGGAAAAAAATATATAGCGCAGTCAGATATGCACCAGTTTCATAACGCGAGGGACACAGGTTCGATTCTGGCCACGGGAAGCGTTTCTTTTTTTTTTTTTTTTTTTTCTTGAAGCGCGCGCTCCCCACTTTTCCTCGCCGGTCTCCCTCACACTCCTAGGCCTAGCATTTTCCTTCTCTCGGCTCCGCTGCGCCGTGTTTTGAGCGACGCCAGGCACGGATGGAAGTCAAGCTTATACAGCTCCGCTTTTAAGGGTGTGTAGTGGCTATTACTACAAGATGCACGCACATCTGCTAAAGCAATAAGGTTCAATGTCCTTTTTTACGCTTATTTCACTCCGGATTACGGTTATTACTCCTTCACTTCCTTTTCCACCCTCAATTCTGAATATCAAGAAGGGTGCTCATAACTGTGGTGCTGGCCTATAGTTCTTCCTTAGGGATCTTCGCACGATGTGAACGCAGCGGTTCGCTCTCGTTGTCGCGGGTTCACCTTCACCTCAGCTCTTACGGGCGCTAGGTGAAGCAGCCATAAAAAATTAGGCCACTACGAGGGAGGGAGAGAGACGGGTGGAGCGCGCCTGAACGCAACGAGGGGAAAACCGGAAATAAAAATTGGTAAAGAAGAGCCGGGGTGGAAATCTATTCACTACAAAGTGCAGCGTTGATGCAAACACGAACACCGGTCGCTTCTTCACTGCGTGTTTTTTTCGAGGTTGAACCCTGCAGCACAAAGGCAGTGTATCACTCATGACTTTCGCCCTTTATTTTTGCTTTTTTTTCTTCAGATATTGTAAACAAAGCAGAGGGGGAAAGGAAACTCGGCCAAGGCGGGCTGGGCGAAGAAATTTATGTGAGCTGTTTGCTTTTGCACACAACGTGGTGGCTCAGTGGCTAAGGCGTTGCGCTGCTGAGCACGAGGACGCGGGCTCGATTCCCGGCCGCGGCGGCCGCTTTTCTGATGGAGGCGAAAAGCCGAAACACCCGTGTGTACGAGATTTCGGCGCACGTTAAGGATCCCCATGTGGTCAAAATTAATCCGGAGCCCTCCACTACGGCGCGCCTCATCGCCTGCGTTGCGTAGGCGCGTTGAACCCTACAATCAATCAATCATTTTTTGCTTTTGTTCGCGGTTGTGAGATGTTGGTGGACAATTTGTAGAGTGAAGTGGACAATTTGTAGAGGGAAGTAAACAACTTCAGAATTATCACGCACACACACGTGAAGACAAGTTGTACGTTGTTTTCGTGTTCTCTTAACCCTTACCGAAGCACGGGAGTGGAGATCAGTGACCTATGGAGTAAACGTCCGCACACAATGAAAGGACGAGTTCAACGGTCTCGTTTAACGCTTTCCTGGAACACAGCTGTGCGGAACAAAGCGTGGCGCAACTTACGTGACAGGGATGTAGGGCATGTGGCCGCTAATTTAATCCGAGTTATAAAAAGGTATTACGATTGCGTTAACGGTGGACGTTAACGTAATTTTTACACATTCAATGGATGGAACTTAAACCCAACACAGCATTGTTTCAACGTACTCAGGTGCTGTAAAAAAACTAGCCCTGTATGTTGTTTTTATGAGCGACATTTTGGAGCGCTCTAAATAAAAATTACCCGAATGTTGTAACAATACGTTCCTGCCTTGCAATGTTTCGTAATTGCTAGTTCGTTAGACGCGTGGAAGCTGTAGATGTTTTGCCCGACAATCGCAATGCGACCGCGAACGTGACCGCAACACCGCGCTCTCCTCTTGGTTTCAGTTCTCAGCGACTACTCTGTTCGTGGTGTACATGATCTCTCTGTACCATCAGAATGGCTTCCTCGAGTCGCTCAACAGGGCCCTGGGATTCGACGTGACACGTAAGCACGCGCGACCCCGTTTCGCCACTTGCGCCATGCGGCGCTCGAACTCCGGCTGCGCGGTCTGCGTTTACGTCCGCAAGCTGTGTTTCGTTCGGGATGATAAATAAGTAGTTGGAAGGAATGGACAGGAAAACAGCGAATGGATAGAGTTGGGGATGGTGGAGTGGAAGGACATGGCTGGTGCGCTGGAGACACGGTCGTCACGGAGCGGCCCTTAAATGCGTTGTTATTGCGTAGCATTCTTTTCCGAGTACCTGCACAGCTGCAGGACCGCGTAACCTTTATACAAAAATGCAAATTTTGCGGAAGTAACACCTTTAATCATTATAGTAGCGTAAATGAAAAGATAATTGGTCGGACACAACTTCGAAAAACTAAAAAAAAAAATAAGGAAACTGGAAAACATAAAATTTTCTCAAGAATGTTCTGACAAAATCAAAAATATGCATTTTATACATCTCCCCCCCCCCCCCAAAAAAAAAAAAACGAACACTGTGCAAGAAAAGTCCGCACAGAGCGTTGAAAATACGAATAAAAAATAGCATAAGCGGACGCCTTGCATCTTCGAAAGCAAAAAAGGAATTAACGAAGTAAAGACACTTCATCGTCATAATTGTATAAATTTACATCATTGGCCAAAAAGAAACAAAATAAAACTTAAGAAGAATAAAACCCAACGTCTTTCGCTATTCATAGCCACATTTCTCTGTAAAGGATAGAGATAGAGTCAGAATACGTTTAATGGTAAAAGCGAGGTTAGCCGAGCCATTTCGCGTAGCTTGCTACGCCATACGAGGAAACAAAAACATGACGTTCTGTAAATTAAAATAAATAAATAAATAATAAAAATGGAGGTGATGCGCACGAATTTTCAAGCACGTAGACAGAGTTTGGTAGTGAAGTTAATCACAACACTTGGTCCAAGCCCGTGCTCCGCAATAACACCGACAGAGCTTTAGTTGCCCGTACGGGCTGGCGTGTAAAAAACTCACACTCTAGACAAACGCCATAAATATGCTAGGCATTCGTAGACAATTCTCGAAATTTCTGCTTTTTTTAAATTTTGTACCTTTAAAAGGGGTGGAACAGCGAATTAAGTCTAAGAAAGACGGGACTCAGCGCTGTTTCCTATCTTTCTTGGACTTGGTGCCTTAGTGGCTTGGGAATCGGAGAATTACTGATGGGAATTAAAATGCAGGTTATGGTATTTTATCTTTCGGATGCAGGAGTTAATGCAACTGCTTATGAACATCTAGTAAATACCTTAGTCTGTGTCTCTTCGAGCCTCGTTTGCCTTGCTTTTGCCTTTGGCGAAAAAATAAATACAAATAATGTCACGATAACACCTCAGTGGTTCTTATATATAATGTTAAAAATTATTAAACAATAATTACTACCCATTTTGAAAACATTAATGTTTGTTTGTTTGCTTCTTTCTTTCTTTGTATGTGGTTGCTTTTTGCCTTTTCTATGGTTGTGTTTTTCCTTTTTCAACTAGCTTTCGTTCCTCGCTTTGTTTATTTAGGTTACTCTCGTCAAGCAATTCACACTGCGTGACACGTGTAATAAAATTTCATTCGAAGCCAACGCTGTGCTGTGTCTCCTACGTCTCATCCTTAACCTCGCGGTGTTCACAGCGTTATGCCGAATTGCGCACAACGTTCTCCGTTGATCGAGGAGTCGTCTCTACAGAAGTGCGATTGCTCGTGCAGCTGCCTCGCCCGTGGTGGAGTTCATGGCGATGCTGGGCTTCGGCCTCATCTTGCTCTTCGAGATGATGTCCTCCTGGCTGGCCATCAAGGCCACCTCTCTGGTGAGTATGCACCGACGAAACGGCGCTCAGAGCCCTTCGCGGTCGCCACCTAAAATTTAGTGAACTTCGAGAAGCCTCATGTGGGCTAAATTAATATCCGGAACCGCGCGGATAGCCCCTCCACTGAAAATTACGTGCCGCTGTGTCTCAGTGGCTGGAACGTTGCGCTGCAGCTAGGTTTGTATTTTGGTAACTTGGTACATCATTTGACGAAACAGCGCGACACACGGGACAGAGGGAAAAAAAGACGACACAGGCGCTGACTAACAACTGTTTATTTGATTACAAAGAACGAAATAGATAGGCAAAATGTTTTGGAAGAGTAGCCATGCGCATGATCAGTGAACAAATTACGTCGGACAAACCGGGCGTTGCATCAACGACAGGCTAAGGGAGCAGGACAACACACTGAAGACTGGCACGGGCAGCACGCTTGCTCAACACGTCAAGGCTTGCCGATGTACACCACAGTTCGAGAAATGCAGTATCTTACGAAGATACAAGGACAAGCGCACACGTGAAATCTGTGAAGCGTTTGTGATACACGAAATAGGAACCTTGTATGTAAGCACCCCGTCATCAGCACTCTTAGAAAAAGAAATTTTGTACTTGTCGAGATAGCGTTGTCCGTTGATTGCAACATTCCCTCTGTTTGTAAATAACTTAACTTTCTTCACTGATCATGCGCACGGCTACTCTTCGAATACATTTTGCCTATATATTCCGTTCTTTGTCCTCAAATAAATAATTGTTAGTTAGCGCCTGTATCGTCTTTTCTTCCCTTTGTCCCGTGTGTCACGCTGTTTCGTTGAACGTTGTGCTGCTGGCCCCAAAGATACGCGTTCGATCATGGCCGCGACGGCCGGCCGTCTTTCTCACGGAGGCGGGAAATAAAGGTACCGGCATGTCGCGGTTTTGGCATAAGCTGAAGATCCCCAGGTGGTTCAAATTAATCCGTAGCCCTACGCTACGGCACGTCTCATAGCACAGCTGTAGCTTTGGCGCGTCAGACCTTCAAATTTTGGACGTTTAAAGTATTGTGTATCAGGTAGGTTCGGCGCTTAAAAACCAAATTTAGTTAATTTCTTTTTCAGGAGCGCCTCGTTGACCTTCTGTTAGCTGCTTAGAATTAAGTTAACAAGACATTTTTACGAGAATGTTTTACCGCATGTGTGTCTGGTTCAGAAAAAAACGTCCGACAAAATCAGTGCAGCTGTTATATACGTGCAGTGCTTGAAACATTGCATATCGAGCATGCCTGAGTAGTTGAGACAACCTGCTCAGCATTCCGCTTTCCTTGAACCGCTTTACTAGAATAACAAAGGGCTTTGATGGATGAAGCTGCAAGAAACAGAATGTTAGTCCCAATAATATTACCTGTAGTGTTTGAAAGGAAAATGCATCAATTCATCAGCCGTTACCATGTCAAACCTTATTTCCTCTCTTTCTTACTTATTAGCAGAAGCAGAAAAAAGGATATACATACATACACACACACGCACGCACGCACGCACGCGCACACACACACACACACACGCACGCACGCACGCACACACACACACACACACACACACACACGCACGCACGCACGCACGCACGCACGCACGCACGCACGCACGCACGCACGCGCGCACGCACGCCTACACCCCATCACATGTGTTCACATATATGCTGTGCCTCCATTTGGGATTAGCCCGGTAACTCTTTGCTGGGCTGCAGCTGGGATGCTTTCAGGATCTGAAGATCCAAGGCGATCGCGTTTTTATAAGACGTTTCTGTTTGTCCACCCGCAGGAGAGTCGCTGGCTGCTGTTGCCCTACATCGGACTGACCACGTGCGGGATCGTGTCACCCGCGCTCATGTCCGCCCTCATCGTGCTCTGCTGCCGCCGCTATGAGACCGTGAGTATTATGACGGATCCTTCTATACTCGGTGACGACTTAAGAACGGCACCGGAAGTTGCCGCTGTGCCTTATCACCGTAGCCGTATGTTTCTCCGCGCGGCGCAAGTAGGGCGTTACTGGGAATATTTTGAACATGGCGTGAGCCGTTCCCGTGATTTTTTGGACTTAATATGCTTATAAACGACTCCAGTGACGACAAACAAACTGCGTGAGACAATGTAGACGATATCACGCATTCATAGCAAACCCCTTTCAAAACGCGCGCGCACTGACGTCACGGGTCCGGCGCTTTGGCGGAGTGATGCACTACATGAGGTGGTGCCGTTATTGAGTTGTAACCGAGTATAGTAGCACCGTTATCGTCAAGTATACATATGCACATGGATTTACATGGGTACATATATATACGCGAAGTGTGTGCGCGCGCTTCAACGCGCGCGCACACTCGCACACGCGCACGCACGCACGCACACGCACACACTCACACGCACACACACGCACACACACGCACACGCAAACACACACGAGCACACACGCACACGCACACAGGCACACGCGCGCACACGCACACAGACGCACACACACGCACACGCACACACACACGCGCGCGCGCAGTCACACACACACACGCATACGCTCGATCGCACGCACACACGCGCGCACACGCAGGCACACGCACACGCACACACACGCACACACTCGCACACGCCACCAACGCACGCACGCACGCGGTTACATTTTAAATGAAGAATGCTTATTAATTTGCGTGAACTCCGTATCCAGAGCACGTATAAATCACGAACATCAGAAGAACAAAACATTTTTTTCGTACGCAGCAGATAATTTGCTGCGGTCATTTGCATTGCAGCGACGCTGAACATTGAGAATTGGTCGTAAATTCTTGTTTGCGGTTCCTGCATTTCTTTTCTGTAACCTCGTTGTAATTGTGGGATATGTATGTAACATCGTATGTGGAATTTCTCTGTGTTCCTGCCGCTTTATGTGGATGTACTGTTGGGCTGGGGCGGCCATTGTCATACCCACAATGATGCCACTTTATTTCCCATCTCTTCAGCCATGTTTTTTTCTCATTGAGATAAGGGCCGCTGCAACGAATATCGTGGGTCACGTTTTACGACATGAGGCTTTGACTCCGAAGAGCATTCCGGGAATTTTATTTTTCGTTCACCACAATGCTGCCGTTATCTGGAACTGTTGCCAATACTCACGGGTCTCTTATTTCCTACTGCAGATGCCGATACCCTTCAATGCTCTCATTCCGATTCTGTTCATCGTCTTGGCAAGGGTACGTACTTTCGCATTTCGCGGTTCCTGCTTTAAATGCGTCGGTTCTTGCAGCTCGTTGAAGTGAAATAAACAAATAGAAAGCTATATACCCTTTCATATCAGTGGGCAGGAAACTGGTTGCCAAGGTGCCTAAAATTCGCCATTCTAGCTCGGGATGTGTTATCGCAGAGGAAATTTCCGCGGCGGGTTTCGCGAGCGGTTTTTCCTTTCCTAAAGGGTGCTGTACTTGGCGAGAACTTCGTAAAAGAATGAGTGCCCGATTTGCGGGGTGCATTTCACAGTGAGAGGTCACCCTGATCACTCGGCGTCACGCAACTCATCTGGTAGCAGTAGTATTAGAGTTATAGCAGAGCGTAGGTCCGGTCCTGGTACGGTACTCGGTAGCCGACCGGCGCCACCGCGCGTGCGCAGATGGGGCGATACCGGTTGTGCGCATGCGCAGGTGCGCCAACTATCGTACCGTGCGCCGTACCGGTACCGGTTCTCCGCTCTCCTAACTCCCTAGTAGCATTGCACCAAATGATTTCTCACAACGCTAAAGCTCGACCCATGGGAGGCAGGGACCTTGGGGTCGTGGCGGCGTAAACGCATCCATTCCACTGCTGCTCCACAAAATGAAGAAAATGGCGATGGATTAACATAAACACTGCCTCCGTTTATCAACAGCTAGACAACTGCTTTTGAAGGACGCAATTGAGCGTTTGGCGTTTACTTTTTCGATTCCACTTATATCACCTATTGACGCATCAAACTTGGGGTTTGCAAAAAGGGATATATATAATTGCATTTAAAATTTTCTTTCTGCTTCAGGTCGTTTGAATTGCTGAAGGGTGCTAATTAATGGGTAATTCGGGTTTTATTCATAACTAAGTTTTCTTTTACAGCCTCTTTCCGGAAATAATTTAGTATTTTGAAGTCCCCACAATCCCTCCTTGTGGGTACGTGCCAAAATCTTTGAGGACATCATCATCATCATCATCATCTTAAATTTAGTTCACCTTTTTCTTTTTGCACGTAAACGATGCTGTTGAGGAGATGTTGTTTGGCGGTCTGTTCTGGAAACCAAAGGCTTATTCACAGAACCTCACGTATTGCTGACGCGGCACATAAATGTCGTACGTGGCGGATAGTCTTCGATGGTTTCGTTTTTAAGTGCGGAGCACTTTAGGGGCCCGGCTTGTCGTGGCAGCTCGTCCGGGGTCACGGTATGTAGCCGCCGCAGTCACGCGGCATCACGCGCCCAAACGGAGGCTTCGAAAAGATCCCCGCTTCCCGTGGTTGGGATCTTACCTGGGTCCCTCGCGATACGAAGCCGATGTCAATCCCGTTGCGCCACGCAGGCGCACTGTATTCATATGCAAAGTTATTAGGGTGATATTTGTGCTGCACTGTTGCCATGGAGGCTGCCGTTGCTAGGCCGCAAAAAAGTACTGAACAACTTTAATGAAGGAAAAATTAATGAATTAGTTCTGGCATAATTATCCCCAATTGACCATAAATCAATCCAGTGTCTCTATATAGGCCTTCTCAGGGGCTGCGGCAACCTCTCTTGACTACTTTCGGTATCAACGCCAGGCTGATACTGAGACTAGTCAAGAGAGGTTGCCACAGCCCTTTTGGCGAATCACTGCTCCGCACTTGACAGTTTTCACGTTGAGTGGAACTGCTTTTTTTTAACACGAAAGTGTTTTATTCCTGGATACACAAACATTTGAGTGGCGTCATATCTGTCAGGGAGTGACGCCAGTACAACGAAGCCAGCGGCCTGTAAAGGGTGCACCCCTGCACACAGGGTCTACTTGCGGGGAAGCAACCTTTAGAACCAAATAGTACGTTATACTTAACGTTGTTCGTATTAGGGTTTTATATTTTTACACGAAAGTGTTTTATACCGGGACACACAGAGATTTCACTGACGTCGTCACGGAAATGAAGCCAGTACACCTTTGCCGAAGCGACCCGCCAGCAGGACGTCGCTCGCCAAGAACACCCAAAAGACAGCCGCCGACCCGCAAATCATGCTCAGCTGCAGATTTCGCTGCACATTTCACTTTCGTGCTTTACCGATTCTTATGACAGAAGAATCAACCCCCTTTTTTTTGCGTTGTCAGCAGCCTTTGTCTTGCTTTAATACTGTAATTGATCTTGTAATTTATCTTGAATTGTATGATGGTGCGATGAATACATATGCATTTCACTTCGTCCCGATTGCACGATTCTGATTCATTCCGGAAACACGTTGTTTTTTTTTCTTCTTTTTATTCTGAAACGTGCTGCTTTCAGACCTCCTTTTTCTCTCTTGCCGTTGCAGACGTACTTTTTGGTGGTGAGCGTGTCTTACTACCGGGAGCTGCAGGAGCGCGAGAATCGCCAAGAGGAGACCCTGCCCTCGGTGGCGTCTCTGGTGCCCGAGACGCACATCGACGACCTTCCGCCGCACAAGCGGCTGTCGCCCTTCTTACTCGACTATCTGCAGAAGCCGCCGCCCTACGAGAGCTACGACGAGGGTCATGCCGAGGAGGCCAAGAGCGGCATTGGCATGCGCCTGTACATTTAAAGAGAGAGAACTACGAGAGAGAGGTGCCTCGATCGGGTGCGCGGCCCGTCGAGGAAGTAGGCGTTTTCGAAGAGGACGAACTATGTACAGACATTTTACATTCTCTGATATAAGATTGTAAACGACCTCACCAGGGCACGTTTGCGCCGGAAGCCCGTCCTGCCGACTGCAGCAGACATGAGAGAGCAGGAACAGTATATTGAGAAATTGACCGAGCTTATGAGAATGCAGTCGCAGAGATGCATATATTATTATTGCGCAAGCATTCTTTGCCGAGTACCCCATTTCAACGCGAACAGTGTAATGCCTTGTATCTGCGCAAAAACCTGTTAAGACAGGAAGTTAAGACATTTAGCCGTTATTGTCTAGAGTAACTCATTGCAATAAAAATATACATAGTCAAACGAAACGAGAAGTCTTCCAATTTGGTTGTTGATAGCCGAACCTCGCAACTATCGTCCGTTTCAGGGAACTAAAAAACAAAAAAAAAACCAATACAAAAACAAACGGAAAACGAAGCGACGGAATCTCAAAGGTCAGTCTAATCCGGGGACTCACGCGTTCGAGTAAAAATAACAAAAATAAAAAGATTTAGCAGAAAAATTGAAAACGAATTAACTAAATCACTAAACTGTCCAGCACCGTCACACGATTAAATTAAAAAAAAAGAAACAAAGAAAGAGACGTTGTCTGTGTTGACGTGTTCCGTGAGTGTCACCAACAAAACGAAAGGTTAGCGACACGGGCAAGCGGCATAAGAATGCTCACGCATTAATAGATAATTCTCAGAATTGTTGCACTTTTAACTTCTTCGCACACTCTCAATGCCCGAGAAAGAAACAAAAACGCTTCCTCGCCTAACGACACCATGGGAACTATATGCGCTTCTGACATCAGACAAATACGGCTGCACGCTGCAGCGTATACATGGTCACCATTTCTCTATTGAATGTTTTAACGAAGGGCACGATTTTTTTTCCATGTTTTGTCCCTTCTGTCTGCACATGTCTGCCAAGAAAAGGTACTCTGTGAACTGAAACAAAGCTGCCTGTTGTAGACAGGCTCACGGAAACACAAACAAATACAGTATGAATCCTTCGCACACGCTTTCCAGAGCCCTAAGGGTCTACAAAAACTTGATCTATTCGAGAGGCTGTGCTGCTTCTGCGAGAACATCCGGTAGCATTCCGTAAGCTAGTGGTACACGGTAGAAAGTAATAGCAGGGCGGAGAACCGGTCCCGGTATGGTGCTGTACCCGGTACACCTGCGGAAGCGCACAACCAGTTTTACCGCCTCTGCGCACGCGCGGTAGCGCCGCTTGCCTGCGGGGTACCATACCGGGACCGGTTCTCTGCTCTGCTATAGTTTTGTAGTGTTCATCCACATTCGGGGTACGGGAACTCCACTCCTTAAATGGTAGCCACCAAGCGAAGTGAATCCACTTATAATTCAGCTGTCAACAGCGCGGTGGCGTAAGTGCTCCGAAAAAAGCACCTCGTGGTGTTGATGCGTCTTTCTCTCAATCTCTCCCTCCCTCTCTCTATCACATACTTCTTCAAAGAAAATTTGAAGTCCTACATAAGTACGCAATGTCTTGATGGAAAATGTGAATGGTTTAACAGTGCGGCAGATATTTTCAGTACGCACGTAACTCTAACTGCTAAAGCTTCACTTCCAAAGAAGAGCATCATCATCATAAAATGGAGAGTCAGTGTTATGCCTCTATGATTTTTCCTTAAATGCTCCACACTATATATTACACGGACGTTTTGGCTTGTTCCGACGGGTATGTTTCAATGAACTTATTGGAAACTCGAAACGCGACGCTGGCAAAGCCTTTGTAGATAACACTGTTTGTACCTATTTTCGAGAAGTTTGTACTGGTTCAACTTTTTAGACTTTGAACCATACGCAACAACCTGAAACAGTCGAGCATTTCGCCTGCGGTTGTTCTCCATATCAAAGTTATCTTTTTCATTTGTATTTTTGAAGAAATCATGAGAAAGACATACATAGGCATCCATCCTAGATGTCAGTTTTTTTTTTTTTTTTTTTGTAATACACGAGTTGCGGGCTTTGGCACACCATCATGTTATGGCTCTGGCATACATTCTGGGTTGCGGCTCGATTTTCGTTGCTTTCGGGAAATGTAGGGCTTTATCACTCTTCCGGTTCTGGATATCGCTCCAGCATTACCTATGGCTTCTATCGTTTCTCACCACAATGTGCACATAATGTGGAATTTGAGGATCTCAGTCAAGTGCAAAGCAAGTGTCTATTTACTTAACATGTGTCTCAATTTCCCGGCAACTTTTCTCTGCCATGCCAAAGCTTTCGCTTTTTGTTCACCACATTCAAACTGCACTGTTCAACCTGTTTTCTTTGTAAGAGACGAATAAAATAATTGAAACGCTAAAAAAATACGAATCTATAGTTGCATGCTTTTCGGCTCCGGCGTGTGTTGGAAATAGTTCACTGTGCCTTTACCAAACAATAACAGCAATACTGCATAAACAACTTGTTGCAGCATCTTCAGTAGTTCCGCCTTCACGTATATGGCGCAAGCGCAAGGTAAGAGCATACTCTTCTCTCTTCAGCGTGCACAGGCAGACTAGTGTTCGAATGAGCCCATGCATGGCCTTTCTGTGTCTCAGAATGCCTTATACAGTCGAACCTCGTTATAACGGAGGAGTATCGGGACAGCAAATTAGTTCGTTATATCCGGTATTCGCTGTAACAGTAGAGGTAAAAATCGGCTCTAACAAATAAAAAAAACTGGCTCGCGCAAAAATACGTGAAAAAAAATGCGTTTTTTAAGGCTTCGAATCCACTATAAACGAGGTAACCCTTACCTTTCTGCTTGTCGATCGCAATTCAATCTCAATGAACCGGAACGTGAGTACGCGAAATTACAACAGAACAAAGTTCACTTGACAAAACAGGCCTGCGCCCTTCTTTATTTGATTAAGGATGTGATATTCGCGTGGTGGCTACTCACAGCACTGAGCAGGATGAAGTTTTCCACAGTGTCCACGAACAGAAGGGCCTTTATACGTCCGCAGTTTCGGACGACGGGTTTTTTTTTTTTTTTTTTCAAGTAGCTTCTAACACTCCTGTTCAAATATTTCTTCGTTATATCCGATAGTGCACGCGGCTCTCACAGTTTCACTTTCGTTATAAAAGAATAAGAGTCATTGAAATAAAGCGTGACCAACCAAAGTTTGTATTTAGTTGGCTATAGCCGATAATTCGTTATATCAGTGTTCGTTATAACGAGGTTCAACTGCATTGTATCCCGAAGCATTGACGTATACGAATCTCACGAACGAAGCAGTCGCTGAAACCGCGTTTACGTTCTGGAGCTCGATCGAATGGCGCATGTCCGATCGCACTTCAGTCGGAGTGTCAATCGCAACCACCGTCGCCACCGCGAAGTTGGCCCACATAGAGACCAAGGCGATGCGGCAGGGCTGGGGACAGCCTACAATCAGTAATAAAACGATCCTTACAAATTGCGCGTTCAACCGTCATAAGAGGACACTGGACTAATGAGGTGCGGGAATGTACCTTTGATTTTGTTTCTTCTTTAATGCTGCGAAAATTTCAGGGGTGCTTGTCGAGGACTTCGACGCCAACGTTCGGGTGCGTACACGTCGTAATCTTGAGTGAATAGCCTAATCATGAGCCCATTCCTTGGGGTCTTATAGAGGTAAAACGCATTCCCAGCAATGCATTGGTGTATAGTAACGTAACCGATTTTAAAGGGCATCGGTGTGTAGCCTAAACGCCGTCTCGAACCATGAGCCGGAACAAGACCCGACTGCGTTCCTCACTAACACACGGGACGGCACCGCACCATATAAACGGGGGCCATAATAGTACCGTTCCTCACTCAGAATGAGTAGTGAATGTAACTGCTACCCCCCCCCCCCCCACCCACCCCCATTAAGATGACATCATTCTATCCCTGCGCAAAGTTCACTATTATAGCCATAAAATAAGAAAGAACTAAAGTTCCGAAAGCTGTGCTGTTACCAAACAACATGGAAAATTAGTGTGACGTCATTGGCGTAGTTCGCAAGGTGGCCGTGTAGGGCGCCTTTACAAATGAACTAAAACTTTACACTTTCCCTGAAATGAAATATTTCGTAAGTTTGAGCTCGGCCAATTCAATTCAGTCGGCCAATTCAATCCAACGGCTGACCGGGCCGTATTACTCGAAACGGTACATGCTCTCATATATTCACACAGACCATCAAAAAGCTTTCTCGGTAGTATTTCGCCCACGCAGGGATCCCTTTTCCACACAATTTCTTTCCTTGTGATTACTTTCTTGTGGGTATATTTAGGCATATGTACAATAGACAGAGTTCTTTATCATTGGGTTAATTACCCGGTTTCCGTCTCAGAATTTACCACCTGCAGACATATTTCTGAACAAGTCAGACACTCCCTCCCGCCTCCTAATCATAACCCACTTAAAACAAAGAAATTACCTCCGTAGAATTCCCCCGTTTCGATCACCTTACCAGCCTACACCGCCTCTAAATACCCCACAGGATGTATACATTTTGTTTTCAACCAGGCACCCTATTTACCCACATCGCCATCGGGTGTGCGCACAACCCAGCCACCCCTCATCTTCCAATTCTCCTCCCTAAGCTGTGGTTGAACCTGGCGACTGAATGTTATTTCGACGCCCAGCAACTACTAGTATCCACAGCAGAGATCGCCAAATAGTCTTTTGGGCTCCTGAACTGAGGAACTACATCCATTTCTCCGCGAGATAAAATTCTCTACTACTACTGAATTGAAGGTGAGTTGCTGTCCGAAATTTAATCGTTCTGTAAGGTAAAGTAGCTCTGAATTCAGATCGAGATGAGAAGAAACTTCTAGACAAAAAAAAAAAAAAAAAAATTAAAGCCAGTTTAATGACTTTTAAACCTTTTGAAAATTACATGCCACCCCCCCCCCTCCCCCCTTAAAAAAGAACAAAATAAAGTGCGGAACTATATACCAGATCTAGCAAAGCTATGGAAGGCTTAAGCGAATATAAAATAAACAAACTGGACTAGAAGCCAAACCATTTTTTGAAGAAAAGACAATTTACAGGGTACGAAAAAAACATTTTACTTGTTATATGTTTCATATGTTTAGGTAACAGGCACGTTGTGCGTGGGAGGAGAGCCGACAAGCTAGGATATAAATAAAAGTAAAGGAAAGCAGCAAGCACAATGTCCTAATCCCGGAGTGCGGGGGAATATGTCCAGTTAAAACAGCGGTGAAAAAAAAAATCGGGCTATGGAGCAGACAACAAGTAAAGAATACAAAATTTGCTTCAAATATAAAAGTTCCCCGCAAATGTGTGTTTAAAAGTAGCAGTTTTGAAAGCCTGCAAAATCAAAGTAAAAGTCAAGCTCCGGCTTGTCGTATCTTGTTTGCGGAGGGCGGGCTTTGCCGCAACACAGGAAAACTTTACCGCACTACACCAATCTTGTTACGCTCGCACAGGGTAGCGCCGTAGCGGCGCGTTGAATCGTAACAAGGCGCGCAATGATCATATCTGCTCGTCGACTCCTCGACTTCTCGCCACTCTCCCTTACACTTCCGCACCTAGCATTTTTTTCCCTCTCCACTTTGCCGCTCCGACTTTTGAGCAACACCAGGCACGGAAGGAACTCAAGCTTAAACAGCTCCAGGGTTTAAAAAACAAGCCAGGAAGAGAACGTATCGATAGCGCCACTGTCGGAGAGCAAGAAAACTGAGTTAAGAGAACACTTCAAGAAGAAAATTAACCCGGCCCAGGCGCTCACGTGACGCTCGGAAGGTCAAAGGTGGCGCCTCTCCATCGGTCTACCGGGAGAGAACCACGTGACCAGAAAAACAATGGCGACACTTACCTCCTAGACGCGGAGGAGGCCAAAAATCTTAGGAAAATCCAGGCCAATACCCACTTACATAAGTCCAGATTAGCACTTATGTTTCCAGATAACTTAAGTACAGCGAAGAATGCCATAAATGCCATCTGAAGGCAGACCTTTTCCACACTGTATGGAACTGCCCGACCATATGACAACCGAATAATTACAACACATCAATAGAGTCGTTGGAAGCGGCACTGTCCAGCTCGAACCTCTCCAGCCAGCGAGAACTGCTGGAAAGAGCCAAGTTAGGGGTTTTCGCCACGGGAGTTCTGGAAATAGGATTCCACCCTTAACTCTACCCCTTCCCGCTCCACCTTTGTTGCGAATAAACTTTACTACTACTACTACTACTAGAACCACGTGCGCATCTAAGCAAGGCCACGCCACAAAGCGAACACATGCACAGCCACCCGCCGACCACGTCAACACTGCCGGCCGGCACGACGCAGCACGGGCAGAGCGAAGAAAGAGCAGGAGGCGGAAGAATAGAATAAGAGGCTCGGCATCTCACAGCTTCGATGGCCACATCCATTTCTTTAAGACAGGATGACTCCGAAATTTTTTACGCCTCTGCTCCTCCCAATTTTAAGAATTATATATTGCAAACGAAAGCTACAAGCTAATGCCGTATGGCCGACAGGTGTAGTCGGTCAATTTAAGACCATTATCTCGCATCAACAATTTCATAACCTTCATCAGCCCCAAAACGTGTCGGTCTCGTCATCGCGCTTCAGTCACTCAGCGCTTGCTTTTACATATATTGCTGGCTGTCAAGTCCGAGACTGCTGCGTTCGTAACGTATGTATAACAATCGCACGCATCAAGTTGATGCATGTCCTAGTTGTACATGCCGATCTGTAGAATACGCTTAATACAACTAAATGATTTCAATCGGTTGCAGCTGATCAATGATTTCAATCAGCCAATTAATACCAATCGACCAATAAGTGTAATCAATAAGAACTTCCCCTGACGGGGAAATTTTCAACACCCGTGTGGTGTCGCCCCTCACGCGTCACCCACAGAAAAAGATATGGGGTCCACAGGAGGGAACTGATCGCGGATTCATGATACGGGTAACACGAGACGACACTAGAAGTAGAGGAAGGAATGTCAGTAACTCGGTGAAGGAATTAAATCAGAAAATGCGGAGGCAAAGAATGAGTTATGGCATCGCAAGACTCGAACGATTGGAAGGGTCTTTGCCCTACATGCGTCGAACAGAACGCCCACGAACGAGGCCTCCAATGCTCAATAGAAAAATCTGAAATAATCCGGATCTGGCGGCACAAGCTAAACCGAACTGTTCCAGTGGATCCAAATCTCCGCATCAAGGTGTACCTCGAGGACAAAGAGATTCCGTAAAAAACAACGGTTCGAATACTAGGGATGCGGATACAATCCAACCAACGGAGTAGCCACGCTCTAGCCTTGCTCAAAACCACGACGATGCAAGTCTCCAGAATGATAAGGCGAGTTGCAAGCCGACGCGCCGGAATGAGAGAAGATGATACTTTTAAGCTGGTGCGCAGCTTGGTAGTGAGCAGGGTTACCCTACCAGAAGATGAACCTTCCCGAAGAGCAACAGGCCGAAATAATTTTAAGAAAAGCGTACAAGATGACGTTAAGGCTATCGATATTCACGTCAACGAAAAAGCTACTGGCCTTAGGGGTTCACAACACATTCCAAGAACATAAAGAAGCCCAACTAAAAGCCCAGACTGAGAGGCTGATGCAGACGCCGACGGGTAGGACGCTCCTGCAACAGCTGCAGGTTACACGGAACAGAACAGAGAAATGTCCAAGACAACAGACATTCCTGATGACATCCGCCGGAAGTTCCACGTGGCCCCCATACCTAAAAACATGAACCCCAACCTCCATCAAGGCAGGCGCCAAGCCCGAACGGATTACATACGCCGCACGTTCTCCTCCAAGAACAACACAGTGTACGTGGAAGCAGCCACACAAGATCCAAGGAAAGGACGAAGGGTGGCTGTAGTCATAAACTCAGACCTCTGAATGATCACCTGTGGCTCGCTACGTCATTGTACCGTAGCTAGCTGTCGCAGCTAGCTGTCGCTCTGGCTGCGGCGGAAGGCTTCCGGACGGGACTGTCATTTACAATAATTCCGACTCGCAAGAGGCCTGTTGACACTTCTTGAAAGGACGAATAAGCCACTGCGCACTCCGTGTACTCCTCCAGGTTCAAGGTGGCGTACCCCAACACCCTGAACATCCACCTAAGATTCAACACAAGATCCTGTGGGCCCCGGCGCGCTCGGGAATAGAGGGAAACACAGAGGCGGACAGGGTAGCTCGAGGCTATACTACCAACCGAGCACCCCATGATTCCGACCTCGAAGAACCCCCGCCAGTCGCCTCGGAATACTCGGCCACTTTGGCCTACTACAGGGGTATCAGGAAAAGGTACCCTCCGCCACACGAATCCCCGACGAGGGCAGAAGTCACCGACTGGAGACAACTGCAGACACGCACTTTCCCAAACCTAAACGTGCTGAGTAAAATTTATCCATCTCGATATACAGGTGCATGTCCATCGTGCCATCAAGAAAAACCCACCCTCTACCACACCACATGGGAATGCAAAAGCACAACGGCTGTCACCAGAATCAGAAACCCTAATGCGGAGCAATGGGAGGCACTGCTGGCCAGCGCCTGCTGTGAAGACCAGGGGCGGTATTCTCGTAACTGTCCTTTTTGAAAACGTCCCTTTTGAGTCCCTTTCATCGTGACGTACTTCCGGTTAAGCAATAAGCGTTAAGTTTGCCGCGCTTGCGTTACGTCGCTTCCGGCAGTTTGTTTTTAGCCAATCAGGGCTCGCCAAAAGGGACACTTTTGAAAGGGACGCAAAAGGGACAAAACTCGAGAATACCGCCCCAGATCGGTCTGATTCAGCGGGCACGCAAAGCAGCAGAGGCCGTTGGAGCCCTGGACCAAGGATGTACCACCCGTGCTGACCCCGTCGGGAACTGTCGCACGTGGCACGAGCCCTCGGTGGAGTGCCGCCCAACCACTAAAAAATATAAACATTTTGCCTCCCTCCCTCCTCAGTGGACACAAGCGTGATGATGATGATGATGATGATGATGATGATGATGATGATGATGATGCAGGCGATGACAGTGACAACGATGATGGTGATGTTTATAATAAGGTGATCAGGATGAGGGTAAACCAATAAGTTTCATCAGTCGATTACAGAAAATTAACAAGTGAAATCAAACTAGTTTATTATCAACAAATCAATAACAATCGGTTCACACTTTTAATCAGTAATAGCTTCAACTTCATCCTAAATTAACACCATTAGTGCGGTCGTCTCTCTTTTTTATTCTCTTTCTTCTTCCGTTTTTTTTTTTTTTTCGTGAATTTGCACTTTGCATCACTACGGCAATTAACGCGACTTTCACTATGAAGAGAAACAAACTATGAGGAAGACAAAACCGAAGTAAAGCGGAAATTAACATATTACTATACAATTTTCATCGTTTTAATATTCATTCACTCCGCAGATACGGGTTGCCCTTTCGCTTTCTGACTTTTTGTGAGTATTACAGTTTGTTGCTCGGATTCGCCATAGCAGCTGCAGGTTCATTGTCCAGTTCAGAATGCCCCGATTGCCTTTGTTCAGCCGAGCGAGCTGCCGCCCGGCTTCACGTGAACACGCCATCTGCGGCCACGCGCCCACTGTCCGAAGACGCCCCGCTTGTGAGTGGAAGAAAAAGAAAAAAACACTGAGCAGGTGCGACGAGGCACGCGAGCGGTGTAACTCAATCACGTCTCTTTGTATGTATACGCTGGCGTAGCTCGACCCCTTTCTGCGTTCCGCAAGCGATTGCGTTTGAATCCCGTGCTCGCGAACACAGCTGCGATATATTTTAGCACCATGGAAAGCAGGAGCACGGAATCCACGCTTATCGGCAGGTACGTTCGCTCAGTCTTGTATGCAAATGCGTGCTGCTGGCGTTCGATGGCCATCTTCTCGCTGCGCTTTGCTTCTGAGAAATTAGCTGCGTTAAGATGGGATGTTTTTAAGGGCTGAACGTCGGTTTGACACGCGCCGTATCGCGTAACTATTGCAGTGTCAATTGAACTATTGTAATATTTTTTTTCCTGACGTCTATAGGGATGGTTCCGTGTCATACTCAAAATCTTCGAAGAACAATCCGACCGCAACTAGGTAAGCGCTGGCGTCATTTGGTGTTCACTGCAAATATAAGTCCTTAGCTTAAGCCATGATTTCGTAGTAATGCGAGCCTTTTTTTTAACTTTTACACCGCGGCAGCCACTGGAGTGGCGTGCTCAGAAACCCGATTGATTGAGTGAGGTTAACGCGCTGACGCTACACACGAGGTGCGCCGTAGGGCCGTGGTGTAGGTCTCCGTATTAATTCTGACCACCTGGGGATCTTTAACGGGCGTCGAAATCTCGAACCATGGCCTCCGAGATCATCCCGCGCGCGTTTTGCAAAACGCGCACGGGAGAATCTCGGAGGCCATGCTCGACCACGCGGGCGTTTTCGCTTTTCGCGTCCATCGAACCCGCGTTCTTCGCCCATATAATCACAGCGAATCAGAAATTGGAAATGAGGGGCTCGGTGAATTAAGACAGAATTAGGGTTGGCAGTCAAGAAACCCTCGGAAAGCAAAGGGGGTTAATGCGGTAGGTCATAGAAACAGGTGAATTTTTTGAGGCAGAAATAAAGTGGTTTTCTTGACTGCCAACCCCTATTCTATATATATATATAGCGAATCAGAATAGGAAATGAGGGGCTCGTTGAAATAAGACAGAAATAAGGGTTGGCAGTCAAGAAAACCTCGGAAAGCAAAGGGGGGGATGGGTAGGTCATTGAAAGAGATAAAGAATTTGGGAAGAAAAAAAGAAAGCGGAGAAAAAATGCCCGCCGGGTGGGATCCGAACTGGAGGTCGTGGGTTCTGATCTCACCCGGCGGGCATTTTTTCTACGCTTTCTTTCGTTCTTTCTTTTCAAATTCTTTATCTGTTTCAATGACCTACCAAATCCTCCCCTTCGCCTTTCCGAGGTTTTCTTGACTGCCAACCATTATTTCTGTCATATATATATATATATATATATATATATATATATATATATATATATATATATATATATATATATATATAGTATAAGTAAAGAGTCGGATACACAGCAAGAACAATAACAAACAATGTTTACTTACGTAGCGGCAACGGGACTTGCCTTCATCAGAGTAAAGTTACATCATTTTGCTGTCGCAAACATTTTGAACACATTTAATATAGGTTTGCATAAAACTGTGAGAAAGAGCGGAAAATGTTTCGGAAATGGGGAGTGTGCATACAGTCAGGCTACGCCTATGTTACAACATCAACAAACAAACAAGAAAAATAAAAAGGGGGGGGGAGCGAGAGAGAGAAAATATATATATATATATATATATATATATATATATATATATATATATATATATATATATATATATATATATATATATATATATATATATAGTATAAGTAAAGAGTCGGATACACAGCAAGAACAATAACAAACAAGGTTTACTTACGTAGCGGCAACGGGACTTGCCTTCATCAGAGTACAGTTACATGATTTTGCTGTCACAAACATTTGGAACACATTTCTTATATAGCTTTGGAGAAAACTGTGAGGAGGAGCGGAAGATGTTTCGGAAACGGAAAGTATGCATGCAGTCGGGCTACGCCTATGTTACAACAACAACATCAAAAAAAAAAAAAAAGGGGGGGGGGGTGAACGAGAGAGAGAAAGGGGTCGTGTTAACAAAGCAGCGGTCAAGGTTGCACCATGACGGGGCAACGTTGCGGCGTGGGCTGCAAGTTCAGACAATGCGGGAAACTGGACAATCGCGGTTTCAAAAGAAAGAGAAGAGTATACAGTGGCCCCGTTTACATTGACCCGACGAGGGCGCGTTGAGTTGAAATAAAAGGGTTTTTTGGACTCGACGCACTCATGTATATAAAAAAAATTACATGGCTGTGTCACTTGCAACTAAAGGAAAAATGCATGACTGTGGAAAGTACGGAAAATTTGTTGGTGCATTGGTTCATGTTACTAGCTTGATTGCATGTGCATGACGTTAAAATCGCCATTATATATATCTTCTTATTCCCACACGCGTGACGGCACACTCTTTCGAATGGAGAAAGGCCCTTTTCGGCTTCATTGACCCTAAAGTATCCCTCATGTCTGCTTATTAGGCACTTTGATGTCCAGTTTAATCGGTGCAGTTATGTATAAGTTGTTCCCTTTAAACAATAAAGCATTTGGATGCTGTCGGTAAGAATAGGTAAATTAAAGATACTATTCATGGTTCGCAAATGTGCTAGGTCCTCAGCATGCCAGTCTAAATTTGAAAGCACAAGCGAGACAGTAAAAAAAAAAAAAAGTGCGAACTGTAACAAGATAGGAAAGCACAAGCGAGACAGTAAAAAAAAAAAAAAAGTGCGAACTGTAACAAGATAGTTTCGGTTCTGGTTTCGTCAACTTGAACCGTTGGACCGTTGGCTACGCCGTTCTTCTAGCTAGCCAAAGAACTTGAGCCTCCAGCCAGTCGAAGCCAGATGAGAAACGACTGCTGCAGAGCTGCAGTGAGCATTGAATATGTTTGGACGGCCGGTGCTGGTACGATGGTGATAGAAATGTGAATCGGAGACCCTGTAGAGTAATTCCTGCGTAGAAGATAGGCACATCGGTAAGCAACTTTCACGAGCTGTAAACTTCTGCTAAAGCGCAATACATCCATGGTAGCTTTTATCGGCTGCTGCTGCTGTTGTAGGCGTTGCTGCCAAACAGCTGCGACGCCGATATTCCAAGTCCTATCGCTAAATACACTTTATGAATGCAACATTCCTGTTTTGTGCTCACAAATTTTCATCACCTCATTGTTTTGCTTTCTGTTCTCGTAGACCGAAGCGCAAGAAAATGGAGTTTGCTGAGTTGATCAAGATAACCAAGGTTGATCGCGTTACTCTTCACGCGCCTCTCTGCACAAGCTTTGTGGGGACTCTGTCTCTTTCGAGTCATCACTCCATCTTCTCGTCACGCACAGATGATGACAAAGAACTGTGGGTAAGTAGCGCCATTTGGATATCCTGAGAGTGTTTTCCGTTTGTTTAGTAATGGAACTTCCAGCTGCCTGGTGCGTCATCCCAGCGTAAAGAGGTAACCACATACAGCGGCGGTGACGATCGAGCGACGCGAACAACATAACTCAATGGGCGACAGCGACAACGACGGGCCGTCGCCGTCGCTCTCTTTTTGCCGGCCAAAAGCAGCCCGCAAGCGAGTGACAGCGACGGTGGGCATTAAAGGCAGTGTGTTAAATTTTTTCTCTTGTCGCTGTCGCCCACACTACCTGTACCCATTGAGTTACGTTTTTCGCGTCGCTTGTCGCCGTTGCTGCATGTGGTTAACCACAGTTGATCCAATTAGAAGTGCAGTTGGTTCTAGTTTGTAAAATTGCGTTTTCGACGGTTCCAATTGGTCTTCCAGTGGGTTTTTTCGCCTAGATTACGCCTTTATAGCTTGTTGGGAAGTTGCTATCACCCCCTTCAAGAAACCTTGCCGACTAGCGTTTCTTTCTTTCTTCAAGCTGCTGCACAGAATGGTCGACACTGTGGAGAGACGAATTGGAGCCTTGTCTGGATCGCTGTTCCTGAAGTGCAAGGACTTCAGAATCATCCAGCTAGATATCACCGGCGTTGAAGCGTGTAACAACGTCGCAGACACCATTGAATGCCTTTCCGCCCTGGGTGAGTGCAATAAGTCTGAAGGGTGAAATCAAATGTGGCAGCAGATGCTGATGACATTTATGCCGTTCCTTCCACAGACAACCCAAAGTGGTTCCACCCTTTCTTCTATAACCCATCCTTTGTTATTATGGAGGACGGATGGTCAGCGTTCACGACTGAACAGGACTTTGCAAGAATCAAGCTGGTCTCTGATGATTGGAGAATATCAACCGTAAACCAAGACTTCTCGGTAAGAAGTGCCTCGTACAGCGAGTCATACTTACCCGGCTGTACAGTTACAAGCTTTATGACAGTAAACACGGAGCGCGTGCTGTGCAGTACATGCAGAGCGCTCTGGTGAGAGGCTGGTGCACTCCCACAGTTTGTGCGTTTAGCGGACGCACTCCCTGAAAGTTCTTTATCGCGTGGTTGCCTGCTGCAGTAGTTACGTCACAGCATCTGCAAATATAACACGTGAGGATAAAGCACTTTTATCACCCAATCGAGCTGCGAAAAACAAACCTTTGAATGTATTCGCTGTGTTTCTCTGCTTGATAAGAAGACCCTCATCTGCACGTGTCTTCTCAAGAATTGTTTCCAGATATCGTGACATAGCTGCCGCAGCCGACAATAGCGCAATCAACCGTAGTCAGGGGGTAAATCTGCCAAACGCACGAACTGCAAAAGCGCGCCATCCTATCGCTAGACCGCTCTGCATGTTTACTGTGATAAAGCTTCTGACTGTATCGTAAAAGTGGTGACACCTTATCTCTAAAGAATGTTTGAGACTGGAGGGGCTAGCTTAGACTTCAGGTGTAGTGCGTAATTGGTAATTGTATCTAGATTGCTTCATGACAGTGTAGAGAAAGCAACTTGTGCAAATGACCAATATGCATTTCCTATTGTTAGAAGCACGGTAGAACCTTGTTTACATAAACTTTTAACTTGAAAGTATTTTTTACATACATGCTGACTGCCTATGTGCTGCACATGTTTTTACTCCCGAATATCGGAAGGTATCTGCTAACTCTGGATAACTAGAAGCGCTGTCTGCAAAGATTGACGGATCACCTTCACTCAGACGTACGTGGTTTAGTTGAACTAAAAAGCTTCTCTGAGTGGGGCATTCACTTGCCTGGAGATTATGTTAGCAAGCAATAGTTGAGATTCTAGATAAACTAAATTTTTAAGAAAAAGATGTTGCACCTGCAGTCATACATGCCCTATTTTCAAGAATGCTCTAGTTTGCGAACTTGTGACTTGCATCTGCTCCCACATCATTTTACCACGCATCGTTATACTGCAGCCTGACAATTTCGTGAACATCAAATTTCTTCCCTTATACTGAAGACATCATTCTATTTCAGTTAATATTTTGTTCCTTACTTGCTTTGGTTGAATTTGAGTGTGAGATGCGCCTTTAAGATTTTTCTTTAGACCAAATTCAAATGCAGAAAAAATAAACCATCAATGTTTTTTAAGCCAAGTGATTTTGCATATATAATGGCAGAATCTTGTGTTTGCAAAAACAATGCATTTTAAAACACCCGTCTTGCAAACAGGCTAGGTTCTTGCTATTTTTCTTATTAGTATAAATGACAAGCTTCTGTGGTTGCACTTCAATTATGAAATGTGGTCTTTATAGGCTTATTGTGTGACATTGTTGGAATGTGCGACCTGTGCATTGGCATTCCTGGTGTTTCGCTTGTCTCAAAACTTCGCGTAACTTGGATTTTTTTTGCTGATTTTGGGACATTATGTTAATGGAGTTTTACGGCGGTGCAAGACACAGTTAGATGTGAAATTTTAAAGGTGATAGCCTTTCTTGTGCTACTTAAAACAGAAAATGTTTGTCTGTCTGTCTCTCTGTTCCTTGGTACAGCCATCCAGCCCAAAGGTAAAAGAATCCTTGAATAAGAAGTTCTTATAGGTGAAAACTTTCCGAACCGCTAAATGTGGAAACATACTAAATACCTGTCAACATTGTCAAGCAAAAAGCGAACATTACACACATTTGAGGCAAAACATCCATGCACAAGTGAAACTCAGTGTTATTTTAATTAAAAATGAATGTGTGCTTGATATTTGCCATAGCAAATAAAAATATGCGTTAAAAGCAATATTTTGTGCAAAAACTACAAAAAGTGCTGGGGACCTTGCGGCAATGTTCTAAGTTCAACAGTAATGAAAGGATCCGGTAGTTGGCACAGTCAACGGAATCTGGGGAAGGGGGGTGGAGGGAAGAGAGGTATTTACGTGGCAGAGGTGACAAAAGACTCTCGTCTTTCTACGACATTTGCAGCGAAGTGATCAGAAGTGCATCCAATTTTATAACACATTTTTAAAAATTAGCAAGAGGTTACTATATCAAAGACGACTTTGATATGCTATGTGAGTGTTCTCTCAAGTTCAGCATTCAGGGATTTGCTTTGTTTAATTTCCCATTTTATAGCATTATTTTCATTTGTTTATAACAAAAACAGAGCTAGCAATCCAGCTGTAACTATGAATGTACTAGATGTTTTATAGGCAACTCGACTCTTGGTAGCCGGCCTAGCAATATTTCATGGATGATGGAGAAGACGTCGCCGGCCTAATTGCCCAGCTGTGGCCAAATGAAGTGGTTCTGTCTGTCTGTCTGCCTGTCGCATTTGCAGGAATAGAGTACGGCTATTTTAACATAAATTAACTAATGTACACAGAAGTGCCCATCATATTCATGTCAGTTTTCATTTGGAGAAGTGCAGTAGTTCCGTTTGGCTGACAGACTGCGCTGAACACCATATGAGCAAGTTTGCAGAGTCCCATTGAAGCAGTTCGTAAAAAAGATAGTATGTCCGGTAAAAAAATTTATTGGTAAAAAAGCGCAGTGTGTTGTCTTTAAACATGAATTCTACTAAAGAGCAAATGTTGCATGAAAAAAAGGGAAGCTTCTGACAATATTGTGCATCCTCCTTTTTTATTCAAGAAGCTCTACGTAAATATTGTTCTTTTCTTTATAAGGGTGTTAAAAAAAGTGTATTGTTGTTTGCCATGTGGAGCTAATCATAAGGTACTCCTCTTCTCAAATGGCAGGCTTTTTTTTTTTTTTTTTTCATTTGGAGACATGCTGTAGTTATGTTTGGCTGACAAACTGCACTGAACACCATATGAGCAAGTTTGAAAAACTCATTGAGGCAGTTTATAAAAAACTAATATGACCGGTAACAAATTTATTCGAAAAAAAAAAAGCAGTGGGTTGTCTTTGAGTTGGCATGCTACTAAAGAGCAAATGTTGCATGAAAAAAATAGAAGCTTCTGACATTAATGTGCATCCTCCTTTTTCATTTAGGGAGCTAGTATCCTGTAGGATAATGGTGTCATTAAGGTTAATATCCTTTTTTGCTTTATAAGGGTGTTAAAAAATGGATGTTGTTCCTTGCCTTATGGAGCTAATCTTAAGATACTCCTCTTTTCAAAACGGGAGGCATTGCCTGTATTGGTTTAATTCTTTTTTTCTCTCTCTCTTTCTTTTACGCACTCATTTCAGGTATGTCCGACTTATCCGGAGCAGGTAATTGTGCCGAAGCGGATAGAAGATAGCGTCCTCCTGACTTCAGCGTCCTTCAGGCAGATGGGCCGTTTTCCCGTGCTTAGCTACTTTCACAAGAAAGCAAAGGTTCGTGGCTTGCTCTGGTTCCTACCTCCCGACAGCAGTTTTGTATGTCTCCCTTTATTCATGAGTGTGAGATATAAAAGCGTGCACTAGAGCCACTATTGTAGACCCCTCAGCGACTGACACTCTCATTAAACATAAATACCGACAAACGAACCCATGGGCTTTTACATTTCTTGTAGCAGCGTTCTGCTGTATGAGCTTGCTGTCTTTCACCTGTAACATACTAGGAGGGAATGTTTATCTTTGAACCCTTGTTTTCTTGGAATCATCAGGATCATCATTCTTATTAAAACAGTGATGGTATTCATCTTGGCAACCATATACATGGTAAAATGTTCTGCAAAGGAAATCGCTTAATAAACGTGACATCTTCATTGCCTTCGTTTTCTATATGGGACCCCTCCGTGACTGACACCCTCATTAAACATAATTCCTGACAAACAAGCCCATGGCCTTTTAGATTTTTGATAGCAGCATTCTGCTGTACAAGCATGCTGTCTTTCACCTGTAAAGTACAAGGCACCTTGTGAGTAGAATATCATTATTGAAAATCTTCCGGTGTATGAGGCATGAAGTTTACAGATGTTCTTTTCTGGCGAGATTGTAGTACAGCCACAAAAGGGACAGGCATACATGAAGACATGTATGTTTTGATTATTTAATCAGAGGATAACATCCCGTTCTGCTGTCAAGGAGCAGGGCCCGATGTAAGGAACAAAACTCTTCCCAAACCCGCCGCGGTGGCTCAGTGGCTAAGGCGTTGCGCTGCCGAGCACGAGGTCGCGGGTTCGATTCCCGGCCGCGGCGGCCGCTTTTCTGATGGAGGCGAAAAGCAAAAACGCCCGTGTGTACGAGATTTCGGCGCACGTTAAAGATCCCCAGGTGGTCTAAATTAATCCGGAGCCCTCCACTACGGCGCGCCTCATCGCCTGCGTTGCGTCGGCGCGTTAAACCCCACAATCAATCAAATCAATCAAATCAATCAAAACTCTTTCCAAAAGGGGCATAAGGAGCAAGATCATGACGGGGTATGGAGGCACAGGCAGTATTGTTGCAGACCAGTGAATCTGGTGAAGCCAGCGAATCTGATAAAGACCAGCGAATCTGGCGTGGTAAAGCTTACAACTGCACCAAGTGTGCTGCAAGAATGACTCATTCATTTGAATGCTTTGAACGCTTCGGGCAATGTGGGGGAACTTGTCAATGAAGAAAAAAAATTGTGAATATGAGGCATGTGGCATGATCAGAGTTGAAAGCCATAATTTTTTAAAATCTGCTAGATTCCAACTTCTGGCTGTAACTGATTTTCTCATTGAAAAGTTTGCCTGATTCATTGATTGTGGGGTTTAGCGCGCCAACGCGACACAGGTGATAAGGCGCCGTAGTGGAGGGCTCTGGATTAATCTTGAACACCTGGGAATCTTTAACGTTCGCCGAAATCTCGAACACACAGGTGTTGGTGCTTTTCGCCTCCATCAGAAAAGTGGCCGCCGTGGCCAGGAAATAGTTTGCCTCTGTTATTTATTTGATTTAGAAGAAGAAGAAGTTTATTGTAAAAGAGGAAGGTTACATGTGAAGATATATCCAGACGAGGGTCCCATAGTTGATACTGCACCGGGACCCTCGATACATAATTACATAGAAAAAATGCAATGAAAGCAGCTAAAGACAATTTAAATAATCACAAGTCTCAGAGTTGCACTTACAGAGCCAAAATGACAACAGAGCAATGCAAACCAAGAACTGATGTCGTAACATTACCAGACAGACTAAACAGACCAGACAGACTAAAAGACAACAACGAGTACTTGTCTTCCTCTTTGTGTGATCATCCTTTGTCTTTGTTTCTAACTCTTGTTCCAGACAGCACTGATGAGGTGTAGCCAGCCCCTGGTTGGCACAACGCTGCGGAGGTCCTACGAGGATGAGAACCTGCTCAAGTCTGTGCCAATGAGTGGAAAGAAGGGGTACATCATTGACACCCGAGCACCAAATGTCGCCCAGTTGTCGAAGACAAAAGGTATGCGCAGCTCAGAGGCATCAAAATTCTATGAAGTACCGTTAAATTGAGAGTTTAAAACACTGGAGCATTAACTGGGATTCGACAAACCCCTTAGCAAAGGGCTCTGCGTTAGTTGGTACCAGTGGGGTGCCTTATGAGTGCTTACCGCATTGGGGTTTTTTATTTTGTTTCTGTAAAAAACACGGTTACGAGGGCAGGGATTCGAACCAGCGACCCCACCCTCAGCAGCAGAATCTTTTACTCGTTGAGCCCGAAATTCGGGGAATAGGGCTTAGGTCACTGCTCCAACAATGCTGATTTTGAGGTTAAACTTAATGATGTATTCGGGGAGTTATTATAGTCAAGAGTGGGGTAGAAATTGCATAGCATAGGTGCAAAATGAAAGTGCAAAGTCCTGATTCGTGGGTCTTGTGAAGGGGAATTTTCATGTGAGTGTCCATTGGGATTGCAGCAAGCTGTGATCTTTAATTTTACAGGTTACTGGAAGTAATTACTGGAATTTTACTGGAATTTACTTCCAGTTTTACTGGAACTTTACTGGAATTTACTGGAATTAACTTCCAGTAATTACTGGAGTAATTACTGAAAGTAATTACTGGAAGTAATGCATTCGAAGAACTGGATGCAAGCTCACCATGCATTCATTTTCAAAATGGTTATTTTCTTAATGTAGGGAGAGTTTGACTACAAATGTATTGGCCAGGGTAATAATACTGACAGCACTCTTAAAGGGGCCGTGTTAGAATCATACTGACAGCACTTTCAACATAAACTTCACTCAAATAAGCTATACAATTAAGAAAAAAGGGAATGGCCATGACCCATTGCCGGCAAAATCAAACGCAAATCAGGCAGGGCTTGTAAGCTTGGCGAACGAGCTATTTGCGCTTAAATTTAGGGCAAATTCTTTTTGTAGCAGTAAGAATCGTGGGACAAACAGTGGAAGTTAGAAAGCACACATAAACATAGAAGTACCGATGCGTACTGCTGTTGGTACTGCGCACACTATGCTTGTTTTAGCTGCACAACAGCGCAGCACTTTGGGGTTGTCTCAGGCGACACTGGCCGATTGGTGTACGCAACGGTGTTTTACTGCGACCATATTTGTCAAGTGAACACCATGTTTCATAAAATTATTATTTTCTACCTTAACAAAAACAAGCCAGGTGCAGATACGGTCACAAACAAGGCAAAAAGCATCGTTTGCTTCAGGACAAGCGCTGGGGGCACTACAAAACGCAAAATCTTTCGAATAAAACAAACTTGTATTTTGTCTGCACGGCCCCTTTAAAGGGACACTGAAGTGATATGTAAACATTGCGGGATTACTAGCGCAAATTGTAGTCCGGAGTCCCCAGGCCATGTTTCGACCACTCTAGGCGCGTTTACGCGATTTTATTTAGTAGAAAAACTAATTCGAAAACGCTGTCCTCCTCTCTTTACGCTCGCCCATTTTCTGTGGCGTTTTCGTGTGACGTCAGGAGGGGATGAGCTGGCAATTGGCTGCGCCACGGCTGCGCTACTGCACGGCTCCCCGGCCGACAGAGTCAGTCGGCCCAGCGTTTCGTCCGCCGGCCGCCGGCGGGTCGTCGCAATCAAGGAGGTTAAAAAAAAATTGCTTGGTCGCAATTCGTTCGCTTAGTTGAAACGAAGCCAGGACACGTTTGTGAATGGAAGAATGTGCCTTTCTTTACTTGGTTTGTTTGTACACTGTATCTAGCTCCAAGTCAAGGTCGCTTCACACAAGCGCTGCACATGCGACGCTTCGCTGACTGGTACGCCAGTAGGAAAATATAAGGCCTCTTGAAGGCGGGAGAAGAGTCAGCGAAGTCAATATAGGTACTAAGGAAATAAAATCAACTGATATTTTTACCGTACAGCGTAAAACTAGGGCGCGGGAAGCACTTTTTTGCGGTGGGCAAACAAGCACAGCGGTCAGCAGCACGACTACGCATCTGCAAACGCTTTTCCGTCTACGAAATGCAATTGCTAGACGTGAGCTACTGTGGAAACTCGGGCGACGCTTACTGCACGATCGCAGTACAACAAATAGTCACCTAAGCGGCTTGAAATGCGAAAACTAAATAAAAGTGTAAACAGGTTGTACAATATATACCCTATATTAGCAAGGCATTCGCGTCCCGCTCCGTGGCCTAGCGGTCTGGGGCGTTAGGAATTCACCGCAAATGTTTTGCGAGTCACGAGTTCGAATCCCCGCGGGTACGTGCTTTTTTTTTTGGAAGTTAACTTTTTTGTTTTCCGCCGATGTTTTCTATATTGAGTTCACCTTTTTTGGGGCCGCAACGTTCATGGCTACACGAACTAGTTCACAAAACGCGCGCAGGCTGGCACTGGCGCGCTAGCGAGTTCTCGTTGGCGTGCTGTTGCCATAAGCACCGACTGCTTGCAGGCAGTGGGCACAGGCCAGAATGAACAGACCCTTGGCCTGGTGCGAACACGCTTTTTACGATACAGGCATGAGGGAGGCAAGCTCCAAATATGGGGGAAAAGCGCATGACATTTGGGCGTCTGCGGGTACGCGGAGGGCGTTCATGCACTGCGTAGGTCTCGGCTAGTGAATGCTACGACTACAAGCCGTCCTGGGAGGCTTATCTTGTGCATTTTACAGCCGACAACATGGCAGAAGCGCGGTACGATGATTACTGAGATATTGAGAATGCCCATCCAACAAAGCCATTGGTTATGTTTTACAGAACCGAAACCGAAACTTGTGTGATTGCTAACCTTGGGCATCGTCCAATCACGGCGCCCCTCCTCTCAACGTCACAGCCTTAGTTGGTGCGGCCGCCGCAAACCGCGCATGGTAGTTTTTCTTCTTTCGCGCTTTGTAAAATAATTACCGATTTGTCAACCGGATAAACGATGAAAAGTGTGCTAATTTGAGCCAGTCTACGCAGTGCAAGCAAAAACGGGAGCTTGACAAATTCACTTCAGTGTCCCTTTAAAGAGAACCTTCTGCCACTGAGGCTCAGTGGCTAAGGTATTCTGTTGGTTCTGAGCAGGAGGTGGGAAATTCGAATTCTGATTTTGGTTGTTTTAGTTCTCCCTATGGTGAAGTACGAGAACTCCTGTGTGTGCTACAGTAGGCGTTAGTACCCCTTTCGTGTACATTGACGGACAAATGAAACTCGAACACAAATGTTCAACCACAATGAACTACACAATTCCTTTCTGTGGATGACACTTAAAGGGGCCCTGAAAGGCATTTTGAGCACACTAAATGAACTAGCGCAATCGTTAGATTGGGTCGTCAACGTCACCTGTGCCAAGTATTACTCTTACGCGCAGCGGAAAGCTCACACTTTTGTTGCAAAGTTTGTCGCCCTTTTCTCACCCTTTCCTTCGTGTTTTTGGACGCCGCCATCTTCACATGTCTACATCATCGATTCCCTGATGTTCGTCACGAGGTAGAAATCCTGCTATTGGGCGGCTTTTTCACGCACTTCCGGCAAAGAGATGTGTCGTCTGCTCAGCATCGGCTCGCCGGCTGATCTGCCAGCGGAGTGCCGGAGTGCTTTGACATTTTACGACAAACGAAACAAGTGTAAACAAAGGCTCAACCGTTTGTATTGAATGCAACACGGCCATAAAACGACATGGATTTTATCTTACGTGAGTACGTACCATAAAGAAAGCCCCGTGGCACTTCTTTGGTGCAATCGCAGAGAACGCCCTGAGCCGAATGCCCGGGTTTGACGCGTACATTTTATTCAACTTCAAAACAATCCACAGATGCGTTTCGAACGAACGCACCGTCACAACATGCGTTTTCAAGTCTGAACCGCGATTGACAGACGATGGGTTGCCTCCTCCTGCCCGTCGTAAATTCGGCACTCACCTTACACCCGGTTTGCGGGGACGAACAGCAAGTCACAACTCTGGCGCGCAAGCGAGAAGGCTTTTAGCCAGGCACACTACACATACCCCATGCGAGGTTGAGTGGTACGTCGTTCGAGAAAGCTAATCCAGACCATGGGAAGCACTATCCACCAGCGGAAGTACAATGTCGCATTTCATCGCGAAACGAAGGCGTCCACAACACACAGGAGGCGATGCACACACACACACACACAGCTTCGGTCGCTTCGGTCGCTTCGGCTTAGCTGCAAGCTTCGTTCGGACAATCAGCGATGCTACGACGATACAGAGCTGCGTGAGGACGACGTGCTAACCACTTCACGTATTTAAAAACACAGGGGCAAAGAACTAGGTTCATCGGAAGCAAAAAATCTCCTCCATTATAGTGCCTTTCAAATATACTGGCTACTGTGCCGAGGGCGGGCTCCAGGCGGACGCCGGGAGCGATGTACGCGGACGGCTGCCGCTTGGGGCGCTGCCGTGCGGGAGTGTGCGCGTTCGTCCGGCCCGAGCAGATCGCGCGGTTACCTCCGAGCTGCGTAGCAGACGGCAGCGGCAGAACTTCCCATTCCCGCTTGCGACGAAAGCGAGCGAAAGCGACAGGAATTCTGTCGCGCGACGAAAATTTGTCCCGACCATTCGACAAAAACGATCGTCGCGCGACAAAGCGACGGCATTCCTGCCGCTTTCACTCGCTTTCGTCGCAAGTGCGAACGGGCTTTTATGCGCAATCTCCGCCCCACATAAAACAAGCTCTTGCTTGTCGCCTGAGCATACAGTTGATATCTGACTACGTTACACTGTGCTTGCCAGTGTATTTAAACGATGTCACTAGGTTTGAAACGTACGCGCTCGGCGTGCAGCTTTGTAAACGCAAGCGGTCTCACATACGCACGCTATTTTGCTGCTAATAGAGTTTTAGTACAGCGTTTGTGGCCTTTGCATACGCTAAACGCTAAATTTTTGCGTCCCGCTACGTAAACACCGCGAGGGGAGTTTGTTTTAGTAGAGCGTCTCATCAGTTTTGCGTAGCGACACACTAATGCATACGGCGCCATCTGTCAAATGTTTTCCGAAATGTCTCGCCGGCTGATCTGCTAGCGGAGTGCCGGAGTGTTTGGACATTTTACGACTATCCAAACAAGTGCAAACAAACGCTTTCCCGTCAGTGTTGAATGCAACACATGGGTGCAGCTTGCCAGAACACGGGTTCTTGCTGATTGAGTGCGGCGTTGGTTTGCTCTGCGCCTTCCCGTTCATCGCCGCTGATAAAGCGATCCGATCCGGCGCGTTTTGTGCACGGGTTCTGTGTCGGTTGAAAATGTCTTTTTTCACATGCCGCCGGTAGTAGGAATTATAACCACCGCAAAATAACACCCGGCACCAGCGGGGCCACATCTGAGACCGCGCTTTTTGGATAAACAGTGCGCGATGCACCAAAGGGAACGAGCGCACGATTCTCCCCGCGCGGCTGCGAGTTCGCCGCCGATACCAACTGCCGCTACGTACACCGCGAAAGGGCAAGGCCAGGCCGCACACATGCGGCCAGGCCTTTCGTTCGCTTTTCCAGCCTTTAGAGGAGTGTCCATGGTGTCTACAAAGATGAAAAAGCCGAAAGAGCTGGCGCGTAGCAGACGGCAGTCTGTGGGAGCGCAATAGAGGAAGTACGTCACCGCTGAGGAGCGGAGCATCATGGGAGGGGAGGCCAACAGCGAAGAAACAGTTGAAAGGAGGAGGAAATACGGCGCGACGATTATGCGCGGTTTTTGATTTACGATTTCTCAGCTAATACTCATCGCTTTAACAAAATTCTTGCAGAAGGAGATTGCTAATACATTGCTTTATTT
The DNA here is from genome assembly GCF_048455015.1 of Haemaphysalis longicornis. NCBI lineage: Eukaryota > Metazoa > Arthropoda > Arachnida > Ixodida > Ixodidae > Haemaphysalis > Haemaphysalis longicornis. The sequence goes on along the minus strand of NW_027526460.1, from coordinate 19,814,504 downwards.
GGTTACATGTACATCCATGCATCGGCGGAAGGCATTTCAGGACCCCTTTAACTAAGTAATTAGCAATTGTAATAACACCATTGCATACCCATACATGCCCAAGCTATGGTTTAATCTCTTAATTTTACTTATTTTGGTTCATGTTACTACTATGCATCGTGCAGCTGAAGTGTGTGGCTTGAGAGATTAAGCTCTGAGCTTAAAATTAACCATTTTTAAAGTTTGTGGAGGCATGCTGAGTGCACATGAAGGGATTGAACAAGAACTGTTTGAGTTCTGAATTCCCCAGCATTCCCATTCCCTAATTCGTGCTGCAATGAAACCATTGGGGCCGTTTCTGAAAAGCAGTTGCATTGCATGGCTGTTTTAGGGGGCGGTTGCGAACCAGAGGTGCACTACCCAATGTGGACCCGGGTGCACAAGCCAATCGAGCGACACACGGCTCTGCTGGAGTCTCTCTCTAAGGTGGTTGAAGGTGAGCGTCATGTTCAAGCTACCCTCTTTTATTTTTTAACCTTTCCTTCCCTTCTCAGCATGTCCTTATGCTAGAAAACTGGTCCAGTCTTGCCAGACATGAGCGTACTTCCCATGCAGGTTCTGTTATGATGGCTTGCCTTCAGAAGGTGCCATTTGTATCGCAGAAGGTTTGCTGTGGCATGAAACGAGATAACACTCGTGCTGCTTTCACAGCAGACTGCTTCTTGAGCCAACCTCAAACCTCATACTAGTCCACACAGATAGCTTTTAAGTGGGACCTTTTAATTTTCAAAAGTGCGTAGCCCTGAGTGAAAGACATCCAGTTGAGACGAATTTCCGATAATATGAACAAAATGTTGGTATTTCCTTTGAGTCCTTTACGGCAGTCTACTGTGATACCATAAAAAGTCTAATTAGAGGTCTATCTTGTAAGAGTAGTGCCTTTTAGGGAGGCAGGCTGTATTAGGTAACCTCAAACTACTACTTTAACCCATAGCTGGCATTATACTCTGAAAATGCTGGCCCTGAAAGTACAGTTGAACTTCGTTAAGACCACCTGGGTTCTCAAACCAGACCTTGTTGCCTTTTTCTGTAATGTGGCATGCAGTCTTGTGTCGACTTGTTTGACTGGAAGTTAGATGTGACATTATTCACATGTGGAAAATCAATAAACTTCTATAAAAACCACTGAGCACTGCTATAAAAAAAAACTGCTGTAAAAACTACTACTATAAAAAACCTGGTGGCAGATAATTGCCTGCTCTAACAATGTTAAATTGAGAGGCAGACTATGCAGAAATACGAGGTTAGTCTTGCAAGCTCTGAACAGAGGCGCACTGCTGACTGTACCTGTCCACTTGTCGATGTGGCTTTATTCGGCTGAACTTCAGATTATGGTGCTGTCGTTAAGCGCAGTGTGTACTCAAAGCTTCCAAGCTTCCTTGTGCTTCATTCTGGAGCACATAAGTTACGATAAGCAAAGAGTATCTGTACACAAGTTCTGTCGCAGCCTTCCTTTCCGTAACCTCCAGACCCATTGCAACCTAGGGGCTTTCATGGTCTGTATGCCATACCAGGAATGGCGGTTTTTGTTTCATGCCAACCTATGTTTTGTTTTCCTGCTGCCTGAGTTGGCATTGTTTTTGTGAAACATTTCAGTTCTTTCCTGTTTTCCCCAAGTTCTTCTTGACCTTGCCGTCTTATTGTCCTTTCTCTCCCTTTTGTGCTCATTTATGCCTGTAAAAAGCATGAATTTAGATTAGAATGTCGTGGTTTAAGCTTTGCACTACAGGAAGCAGCACTTGTGACTCGGTGGTGGTGTGCGGTGGTTTAAGCCGCATTTGGCCCGCAAGCACAGTTTCATGAATTCACCTCCATGCAAAACAAAACCTTCCGTGCAGTGGTTAACACACTGTTCCACATTGAAAAAACTGAGCTGTGGCGTCAGGTACAATGGAGAATTCCACTAAGCACTTTTTGGGATATTACTTGTATAACTGGTCCCCATTGTGATAGAGAAAAAGTTTGCAACTGTGTCAGCTTGAAAGAACTGTACTTGTGTGTTTCATCCGGTGCACTTCATAGATTTTCAGCAACTAAGCATATACAGTTTTTTACTTGTACTTTCTGTCCACCTGTTCATTTTAGTGGCGCATTGGCTGCCAAAGATTCATTCAAAAGAAATTAATATGGCCATTAGTAGCCCTCAAAATTCATTTCCCATTAAAATTGACTGAATAAGTTTTGCTAGTCAATGAAAAGTGGGACCACCCATGTTAGGCATTTGTAACAATCAGCAGACATAGCAGGGAAGATACTTTAATGATATTTCTTTTGATCACCTCATGAACCTAACAACTGCTGGTTATTAATGCGGTTACAGAGCACACTTTCCTGTTTCATTTGTACACCTGCCAAAATAAGTGACTTGTTTGCCCGTTGGTTAACTTTTTTCTGTTCTTTCCTCACTAACACACTGCCCTATTCTGCACTGGGAGAGCAATGCAACTAGTGATGTGTTTGTGAGTGTCGATGCAAGGGGACACCGCATCCTCGACTTACTGGTCTCTGTCTTTCTCTCTCTCTCTCTCTGCCGTTCTTCTCGCCCCGTCTCCTTTTTCTGTGGTTTGCTTCCGTCGTAAGAAATCTACCCCCTGAGTGACGGAGTAAGCACTAGTCCGAACGGAGCGGTGGCATTAATGAACAGTTTGCCGTTTGTTTCAAGATTGAGAGGCAAGTTTTCATTTCGAGCCTGCCGGATTGCTGGACCTGCACGCTCCCTCTCTGTTCAGTGTGGTGCAATCCGTTTCCTGTGCGGCAGCAGCGGGTCCGTGCTGTGATCACCGGCGCTTCCTTCAGTTTCTTTCATTTGATTTTCATTGGCACTGTATCGTATTACCGTGGTCTATTGATTGCAGTCTGGCTGTTTTGGGAATGCTCAAATGCATGATGTGCACGGCATGCTTTCGTAAGTACATTTTGCACCATCAAAAAATGCTTGATTTCAGCTCGTGCATAGCAGCATGCTGTTAGCCTCTCTGGACTTGCCTGTTGCCCCTGGGCAGAATGGTAATGTTGAACAGGATACAAGAAATGTTTGTGAAACAACGTTACACAAACATGAGGTTACCATTGTTTGCATTTTAGCGTAGATATTATGTGAACGAATCGATGAACAAACCGATAATCGACGAAATTATGTGAACGAAACGGAATTATGTAGAAATTATGTGAACGAATTGATAACTTCTATATGACTTACCTAGTATGATCGGGCAGCGGAGTTGTCCCGATCACAGGTGTCAGCTTATTACTGGTTTTATTTGTTTCTTCCTTATCCAGACGAGAGCAGTTTGTTGAAATCTGGTTATCTTATACACATGCTTAAAACGCACTTTTTGCGTTTGACTTTATTGACCCTACAAAAATCGCTATTTCCATGCAAGTTATTTTCCTTTAGCTGCTCCTACCTTCCTATTGCAGCCATGCATATTAGAGGCATTTCAGCTGTAAAAATTTACAAATTTGCTTCCGTTTAATCAAAAATAAGATTACTTGTTTTGATATAAAGAAATGTGAGGTCTTTAAAAAGGGTTTTTAGTCATTGCACAAACCTCTTAATGCAGAATGTATTTTGGAGAAAGTGCTGTGCTTCCAGCCATATGTTGTTCTCTGCTTACATGTCGCTTCATCTCATTATAGTCTTCTCTGTATGTCTGGCCTCCTCAGATTTGCTCTCCTAATGGCCTGTTTTAAATGTGCAAGATCCCCAGGAGGGGGCTGTGTTGTGTGCTGTACGTTATGTCTGTGATACACGTCCCACCCGCTCCTCACGGATATTTGGCCAGGATACTAGCACAAAAACATACCCTCCGGAAATCAGGCTAGGATTTGTTTTCTCTGCTGGCTGAGCAAAACCCAAATTGCGTTCATGTTCATTAAGTGATGTGTGAAATCCCTAAACTTGAAATTGACTCTATACAATTAAAGATACTAAAATTGGAACAGAGGAAGTCAACTTAATTAGATACACTGCTTTGTTGAGGAACAAAAAATAAGACTATGGGGAAATATTTGTAACATAAGGTAGGGAACTAAGCAATTTAGAAGTATCATCACCACAAGGTTATCTTCTGCTAGAACAATTACCACAAACACCTGAAATGGAATTTGTCCAAAATCACACCACAGATGATGTAGCAATAAGCGTGCACATTTAAAGAAGACGTGCCTGAAAACATTTTGTTTTATGCCATAGAAATGGTGTGTATAAGGAGAAATAAAAAAAAAATGCAGTGCCAGTTGGTTTGAGTGCTTGAGGTATGACACTGAATGTTACAGCTGTAGTTAGGGCGTTGCTCCTGGGCTTTGTGATTTCTTCCAGCCACTTGCATTGAATAGTCCATTGAGCAAAACAAAACAAAAAAATAGAGCGGCTGTTGAATTTACTTATTTATTCTCGTACCCTCAGGGCCCAGGGGCATTACAGAAAGGAGTGGGTGATAGAAAAATTATTTGAGAAATATACAGCAAATACCAGTATGATGACAACAGCTCTTTGCGCAAACAGTACCGACACTGCGATAGTTATATCAACAGCTTCTTACTTAAGGAAGCATGCGTTGCGCAAGTTGGCGTAAGCAGTTATAAGACTCATCTTTACTCCAGCACAGTCGACAGTGCACAAATTTGGCTGGTGACAATACAATGACAACCAATCGGTACTTGATAAGGCTACCCGCCGCGGTGGCTCGGTGGCTAAGGCGTTGTGCTGCTGAGCACGAGTACGCGGGTTCGGTTTCCGGCCGCGGCGGCCGCTTTTCTGATGGAGGCGAAAAAAAAGCAAAAAGGCCCAGGCGTTCAAGATTTCGGCGGATGTTATAGATCCCCAGGTAGTCAAAATTAAATCCAGAGCCCTCCACTACAGCGCGCCTCATCGCCTAAGTAGCATCGGTGCGTTAAACACCACAATCAATCAATACTTGAGAAGGCTAAATAAAAAAATAAACGGCAAACACATTTTCACTCAGTCTGGATACAGTACGCCTAGAAGCCACGACCTCCAAGATTTTGGCAACTGCACGTGGCAGTTGATTCCAGTTAAGAATGTCTGTAGCAGCAAAGCAGCTCCTAAATACGTGTGACTGTAAATGGTTCCATAGTGTGCTCTGCATTAATAATATTCTATCACAGGTCCATGCTACTAGGCAATGCAATTAGCTGCGACGTGTTTCTTAGGATTGTGCACTTTTAGGCAGCACATGAGGCGTGTCGTGTGAGTTTGTATTTGGTTGCTGGTATGCTGTACCACTGCGTTTGCTGGCTTCCTATTTGAGTGCTTGCGTTCGGTCAAATGTCGAAAAGCACATAACGAAAAAAATGAGGTGCAAAACACTCCCTCTAAATCAAAATGTGGAGGTAATTACCGCAGCTTTTTTCCTTGAGCAAGCGTACAATGAAGGGGATACTGAGTGGTCAGACTTCCAATTGAAACAAATGGGCAAGTGATATTTAGCGTTCTTCAGCAACAATTATCGGTAGTAGGCTGGTGCCACAGTATGTTGTGTTTTAGTTGTATGCAGTGTAGCTGTAGGCACTGAAAGCACAATGGCGCAACCATACAACATAATCCTTTGCGACACGCATTAGGATGTAGCCATCAGAAAAGTTTGAAACTGCCTGGATATATTTTTGATGACCAAAATTTCACTTGAAAACCATAAACAATTCGGTCTCATAATAGTTCATAAATTAGGTCGCGTCCTAGTCGTAAACACGCTTTCGTAAACGTGACCACCGTTTCCTAACCATTGCTACAATAGAAAACGCATACACATTATTGTGATCTGTAGCCCTTATATATTAGGCTATAAGCTTCAGTTTTGCTTTAATAAACATTTTAACTAGATAGAAAACGTAAAACCAAGAACTCCTACTTTACGCGCCGAGCATTTGGCGAGTCAAGTAGGTGTTCTGAACCGCTCAGTAGGTCTTCTTGAACCCCACTTGAACCGCTCAGCCAGCATTTGCATTTCCTGCCGTAGAGCTGGAAATGCGAATACTGGCTGAGCGGTTATACTGGGGATGACGATTTTAACACACAAAAAGGCTCTTAAAAGTCACGTGTACAACTGTACATGCCGTGTCGCAAAGGGATAATCATATAGTTGCACCCTACAGCATTTGAAATGCCGGAAACTGTTTAACAACTACAGACTGGCCTATCTTTGACTTCCAGGAGGGCAGAAACACTCACGTCTCAAGCGACACGGACCATTGGGCTCACTAAACACTAAGCAATCTGCAAAAACCAACCGCAGTTACTCGGGTAATAATAATAGATCGCAAAACCAGCCTAGCGGAGAAGAAGCTTTCGACGACAGCTAGGAAGGCCTGTGCGGGGTTGTCCTGACGTGCCGCTCGGTGCCACTTCTCTTGCAGCGTCGACCGATACCGGCGTCAGTATGGACAAGTGGTTGTCTCGACTGGAGGCGTCGGGTTGGCTGGGTCACATCAAGAATGTGCTCACCTGTGCTTGTTTTGTGGCGCAGTGCCTCGACCAAGACGGTAAGCAGCAGCGCTGTCATGCTTGTGTACTCCACCCTCCTTGACAGCGCTACCCTCAGAGTATGAATTTAATAGAAGTAGTGGAAAAATTTAGTGCCATTATACTCTGTGGAGGGGGAGGTGGAGGTGGAGCACTCACTCAAACCGTGCTGGGTAAGCATTCAGCACAGTTTGTAGCTACGCTGGTGTCTTGTGTTTTCTGCCTCATGCTATTCATAGTCCTGATGGGCATCGGGCTTACACTTGGCATCCACGGCTCGATTGTCGTCAGTGTTCTCCTTCTGCTGCATTCGTGGGGAGTTAGCCTATTTTTTTCTTTGAGGAGGCTTCACTGTACAACAATGTGGGAAACCCACCCTGCAGAGACCAAGCTTGCACCGATCTCCTTAAAGTCGGCTTCACTTGTAAACACAAATGCATCATTAGGAAGACATTCTTCTAGGGTGATGTATACCATCGTATATCAAAATCTGAAGCGCCGGATGCGCTCAGGTGGCCAAAGGGAGAAGGAGTGGATTGAGAGCATGGATTGAGCGGCTTTTATTGTCCTCCGGAAGCACCTGTAACAGCTCCGCTGTAAAAAAAATGTGTGCCTGTTGGTTCCTGGTGGCATTTTGTGGCCTGTGGCACTTCTGGTGGCAGGTGAAAACGCAATCCATTCTAAAATAACCACATTAGAACAAGGTTAATTGATATTTTTTGCAACTGCTTGCACCAATACTTTTATCTTTGTAGCTGCAAAGCCACTAACTGTTGTAGTGCCATTCTTGAGTAGGTAGTTAACTGCAGCTTCGCTCTTCCCACTTCGCACCACATCCTGAGCCAACCTTGCTTTCTCCGCATTGTTCTGCACTCCTTGCTATTAGAAAGCTTTTTAATTTTTGAGATGCAGCACTAGTGTCAGTTTTAAAAGTGGCGCCATTTTATTGCCTGCAATGAACTGTGTGTGTGGCAATATTAATGGGTATCTCGCGCTGTGCAGTTTGGAATGCCAAGCTGGATGAAGTAAATCAGTAGGCAGTGGCTTATAGGAATTCAAGGGAATGGAAAAGGGACCTTAAGTTTCATGGATGCAGCATGTACCTCTAGTTAAGCGGTATTCACACAAGGGAGCATTTCAGGGGAAAGAAGTCCGAGGGAGATAGTGACGCCACCGGAGGTGGACTTCTGCTCAGCCAGCTCCTTCGCTCACATGGAGGATGCGGCTGTCAAACGGATATCACTGGGGCTCTTTGATTTATCCTTGGACTCGCCGCAGATAGTCCGCGGGTAATCCGAGGGATCCCCGATGCCATAGCGATACATGGCAAAATGGAATGCTGGACTGCTTCTCGGGGAATCTGCACTGAGTCCGAGACAGTAAATCGAAGAGCCCCACTGTTTGCAGTCACCAATGTCTACTGAAGAGCAGAGCTGCTGTAGCACTGTTGATTCTGCATTGTTAGCAGTTTCGGCTAAAGCCCCTACATACTTACCTCGTCAATCGCCCAAAAAGTGGCCGTGGATGGGATGCAGGCTGTGCGAGTACTAATTGCTGCCGCGGCTAGAGAACGACGTGTGAGGCAGTGGATGGGGAGACGCGCTCTGGGAGCGGCCGGCCGGTCTGCGGCAGATATTCGATTGCCGCCCGCGTAAGCGGTGCAGATGACGTTTTTTAATGCAATCTGCCATCACATCATTACCTCCTTTCTCATGTTCAGAGCCTTGTTTGTGCCTTGAGTCCCATTTAGTGGAGCGATAGGGAGCTATCGCTCGAGCTACCTGCGCCACGTTGCAGCCATGGCCGCCAACCGCACGGCAACCGTACTGGTGGTATACGCAGCTCTCTCAGTTCACCTGTCGTGTGCGCGGTGCCTTTTCGTGTCCAGTGTAATAAAAAGCAATAGAAATAGAGTGCCTGTAACCACTCTAGAACTGGAGCTGCGGCCAGCTGCCCGATGAGCCAACGAAATCCCGCCGCCTCCGCAGCCAAGGATCAGATTGTTTGTAGCTAGAGTGCAAAAGCTTCCACCTCCGATCGGAGCAGCGAGCCAGCAAGAAACCATGACGTAGGGGCCACGTGGTGCGCACTCCTAGGAGCCAGACAGCGGAATTTTCCGTCTTGTGAATACCCCTTTAACTGATCTCTGCTCTCCTCATCACGCACTAGTATTTCAGCTAAGGTGTATCCCAGGTTCCTTTTCTGCCAAGAAATGTTGCTGTGTACATAAGCCAGCTTACTAATGGCATATCTCATTCATAGGCACCATCGGTGCGGAAGTGCTTTTTGCGGCTGTATGGGTGGTCCACATGAGCTGAAATTGACTTCAAAAAGTGACTTTGGAATATCTGTGCCAAAAAAACTTGCTGTGGTTTTCCAAGAGATGCTTTGCACTTAAAATTTGACTTCGTGAAATCTGGGCAAGAAAAGCAGCAGAAATACATGTGGCAAAACGTTTTCTTTTTAAAATTTGGAGACATTTAATGGTATCTTAATCGTTTTTTTGTTCCCACGCCCTCCCCCCCCCTGAAATTTCAGCTGGTTAGCTAAAATTTAGCTCTTTGCATGTGGCCGCAGCACTATTTGTAAGTGACTGCTGGCTCATGTGTAAAGCACCCACTTCCATTGCAGAGCGCTCAGTGCTGATCCATGGTTCGGAAGGCACGGACTCGACGCTGCTGGCATGCTCACTGGCCCAAGTGATCCTGGACCCGGACTGTCGGACCATGCGTGGCTTCCAAGCACTTGTGGAGCGCGAATGGCTGCGTGGTGGCCACCCATTCCGGCTGCGCTGCCAACACGGCGCATTTGCACCGGCCAGTGTGCGCACCAAGGACCAGAGTCCCACGTTCCTCATTTTTCTGGACTGCGTCTTTCAGGTGGGAGTGCTTGCTGTTTTTGGTGTCCCTCATCCTGTTCTGTGAGCAAAGCTTGTTGTACCGCCATATTCCGTTTCAAGGCCCACTAACCAGATCGATTTAATTGTTAAACAAAGTTTTCCCCTCCTCCCCTTCCTCCTCCACCTCCTCTTAAGTGCAGTTTTCCTATAACGCATATCCGAATATCGGGAGGATATGGCTGTGCAAAATGTTCCGAAATATTCCTCCAGGTCTTAACAAACATGTATGTGTTACTATAAATTTAACGAAGACGTGACTCGTTTTGCTCAATAAACGTCCATACTGGTTAGATGCCTGGTATAGAATCATCACGCGCGTATATACACACTGGGTTATTTGGAACTCAAGCTACAGTTTTTGGAGTCTATAGTGCATGTCGGCAAACTTCCATGCCTTGACAACGTAAAGTGATGTGACAAAACACGTTCGAGCGTTCGGCAAGGTTGCAAAAACGGTTTTACCTTACATATCGTTACCGGGAATCGTGATGCCTTCTGCCAAAGCCGACAGCCCTGAAGGCCTATAATTTGTTTTGGTCTTCCATTTTCGCTGTTGTCGGTTATTAGCAGATGACTGTTCCTTTTGTTCGAATGCTTACATGAGAAGCTGATGCCTAGCTCCGACTCTTCGCGCTCCGCACAGGACCGGCTTCGCAAGGAATGGGGTGGCGCCGGCAATGTTTCTCCCGTAGCGGTATCCAAAACTATACTTTAATTGACACCATGAGCTAGTGTATGCGATTTTAAGCCTATTATTATGATAAAAAGTTACCCACATGCCAATTCTGGTGCGGACAAGCATCAGACGATGACCGAGCGCAAAGAAAGAGCAGGGAGAGCGATCCTGAGTGAAGCAGACGACAAATGCGAGAATCCCTAAGCTGACGTCACGGAGGCGCGCTTCGCAGCGCCGCCTGTGTTCGCGCTCACCGCCAATACCGCACGTCATACTTGCCCCTCTTGTACTTTGAGCAGAGCTGCCCTTGTGTGAGCTTTTGGCAGTGCTTTGGCATGATGTGTGTATATTTTAAAAGCAGTGACTGTCAAAGAAGGGCCCTCAGCTCTGCCTGACAGTCTAGAATAGCTTGCATCCTGGAGAGAACACTAATGTTATGACAGCCTATCCAAGCCAGCTTTTGCATAGAGAGACGATGGTCTCCAGTTACGGATTGTGCACTGCACATCCTTAAACATGTCTAAAAAGTTATGCACTGGCGTTACTGGCTGTGGGTTGTTCCCTGTTCTGCTTAAAACCTTGAAAACATGATGCTTTTTATTTCCAGTTGACCCAAAATCGTGGGTGCTGCTGTCATTGGCGGACTACAGAAACTGTCATTCTTGTACAGTTGAACCTCGTTATAAGAGGCATGGATGTAAGAGACAAAAGGGTATAAGATACACTATTCAGCCAAGTGGATGGCTGCCTTATCTTTCCCATTAAACTGCCCCTTTTTATGGCAGACATCGGATGCAGAAGGTAGTTGGTTATAATATACAAGTTATCCTTGCATTTTAGTCAACAATCTCACTGGGAACAGACATTTTACCTTTAGATGCACTGCTGCCAGTCACTAATTGCAGTTGTGTCCATTGTAGAATCAAAGGGGACGACAGACACCCGCAATCGCTATTTATTATAACTTCAACAACCACACAGTGGTTCAGTCAGCTACGAAACGATGACGAGAAGCCCTGCCAATGGAAGTGCAATGCACAGAAGTGGCTAAAGCTTACCACCATGCGTACGAGCGTGACCACTTCTGCGGACTTCTGCGCCAGCCTAGAATTCCGGAAGTGCACAGTGGGCTCTCCCAATCGCGTAGCTCCCAATTAAGAAACGTCGCAGGTATCGAGTCCTGCTAGCCTGATGAATAGCCAGAGCGCTCAGCTTCTTCCACTGTGTGCTCTGGCTATTCATCAGGCGTGAACTCGACATCTACCATTCTTCATCTTTGCAGACAGCGAAAAAGAAGAGAAAGCTTGTAGAAGCTGTCGTAAAAACAGTGTAAATACAGGCATGAAGCAAACAAGGATTCAGAACTATTTCATAAATTCTGGAAGCAATACATAAATTAGAATAAGCCTTTTGCAACATGATGTAGCCTTTCTTTGTGCTTATTTTAGTCGTGCAATGCCCACATTGAACTAGGGGTTGATCAGTTAGTGAAAACATGGTACCCTGCTTATGACACCTCTCATATAGGAGACAAACTGCTCCCTGGCACGTGTCTCTTATGAAGGGGTTTAACTGTATAAAAAAATGGTGGTACACTTAGGCCATAAACACAAGCAGCTTGAAAGAACTTTGTGCAGTAGCTTGCCAGCTTGCTCATCTCGGCGGTGGCGGTCTACTTTTTTTTTCCAGATTCATCAGCAGTTCGCTTGTTCATTTGAATTCAATGAGCAGTTCCTCATTATGCTCTTTGAACACAGCTACTGCTCTTCGTTTGGTGAGTTTCTTGCCCCGTGACTTTTTCTCTTAGAAAGTCAGTTTACGGCAAAATGGCAAGTTATATTGTACTCTTTTCCCACAGGTACATTCCTGGCAAACTCGATGAAAGAAAGGAAAGAGCTGAAGCTGTCGCAGAAAACTTACTCCCTTTGGTGAGTGGAATAAATAGCCTGCCGCTCTTCTTGTGTAACTCTTCTCGATTGTCGTTACTCTGTTCTCGTTACGCGACTCTTGTGAAGCAGCTTGCTGCTCAACACGTAACTAGAACCACTCGAAGCTCACATTGTTTGTATTGTCTACAATGACTGCACTGAAGCTTGTATTTAACTAAAAACGTATTGCGGCGACTTTTTTTTTTTTTTTTTTCCGGTGTGACAGAAGTACGTTGAAATTCTCGCAAAATTTTGGCTAGCCTCTGGGATGCGTGTAACACTGGAAGCAATTGCCTGTGCCAGCATGTTGACTGTTTGAGAATGTGATTTGCAGCACTTACCTGATGCTTTGCCTTTTGTTCTTCCTTTAGGTCTTACGTGAACTCTCCTGACATGCTGGCAGAGCTTATGAATCCAATGTATGACCATAACAACCAGGTCATCTGGCCTTCGGTGGCTCCGCAAAGCCTGGTGGGTGTTGCACAGTGCCATGCTCTCTTTTCTCACCTTAGGAATCGACAGTTCTTGAGGTGTAAAACAAAGAATTTTCTTTTTTACTGTAAATTGTGTCTCAGCATACATTTCAGTGTACAGAAATGTTGGTGAGAGAATGCTGTTTTCAACAGTACCAACTGTTAAAAGCATTTTAATAAATAACTGGTGAGCAAAAGTTCTTATGTAGAAAGCTCTTGTAGCATCTCAAAAAGATTACAAAAGCGGTTATGTTTAAATAATAAAAGCTGATTAAGCTGACTTTGGCAGCGTATGTTCGAGCAATACTTCTTAGGAAAAGAAATAGTCGGTGTACAACAGTTTACAAGCTATACATTTGGGCAGTGGCTCAGTGGCTAAGGGGTTGGGCTGCGGAGCCCAAGGACGCGGGTCCAACCCCGGCCATGGTGAGTGTTTTTAAGGTGGAGGCAAAAAGGGAAAACACGCGTGTGTTTAGATTTCGCCACACGTTAAAGATCCCCAGGTGGTCAAAATTAATCCGGAGCCCTCCACTTGAGTGTGCCTCAAGGTGTAGCTCCGGTGTGTTAAACCCCTTAATAATTCATGAGCTACATTTAAAGTGCTGACGCGTCGCGGCGGAGCAGTGCCTTTATTTCACCCAGCAGGAAAGGTGTCCAAAGAGAAACGAAAATGTTGCAACGAGTAGTGCATTTATGACGAGCACAAGATTCCAGGAAAAGCATGGGAGGGCAAGTAAAAGGCTCGGCCTTGAATGCAAAACTTGGCAGCAGACAGCTGGGTAAATTACTTTGCTTCCACAGTCAAAGCACACATCTCGCTACCCCATACATCAGTGCTTAAAATCTGAAGTGCTAAAGCAGTTGTCGTTTACGAAGAGTTTTGCTATTCCAGGGACACTTTTAAATTCCCTGTACAGGCATTCATGGTGGGCGCTTGGATGAGGCAAGAGCAAAGCTTGCTCTTGGAATGCTTTCTTGAAGAATGTGTGCCCCTTCTGAAATGAATACAGCCCACTATTACGTATTTATAGATTTCTAACATCACAAGGTTCCTGTATGTGGTTACTGTTGCTCTTAAAAACTGGCATCCACTAACTGCGTGCCGTGCCAAGAACAACGGGACTGGCATAAAGAGCGCGCTCAATTTGGCGTTTTTCTCTTCATTTTTTTTTCTGTTGTCTGTCTTGTAGGTTTGCGTTGGTAATGTGGCGCGTGACTGAAACAGTTTCCATGCTGTGAACCGTCAGAATAAATGTGTCTTGTCTTTGTCCTGCATGAAAAACGTTGGTGTGGCTTGGCTTCTGCCATTAGCCCAGCAACCGTAACGCAAGCTGTTGGAGTAGCACAACGAACACGCTTGCTTCAAGGTCCACCTCTCCCCTCCAGGTCCTGTGGCCAGCACTGTTCATGCGCTGGGTGTACGACCAGAAGCCCCAGAAGGAGGCCTGGAACACCATCCTCGAGATTCGAAACAGGGACAAGGAGCTGCGTTCTAAGGCAATCCGGCTGCGCAGGTGAGAGGGAGTAGAGCACTTTTGGCATTGGGGTCTGGGTACTAGTGACGTAAAAGTCTGGGGAGCCGGTTGTTGGAAGTCGTTGAGCTAACACCAATTGTACACACTACGTCAAATCAAATCAAATCTTTATTTTCCTTTTGTTACAAAAGGACAAACCAACCACAAAATGCTGCTGTCTTGAGCAGCTTGATGACGTGGCGTGACGAGGCAGCAATGATGGGTGCTCATATGAACAGAAAAGTAAACTTACACTCTGAGCTAATGTAGGGGATAGCAGAGGACCCCGGCTAGCTTTGCTAGAGAAAGTGCTATGCATTGTACACTAGCCCTGCGGAATCCGAAGACTCGCGCACGGGTTCGGGTACTCACATGCAGTAGACAGGCTCCGGCAATCCAAAGGGAGGCTTTATTGCCTGGTAAATACATAGCATATACCAGACAACTTGGCTATCACTTGCGGGGAGATGGTGGCTCCGTTTGCTCGCTCAAGCCGCGGGACTCGGACCTCGATATCTATCATCGCGATCGCGGGAGCGGGAAGGGCTTCCATTGCTACCGGTCACGACCGAATCTCTCGGCAGAGCTATGTGGAGCCAACTGGGTTCTCCGTCATTGGGGCATTCGGAGTAGACACTGCCGAGCCAATCGATTCCAACCAAACCGTCCGATCGATTCCTGGCGGAGCTCTCGCGCATCCCGCAGGTCAGCTTCGGGGGAAAGGAAGGCGACAAGCTGGTGCTTCTTCCTCACGCCCTTGGGCGCACACACACACGAGCCAGTTCGGCGCGTCGCAAGAGGTCACGAAGAGGTCACGACTCACGCGACACGCCAGCTGCGCAAAATGGCGGCTCCCAGCTCGCCAAAACATGTGCAGGCGAGGCGTAGGGAAACAAGGGTCCCCGCAACGCACATGCAGTATGCATTCTCATACGTGTATCCCATTAATTCCTTCGTTATGATGGAAAGATGGCAGATTTTGAGGACTTCCACAAAACATTTTTTTTCTCTTGAGCTACTGGACACATTTAGCATTGCTATGAATGAAATTGTAGCTTATAAGTTGCTCTTTTAAACACACAGCAGCAGTTGTGTGAAAGGTACAAATATTTACAGTTATCAGTCAGATAAACAGAAACAAACGCACAAAAAAGTATACACACAATACATATAGGTGATTGTACTGAGCTTAAAAATTTTTAGGAATTTGTTTCTATGTTCCAAAGTTATGATTCAATATATAAATTAATGCTGTACACCAAGTTTTCGATTTTTGCGGGCCCGCCAACCTAGCGGCCCTGACGGCTGTGCCACTCCGTGAAGCCGCTCGAGAGTAGGTCGGTCTCTCTAAAATATGCACCCAAGCATACTCGTGTTCTCACACAAAATCCTTATCACTTCAGTGGTAAAAATCAAGAAAAAAAGATCCAGTGCTCTTGAGAAGCGTCGCACATCACTCCAAAGCGCTACTCCAACATGAGCGCCAGGCTACCTGAAGGTGATAACACGATATGGCACACTGCATTTGGTAAAATATTTCCGCCGTACATTGTCAAGACCCTACACATAAAAATAAAGCCATAGTTGTCAGATAAGAAGCGCATTTTGTTTATAAATGCAGCGCGAAGTCAAAAATGAACCTTAGCCCCAGCACTTGTCGAAGTTTGAGGCCGTTGAATATTCGAGACCGTCTTCACCAGAACTAAAATCTGATGAACCCGCATCGTTGCTGGAATCATCACTGCTGCTGAGGTAAGAAAAGTCGGCAGCTGCAGCTGCTGAAGTCCCTACCACAGCTGTTCTCTTTTGTGGAGTATGCCGTGAAGTGGACGCTATTTTCGCGCAACTCGCCGCTATCACGGGTTCAAATTTCGCTCTCGACTCCATCTCCGCGCGCGAAATGTAAACAAATGATAATGAAATTTAAAAGGAGTAGCCAATAAGTACTCCAGATGGCGTTAGTTGTCCACAAGGCTCTGTTTTTAGCTTTCGGAGGATGGTTGAAATCATCGGAACCCCGTGTCTGATGGCCTATGGCGTCGTAAGGAAAGAGTTAAAGCATACACATATCAAAAACAAGGTACACAGTTGCACTCGCACACAAAACATCATTCCGACATTGCTCTGCATAGTGGCATAGTGGCTGTTTTGCGTTGTCAGAGTAATGTGGTGCCAGTCTACGGCGTGAAGGTGGTTGAGGCTGCATTAGCGGCGGGTGTGGTTTGTAACATTGGAACTACTCTAAGTGCTGCATTGGAAACATCCGTGGTAGTAGAGTAATCCCTCGTTAACTCAAAGTCGTAAAATTCGCTGAAAATTTTGAGATAAGTGGAGCTTCAAGTTAAGCGAAATGCCGCAAACTTGTGGCCAGGTCACTGAGGTAGCAGCTAATACTGGTAACAAAAGCTCCAGTGCACGGGGGAGCTTTCGTACTAAAGACGACAAAAAAGTTCGCAGAAAAAAAAAACGGATTTTTGTTGTTGCGGAAGAAAGAACTGCCTGATACTAGCCAGTTTTGAGTTCTGATCTGGTCCCAGAAAAATGTTCTCAAGCTTCTCAATGCATCGCATCAAATGTTGGTTGCCACTGCTACATCCTACCTTATTGTGAAGCAGGCACAGCATATTTCTAGTTTCTGTCATTGTAGGCACTTCTCGAGGCTCCTCTTTGGCCTCATGATCAGCTGCGTCATACACAGCTCCCTCAACGATGTAGGCATCGGACAGTAGAGTAGTCCGGTAACAGAAACATTGGCTTCATACAATGTAAATTTGGTGTTTACGACTACGTTCGGTGCGAAATTTGAGTTAAGCGTTAGAACAGAGACCTTATCAGCTGCGTGTAGCGCACTTTGCCTTGTGTCCTCTCTATATCTGTGGTCCACTGAAAAAAACGTTTTGAGATAAAAGGAGGAAAATACACGGTGCCTATTAAAGGTAAATGCATGGCGAAAAAAGTTTCGACCCTACTGATATCTCGAGATATCCGAGTTCCAGTGAATGAAGGATTACTGTACTTGGACTCGTATGAAATGAAAAATCTTGGGGAGGGGGTAGACATTGGTGTTGCCGTTGCAGGTGTGTGCTGCCCTGTGGGTATCTACGTAATGCTTTATCAGTGTTGGGATATGCACGAAATGAAAAATCCATGGGGTAAGCAATAGCCACCACAGCTGTTCGGGCATGTGCTGTTGCCCTTAAAATTTTGACCTCTTGAAAACCCTATTTCGACGAAGTCTGCCTAAAAAAACGGCAAGATACAAAATATGACAGCTGAAATATGCGTTTGCATGGTGCAAACACGCGAAAATTTATGGTTTTGCAAGCAAAATTGAGAAGAGCGCAGCCACTATTGTAAGGATAGAGGGACGTTTCAGCCGGCCGGCCGGAATGTCACTTCCGCTTCATGGCTGTTTGCACAGTCTGCCAGCAGGTGCAGTTTCGTCTGCTATGGAGCTACTTTAAAAGCTTCTAACTGGTTAACAAGGGGTACTGGGCCACCAGTCATGTCCAAGTTGATTTCGTGGTACCAAGAGTGGCACGTTCAAAGTAAGCTTGCCTGAGGTGAAATTTGAGTGCAGTTGGCCTTTAATTGTAGGATGCATGGAACGCACAGGAAAAGAGGTGGCAAATTTGGCATCATAATTGCAAGCCTCCTGCTATTCCTGAGAGAAGCAACATTTGGCTCAGACATTTGTGACCGTGTAATCTCACTATTCACTTAGATTATTAAGTACGTTTATTACTTGTTTCAGTACCCTGTTAAATTTAACTGCCAGAGAAGTATGTTAACAGCATTTTAATTTTACAATTGCGGTCTTTTCTTTTTTTTCCATAAATGTAACTCTTCCCAGGGGCAACGGGTTTTCATCCTCTGTTCAGGTTTCGTGTAGCTTCCAATCTACTACAGTCGAACCTCATTATAACGAAGTAGTATCAGGACAGTAATTTTGTTCTATTTTTCTAAACTAGAAGTAATGCAAGATAATTACATAGTAAAAGATTCTTGCAGGCCTTCCTGTCACAAACACTGCAACATCAAGCCAATCTTCGCAAGAACTAATATTTACAAACACTCTTTTTTCCCAAAATCAATAACCGAGTGGAATTTTTTGCCCCGAAACTCGACTCTACTTTCTGTTCCAACGTAAAATCAGTCATGGGCACGTTACCGAAAAAAAGTAACAGTGTTACAGTTACAGTTACCTAACCAAAAAAAGTAACTCTGTTACAGTTACAGTTACGAAGTTTCCAAAAGTAACTAGTTACATTTACATTACTGTAAAAAAGTAACGTTGTTACTTTTCTGTTACTGTATGAATCTAATTATTAGATAACAAGATTTAGCTTATTAAATAGAAACGTACGAAGGCATGGGGGCCCAGGCATCGGTTGCACTTCTCTGTGTTGACAGAAATGGCTGCCAAGCATTCAGAAAAAGTAGGAACGCAGAGGCCGAACTTATAATACACCGAGCTTTTAGGACAAAACAGGCGAAACACTCAATGTCAACTAAATTTATTTTCCCCTCCAGTGTTGTCGCTTGACCGCCTTGCATAGTGAGGGAGAAGGGGAAAAAGGGGATGGGGGTGGTGGATCGCCGGAAGGCCCTTTGGAGGAAAAGGGAAACGGATGTGGGAGTACTTCAGTTGTCTAGGTGTTTTTGAAAGATACTAAAAAGAAAGTGCTGCGTTAGCATTTTATTTCGTACTTGTCGTCAGAGACGGAGACCAATTTGAGCTATTGCCGAAGCGACGTTTGTCCGTAGGCCCTTGGAGTCGTTCTCCCGCTCCAACCCCCAGCCACCGCCACCCTTGGAATGAGCCAAGGTTATTTCCAAAGGGGATCGAAACTGAACTGGACGCTTCACTGTTTTTTCCTGTGCCCCCTGTCCTCACAAAAGCGATTTTTGTCACCTCGACCGGGAAACAGCAACCACGTCCCCGATCCCAGAGCCCGCTCCCTTCGTTTGCTTTGAGGCGTAGGCTGAACAAAGCTTGCCCAAGTATTCTTTGCGCCCAACATTCAGAAACAGATGTAGCTGCAGTATTCGTTTCTGCCCCAGATCTGGAAACGAAGTCGTGAGGCCTTCCAAGAATATTTCCTCATGCAGCGGCAGTGTGGTCAGGCGTCTGCCGGCGAAGATGCTGGGTAGAGTGTTGGGGTCGTCGTATGTGGAAGGGGCGTGGAATTCATTACTTCCACTACCTCGTTCGGACACTGTTGACAGCTCGACGAAGCCTTAGACCAGGGGTTCCAAACACGTGGTCCCAAGCATGGCCGGGGGTCTCAAAAGCACACAATGGTCGCAAGCAACTGCGACTTGTGAATCGAACGCTCTACAGTGCGCGCAGGGCTGGACGAGCGCAGGGACGCCGAGAGACTCTCCGCGGCATTTTCTGACCTCACAAACGGGGCTGCACGTCACTAATGAGAAGGCGACGCATTGACCGGAGTTTTCAAGGCTTCTGCGAAAGTGCAAAGGATTCAGTACGTCGAGCGGTGTTTGTAGATGTGTGGTTTTTTTTTTTTTTTTTTTTCCTGTTCGCCTTTGTGTCAAATACTTTTACTACGCTCCAGATGTGGCGAAAATAGGGCAGCCGTGCATCGTACTCTGAGTTCTGGTTTCAAAATACGTCCACGTGCGCTTAGGCGCATGTTCCAGCGTTAATGTTGGCCTGGGTGAGAGTGACATCGCCCTGCTGAGGGGAATACTACAGCTCATACTTAAAAATTTCGAGCCCTTAGCTGACCGCGTGGGACACCACGCACATGTGCATGCCTAAAAATTTCTAGTCCAGCTGGTTTTCACCCATGCGAAGGGAGTGAGCTGGCGTACATGAAGTAGGCGAAGGCTCTGCAGAAGAAAGTCCAAAAAAGTGGAAAGCGTGAACTGTACATCGGCCGTTAACGAGTGTTACTGTTGGATAATTTTTTTATGGAAGTGAAGTAACTGTAACGGTATTTCTTGTTACAGTTACTCCATAAAAAAGTAACAGTGTTACACTTACGAGTTCCTCTAACTTAAAAGTAACTAGTTACAGCAGGGGTTCTCAAGCATGTTGGTCCCAGGGAACCCTGCTAAGTTCCGTTAAGTGCCAAGGAACCCCCCCCTCTTGCCATTTTTCATTCCGTTCATGCTACATTAACGTGCAATAAATTCAAAAGCAAGCAAGGGTATCGTTTTTTTTCCCGTCGACTTTACGCGAATGCGTACGCTAGCAGCACCTATCTCCAAACAGGAGAAATGCGCATGGGGGTAATATAAGACTGAAATTCAAGTTCAATAGTTTAACCATGTGGCCCGTTTTCGGAGTCTGGCTGGCTACAAGCTGCTGGCGAGATTTATTGCGCAGCTCGCACGTTTCTGTTATGCGCCGAGATGTGCTTACTGACACTCGGGCGTGAGTAATGGAGGTTCCTTAGATCGATCGCACCTCAAGTTCACCATATAAGACTTTGCGACTGCGGAACCAGGGAAAATTTATCAGTGGCTCGTGGAACCCTGAGGAGGGGCCTGCGGAACCCCGACGTTCCGCGGAACCCACTTTGAGAAACCATGAGTTACAGTTACAATTACTGAAAAAATAACTAGTTACCGGTAACGTGTTACAAGTAACTAGTTACCACCCAAGACTGCGTAAAATGCGCCTTGTTTCCTGACTTTCACAATACTCTTTTCATTTAGCAACTCGTTGTGTGCCTAAGAGTTTGGTGCTTTGATTTTGGGTTGTGTTGCAGTGTGCGTGCTGCACCCTGTAAAAACGTGTAAAATTTGATGGTGATTGACATGCTTTTCTTACCTTTGATGTATCCTAGAAACAATTTCGTTGTAACTTTGTTTCACCTTTGAATGTGCTTTACCTTTCCTGCTTGGACCTTAAATGGTTCGCAGTATATGATAAATAAAAAATATTCAATATTCATTGTAACAGTGGAACTAAAAATTGGTTCAAACCAATTGGTAATCTGGCTCCCGCAAGAACCCTTGATACAAAAACGCATTGTTTTAATCTTCGAACCTGCTATAAACAAGGTAACCCTTATCTTTCTCCTTGTGGCACTTCAAGCTCAATGAACCAGAACATGAAATTGGAAATTACGACAGAACAAAGTTCATTTGACAAAACAGGGCCTGCGTTCCTATTTTTTTGAGGAAGGATGTGATCTTTATCTGGTGGTGTCTGCTGGCTCACAGCATTGTGCAGGATGAAGTTTTCCACAGTGTTCATGAACAAAGGGGCCTTTTCTACTACTGCAGTTTTGAATGCCGGGAGTTTTTCCAAGTAGCTTCTCAGCCTACTGATCAAATAATTCTTCGTTATATCCAATAGTGGGTGTGGCTCTCACAGTTTCACTTTTGTTATAGAAGAATAAGTTTCATTGAAATGAAGCGTGGCCAACCAAAGTTCGTATTTAGTTCACTATGTATTGTATTGTATTGTATTGTATAGCCCATGATTTGCTATATCAGTGTTCGTTATTACAAGGTTCAACTGTACAACCAAAAAAAAAAGGTAGTGCCAGGTGGTTGTCGCGATAAGTGAACTCTTTCTTGCGCAGGCAAATAGCCACACACGTAGCGATAAAGTTCTGTTCCACAGTGCCATCACAAGTGCTCTGACGCGCCCTAATCCCACTAGTCACTAGACAGCCAACTTTCGTCTCCTTCTCTCCCTGCTAACACTGCGCAGGCAACTTCTGGAGCTGGAAGACGAAGCGGTCGTCCAGGGTGTTCTTCAGGACTCCCTCAGCCTGCTGGAATGACATCCGAGGAGGGGCTCGCTCCCTGCCTCGCAGCGCGGCAGTGCGGCCAGCACTGGGGGGGAAGATGCGGGACCCAGCCACCACCAGATGTCCACCCTGGCCCAGGAAACCACCGCCAGTGGCCGGGCGTCGTTTTCTCACGCGCCATCCTCGCCACTGTCTTCGTCGCCGGCTACGGCTTCGTCTGGTACGCCCTCGCACGTGCGAAGGCTCCTCCGAAGCCTGCTGCACCTCAGCCTGGACAGTCACGCCGGAAGTCGCCTGGCTCCAGACTTCGGGGCGTCCTTTGACGAGGTGACATTCAGGCGGGGAGATGACGATTGAGCTGCGTCTACTTGCAGCTATGGGCAGGGATGGTGTTGTTTGGGGGTTGGTTGGCTGAGGTTCTCGAACCCCAGTGCATTCGGCTGATGGCTTAACTGCAATCTTATCTGATCTGTCGATAGTCTGTACACGTGAAATTAGGTTTAATGAAGCACTTGAAGATGATAATAAATTTGTATCTTGTGATGGCTGAAACTCCTACCACTCTTGTTTGTTATAGCTGTCAGCTGAGATCTGCAGACGCTGAATGGAGTCTTGTAAGGGTGTTTAGCTAGCATTGCGGTGTTTGTGCACTTGCCCGAGGTTACAGGCACCAGATCTATTGCAGAGGGTTATCACGAAGGTGAGATTAGATTCGTTGTATCATGCAATGTCTTCTGTGGTGCCTTTAGATGCAGGTGAACGCAATGGCCGTCACACAGAACTCACGTAACTGCTGACATTGGTCACTGATGATTAATCTGCAGGCCGTTTCCCATAGAGACTGAGGATAGCCACCCAGGAGTGCATTAAAAACTGCATGTTAAGAATGGAGGACTGATGTTGTTGCTTCTCTCTCCAGACTTTGATCAGTGCCTACATCTTGTCAACAGGGTGAAGCTGCTTTGCATGCTCGCATTTTGCATGGCAGAGAAGAGCAGCTTTACGGAGTTCTGACAAGCTTTGTTTGGAAGGATTGTTGGCAGCTGTAACGGATGTAGCATTGTACTGCAGACATTTAGGGGTTTGAGAGAGCTAGTGACTCTACAGAAAAGAAAAAAATATTTTAATGAAATGCTTTTGCGGTGATTTTTCGCCTCATTAACAAACAATTTTGTGCCCTGTTGTTCAATGGAGAAACTAAAAAGTCTAAAGTGATTTTTTTACTTTTTAACAACTACTTTTTGACACTAACTTTGAGCATGCAAGCTTTACCGATTTGGCTTAAACGAGGCCTAAACAAGTGTCTCTGTGTTTTATTACCATTACTACATGAGACAACGGTTACAATGGCACAAGACGCCGACAGCCGGAGCTTGTTTTAGGGGCTTTGCCCCTAAAACAAGCTTTACATTTAACGTATTGCATATGCCTTATGCCCTGCACTGATGTAACTTAAAATTTTCTTTTCCCTTGCCTAGTATTTGCCCTGTTTTGTGCTTTGTGTTCGAAGCTTGGGTTTGTGTAAAAAATTATTTGATAGTGTGCATTTTTTTTCCTCACCATGTTCCTTCGCCCCAATGTGTCATGGTATCACGCCCATCGGGCTTTGTTTCTGCCTGCCACTGATGAGATTAGGAGTTACGAGTAATCGTCACTTGCAGTATTTTGCGGGCTATGTGTGCCTTGCTCGTAACTTAGTCGTCGTAAATGTTTACGCCAGTAAATTGTGATAACTGATTTTGTGTACTGTTGTAGAGATCGAGCATCACTTTTCATGATAACAGTAAACTATTTCAATGTCGTGGCTCACATCTAGTACTCTTGTTTGTTGTAAGCCTTTCAGACAGGTTGGACAAAGGTTATTTGAAGTGCCGGGTCATGGGATGAATGTTCACTGTATTTTGGTTCTAAGAAATCTGGTTGATGCCAAAAGTTTACAATCACTTTAGCTTGCCATGGCGTGTGGGTGCACATCCCAGACATCGCAGAATATTTCTACGATTTGGGCGTGTTACAGTTTTAACTTATAAATTTAGAGTGACACATTGAGTTATAAAACAGGCTGTTAGTCCTAATTTCTTAAATGTTTTATCATTGTTGAAATAGCTCGACGAATGAACTGTTTAAACTATTGTGTTATACCTTGGTCACTCAAATCATTTGATGTAAGAAGTGAGCCATGTATGGTGTTATACCTTGGTTACTCGAATCATTTGATGTAAGAAGTGAGCCATGACAGGCAACTTTTATAAACGTCACCTGTCATGGATTTTTTTACATTAAGGTCATTTATTTTTTCATTTATTTGAAGGTGGGCAAATTCATTTTGCAACATGTCTGTATATAGAGGGGATAACACACATACTGCTGTTACGACGAAGCTATATTTGTCTGTCCTACTTTGTGTCTGATCCAATCCAGTAACTGTGCTTTTCCTATGGGCCCTTTCTTTCAAGCCAAGATGTGTGTGTGTGTTGTCTTGTCAGCACTGTGTGTTAGCAGTGTTAAAACATGTTCTGAAACATGTTGTCGATTGTCTGTTGGTAAACTGGTTGCTGATTGTTTGCATGGTATCATTCTTTCTACATTGAAGTCACCGTTTATTGTTAGCATAGCAGTATGTTGATGTTTAATGCTGTTAACGTCTCCGTCAAAAGCTTTTAATTAGGGGTGTGCGAATATCAATTTTTTAATTTCGAAGCGAATTCGAATAATAAAAACAGAGTTCGAATCGAATCGAATATTTTTCGAATATTTTTCGAATACGAATACTTATTGTTGTGGCGATGAAACGTAGGTCACTGACCAAGTCAAAGAAGCGGTTTTTGACTTTTGACAAAAACTTTTGACTTTTGACTTTTGACAAAGCGGGTTTGATTTTTGACAAACCGCTTCTTTGACTTGGTCAGTGACCTACGTTTCATCACCACGACCATGATTTTACCTGACCAGACGGTATTCCGTCAAACTCTGGACTATGAATACTTATTGTTTTTTGTAAAATAATGTTTTCACCATCTAGAGACACAAAAACTGCAACTTTATTGCACAACAAATCACACAAAGTAAAATTAGGAATTACACAATACCATTGCACTCAACAGGTTAAGGTCTGCACTCACTTAAATGTTAACATGGAGAAAGGTTAACTGCTCGACATGTTCGGGGAGCAGTGACAACCTCCTTCTCGTCACCACTTTACCAGATACCGAAAACAGCCGCTCACTTGAGACACTAGTAGCTGGCGTGCCCGAGCCCGTGCACATTGCCGCGCGCTGATACAGCAAAATCTTGATGATACTAATCTCGCGGGACTGCGAAAAATACTCGTATCATCCGAAATTCGTATGAACCAACACAGACCAAAAAATTTAGCGCTGAAAAAAGTTTTCGTTTATTTCTTTTCCTACTTTCGCGTGAAGAAATTCGTGATTTTTTCTGTTTTTTTTTTTTTAACCCCTGTGTCGCAAAGCAGTCCTTTCTGGAGCACGTAAAGCTTCGCGCTCGTCTCCTCACTCGCTGTGCCCAAGCTCGCTACACGCCGCAACAGCCAAGCGTGAACCGCATGGTGCGTTTTTGCACGCGATTCGCTCGCCTCGGCTCTGCGAGCGCTGTATTTTCACGCCCACATCGACGATTTCGCGCCCGCGGTAGCGCCTACCTCGGTCAGAAAATGACGCACGACGCGCGCGGCAGAATGGAGGAGCCTGACTACTTGCGATGAGATCGAAACAGCCGGCTTGGCTCCGCCGGAGATGGTTAGGCTTAGCACCCCGGCAAATATTTTATGGGCGCTTTCACTAGCGGCGCGGATGATGTTTTATAGTACCGTTTTCGCATGCATTATCAGCTCCTTTACCGCACAAGCAACTTCGTGTCTCCCTTGAGCTGCATTTTAAAGAGCGGTTAGAAGCGGTCGCTCGAGCACCCGCGCCACTTCGCGGCTGGAGCCGACGCCATGTTGACTCCGCCAGCCGCGCCGCGCGCAGCGTGGGGGTGGTTTCGCGGCGGTGTCAGCGCGTTGGGCGTGCGCAGAGCGTTTTCGCGAGCAGAAAACAACAGCCCGGCCGTTTCTGGAGAAAGAGTGACAAACAGGGGAGCGAGAGCCGTCACTTGCTCGTTCGGCAGTCGGGTGCCTCGCCGGCTCGTTCGTATCTTCCGCCGGGCCGCGCAGGTCCGTTCGTAACAGCCGAACTTTTTCCCATTGCAAACGATGCAATTTCGCCGGGACTTTTCGGAAATTCGTATCATCCCGAAATTCGCACCCCCAGAATCGTATCATCGAGAGTCCACTGTAAATAAACACCGATACAGACACGCTCTGAATTTTTTTTTTTTTAGTTTTGGGTGGTTCGAATATTTCGAACAATAATAGTGTCGTTCGAATCGAATCGAATAACAAAAAATTCGAATCGAATATTCGAAGTTTCGAATATTCGCACACCCCTACTTTTAATATCAAAACAACTGAAATTTGGTTGACGTTAATAGGGATGTTTTTTTTTATCACTTCCTCTGGGCTGACAATAATTACATATTAACCTGGTCTCTGCTGCACTCACTCTTGTCTGGCCATTTTGAGCCAGCAGAGACATTTTTGTGTTTTTTGTTTCTTGCTCAAAAGACCTAGTCAAGCAGATTGTATTTATGCTTGTAACGCTAACTGTAAAATAATTGTTGCTCCTGTAAATGCGCACCAATTCCTTTTTTACAGGGTGTGGACGTGTGTGTATGAATGCTCGTGCTTTTAACTACTTGGTTTCAGAAATGCCATGGCTTGTATTAAAATGTGTTCATTATAAACAGCACTGCGACCATATTGAACAGGAATTGCAACTTCATTAACCGACAGCCTACTTTTGCTCTGCTACAATTGAGAGGCTGGGGTCCCATAGACTGTTTCTGCTGCATACTGTGCTATTTACAGTTGAAGATACATTTCATAATATAATTTTGGGGGCAGAGTTTGTTTGCCTTGACCTGCACCAGCTAAGCTAACGGTTAGCCCTAGCTGAAATATTATAATACTCTCCATTTGGGCCCTAGAGCCTTTTGTCCCTATGTAATGTATGGGAGTCAGTTGAGCACTAACACTTCTAACAGACTTCAGCTGTATTTCTCCCTGGTCTTTGTGGACTACAGGAGTGACTGTCACTGAAAAGCAAACAGCTCAGAGGCACAAAACATGCATTACGGCTTATAATTGTATCAAAGTTATTGGTGCAATCGCTTTATAGCGAACCTCAATTCCTGAATATTTCCCTGAAATTTGATAATACAGTGACACAAATACGCCATCCAGTAGGTGTTAAATAGCTTTGGAGCTTTTGGAGAGATGGCAGTTTCCTTCTCACTGTTCTGAGGTAATACGGTTTTCATATATCCTTTGCTTGCATACCACAAGAATAATGGGCAAATCTTTCCAGCACACCAGCTTCACAATGCTTCCATAACTGCACTGGTTTCCAAGAAATCAAACACTTTTCTCTAATATGTTAGTAAGGTGCACATATAGTTATTTCGCGGTATGTGCTTTTTTCGGTTACTTGGGTGGCATGGACGTGGTGAATAATAAGAAAAAAAATCCCAGGCCATTACCACTAATAGAATGTGGGGAGGGGTGAAGCGTGCAGTGTATAATCGTATTCTTGACACTTTGGCGTTTTTGTCCACAGAGGTGAAACGGTTATGGGGTAGAGGTATACAGCTTTGCTGCAAAAGCCTGGTGTCTTTGAAGCACGAAGCGTTCTAGCACGAGGCGTTGGAAAACGAGTGCCCCGAAAAAATGAAACGACGACGACGACGACAGGAGACGACGACAGTCCGAGTCCCTGAGGGGCTTCGCCCCTAAATAATTGGCGCAGCTTGCACTAGTGGTGCAAGGATGGAGAAACAGCAGAGCTGGCGGCCCCTCTCTCTTCGTCGGAGACCCGGCGGTTGCACCTCGCATGACTGGCAGGCCCAGATCGTTTTGTCCGCAGGCTTTCACATCCCTCCTAAAGTGGACCGCATTAGCATGTGCTAGAACATGCGGCAACCAGCTTCATAAACTCGGCGTCTGTGCACCACACTTCAGGCGTGAACACATGTGAACTGGCAAGAAGAAACGCATGCAGGAGATCACACCACGAACGCTGTGCAGTGTGTTCTCAAAGGTCGAGCTGGCGCAAGCCTGGTCGACACTGGGCGCACACACACGTTCACTCAGTGTTTTTTTCTGGTAATGCTTGGCGACGGAGCAAAAGCTTAAACAACTCTCCTGTTAATAATTAGTAGCGTAAAAAAGGAACGCAAAGCAACAAGATTATGCTAGACTTTAGCCCTTTGCCTACCGTAGACTAGCCGAGCTTGTCCACACGAGTTGTATACCGCTCCCACTGAAGACGAGCACTACGCTAAAACAAGCGCTTGCACGGTACCACAGTCAAGCTACCCTTCAATATCACGTTAGTTTATTTTGAACCGGTCTTATCCGTTATAAACTTGTTTTTTTACCATTGTTTAACAACTTGACCACAGGAGGAGACGCTGACAACCCGAGCCCTAAGGTGCTTCGCTCCCTAAAAAAAACTTCGTTTAACCGTTCCGCTCCTGTTTACGAGTATAGTCGTCATGAGAGTTTGTACCAAAATGGCCGATGACGAGTAAAGTCGTCGGTCATGACGACCATACTCGTCATCGGCCATTTTGGAGCCCTGACGGCGCTTCTTTGCAAGACACTGCCGCCATGCGGTGAAGCCATCCTCGAGCAATCTTTTTTACACACAAATAAAGCAACGTTATTTCATCGAAATAATGGTGCCGTGTGAAGCCATCTTAGAGCAATCTTTTTAATCAGAGATAAAAAGGAACGTTATGTTATTAAAAAAATGTTGCCGTCCTATTCATAAAGAAAAAACTACAAATTAAGCGAAAACATTTTCAGTAAATTTGGTATCTTATGTCACGGTACGGAAAGGGTTAATTGTCTGAAGCTCCATACCAACCTGGCCAACTGTCTTGTTCAGTGTGCTTTTTCCAAATCCAGCTTGTCGTGTAGGTTGACAAGAGTGTAGTTTGTCACTTACGTTAACCATCTTCATTGCGGATAACTCAAATGCATTAGGCAGCGAGCTTATGGGCATTGTGCCTTTAGGATTTTTCCTCGCCCATTCTGTGAACTTAAAAGGTGGGTCTCTCACTGTGCTAATAGTGCTGCATAACCCTAAGGCATTGCTGCATAATTTTACGAGACTCTTTAGTGAACGAAATAGGGCGGCAGCTGTTATTTAGGACTAGCGGGAAGTTGGTTCAAGAAAATACGGCACACAAAAATAAGGACCCAAAAAAGGAAAATAAATCGGCAAATAACTTTTTGGCCAATAACAGAGCTGTCGCCAGTTTGATCAAACGACCTCAAAAGAATTGCCCCAAGAGCAATCAACGT
Organism: Haemaphysalis longicornis; assembly: GCF_048455015.1. Taxonomy (NCBI): domain Eukaryota; kingdom Metazoa; phylum Arthropoda; class Arachnida; order Ixodida; family Ixodidae; genus Haemaphysalis; species Haemaphysalis longicornis. The sequence continues at coordinate 19,785,332 of NW_027526460.1, read as the reverse complement.
GTCGAAGCGTTATCCAAAAGCGGCCGGGAACTCATTTATGGTTACGGAGTTATTGAGTGCAGTGACTGCCCGCTTGACCACAAAATTTGAAGAAGGTCAGGATTGATCAGAGGCCACCACGGTCGCACCTTCGCTGGCCGATTGCAGGGCACGCGCCGATTCGAGGCTCGCGCGCCTGATGGCTTGGCCTTGTCAGGGTGTTGCCTCGTCACGGGCACGCACAGAAGCCAGGTGGCCGACTTGTGGCGAGGGGGAGGGCGGGCGTGCGCACGCAAGTCCGCAAGTGCAGCCCGGCGCGTTTTCCAATGGCTTTTACGTCTGTCTGTCTGTCCCCCACCTGCTTCGGCCGGGCGTATCTATCTGTGCTGCTTGCGAGGAGCCTAAAAGGGAACCGGTGTGGCTGCACGTCTGTATACGTAAGTGGGGGATTGTGTGCATCCCTCGCTCGCGATTTCCTTCGCGCTTTTGATAGCTGCTTTTCGATGCGACTGTTGTAGACAACACCTCGACGCCACTCGAGGCCGGAGTAAAACTGGCGGGAAAACTACGGAAGTATTTACGGCGAGAACGAAGGCAGACAGGGCAGCGTTTGTTTACTTCCGCCATGTGCCTAGCACTCGTATGGAGCTGCCGTGTTCATTTGTCCGTCGTGGCTTTCGCGCAACGAATCTCGCGCGGCGGCATCTGCAAGTGTCGGGCTTCAATTGGCAATCCCGGACGCACTGCACCGACTGTCCCAGACCATGTCACCAGCCCCAAACGCAGTGCAGCATTCGTTTTATCGCCGAATACGATGGGCCTCCTCGATTAACAGTCCCGGATCGTCCGCGGGCTGGTAAATCGATCGATGAGGCCCGATGAGTCTGGGCGAAAATTAGTCTGCACGTAGCATTCGTGCGTCACGACGAATAGCCGTCATCCGACTCTCGTTGTGAGGACAGGGGCGGGACAATATAGTTACAGTGAACTAGAAGCTGTAGTACGGTTATTGTGGCAGATTTGCCGGAGGGGTTTGCTAACTGAATGCAACTGCGAAACGAGTAATAATTTATTAGCCATAATTAGTAACAAGCTAGAACTCATCACAGGAAACGTGTCAAGATAAGCTCTGAGGGGCCAGTTTTTACTGCGAAGCAGTATGTGTCTAACGAAGCAGTATGCGAAGCAGTATGTGTGTTTAAGTTTTCAACCCGACGCGCTTTGCTCGGCCGCTCCGGCGCTCCTTTTTGCCGGTGTCGCAAGCGCGCGCACATTGCCGATTTATGCATGCACGTGCGGGGTGCGGAGGGAGAAGGAGGAAGGGGGGGGGGGGGGGCATGCACGCGAAGCTATAGCTTTCATGCCCTCACTGATGACATGTCCGTTGTGCGTAGGAGGAACGACAATGTGGATTTAAATTTATTTCACGGACGGAAGTAAAATTGTCTGGTAAGCGAAAGGTCGCGAAGGAGGGTTTACTTACTGCGCGAAGTTTACTACGTGCTCTCGCAGTGGGCTCGGGCCCACTGCAGATAGTTCGGTAGGTCTACTTAATCTTGCTCTTTTGGAAATAGAAAATTCGTTACTCATGCAAGCTAAACTACAGGCGTACTGGGATCATTGGCGCAGTTTATGAACTAACGTAGTTGCCTAACTCATTTTCGGTGTTAGATATGACGCCTTTATCAGTCGATTCACACGTTGCCCTTGCGATTAGAATGAGCAGTGCGTAACAAAAAAGATTTTGAACACCGTTAAGGGGGAAAAAAGTTGTTTTTTCTCACGAGCAAAACTCGGATTTTAGCCTAAAACGTATAAATACCGATCATTCTAAATTTAACGCAGACAAAGACGAAAGACGAAGCACAAACTCTGTCTTTCGTCTTTGTTTATGTCCTGAGTTAAATTTAAAGGCTGGTCAGTATTTCAATCAATTATGCACATGACTCAACTAGCTCAGATTCTGCCTATTTTTAACCGGACTTTTTTAGTTACATAAAAAATAAGACAAAGAAACTTTCGCTTCACCCCCTAGCTCCCCCCACTGAAAATATTGTTCCGGCGTCACTGCAGATATGCTCGTCGCGCTCTGGCTGTTAACATCAAGTTTGCTCGTGGGAATTGCTGGCGCTCCTCGAAATTGGAGGCCGCCCTCTCCGTGCGTGCTTATAGCTCCTCGCCGTCTGTGGGGCACCCCGCCAGGCCGAAGGTGCAGGGCGGGCAGTCGGCAGCATGCCTCAGGGGAGGGGAGGCGATGGGGAAAAGGCCCTGCTCGGGGCACCGCTTGTGCTGCTTCCCAGCTGGCGCTCGGAGACGGACTGTTTGTGTTCGGTCGCCCCCGTATTGCACTTTATCGCTGGTTTCTTCTCTCGGTTTAAAGGTCCGGCTTAAAGGGAGCGCGCGACAGATGGGCACACGCCCGCCGCCTCCCTCTCCCCCCTCCGGCAAACCACCTGCGCGGTCCCCGTTGCTTCTGCCCTTCGGAGACGGCATCGCATATCTACCGAATCCCGGAATGGCCGCTTTCCCCGCCGCGTTAAGGTGGCGTCCGTTCTACTCGCACGACATCTGGGTCGGCGCGTTCCGAGCACGCTAAATGTGCCCTCGGGGTTCCGTGAAGCTTGCTGCAAATTAAAAACATCTCGTTGAAACTCCGGCAAGTGAAGTCCGAGCCATTTTGGGATGTATGTCGTGCTGGGGGTTGCTTTGCTCGTTAAGCTCTTGTTTTTGTCGTCCGTAATCATAATAAATACCAAAATAATACCGAGCGCACTTGAGCGTGCGTCTCGTGAGGAGCGCCCGGCGCCGTCCAGGCTTGCGCGTGGGCTTGCGCCACGTGAGGGGCTCGCAAAAAGAAAATAAAAAATAGCGAACGCATGTGAGCGCGCACCTCGTGACGAGCACAACTCCACCTTGGCGAACATTAATTCTGCCCAGAGTTCGTGGCGTGACCTCTCGTGTACTTCTCTTGACCAATTCGCTAAGCCGGTTGCTGCAGGTTCTAGCGCGTGCTAACGCGGTCCACTTTGCGAGAGGTGTGAAAGGCTGCGGGCAAAACGATCCAGGCCTGCCAGTCATGCAGAACTTTCAGCGGCAAGTTCGGAATGCCCTGTGAGGTGCATCAGCCGCGTCTCCGACGAAGGGAGAGGAGAGGCCGCCATCTCGGTCTTCAGCCTCGCACCCCTAGCTGCGCCATTTTTTATTAACGATTTTGTTTTAACGAATCATCGTGGCGTCCTTATGCAACTTTATCGTTTTGTTAATGCCATTCAACATCCCCTTCTATATTTTGAACATCACCCCATCTGTATGTGCCGCTCAATTTAGCGGCACATTTGGTGTCCTGTACGGAGCCCCAAGGGTTCATAAGACACGAATTGAGAATTAAAAATGTTTATGTTCACGGCGTCAAAACTGACATGTATGAACCACCAACATCAACAGCAGGGGAGTCTTGCTCGATCGATCGCTACGTGAACCGTGATGCTACCGTGATTTCATGGAAAAGAACTAAACCGAAAATTTTCTTGGTCTGCTGCCCGAAATGAATATTCTTAGTGAGACACGGGTGTTTCACCTCACATCGCAAATGCCACAGCATGTTGTATCTGGGTGCATCGCATTAGTTTTATGATACGCAAGCACTACAGATTTTTTTCTCTCGTGCAGAAAGTAATCCATACCGGGAAATGTTAGCGGTTTTGAAATACGTATTTTTTGGGGATTGCAGACTCGGCTAAATGAGCTTACGCTGGTATCACGTTTAAGTGTATGAATCTAGTTTCACCCGGCAGATTTTTTCAAGCGCCGCCTAGGCTGTGTGCGCTGCACAGAGGCCGTTACAAAGCGCATGAGAAAATAGTGCCGATGCACTTCGTCTGCTAATGGCAGCAGACGACGCGGACATATATGATCCATTCCCCGAAATGCTAAGGATTCGAGCTGTGGGTTTGGATGGTAGTGATGGCAGTTAAGGATGCCAGTCCACTCTCCCATTTGACTGACGCAGGTCACGCAGCACATATTCAGGCCACCCTGAAAAGCTTTTATGACCTATGCGTACACCTTTCATCACCACGAATCATATGAAAACGCAGAGTACATAGTAATTTCATTATGCACGCCCATTATTCCTTAACTTTTATGTATAAGTACACTTCAAAACTCAACAGTACTTCATATCACTATCTTTAATGTATGTACTATCAAGGTACACTGAAATACGAACAACTCGGTCCGTGGTTTTCAGTACATGCTGCGCACTCTCACTATAGGCCGTGTATGCACAGCAGGAATAAGGTTGGGAAAGCACTCCGCCGACTCCGGTAACTTATTCTTAGTGCGCATGCGCAGCCGCTCACTTATAATGCGGAGCATACCACGCGCACCGTTGTTCGTATTTCAATGCATCTTGACAGTACGTGCCCCCACACACCTATCCCCGCATGCAATATACGTCGCGGTTAAGAAGAATGCACGGTACAGAACCAGCGTTTAATTTCTTCTAAGACTCAGCGCTAAAAAAATCTTTCTAAGAGCAATATTATGATAATACTAACGCATTTTTCCCGGTTCAGGTAGGACAATATCTTTCTCTTAATCCTTCTCAGCACGTCCACCCGATTCGTTATGATGCCACGTGATTTCCGCGAAGACATTTATGAAGGTTCCACTTGGTTATCATTTCTTGTCTCCCTGCTTTGCTGCATGTTCCTTTTCATCTTGCGCGTCATTCAGCCACCCGAAAAGAGAAGACCACACACTGCCAGCTGCTAAGGGCCAATCAGCTCCATTCAGAGACGGAAAGTAAGGTCGGTTTTTTGTCCACCCGCCGTGGTGGCTCAGTGGCTAAGGCGTTGCGCTGCTGAGCACGAGGTCGCGGGTTCGATTCCCGGCCGCGGCGGCCGCTTTTCTGATGGAGGCGAAAAGCAAAAACGCCCGTGTGTACGAGATTTCGGCGCACGTTAAAGATCCCCAGGTGGTCAAAATTAATCCGGAGCCCTCCACTACGGCGCGCCTCATCGCCTGCGTTGCGTCGGCGCGTTAAACCCTACAATCAATCAATCGGTTTTTTGTCCTCACCAAAGGCAATGGGTGTCTTCGATTACGATTCCCGGACCGTCCGCGGGCTACCTGGGACGCGATCCGACGCTCGATTTTCTCATGTATTCCCACGGAGTCCCCAGTCCGAGTGCAGTCCTGGGACTGTCCGCGGATAATCCAGAACTGACTAATCGAGGATGCCCAATACCGATCAGCGGGGGCGAGGGAGTATTATAGTCTGTAGATGAATTGTGGGCTGGAAGCCGCTGCTCTTTCACGGCGATGTCGAGCTCGCCTGAGGCCTGAACACGACACAACCACAAGGGGAGCTTAACTGTGGTCCCTAGTGCACGTCCGTGCGCGTGGTATAGCCTGGTAAGCTGTTCGCAATTGCTACGGTGTATGCAGACGGTGCAGCAGCTTGCGAAAGTATACGCCTAACAACAAAACCGGTTATTGTACCGCGTGTTGGTTACATCTTTTTTACATATTTCTCTGGGACATCCCTGTAGGGACCAGCCTGTGAGGGAACATACATATTGGCAATTATAACGATATAAGTCGACAATCAATTATAATTGCTACAACGATGAAACTTCCGGTTTAGCTAATGCGATCGTATATGCACCTCAATGGTCATTCGTTTAACCAATACAAAGGGATTGACGACGACACTCCGTTGTTAGATCGCGCCGCTCACCTTTATGATTGGTTCGCAGGCTTCGAGTGCAGACACAGGTACCAGTACACTGCAGGCTTGCGGAACCTTTAATGCAAATTTTATAAAACAGCATTTGTACATCGACACTTCGCTGGTGACTTTGTTGCTTATACCGAGAACGATGCTATTCAGAGTGACCGTGAAACAAGGTACCACGCACGAGACCGACGTCACCCGGGGTGACACGGGCAGCGCTCGCACTAGCGATATAGGGTTTATTTACAGAAAGAAAGCCTAGATTACAAGCACGTAGTTCGTTCCTGTTATCGTGTAGTGGATAGGACGTCCAGGACAGAGAGTATACACACTGCTATTCGTTCACAGACCGTCTGGATTCAACAGTTTCACATTGGTCTCGCTCGTACTCGCAAGTTTATGGTGCAACGCTCACGGGCAGTGACGCAGGACTTAGTATTCTCTTTCTTTTTTTTTTTTCTGTCGGCTTCGAAAGCGGATTTTAGATGGCCTAACCAATCGGGCATGCGTCGCCGAAAACAGCTAGGAATGATTTATTAATGCTTCATTGGCGGAAATTCCTTCCGAAAATACACCCTGAATGTCACACTGTACAGGCGACTTAGGTGCAGTCTTTCTAAAACTCAACTTGCCCACGTATCTGTGACTAAGCCTGCAGCCTGGATGCGAGGGTATTATACGGCGACAGCGTGGATTCAGAAACGTGTAACTTGCGGGTGTTCCAGGGTTATTTCGGGATCTGCGGTACGAATACGGGTGCTTTCATTTGGCACTCGGATTGCATGCAATGTGGTGCGAGAAAATTTAACTCGTTTCGCAAACAGATCGCAATGGTCACTGATGGCGTTCTGGTTGAAAGTTGTGTGTCTTACGCGCGAAGAGCTCCTCTGAAAACGACGCCACAGCCTCTCTTCACGCTTTTATACACCAAGGGACGTCCTGCTTTCGGTACTGCGTACGCCAACGCTAAGGAAATATTTGGGAGGAGTGTGGGATGCATTGTACACGGAGACTCAAACAGGAGTCTATGAATATGGTAGTTTGGAACCGGGCGACCGACCGTGCATGACCTTTTTCGCAGTGCTTAACTGTGAAAACGGGTGCTTTAAAATGTCTTGACGCTTTTCCCACAATCTTTGTCGAAGCGGAAAAATCATGTCAGCAGCTTCGCTTTCCTTTTAATCTCCGATCACACTAACGCACAAGGGAATTCGGATCTCATTGTATCTGGCATCCTGTAGTCTCCTGACTCGGTTGCGCTCTAACACGCATACTATCAATGTTTCAGCGGTTCAGAGGACCAACGAGGAAGAAGGAAATCAAAAACAAAAGGCCCAGAGCGTAAGCTAAATGTGTAGTCTGCAAGAAAAAAAAATAAAAACGTGTATATGATGACAACTTCGGGCATGCAGTTTGTTTTCGTGAAGCGAGGTGCCTTCGAGACCTCAGCTTTCAAAAGAATTATGTCGACTGCACGTCCTGGGAAAAGCAGATTTGCGATTTAACGCACCGAGCCTACACCTTGGCTGTGAGGGGTGCCGTATGGAGGGATAATTAGAGTTTTAGCACTGCGAATGCTCCGTGTTGACCGGGACCCGTCTGGGCGCTTGCGCATTCGTCGCGGTAGAGGAGATTAGTTCCACGGGCCGGCCCTCGCCATACCCGTACATTCGTCACGGTAAGGTGCGCCTCCTCACCCTTCCGCGCGCGCAGGCGCAGTCGGGTCCCGGTCAACACGGCAACTACGTAAACGACGGAACAGACGGACTAGTAGTCCGTCTGTTCCGGACTACTACGGAAGTAGTATCGCCACGGGGGACAGGCAAAAAAAAAAAGGGACATACGGTACATGTTCTTCACCCACTACTGATATTTTGAAAGAACAGTATTAGTGTCCTATGAGTGACATTTTAATGTGAAGGCGTGAAAAAAAAAAGGGGGGGGGGTGAAAATGCAAGCTCAACTAACATTCACGAAAAAAAAAAAAGCCAGGCATCGTACACGTATAAGCAGATGGGTCCCACCTCTCTCACCAGTGCAAGTCACGCTTGCTTACCTGGAAATACAAGTACTTCAAAAAGCAACGGCACCCTGGTAGGAGAACACGCCGAAGGTCGTTTTAAAGCGAACAAGAGCGGACATGCGTTAGCGTGTAACATCCGTTTCTGGACTGTTGTTTTAATGAATCAGTTTTGTAAATCAGTAAGTATAAATCAGTAAAGCTACAGCTCCCAATCTCGTCTGAATTTTTGTTTTGTCCTCTCCTTCGTTTCTCCTTACTATCTCCAAATTGTGCATGTAAACAAATTAGCCCAACAAGCTTGACTGTGGTTTAACTTTGACCACATGGGTATCTTTAACGTCTACCGAAATTTAAGAGTGTTTTAGTTTCTGTGTTAGGAATACAGCACAGGCTTCGTAGCCGGATATCGAAACCACAACCTCTCGTGCGCAGGCGCAAAATAATGTTTCCTCGGATCCGCCCTTGCAAAAGCAACTGTCCCGCGTCTTATAGTTGTTTATCGACGACGTATTTATTATCTACCTGTAACAATATCAGTAAATGGTACGTTTATCCAAAGCACGAAGCATTATACCCGTCGCGCCTCCTAGAGAACTTATCCAAATTGCTAGACAAGCAGATGTGCGTTCAGCAACCATTGCGCGCCTGCAGATATCTGCGCGACCTATGGTCTTCCTGATTCATCAGTCTGTCGAACTGGCATTTCGCGCTCAGTCGCTGCTTTTGTTTCGCTTAACGACCACAACGAAAGATATCTTCTGCTGGCAAAAGATAACTCCAGCGGTCGCCCCCGTCAAGTGAGCATCTGTCAGTCTAGAGCTGATATGATCTAAAAGCATTCAGGTACGGTATCTTGTCGCTGCTAAGTTGTCATGTGGAGTCTAAGGACCGCTGTATATATCCAAACAGCATGCGGCAGCTCGCCCGACTGCGTTGGCCCAATGGCCATGCGACTCTTTCCACTTTCTGGCTCAGTAGCTGTTCACCGTCTCCTCTACTCTACAAACATCGAGGACATTCACATGCGGGTACGCGGGTTGTGCTCCGTTAGTAACGCGTGCATCAAACTAGAAAAAAACGCACACTTATAGTCGCAGTGTTTGGGAATAGCATGACAGCAGCGTTAGAAGACGGGACGAGGACTCTTGTGACGTATAAGCTTCCGGCTTTAATACCCGTCGAAATATGCAGTTTCTTTTGTCTTATTCTCTCTCCTAAATGTACAAGAACTAATTTAGGCTCCGATATATTGTCTGTCGGAAAGAAACGTTTGTTCCTCCTCCCGCCCTTTCTTTTCGTTCGCACATCGCACCCGAACGAGTTGCTGATGTCTGGCTATTCGGCGAACCGAAAGTGACGTAACACAGGAGCTTTCCTTCCGCTAATACTGCCGCCACCCCTCTCGTGCATTCCTCATACAAAATGCGTTGTGTCTATAGATATTGCTGCGACGCGTACTGCAAGGTAGTCAGACAGATGCAAACAATTTGCGTCATACTTTCAAACTCACATTCTCGCAATAAATGCGCACAACACGAACCATGTTTTGCAGAACCGGATCACCACTGAAACCCTCGCGACAAGCTGCGATGAGAAAGTTCACGTTTAGTTGAAGCTGATTCACTTAAACAAGCGGTCACACACACGCTTGCCCTTGCCACACAAAGCTAACTAGATGACTAACTAAACGCAATTTTAACTACATCGCACTCATTCAAAGTACCCATATGCTCAATCGAAACGTTCCACCTAACAACTGCAGAAAACGCCATTCAGTTCAGCGCACGGCCAAACGTGCTAGCGCATAACGCTGCTTACTTGGTTCCATTGAGCATATTTATTTACCATTTCCATTAAAAATTACCAAAAGATAGGGGTAGGGGAAGGGAGTTCCAAAGCTTCCTCTAGCCCTGCTCTTCGTTTAGAATTACGGTACCGATTAATGCCAGCCACAGAAGACGGCTTCACAGCACCCCGGAATGTTAAAATGGGGGAGGGGGAAAAGGAGGCGAGCAGAATCTCTCCATTTTTTAAGCATTATTCTTTTAGATTTCAGCGCAGTGCCTTTGCTTGCAAGGATATGAAATCGCGTCAACTGCTCTCCTTCGGCATTTGTGTCACGTGGCGGTTCTCTCGGGCGTCTACTTTGTTAATAATTAAGTACAAACGACCGCCCTCGACTATTAGGATTGGGACTACGCAACGAGGCCTAATCCAACCCCAAGGCGGAAAGTTTAATAGTTCAACTGCAGTTACACAAAATGAGCTGGCAGCTCCAATAGCTGTTTCCTTGCAGGCATTCCACCTCAGGCATAATCGAGGCATCCTGTTCTTGGTTGCCGTTGTACCGTAGTTCCTTGTGCCAGTGGCCCCGAGCACTTGCCACACTTGTCTTGTATACTTCTGACTCCTGGTTGCAAAGTTCAACATTTTCACGCCCATTCGTCGAAATTATTCGACCGTTCGCCTAAAGATAAAAAGCAACGACAAAACGAAACGCGGCGCCCATCGGCACCGCGCGGAGTAAATTCGAACGTAGAACTCATGCCGTTCGTTATACGCAAGGGGAGTTATTCAATCTTAATTGGCGTAAGACGAAACGTAACGAGCTGGAAGCGACGAAGAAATAATGTGTTCGGTTGTGGAACGACCGTGCAGTTGTGCAGGACACGATGCTACGGCGAATGTTCCCAGCACCATTGGTACGGGGTTGTACAAGAAGCTACGTTACGAGGGGGAAACGAAATAACCACTGAACTGTCTTGCAACCCCGGTTTCACGACGGAGCACCATAATTCAGTTGAGGGGGAGAGAGGGAGAGGGTACAAGCGCGCGTATACGGCGTTGAACTCTCCGCTTTGGCTTGCTTGCAGCCTCGCAACGCGTGTTTTTGTACAGCATTAACGCAGCGGCGGTAGAAGATAATTTGGAGGGACAAAACATTGGCACACGACTATATTTATATCCTTAAAGAACTAAGAATACACGAAACCCGCATTTCGCAGCGATTCTTAATCGTACAATATACTCCAGTCCCGGCGACGTATACGAAGATGATAGCGACACCCCTCGTTCGCACGGAGGCCTTGTTTTCGCAGCCGTACGCGGGCGTCTTTCTATATTTGATCACTTACGTCGAAGTCGAAAAGAACTGCGCACGACGCCACACTTGAGGGTCGTAGATTTCTCTCTTGCTATCTCCTGCTCAAAGTCTTATCAAAGGTCGATTAGCGTCTTTCGTGTCACGGCTGAAGTTAAGAAATTCTCCAAACAGGATTGAAGGAAGGAATTATATGAGGATTTCGCCACGGGCGAATTCTTGCCGTTCCTCGGACGTACAGTAGATTAAGTTTGCGTAGGGTGCGCTGAGCTCTGCTCGTAATACTGCCTGAAGCCACAAAGGCGAACGGTTTTAAGACTACGAGAGCGCCATTTACCGTAGCAAAAGACAAGCCCCAGAAAGAGTAAACCTGTTTTAATCTGTAGCCTTTAGACATCGTTGAAACCGAGATAACGGTGTATACTTCGGGCGTTTTATCAACCTGGAGTCGTCGCACTGTATACATTTCCGGGACTGTGGGAACCCTCTGAGGACAGCTAGGATTACGCCGGCCCCAGCAACCCTGTCATGGACACTACATTATCACGGGGTCGCTACAGCTCGAGGTTTTGGTTAAAATTTATGAGGGCATTGCAGATTATTGCAGAAGTTATAAACTTTAAACCTTGATACAGTGAGTAACGGCCATGATACAAATTTTGAGAGCGATGGTCAGCGACTGCAGCAGCAAAATAACAGAGACAAAAAAAAAGTTACAGACAAGTTACACTTACAGAAAAAAAAATGAGCCTCGGCTATTTCGTACGTTTCCCGCGTCTCTGTTTCTTCATGTACTCTCAGGCTATGAAGCAAACGGTATAGACATAGAACTTGCCTTAAATAGTCGTAATACGTTTCCAATGACAGTCTTAGACTTGGCTTGACAAGGTATCAGAACTGTTACTGCTCGATTTGTCCGCAATGATGAGATCGAACAACTATAACGCAAACTAGCACTATGCGCCAACTTGATCCTAGAAAAAAAAGCTTCTAGTGAGCTCAATAAAAGTTGTACAGAGTCACAGGGGCCACTTGCACTCCAGTGTGTATACATGTTTATCTGCTAACAACGAAAGAGGCAACCGAGAGGAAAACAATACATCTTGAAATGCTTTACATGACTGGATTTCTTTCTTTGGACACCAAAAAACAAGAACACAACACAAGCGCACAAATAATAGACAATGCACAACAAAACACAAACAACAAGAAAACAGGCTTCCATTCTCATAAATACCTACTTAATATCACAGAAGTATAGCGCACTACACGCAAAACAAAGCCTATGTAGCAGGACGTCAACGCTGATATACGGCCGCGAGCAGAGTTCTTCAATATATACCAATTGCGAAATTCCGCTTCAGAATCCGAGCCGCGCGTGCCCCCCTGTTCTGTTGAAACCACTAGACCAGGTTTCAGAGTATCGGAACTCTTTTCTGTCATTGTTTTAAGCCGCCGACAGCGGCCATTGGTCGAACCGCGTCACGTGATATATGTTTACCCCGGGAAGACCCATGGGCGCTGACATTTTGGTGCCTCTGGGTTGCCGCGCGCGCGCGCGCTCTTCGGTAAGTCGTGATTTTCAGAGCACAGTGCGGCTGTATACCACGTTGGAAGTGAGTTTTCGATGCCCCAGACAGAGTGGTGATGCCGTGCTGCTCTGTACTGGACTGTTTCAACCGGCGGGACGGTGGAAAACGCCTGTATCGCTTCCCGCTGGGAAAGAACGGCAGTGGCCTAGCGTAACCTATAGCCACTTAAAAAGCGTAGCTTAATTAGTGGCTCTAGCGTAACCTAGAGCCACTCAATAAGCTACGCCAGCGTAACCGAGCGTGACCCTGACGCACCGAAGTGCAGGCTCGAAATTCTCAAAACGTAAACGCAGCTGCCGTGGTTGCCAAGCGGCGCCCGGACCAATTCTACCCGTCAATGTCAGCCGCAATAGGACGAATAAGACTGCCCACTCTGGCGCTAGGCACCAAAATGGCTGCCGCCCTGCGTCAGTGTCGTTACTCTTAAGCGTAGCTTATTTAGTGGTTCTACTTGTCCCGTGCTTGCCCCAGCGCAGGCGGAAGGCAACCGTAGACCGGCTTTTGATACGTGGGGCTTATGGGCAGTTTCGCAACTGGTGTATATCCGGTAACTCTGGCCGCGAGCAGAACTGTGTTTCGAAGTTGGCTTTGATGCAAGAAAACAACATATGTACAAACAAATTAGTGACTCCCGGCGTTCCTGTCGTGGATTTGCTTGGAATGTTCGCTGGTCGTTTCTGTCCCCTGACCACGTGGAGACGTCGAAGAGTTCTGGCCCAGCACACAAAACCACCGTACACATAAGACATTGCTATCAATTAAGGAAACGACAAAAGCTTACATTACAACTTTTTCTGCGACTTTCCACGCGAGTAAGGTGAGATGATTTTTCCCTCTCCGCACACACACACACACAAAAAAAAAAAACATCGGGAAAACAAAATGCTGTCATGAGCGCATGCAAATCCATGACGCAAATGACGACTTATTGCAAAACATCAAGTGCTGGAACACTCTGCAAATGTAGGTCCTTAACTGCCGTCGAGATTCAGTAATCACGTGGCTTTTGAAGTCGGAGAGATATGTTACGAATTTGATATCAATGTTTCGCCCAAACGGGGGGAAAAAAAAGAACGTGTGACGGAAGCAATATCAACAGTGTCACGTGTTGCCTTCGGTGGCGTATCTATAAGAGGAATGAACACGACATTTAGCGCGCTAAAAAAACATGTCCAAAAAAAAAAATGGCGGCAAGAAAACGTGGTAGGAGATTGAGTTGGGTGTGGCAGATGAGACGTCATGGTGTTTCTACATGCTGGCGCGCATCTAAAACAAGCGCGCGCACACTCGTTCTCGTACACACACGCACATGCACGCAAGCGCGCGCGATCGGTGAACGATGAGCATCATGTCTGAAGGACAGAGAAGGGAGTAAGAAAACAAAAGTTCTCGGGTAGTCAACGCGCACGCTACAACACGCGCGCACTACACACACACATGTACAAACTAGACGTTGCCCCACAGAGACGACTAGCGAGGGGGAGTAGTAGTACTGAAGAGTTCGTGGCGGTGGCGTTTCAGAGGTTGAGTTCGAAAGCGACGGCCATGTTGTTGGCCTGTGAGGAACTAGGGTCCGCGTCCGGTTTGTACGCTGATGAGTTGAGCTCGAGGCCTGTGGGCGCTTCCGGGGAGTCGCTAGCCTTCACCTCTCCATCGCAGCCGTCCGCCGGCCGGTCGTCGTCCGTTGCTGTCTCACGTCGCATCCTCCGGTCGTCTGCCGCCTTTGTCGTCTGCTGTCCCTGCTGGCCCTGTTTCCAGTCCTCTACACACAGTTCAATTGCACTCAGGTCTCCACCCGTCACGGCCTCTAGGCTGCGATGTCGTAGTGGTGGATTTCTGCCGCCTCCTCGATGATGTTGCCCTGGCACTGGCCGCCCCTGTCCAACATTTCCTGGGGGAAAACAGAAACAGACAACGGCGTGCAACGTATGCTTCTCATCCCAGCGCACCACTGTTCGAACAGGTTTGCTGACCTCCCGCACAGTTGCTAAACACGGGGCATGCGCTTTGCGTTCAAACACAGAGTGATGCGCCAGGCACTATGAACGAAAAACAAATTACAGTAATGGCATGTGCAGGTCACTTTGAATTCGACGGAGGATGGCGTGTCTGCACTCGCGTCGCCCATTGCGGCACCCACTGTGCGCCTAAACTCTCGCCGTAGGAAGATCAACTTTTGCGCATTCTGAGAGGTAATTTTGCATTGATTACCACAGCGAGGCATGCTTTCAATGTCTTGCGACTTACGCCCCAGGGAAGGCTCGAAAGTCGAAGCCAAGTTACTCGAATGCCACGCTGGCGTGTTAAGTAGCAATCGCTGCAGCGGTACTCACAATCCTCCGGGCGAAATGCAAAGAATAGCACTTCCGAAACAAATTTCGAGAAAATCAGAGAAAAAGAAAACGTACGTGCAACCGCATCCTCTTCTGCTCCTCGAGAGAAACAAGGGTGAACGGGGAAAGACGGAAGATGACAGAGAGAAAGAGATAGGAAGAGAGAGACAGAGACACACGGAGAGAAAGATAGCACCAGACGAGACAACAAGCGGGTAGCGACCAGCAAGAACGCCGCGGCCTATCTCTGAGCGTTTCGGGAGGATAAAACTGAGCCCGCAGCTGCTTGTGCACTTCAATACTTTTAACGCCGGAAATGGTTCAACGCTGTCCTTTATGTAGTATGCCCTGTTCCGCCGCTCTGCTGATACGCCCACACGACAAGCATGGCCTACACATTGAAAGATCGAGTAACTACTTCTCCGAAGGGAATACAAGTGGACACAATAAAAGCATATTTCTACGCAAGCCAGTACCAAACACAGTATACCCCCTTTGTACCAAACTAATAGGGACGTAGCAAGAATTCGCTACAAGTGGCGTTTTGATATAAGCGATGGCGACCTAAACGCACAATTGGTTTCAGACTTGTGGAAATTCGCTAATAAAGTGGCATTTCGATTAATGCGGTTTTATTATAACGAGGGCTCACTCTACTTAGTGCTTGTACAGCCTAGCAGGAATTCCGGCTTTATTGCCGACAACGTGCACGAGTGCAAGCAACAAAAAAAAAATAATTTTATAAGACTTTATGTTCAAAATGATCGCTTACACGAGTTCTCAGGAGCCTGTTACAAAGGTCACCTCGGTTGAAGCGCGCCATTGGGTTTTGCTTTACTTTCAACTCAAAATGACCCGCGGGGGGCCTGGAATTTATCCCAGCCACATGGGCGCGTATTTTCCGCGTACTCGCCCGTCGGCGGATGCGCGCGATTAAGGGCGTATTGCGCAGAAGCATGTACGAAACAGATATTCGCGCATTGCACCTGCGCAGTACTGGCGCGCTAAAACCACTTTCGCTAGCTAACCCGAGCAAGGGAATGCAGGGCGCGGTCTATGCGTTTCTTCCCAAAGTTGAAAGTGCTCTGTAGAGTAAGAAAGAAAAGTATTTAAAATCGTTTGTATCGTTCTTTTTCGGAGGTATCTTAAGGCGTCACAAATGGCGAACGTAAGCTTCGGTCCAAGCGGGTCCAGAGGCGTTAGGTTTAGTCCGTACAGTGCCGTCGCCAGTGTAGTGCGCTGATTATTACGCTGCCGCGTGCACGTGCGCCGACAGGCGCAAAGGCGCTAGATACGCGTCCATGTGGTAGCTGGTTTAAGTCGCAGTCAGCAGCGCCCTGTCCTCGCCCACGGGTATCGGACAGCCTTACACCTTTTCGGGAGTTAAAAGGACGGCCAGTGCTCGGCGGCGCGTGGGCCAGTCCAGAGGAGAGCGGTCAAGCAGCGTTCGCAGAGCAGGCAAGAAGGCAGGCAGAGACGGACGTCGAGGGCCTTACTCAAGCGCACACTGCCGCCGGCCGTGAGCGTCATAGACGCCCAGATGTCGCACCAGACGCCCGAGCGCGGCGCGTCCCAAGGCTCCTGCGGGACACGTACCTGGGACAGGGACGTTCCCTTGGCGTTACGCGTGAGCCGCGAGGGCGACGGGCCGTCGGCCGACGGGCAGCGCAGCGGCAGCGTCGCGTACGGCGCAGGGTACTGAGGGATGGCCGAGCCCAGCAGGGGCCGGCCGGGGCCGCCGCCGTCCGCATGCCGGGGCGTCCGCGGAGGGGCGCCCAGCCGCTGGTCCACGTCCACGTAGCGCTGACTCTGGGGGCGCCCCAGGCTTGCCGCTCCGCTCATGTACGTGCCGGCCTTCACCGGCTTCATCGGGGGCACTGCGCGTCGACAACGAGCGCAGGCCGAGTGTTTGACATGTATCGCCACTGTTAGCAGCACTTCACAAGCTTCTGGAACGTCAGGACATTCGGCATCATAAGGACCCGCTGAGTGTGGCCACCCAGGCATGTAACAAGTTAAGGGATTCATAAATGTGTCATAAAGGCGGAACGTGTAAGGATATCGACAAAAACGTAATGATTATACGAAAGGAAAGCAGGAAATTAGGTCGCGCGGAAAGCAAAGAGGGAAGGTTACCGAACACTTCAGGCTACGTGCTGATGTCTCAGATGATCGCTGTGAAAGCTATCCACTTTTTCTGCAACGAAGCAAACACCAAGCAAAACTGACAGGAACAACGGGAAAGTAAAGTTTCTACCTGGCTAGCACAAAAGATCATCTGCGGGAACCATAACTCCAAGAAAAGGAAAGGCTGTCGCCAGCATGAAAACTTTTGTTTTGCTCTTTTAGTAAGGATCCCACTCATACTACGAACTTCGCTTAGACAACAAGGCTTGCTGTGTTTTTACGTTCCTGAAGTGTAAAATAAAGAACGACAGGAAAGTAAGCAAATGCCCTAAAAGTTCGCATGATTAGTTGAATTTCTGTTTAACCCGTTGCCTAGCGACAAGCACACCGAAACAAGCACACAGCTGAGCAACTGACCGAGGTAATATTTTATAATGAAGCAGGCACGCAAGCCTGCTTTAAATGTAATTCTTCCCGACACTCGTAAGCGTGCCCAAAACGCGCGTTTCACGATCACGCCTTGCATTATTTTCCACGTCCGGTCATGCAGAAAGTTCCCGGGCGCGTGGAGAGAGAGAGAGATAGAGAGCTCACCGACGATGTTCTTGTACTTCCGCCTCTCGTGGCTGACAAAGAGGCAGGCCCCGGCAATGACGAGCACGATGATGGTGAGTGACGCAGCCGCTGGCGCCACCACCGACAGCCGGAAGTAGACCGGAAGCTCCCGGCTCTGGCTCCCGTGCGGGGCCGGCATAGAAGCGTCGGACAGCGCTGCAACCAAACGCCCGGGCCGGGGGAGCTAGCTCCGTGAGAGCGCCGAGGATAGTCAGACAAACGCCGCGCGAGGAACGTTTGGGGAATTCCTCAATGGTGATGAAAACTTTTATTAAGCAGAGCGGAAGGTGTTATGGTCGCTCGCCGGTGGGAGGACTCCTCAGTCCAGGAATCCTTGCTCACCGGATCGCCAGGACCCATGTGCAGCGGGTGTGGAGAGGGCCTATCCATAATCCACATGCTCATCCAATGCAAGGCACTTGACACAACACGACGCAAACCCTTCCCACAACTATACAAACACCACATCCCGTTACATCCGTCATAATTTTTAGGAGACGAGCCCGTGTTTTCAATCAAGCGCGTCTTTGAGTTCCTCACTGATGTCAAATTTTTACATCTAATTTCTTATCATGCATCATGTCAACCTGGCCCTTTACACCAGTCATCTTCACTGACTTTTGATTTTATGTTTACTTTTACTGAAATGTTTTAGTAGTCGTATCATTCATGAACAACTATCCTTTGGCGCTCCTCGCCCTCAGTCGGCCTTGCGCCATTAAAATCGAAACATTCTTGCGTCGTAGCTGCCAGACGCGCCCTGGCGACCAGGCTCCTCTGGTCTCCCAAGGCTCAGAATGACCGGCCTGTAGATGTTCTCGCATTAACTACCGTCCCTACCAATCCTGCATGGCTAAGTTGCTAGACCTATGGGCTCGGCCCGTAGGTCCGAGCACAATCTGAAGAGGGCAAGAATTATTTAGACTGTACACTTCACTGAGCAAACCGTACACGCCACGAATGACTCACTACTGGATTTTAAGCTACATGCAATGAGGAGACGTGCACAGGGTGGTGGTCCAAGGACCTTTAGATTGTAGCTCACCTCCTCCGTCGGTGAGCACGGTGATGGTCTCGCTGGGGGCGCTGCTGGAGCCCTCCCCCGCGGCCTGCAGGTATATCTGGTAGCGGGTGGCCTCTCTAAGGCCGGACAGCGTGTACTTGGAGTTGTCCGCCTGAGGCACCGTCACCTCGCGCCACGGACCGTTCTCCTCCCGGCACGACATGATGTAGTCTGCATAGGGGCGTACAAGGGCAAGCTTGTACCAACCCCTTACGGCCTCCGTCTTGTCTCGTTACGATTAACATCAACAGAGAGGGCCATTACAATATACATGTTGTAATGAAGTTTATGGATGAGATTCAAGGTAATGGAATGGCTTTGAAGGACTCTGAAGAATTGTGCGTCAGCGTGACAAGAAGAAAACTGGTGGTGCACAATGTCCGAAGCACACTGCAAACGAGACAAGAGGAGTCTGCGCGCATGCGGAGGAAAATTGATGCTCACGAGTGACGGGGGGTCCCGGAGGCTGCTGCCAGTGGACGACTATGGAGAAGCGGTCGTGGGACTCGAGCCACAGTCGCGGTGGCAGTGGAGGCTCTGCGAGACGACAGGAGTTCAAACATGATGCATTTGCATCGAGGGTTTCTGGTAGTATTGAGGTAAAACTCGTACGAAAAGAAAATTGCACTGCTAACTTTAATACTCTGCAGCCATCGAGACAAGGTCAAGGCGAAGTGGTCTGCAATCAGATTTTATTATTTGTTTATCTTTGTAACGTCTTAATTGGTTGACAAAGCGCAACAAGCAAGACGCTAACATTTTAAGAAATGTTAACAATGGTGATCGATTTTTGGTAGTTTACTGATGGCACCATACCATACGCTGGACAAGGCTAGACTGTTGTGGGCGCCAGCCACTTTTTAGTAAAATTTGAACGGCGCATACCTGAGTCCGCAGTCCTGGCAAAAACTTCTTGAGAGTCCGGACCGGAACCGGCTGCATTGAAGGCTTTGACAACGATGCTGTACTCGGTGGCTCTCTTGAGGCCCGACAACAAGTGCTCTTCGTCGGGCTGATCGGTGACTAGCGTCGACTGGTAGCTGTACGGTTCTTCCGAGCCACGGCTGCGGTAGCCGATGTAGTAGCCCACCAAGTGACCGTTCCACTGTTCCTTCGGTGGCGCCTAGGAACGGGAAGGGTCAAGGGGGAGAGCGCAGGCGTAAGAAGTCTGTTCAAACTCTGTTCTGGAAAATGTTTGGATTAACCGCCTCGCCACGTGAAAGTGCATTTCAGGCAAGTATATCCAGTAAACCCTTGTTGCAACTGAGTATTCGAAACAGAAAGCTGACTTCGTTATAAACAATACATCGTTAAGAGCGGGTACGAAGTGCTGTCCTTACATTGCTCCGTGTCATTAAACACTTGGAATAAAGCCAGATTTCGAATAAAGTGGTTTCCTTGTAACAACGGTTTGCGACAACAAACACGCCGTTACCACGATAATTCAATGTTTATGGCGCTTATCTCCAAGCAAATTTTTGTTAGCATTTTTCTTTGTCTTTCCAGGGGGGTGCATTGCCGTACCTTCCACTTTATTCTCAAAATGGTTGGTCCCCTTGACTCGGCAGCTACGTCCGTCGGAGCGCCAGTTGGTTCTGTAAAACAACAAAAACAAACAAAAGAAAACATTCAATGAAACAAGCACGTCATGCACGCTTTAGTGCATTACGCGTTGTTTACGGCTTCACACGTTGCGCGAACAGCTCTTGATTCTCCGCGAATCGGACATTTGATTCACTAAGCAGTTTTCATACACTCGGGGTAACATTTCTACGATGTACCGAAAGGATTTGTGAATCAGGCACCGAAGACCCCTTTTGCGGCTAGCCGAGGCTGCCCCCCCCCTTCACCCCCCCCCCCCTTTTTTTTTTAACTGAAGGCGCAGTTCCCGAAGCAACACCCACCTTCTTCTTTGGTCTGGAACTTGTGACTTTCCGACGGAGATCCCCTCCCCACGGTGTTTTCGGCCAACGCTCGAACGATGTACGATGTTCCGGGCTGCAGCTCCCGCAGAAGGGTTGAAGTCTGCGGGGCGACCACGATGGCTTCTTCTAGCCTGTGCGCGGCGCCTGCGTGGTGCCCAGAAGAAATATTTTTGCCACGTTACAAGGGCAACACAGATTCCAGTTCGAACTGATTTCGTTCGAGCCGCGGGGTGATGTCCTTACCATGGTCCTTCCAGTATTGCACGATGTACTTGGAAACGGGACTGTTCCCGCTATATGGAGCGTTCCATCGGACACTGGCGGAACGGCTCCACGTTTGGTCCACCTTGACGTCGAACGGCGCTGACGGTACCTCTGCGGAAGTAAACACGTGCAGCTTTGACCCTTCTTTATTTGCATAATACAGTTCAACACGAGCCCAATGCATGCGCCGTGATCAATCAATCAATCAATCAATCAATCAATCAATCAATCAATCAATCAATCAATCAATCAATCAATCGGCACACCCCGAGAACGACTCGCTGCGGTCATTAGATTAGTGATACAGATCAGTTTTTGGTTATTAGATCAGTCAATCGATCAATCAGTCAGTCAGTCGATCAATCAATCAATCAATCAATCAATCAATCAGTCAGTCAGTCAGTCAATGAATGAATGAATGAATGATGAATTAATGAATCAATCGGCACTCCCCAAGAAACTCGCTACGGTCATAAGATGAGTCATTCAGATCAGTTATTGGTTATTATATCAATCAATCAATCAATCAATCAATCAATCAATCAATCAATCAATCGTCACTCACCAAGAACGACCAGCTTGATGCTTCTCCTGTCCGAGCCGAAACCGTTCTTGGCGAGACAGCTGAAGAGACCGTTGTCCGAGCGTTCGGCGCCCTGCACGTGCAACTCGGACGCCGTTCCCCGATCGGTCACGCTCTCGAACACCTGCAGTCTGGCAACCACGGCGAAAAAGGTGACGGGAGGAAGCGTTACGTGCCAGGCCAGGTCTGAATCGAAAGACAGAACGTTCGTCCATCTAATTGATACATATTCTCGCTCGCTTGCATTACATAAATGAGCTGATTCAACGGGATATACGTATAGTAGTTGGTATTTTTTATGCTTGTATACCGTACAGGTCAATGCGCGCAAGAACCTTGCGAGCGGGAGTTCCCGTTCAGAGACTTCAGTGCCCACGCTACGAGTTTTACAGCAACCCCTCGTTATAACAAAATCGCTTTATTCAAAAGCTCGCTTTCTTGGAAGTGCATCATGGTCTCCACTCCAGTGCATGGCCTGCAATCAATTCCCGCTAAGCGAAGTATCGCTTATAACGAAGCCAGATCTTTCTACCGAGGACTTCGCCATAGCGAGGGTTTACTTTATGCGAAACAAACGCGCGCATGCACAGGGCAAGAAGGAAGAGTACCTGGGCGAGTCTAGGGGCAGCGGGTCTTCGTTTCGGTGCCACGTGACCCCCATGGGGCTGTCGCCGAGGGCCTCGCATCGCAGGATGGCCGTGTCGCCGCGCCGCACGCTCTCTACGCTGAACTTCTGCTCGAAGCGGGCAGGCACTGCGCACGGTACGGGGCACGAGAGAAAGGCCAGTTGGAGAAGAAAGCCCGGTGTCATTCCTTTTATAGAAACGCTCTAAAACGTCGCCATATTGGACCATTGCTGACTGTAGCACCAACAATATCAACAACAAGAACAAAAACTTGCCATGCACAAGGTACAGATGGTTAAAGGGACATACAACCGATTTTTGTGGAGTGCATGTCCTCTATATCGTATGAAAGCCAGCGTTTTATATACTGAGGTAACCACATAGAATTTATAAATAAACAGGGAGAGATAATTTTAATTTTGCGCTAAAATTTTTTAAGTCTGAAAGGTGGCGCCACGTGGTGT
Source organism: Haemaphysalis longicornis (assembly GCF_048455015.1). NCBI lineage: Eukaryota > Metazoa > Arthropoda > Arachnida > Ixodida > Ixodidae > Haemaphysalis > Haemaphysalis longicornis. Next base: position 19,762,898 of record NW_027526460.1, on the reverse strand, counting down.
CTAAACGTGACACTATGCTACATGTCCAAAAAAAAAACTCCGTCGATGTCAACGCGTGATTCAAAAACCGCATAAAGGAATAGGAAACGATACACATTTTTGTTGTTTTAGCCGGGAACAAGTTTTTAAATACCTCTTTTTATCTCACGTGCAGTTAAAAGGCATGTTGCCACACGGCCCGCTGTCATGGTTGCCAGCATTCCTTTTGGCGGAACTCGTATGGCTGGTAGATCTAAAAAAATTCCCGGACCATCTCCACTAACGTGAAACCCTGGGAGGGGCGAAACATGCAGTGTATAAGTGTTTTCTTGGCGACTTGGTGTTTTTGCCCACGGAGATGAAACCATTGGGGGTATGCGTATGCAGCTTTGCTGTAAAAGTCTCGTGTCTTTGAAGCACGAAGCGTTCTTGCGCGAGGCGTAAACGAGTGTCCCAGTGTTTTTAAAACGTACGCGTTACGAAGCGGTCCAGCACGAGGCGTAAACGAGTGTGCCGGTGTTTCACCACCGTGACTACATGAGACGACGACGAGATGAGACGCCAACAGCCTACCCCCTAAGGGGCTTCGTCCCTAAAATTCCGCTATCAAAAGTTCCAGGGCGCTATCAGCGAAACGAGATGAGTTTTAAGTGGTGCCCTATCATTCGAGATAGCGAAAATATACTCGACAAAAATGGGTTGTCTGTCTCTTTAATAAAAACCCCTGCGAAGGTGTAACTTGAGGCTCCGCCCGCAAGGAAGCCACCCCTGCCCGCCATTTTCGCTTGAGCTGTGGCTCGCTGAGCGCGCGCTCTGCTGAGAGCGAGACTTTTTCTCTCCCTCCGATGCGCTGTTCAGTGTCGCTGGTGCGAGAGTGTAGCTATATCAATCGTTCTCCCCTTAATTCTAACTGCTTTCCAACCTGTTCTTTTTTTTTTTTTTTCGCGCATGCGCGTGGGGGTGTGCCGGAGGAGTTCTCTGCGTACGTGGAAACTCCGGATTTTCCTTTCGCCGAGCCACATAAAGCTTCGCTTTAAAAGAGCTGAGAGTGGCTGCACAGAATCTTCTTGTTTAAACGTATTCCAGCAGTCCTAACGTATGGACGCTGAAAGTAAGACCGTCAAAAGCTGGATTCTATATTCTGCGCTAAATCTCAATTCGCTTTAGCAAGAATATCGGCTAACCAAAACAGCTATTTTCGGCCTGCCGTAAGCCAGAACGATTTTCCCAGCATTCCCCATGTAGTCAAACGACCGTTTTATTTCAGTGGCGGCTTCGAACGAGCACTGTTTCTGTCGTCTCGCCTTCCAAACCTTGGAGACGCCGGGGTCGGCCAAAGCGAAAACAGGGCCCTGCCCCGCGTTTCAAGAGGAAGCGTGCCGCAATAAAGGGGAGAAATTGAGGGGTGGCGAGGGGGCAGTTTCTTTCAAATCTGGCCGCCGCCACCGCCGCGAACGAGCACCTCCTCTGGGAGCGTCGGCTGCCGCCCCCGATTGACCCGCTGTCGCCGTCGTCGGTCATAGCGGCGCACGACCGCGGCTCCTTGGCGCGAGGGTAGGCGGCTGATTGGGCGCTTCCTGCCCCCCGCCTGAATAATCGGGATACGTGCGCTAACGCGGCGTCTGCTTCTCTGGCGCGAGCCAGGAAACGAGCGCTCGTCTGGCTCCGAAGGGGCAACGTGCAGCTGTCTTGGGCACGCCGTAATGAGAGAGCCGCCGAAGAGAATAAGCTGTAAGCTTATTCTAAGCTTATTCTAGTTTTACCTCCCTGGTGGAGCAACGTTGGTCCCTCACAAGTTTCAATGAATTTCAACACCACGAAACTGCGAACCATGCTGCCTTACCGGTAACCCTAACACAGCTTATCGTAAACAATGTCCACGCCAAACACGCATTAGATAGATTACTATCCAATAACAGCACCGAGCATTCGACGTTCCTCCGAAAAAAACATGTAGTATTAGGGTACGTCTTACTGAGAAAAAATATTAAGTCAAAGTTTCTGTATTTTTGTTGTGCTTTGCAAATGAAATTCTCAATTTTACGAGCTCCCTAAGCAAGACAGGCCGAAAAACGCAAAGGTAAGAAACGCGACATTGAAGGCACACAGGAAGTTAACCATCAACCACATAGAAATCCTCCTCGAAATCGACACGCAAGCGCGCGCACTCAACTGCATACACACGTCAGGTTAACACTTGGGGCCGTACATTGAACCATATATACAATATCGCACACGCACACGTGCACAGCCATTCACAAGGGAAGGTTTTGGGTGGGAATGGGAATTGGGCGACGAACACCACCTGCAACAAGTAAGAAGAAACAAAATGCAAGATTAAGAGTAGTGTGAGTTTGCTTAAGGAGTCTCGTGCGTGTTTGTAACAGCACCGAAGATCTACCCGGCGTCATTCCTTACCAGGTGAAGCCACCAACTGTACTCGTCTTTCGAGCAACAAGCCCTGTCAAGAAAAAGCGACGAAGCTTCGTTGCAAGGTTGGCAACCTTTGAGAATATAAATATTAAATAACGAAAACCACCTTGCACGTACTACGCACACCGGCAAAATGTTTAGATGGAAAACGCTTACAGTCTCAAACTGTTTCGCCAATACCCAAATTTTCTACACCAGTAAGCTCGCGTGCGGGGATCCGGAAATAGCTCGGATGTGCGAAGCTTGCGAGAAATCGTGCGAGGCGCGGCGGCGCAGCGAACGCGACGTCGACGCATTTACCCGCACTCGAGGTTCCTATCCGCGGCTTCCGCATCAGGCGTAGCTGCGGCGGACAAAGACCTCTTCTCCTGCAGCGCGCGGTGGCATATCGTAAGACGGGAAAAAAAAATCGATTCTAAACGTCTCCAAGGCATCATACCCGGCTGTCCCGGTGGCCGTAAAAGGCAACAACGAAGGCGCAGGCACTCCCTATCATTGCCATCGCTTTGGTCGTTCCAAGAAATATTTTTCTATTTTATTCAGCTTTACCTTGGTCGCTTTATTCAAAGGCTAAGGGTCGTCGTCTTCCAGGCGCGTTTTCTTGACTGCTTCTTTCAGCGGGCAGTGAAAAAAAAAAAAAAAAAAAACGCGGCCGTGGGCTTAACTTGGTAACCCCACGTTTCCTTCCGCACGCTTCAACCCAGGCCCCTTTTCTCCAGCTTTGCGTTATTTTTTACGCTTTCCGCAAATCGCAGCTTGTAAATTGTGTTTGGAGCTCGAAAGGAGACGTGCGCTGGGTACCTCTTTATCGCGTTCGGATATCGAAGCGTGCCGAGCCTTTCTGGAATATAAAAGTACACCGGACTGGGGTCGTTTAAAGGCTCCGTCGACCGCCCAGGGAGTTTCTTTATATCATTATCGAACTAGATCCGGAAAGCATTCCTGCGCGCATTACATTACGTTGACAGGGCCAAGCGCCGTTTTCTGTTAAACGATAAGCGTAACAAATGCTTCGTGGGCAGACTAGCTGGGAAAACTGCGAGAACAACTCAGTTATTAGTTGTGAATGCGATAGCATTCACTGATGTCTATTTGTAAGCGGCAGGCAGCGCAGAGCGTCATGGATCGCTAGTAACTGCTGCGCCCGCTGGGCGGCTGCCGCCATCGCCCGCCCCTCTTTTCCCGAGCTTCTGCGCATGCCCAGGCATTTCCTAGCAGCGCGTGCTCTCTCCTTTTTTTGTGTGCTTTATTTCCGAGACACACGCTACGGAACGCGTGGCAGCCAATGGGAATTCAGCAGCCTGCTACAGAAGCCGGAATGTACACCAGCTGGCATATTTAATGCGCTCGCATTAATAAATTATTTTGGCAAAGAATTCTACTAGAACGTAATTGTAACATGTCAAGAAGAACGGTAGTAAAAAAGTCGACCGAAACTGTTGCGTAAATTGCTATTCCCAGATTTCGCTTCTCAAGTATAGTTTTTAAATGGACAGGCGCGATACAACCAGCCTGAGAAAGAAACCAAGCACCTTCGCGCGCCTTAGCTCTTCATCGCGCTGCTTGGCAGCACTCCTCGCGTTATCAATCCGCTTATAACGGGAACCCCTCGTTTCTTATAAGCGGTGTCGCTTTAAACCCTAAGGGGGGCGTCACATTTTCCGGGGTGCGCGCGAGAGTCGTTAACAGCCAGAAAACCGGGAAGCGCGCTGCGAGGCCTGCGTGCAAAGGCCGTTGCTCCGTGCGTTCTAAGATGCCGGAAGGAGAGAAAAATTCTGACAGGAAGGGAAAGATCAGAAAAGGCGCCAAAATCGATCCCTTTGTCTTCCCCGTGAAAGCATCCACATGAAGTCAAGAGCCCTGCGTCAAAGAGGATCGGCTGAGCTGAAATTTGAGGGAACGCCAGTGGCGCGATCGAAATTCACTGGTCTGCCCCCGAAGGCTGCGAGCGTCTTCCAGCCGAGTTCCCAGTGCATCTGAACGCAGTGCAGAAAAGAAAGCTTCATTGCGTCGATTTTTTGCATTGCGTACTTGAACTTTCGACAGAAAACATCCGTCATTTTGCGGTTATTTCTCATGGGAATCGGCCAAGCTCAAGCTTGAAAAAATGTAGCCACGGTATGGCACTGAACACCGCATACCCGCATTTTTCATATTCTTGTAATAACTTGATCACGTATGTGTTTCAGCGCGAGCACAAGTTAACTATATACGTATAGGAGCGTTCTGGCAGCGTTAACAGTGACCTTATTCGTGGTTTTGCTGTTTTTTGCCTTGGTTTACTTGCAACCTGTTTGATTCAGCTTGAATTAGTGGCGTGATGCGCAACAAAGCTCTAGTCGTTTGTCTTTCGTTTCAGCGACAGTGAGGACCATTTGACGTATACTCCTCATTGCTTATGAAAGTTATATCTGTACCCAGGTCTGTAGGGCTGCCTGGTACGGTAGAAATAACATAATTGGATAGCAGTGAGGTGCGGCCTTAGGGAGGCTCCCTGGGAAACAAACAGCACTCAATCGCCAGGTCGGGATACGGATGAAACCTCCCGACAATGGAAGAGGCTTCGTCCTGCAGTAGAAACAAATAGGCTGATGATAATGATAATGAGAGCCACTGACATGCTGCAGAGTCGCTTGGTCTGTGTCCTCTTCGTCTTGGCTGCGTGCCTTTAGCGCTAGAGTTCGCGGAATTCATCTGCCAGTGAGTAGCTAGCTACCCATGGGCGCAGCTGCATGCAAGCCATAAGCGGAGCGGAGTCCGCGACTTCGTCGAAGCGGAGAACCAACACGGAGTCGGCTCGCTCTTCTCGCTTGGCGTCTTCTTCCTTCGGAGTCAGTGGCCGCCTCGAACCGAGGCTGCTTCGCAGAAGTTCGGTCAGCCTTTGGATTAGAGCCAAGACGCTGGCTTCGCCCCGAGCGCAAAACGCGCCAACGCCTTCCAAGTGCTCTGCCGAGGGCCCCCGCCGTTTTGTATCTCTTTTTTTTTTTTTTCCGAGTTAGTGTCTCAAGAGACGGTGTTCCCCGCGGCCACCATTCTCCCCCGTGTTCAGCCAGGCCTTCTCAGCCCAGGGAACGCCTGCACTTTCGCAACGCCGTTTCCCTGCGCGCTCAACCACTTCGTGTTGCGATAGCAACGTCCAACGCACGTCTACTCACCGGACTAACTGGCGCATTAAGTTTTATTGGTTTGCTGTGTAAAAAACGGGCTGTTTCGGCCATTTATTCGCTGCCGACATCTCCACCGCTCCTCATGAATGACACGAAGCTCTCTAGCGCAAGGCGTTAACGAGTGTCCCGGTGTTTCTTTTTAGTACGCGTTACGTTCTAGCGCAAGGCATAAGCGAGTTTCCCGGTGTTTTAGTACCGTGACTACATGAGACGACGATTACGACGACGACGACAGGAGTTTCCAACAGCCCCAGCCCCTAATATGAATATTTTGGTCGGTCTGTCTGTATGCCCGCCTGTCTGTCTCTCTGTCAGTCCCTCGATTCAGTCACCCGGCCAAAAGATAAAGGAATCCTGAAACGAGAGGTTTATGTAGGCAAAATTTCTCCAGATCACGAAGTCTGGAAACGTGCTTCATACTTGTCAATATTTTTCAGCAAAACGAACGCGTAGGTGTATTTAAGGCAAAACATGAGTACGTAACTGGCACTAGCTCATCTTTTAATTTAAAATAGATGTGCGCTTGATATTTGCAATAGTAATTAAAAACACCCGTTGAAGACAATACTATTTTGACTCCAAAGTCAGCCTCCGTCTTTACTTGAATGCGTATCAAATATTCTTATATCTCCTATGCGCAATATCCCTCATTTTTGTGGCAAGTTTTGTAACCTAAGCATCAGATTACACGGCGTTTAGACAGACATTTACGTGCAAACAACGTGACGATATCGCGGAAAATTCACGAAGTCGAGAATACGGTCCCTAATGTGCCAGCGTTAGATCAATCAATCACATTCCGCGAGTAGTTCTGAGAGGAAAATGCGCACCTTGCTTGAACATTCCGAGCTTGTTACGCGGAGCTCGCAAGCTTAAGCTGTAAACGCATGCAGGCAAAATCTTCACTGCAGGGCGTTACGCGCACCCAATTTTGCTTGCGTAAGCTCAAAGCTGAATGCTGCCAAAAGCACTTGGGGTTGCTTCGACAGGAACTCAGGTTGCGTTCTCTTTTGTTCATTCATTCTTCTTTTGCGAAAACTTCACTGGAACAGAATATTTTCCACTGTTTTGTAACACCGCCATTCTCGCGAAACGAAACAGTCGAGCGCGACGTGGCTGCGATGTTGCGAGGCGTGTTCAGTAGGAGCCGCATTCTTTGCATTGTTGCAGCTTCTGCCAAACCCTCGCCATAACGACTTCGCCTTCAGTGAGACTTTAGCTATGACAAACAAAAGTATGGCTGCCAACATATAAACGCGCTGAAATTGTGCTTGCGTGGTGAAAATTTGTGATATTGCAAATATTCCGCCATAACCGTTCAGGTTAAATTGTATCAGTTTCACGCCGACTGCACTCGTCCGCGCCATAAGCGGTGCGATTAAATGCTCCCTCATTACGTTAAGCGAAAGATTAATAGGTTTGATTTTATTTATTGTAGGGATTAACGCGCCGACGCAACGCAGGCGATGAGGCGTTCCGTAGCGAAGGGCTCCGGATTAATTTTGACCACCTATGGATATTTAACGTGCGCCGAAATCTCGTACACAAGGGCGTTTTTGCTTTTTACCTCCATCAGAAAAGCGGCTGCCGCGGCCGGGAATCGAACCCGCGTCCTCGTGCTCAGCAGCACAAGCACGGAGCCACCGCACCCAGTCGTTAGGCGAAAGAAACTGAGCCCACTGTTTGGGTCAGTTGGTTGAAAACACTCACCCCACATTTTAAAAGCACGCTTCATATACACTGTGAAGTTGGTGCCGCGGAATTGGGCGAGGAGTTCGAGGGAGGTCCGATGTTGTCTCAGCAGGTGGAGAGATAGGAGAGTGGTTTCACACAGCAACAAATCGCGGATATGGAGGCGGACCGCGTGTTGGGTTACAAAACTACCAACAGACAGGAACGAAATCCCCATGACACGGTTTAGAAGCGCTCGCGCATTCAACGGAGCAGATTTATAAACAACAGATAGGGCTGTCGACTGCCAGTCAGTCCAGGCAGGCTTATATGTTGAGTGCGGTCGGGATAGCGACGGGGACGTAGCCGCCGGCTGCTGCAGGAGTACGTGGGTGTGCGGGCCCTGCTCACCGTGCAGCGAGAGCAGCAGCGTTCCCTCGAGGTCCTGCCCGAGGCCATTGGAGGCGACGCAGCGGTAGCGCCCTGCGTCCTCCTTGCGCACTTCCCGGATCGTCAGCGTCCCATTGGCCAGCAGCGACACCCTGGCGCCCCCGAGCGGCACGGGACGCAGCTCCACGTCGTCGGACACTGCGCAAAAATAACATTATGGAACAACACTTGATTATGTGGCCGTAAAGGCAAAATACAAATATGTTTAATTGGGAAGAAATAGCTTGGGTAGCTCACTCAACTTTATATCAACCCCGAAAGAAAAAAAGTAATGAATATTTAAAAAAGACTTTCAAATTTCGCGGTCCACGACGTAAACAGCGACCCAATAGAGGGAATACTAAAAAAACTGTGGTTGATTCCTCTGTCATAGGAATCGGTAAAAGACGAAAGTTAAATGTGCAGCGAAATCTGCAGCTCAGCATTTGCAGGTCGGCGGCTGTCTTGTGGGTGTGCTCGGCGAGCGACGTCCTGCTGGCGGGTCGCTTCGACAAAGGTGTACTGGCATCATTTCCGTGACGGAGATGACGTCAGTGAAATCTTGGTGTATCCCGGCATAAAACACCTTCGTGTTAAAATATAAAACCCGAAAGCGAACAACCCTAAGTATAACGTACTCTATAGTACTAAAGGTTGCTTCCCAACAAGAAGACCCTATGTGCAGGGGTGCACTCTTTGCAGGGCGCTTGCTTCGTTGTACTGGCGTCATTTCTGTGACGGATATGACGTCAGTGAAATATTTGTGTATCCCGTAATAGAACACTTTCGCGTTAAAACGTAGTTATGTGTTCACTGTAAGTTAGCACTGAAGAGGTTGATTGATTGATTAATTGATTGATTGATTGAAGGGTTTAACGCGCCGACGCAACGCAGGCGATGAGGGCGATGAGGCGCGCCGTAGTGGAAGGCTCCGGGTTAATTCTGACCACTTGGGGATCTTTAACGTGCGCCGAAATCTTGTACACAAGGGTGTTTTTGCTTTTCGCCTCTCTCAGAAAAGCGGCCGCCGCGGCCGGGAATCGAACCTGCGACCTCGTGCTCAGCAGCACAACGCCTTGGCACCTGAGCCACCGCGGCGGGTAGCACTGAAGTGGCATGATCAAAGGAAGCTAGAGGCATCACTACACAATCACGGGTAACTGGTCGGTGGCTACCGATAACACAGACAATATCCTTGGGGTCGCTGGGGGAGTCGCCACTACTTCATCTGGTTTCCTTAAAATGCGTTTTTGTTTTAAATTCGGGATAAAGTTGGTATCATTGGACCAGCACGGCCCCTTAAGACTATTTCTAGGCATACGATTAACGGAGCCATGACTGCGAGACATGAAAAGAATAGCCTGTATACTTAGTACACTTGCTCGATCAACACCGCTTGTCATTTTGTATTCGTTGTTGCTTTTCAATGCGCGATAACAATACTTTGGTCACGGACGCCGGGCTCGGCAGCAAGCTACAGCTTGCAGTTTAGGTGCTACAGAGCCAATGACATCTAAGCTCTCGCACAAACACGTGCATTGTTCTTCAGATACCCCGAAGTAAAACTTAACCGACCAACCACCTCCAACCGACCAGGAAACGAGACCGTCTGCCAGTATTGGTCGAATTTTTTATAGCGCATTGAATTATATTTATTATTTTAAAAAAAGACACCGCAGAGATATCCCGTTTTATTGGGAAAAAATCCGTGGCCATCTCCACTAACGTGAAACCTGGTGAGGAGCGAAGCATGCAGTGTATTAGTGTATTCTTGGCGCCTTGGAGTTTTTGCCAAAGTACATGAATCCCTTTGGGGGTAGAGGTATACAGCTTTGCTGTAAAAGTCTCTTGTTTTTGAAACACGAAGCTTTCTAGCGCGAGGCGTAAACGAGTGTACCGGTGTTTGAGTACCGTGACTATATGAGACGAACGACGATTACGACGACGACGACAGGAGACGCCAACAGACCCAGCCCTTAAGGGGCTTCGCCCCTAAAACATGATGGTTGCATTTTATAAGTTCGTTTGTATTGCCAGGGTTGCCAGAGTTGCCACGCGTCTACTTCCACAAGAGTCAAGTATAGCGACTAACGGAACTGAAGAAACTCATTTGGAATAAAAGGAAACGTATACGGCATTTCTTAACATAACGTACTTCCTTGCCCTTTTTTAACTGTGCTGCGTTATCTATAACAGGCCGCACCCGTACCTCCGGAGTGAGTAAGTGAGTGAGTGAAAGGCCTTTATTTGATCATCCGGCGGACGACTATCCTAAGTTTTCCGCCCCGAGCTGCCAAGCCGCGCTAGCTTACCCAAGACATATCCCGGCGGGAAACCTCTTTCGGCAACCGCATGACGCAACGATTTCCGCGTGCGGCGCCAGACAAACGCCAGGCCGACGACGCTAACGCTGTCATGTTCGCCAACGCAAAGCGTGGGACGTGCTCGCCAGCGCACATGGCTCCGTGGTCGCTGAGTGCTTTCCATCCGCAAACGGGGGACCATGCGTGAGCGGGCACGTCTCCGTCCGCGAGCTTTCAACTGCACTCCTGGGATCTTCGGGCGCGACCAGCAGCGGTGCTATCCGTCGCGTCGCGTCATTCGACGCCAGGACGCCAGGAGGCTGATTTATGGCCACTCCGTGGCGCCTCGCAGAGGCCATCCTTCTGTCTCTGCCGCTACACCACTCTCTGCGGGGTCGAGTTTTTCTGCCTGTTCGAAGTGGGATATGGTGGCGAAGCAGGTGATTGCAAATAAAAAACGATCGAGCCTGAGATAGCGCGGAGAAGTGAACACCAACGGGCCAAGCCGGACAGGCTGCCTTGATGTGTAGCGGGAGAGATTTCTTTTTGCACATGAACTTGTACCCATTGCTCCCTGCGCATGCGCCTCGCATCTTGCAAGAGAACACTCTGTTCTGAAGTTTACCTAACCGGCTAAACCACTGCCGCTCACTGACTAGCCAGTCATTGTTAATTATTCCCACGTCTGGACCAAACCCCAGCCAAAGCAATCAATAGACGGTATTCGTTGAAAAGTTTAGCGGTCAATTTCATCGCTTGGCAACACTGGAAACGGCCACAAACATGGCCGCACACCGAAGAAAAAAAGACACCGGCGTGCGTCATCTGCTCCCTTCCAATCCGATTCTAAACTGTGGCGCCAACAGAGATGTTATTAATCGCACTCACAGTGAACTCGACGCAATACTTTGTGTTCGGCGAAGAGTTCGTAACGTGAAACACTGTCATGTGTTTCACAGTCGTGCTTAGCACGGACAGGTGCCGCCATCCCGCGGAGCCCGACGTAACGAGTGACGGCGCACTGACACGGTTGCATGGAGGATAAGAGGGGTGCCTGATCTGCGGGCCGTGCGCACAACGTCGCCTAGCAACAGACGCTTGGCCACAGATATGGCGGCGCTCACTTGTTGCCTGTATGCATTCCACGCCATTGAATACCGAGGATAGTAATTCATAACTAACAGTGGCGTAGCCAGAAATATTTTTCGAGGAGTGTTTGAAGCCGAGAGTAAAAAAACTGCGGTTGAGTCCTTTGCCATAAGAATCGGTAAAACACGAAACTGAAATGTGCAGCAAAATGTGCAGCAAAATCTGCAGCGAAATGAGCATGATTTGCGGATCGGTGGTAGTCTTGTGGGTGTGCTTGGCGAGCGACGTCCTGCTGGCGGGTCGCTTCGGCGAAGCTGTACTGGCGTCATTCCTGTGACGGATATGACGTCAGTGAACTCTTGCTGTATCCCGGCATAAAACACTTCCGTGTTAACATATAAAAGCCGAATACGAACAACCCTAAGTATAGCGTACTCTTTAGTACTAAAGGTCGCTTCCCCGCAAGAAGACTGTGTAGGGGTGCACCCTTTACAGGCCGCTTGCTTCGTTGTAGTAGCGTCGTTTCCGTGACGGATATGACATCGGCGAAATCTTGGTGTATCCAGGCATAAAACACTGCCGTGTTAAAATATAAAAAGAAAGAGCCTGCGGCCAAGCACTATCTTAATCATCTGTGTTTTCATCTGTCATTTTTACAGGGTGTCTACCAACCGGGAAAACCGGGAATTGTCAGGGAATTTGGGCACGTCTGGAAAAGTCAGGGAATTGTCAGGGAATTCTTCAAAAATGTCGCCAAGTCATGGAAAATGAGGGACATTTGGCTACCTCTGCCTCCCAACTGACATCCGCTTTCAACTGCTCGCGCGTCCCTACGCGCGAGCTTCATAGTGTAAAAACGCCGGTCTGGCGACGAGGGGCCCCGAAAGAATGTCTCCGCCCTGCAGCACTCACACCATACCGCGGGGTGACGTCTGCAGATGCTGGGAGGCTGCTGCGAGCACGGAGTTTATTATATATAATAGAGGAAAATCTGGCACTGTAATAGTGCCCCATATTTCCCTAGACACTGTTAGAGTGTCTAGACGAGCGGCGCTTCAGCGGCGTGGCGTCGTGTACCGCGGAGAAGCGTTCAACAGTTATTTAGCATGGCTCGCCAACAAGCTGATAAGGTCCCCGCGGCTGCAAAACCTAAATGTTGTTCTAAAAGTTATTTGAAGTTATTGTATCGACGAAACACTAAAGCTAATATCTTTTTCAGGAATTTTTAAAAGCTTCGCAAAACTGGTAATGAAAAAAAAAAATAGTTGCCACTGTTGCCTTGGTCGTCAGGGGACACAGAAGGCACGTTGCAAGACAGGCCAAGCAAGCGAGGAATGCTTCCAGCTGAAAATTGTAACATCGTAGTTGCGACCATGGCCTCTGCGATCAGCTGCCTGCGTCCTGCACGCTGTGGCTACGGCGCCCAGCAGCCGCCAGCAGCTGATTGCGGAGGCCATGTTACGAGGTTGTGATAGCTACTAGTAGCGCGGGTCGGAGAACCGGCGTTTTCAAGTTTCGGCCGCGGGAGGCGCTCGCTACCGCACCAAAACGAGGAGCGTTTTTGGAAGTTGATGCACGCGTTTGCGGCTCCTCCATGCATTCCTCTATGTCTCCATGTTGCCGTCGGATGGCCGTCGGGACCGTTGTAGCGGTTGTTTTTTCTCACGTCGTATGAGTTCTTCCGTCGAGTGAGGTGATAATGCCACCTTTGAAAAAGTGCTTATTTAACCCGGATTGGGTTAACGCCGAAGTTTCTGAGTACGCGTCATGGATTAGAGCAGTGCCGAACGACGCAAGTAGGGCTCACTGCGCAGCATGCCAGAAGACTTTCTCGCTCAGCAACATGGGGAACACTGCAGTTGCCAGTCACGCAGCGAGCAAGAAACACCAAGCCGCTGTGAGCTCAACGCAAAGTGTTTCCCAGACAAACCTCCGTGCTTTTTTTAGTATCGGATCCAACTTGCCGTGTTCCGCTACTGGTGATAGTGATGGTGCCGCGGTAGTGCCAAGCCCGAACACCGAAAGTGCACCTGCCAAGCCCGCGGTTGTTGCGCCTGACGGAAAGGCATCTTTGAGTGGCTTTCTTGTGAAAAAAAGTGTCACAAAGGCAGAAATTATTTGGTGTCTGAACACGATAGCGACGCATGGATCATTTCGTTCAGCAGCAGCGTCAGCGGCTCTTTTTCCGATCATGTTTCCTACGTGTGATATCGCAAAGAAGTTGCAACTTGGAAAGGACAAAGTCGGCTACACGATTTGTTACGGTATTGCTCAGTACTTTCGAAGCAGGCTGCTGACAAAGCTAGGTGGTGTGCCACACGTGGTCGTGGCTTTTGACGAGTCTCTGAACAAAATTGCTCAGAAAGAGCAAATGGACGTTTTGATCAGGTTTTGGGACCCTGAAGACGACGTCGTGAAAACGCGCTACCTGACGTCGTGTTTTTTGGGCCATACTCGCGCAGAAGATTTAGCTGCTTCACTCAGAAAGGCTACAGAGAATATTGGGCAGGCCAAGATGCTACAGATTTCTATGGACGGCGCCAACGTCAACTTGAAGCTGTTGAGATCCTTGAAGGAGGAGTTTGCTGCATCTGGTGGGAGTCAAAAAATGCTTGACATAGGAAGCTGTGGATTGCACGTTGTGAACGGTGCATTTAAATCGGGCCACAATGTGACAAACTGGCACATTGTAGTGTTTCTTCGAAGCATCTACAACCTTTTCAAGAATGTTCCCGCACGTCAAGCCGATTACGTCAGCCTCACTGGAAGCACACTTTTTCCACTGAAGTTCTGCTCAGTTCGTTGGCTGGAGAATAGCAAGGTAATTGCTAGGGCTCTTCAAGTTCTGCCTAACTTGGTAGCATATGTTGACCACTCAGTAAAGGAAAAGAAAGCACCAACCTGCAGTAGTTATGTCGCTGTCAAGAAGGCTGTGGCTGACGAGATGCTGCCAGTGAAGCTGGCCTTTATGCTTTCAGTTTCGGAAGAACTCGAACCGTTTTTGGCTGAGTTCCAGTCAGAAAAGCCAATGCTTCCTTTTCTTGCATCAGCACTGGATTGCCTATTGCGCTCCCTGCTGAGTCGAATAGTATTGAAAGAAAAGCTGAACGCTGCTGACACGTCCTCGAAACTGTTGAACATTGACCTTGACAACTCCGACAACATGATTCCTGTAGCTACGTTCGACATTGGACTTGCTGCAAAAAGTGAGCTTAGGAAGTTGCCCAAACCATCGCACATTGCGGTGGTGAATTTCAAGAGAGAATGTATTTCGTTTGTCAAGGCGTGTTCAAAAAAGATAATTGAAAGGTCACCTTTGAAATACAAGCTGACTAGGGGCGCCAACTGCTTGAACCCTGCGGTTTGTGCTACATCAGTTGGAGCTGGCCAGAAGCAGCTGAACATTGCACTTGAAGTGCTTATAGAGCACGGCTGGCTCTCAGGGCTACAAGCAGAGAGGGCAAGTCGCTCATACGTCCAGGTGTGCTCGACCAGCACTGCACAGGCTCTCATCAGGGGTGAGACAGCTGCGCATATTGCGCAGTTTTGATACAAAGTTGTTTTCCTGCGCCAGGCTGCTCCAAAAGCTTGAAAATCGGAAAAATTGCGCCAAACTGCTCCAGAACAGTATGAGAGCCAAGGATTTGAACGCTCCCGTCAGTTTCAGTGGGCGAAAATGCTTTCTGACGGCATAATTTTTCAGCACCCCTAAGGTGATGGTGTTTGTAAAAGTTTAATTTATTGATCAATCAATAAAAAACGCATAAAATTGTCCCAGAAAGTTTTTTCGAAAGAGACAATGTCGTGGTGCACATGTTATATTCTGTACATTTTTAAAGCTTTTCCATCGAAAACCATCGCAAAGTCCTATATAAAAATACTAATGTTTACTGAGGCGACAAAACTTGTTCAAGCTGATGAAAAAACGGCAATTTTTGGAGCGCCATATCTCCGGAACGACATCACTGGGCGCCGCATTGGAAAACATTATCGGCGGGCGAAGCAGTTACTCGTGGTTCAGGCTAGTTCACTCTAGGTCAGGCAGAGTGCTATTTGAAGATTTCTACCGTGGTTTCAGTTATGGGGGTGGGTACATTTAGTTGTTTGATCTGTTACGGGAAGTTGCGCCGCTCGGAAGACTGAGTTCATCAAAAACAACGCGGTGCCCGCGAATTTGCCATGTTTCGGCCTTGAGTGTGAGGCGCGCGGTGCGTGCCTGAAGTGAAATTTCGGACTTATTGCGGTGTTATGAAACGCTGTTATTGCTGCCTTTGACAGCGAGCTTCCTCTGGTACAAGGAATACAAGGACTCTGGTAGAACATACTTTATCGAAAGGCTATTTCAGTGTTATTTACGTTCAAAACCGATGAAAAAGTGCACTCCTCCCCCCCCCCCCCCCTCGATTTGCCAAAAATTTGATTTTTTAGGCACATAAGCTGACATAATAAATGTCGTTCACTGCTCCAAATCAAGGTTCTTCTGCTCCAAAATCGAGATTTCGCTGCTCCAAAAACTGCTCCCAAATCGGATTCAGCTGTCTCACCCCTGGCTCTCATGCAAAACTTTGATCGCACAAGGCAGCGCCTGGAAACGCTATGGGTTGAACTCTGCGCAAGTTCTTACAAAGAACTACTTCTGTTTGTTAAGATTGTGCTTTGCCTTTCGCATGGCAATTCTTCTGTGGAGCGCGGATTTTCAGTGAACAAGGAATGCCTTGTGGAAAACATGAAGGAAGAGTCGCTTGTAGCGCAGAGGTTAGTCTATGATGAAGTGTCCGCAGCAGGAGGTGTTGCATAAGTTGATGTCACAGACAAGATGATTGAGATGGTCCGTTCTGCTAACATCAGATGGAAAGAAGAATTAGAAAGGAAGAAGCAGGAGCGGTTGCAGTTGTCAGATGTTGAAAGAAAGAAGAAAAGAACCGCTGCTCTTGTGAAGGAACTCCAACTGAAGAAGCAGAAGATCATGCAAGATGCTGAACATCGGGCTTCAATGCTTCAACAAGAAATTGAATCGCTGAAAAAGTGAAAGGTGCTCAGACTCCGTTTGTAAATGCACAAAAGTTATTGTGTCTTTTTAATGTTGCATACTATAAAATAATCCTTTCAGTGGATTGTTATAAAGGAGTTTCTTTTGCAGTTGTGCAAGTGCCCTGTCTTTTTTTACCGCTAGATGTTTCACTTTCTGTGCACAGTGTCTGATAAACAGGCCTGTTAGTCAGGGAATATGCTTAGAATAGTCAGGGAAAACCTGGAAAAGTCAGGGAATTTCGAGAAGTAGAATTGGTAGACACCATGTTTTTATTTTAGTTCTGTGGGGATCCTGGCGTCCGGGCCACTGCGCGATCGCTGGGTTTGTATCGTTGCGCGACGCTTTTCCCCCTCTCTTCCCTCGGGACCAGCTCGCCCCTGCGCCACTGCCTTGGGCCGAGCCAAAAATTTCAAATTTCTGACGACGTGAAGGCGCCAGCGGCCGTTGCGCAATAAAACACAGTTAGCTCGATGGCCGCTCCGCCCTGGTTCGTGGTTAACCTCACCTCCTTGGCCCATTTGAACGTGACCCGAACCCCCCTCTCGCCAGGACGCAGAACGCGCGCCCTGCGCTGGGAACGAGATGCTCTTCAGGACGCCTAAGGTGTGTAACGATTCCTTCACCTTCCGGTCTCAGTTCTTTTGCACCGGTTATAAATCCGCAATCCCTTCCGGATGCCGGCCCGTGCCTTAGGTTGGTCCGCAGTCCCTTCGCTCACATATCGGCCGTACCTAACACTCGACGATCACGCCGGGCGGTACGCGCCCATGGGAGCGAACGGACCGCGTCTCTTTCTCTTGCGAGCTCATCGGTGTGCCGCATCCGGATTTTGCCCTGAGTGCTGAGCCCACTGGTTCAGCGCGGCGACAATGCGTACACTTGCGCGTGGCGCCAGATCACCCATCGCCCCTTTTCACCTACGGGGATGTACGAACTGTAAACAAAGGGGTTGGCGCAAAATAAACTACTTTTTCTCCGTACACTGGGAATATTCCTCTGTCGCCCCTACTCCACCTACCCAATATAGGCGGTGTTGAGTTGGCGCGGCGTCGTTTCAGTATCGTGTGCGTTCCCAAATAGCTCGATCCCACGGTGGTTCCTTGCAGTGAGTGCATGCCTCGTGAAACGCATCGGGTATGCATATTGTGAAGTAGAGACCACAGTTCTCACATTTTAAAATATCAAAACAGTGTGTCAATAGCGTCGATGAAAAAAACACCGAAAGGAGGAAGGGGAAGGCAGTGCTCAAAAAATTTTGGGAGGTGTTCGGACCCCTCCTTTCTCGGCTACTCCCCTGGTTACCCTGGGATAACCAGTACCGTTGCAGTGGCTCAGTGGTTAAGGGGTTGTGCTGCTGAGCCTAAGAACGCGAGCCTAAGGACCCTGTCCGCAAAGATCAATTCATTCTTCATCATTTCTTGTGCACATGCATGCGTAACAATAGACTACAGCGTCTCGCGCAGTCCTACCCTGGCTTTCAAAAAAGCGAAGAATGAAATACCATGAACGCAGACGGGACAATATAGAAATGAAAGTGAATGTTCTAGACTGCTTTTTTTTTTTGCAATTTCTTTTATTCGCGAAATTTAGTAACGGCCAAATATTCCGATACTGCAGAATCACCCGTCGCAGTGGCTCAGCGCCTAAGGCGTTGCGCTGCTGAGCACGCTGCTGAGCATGGAGGAGAAAAGCGAAAACGCCCGTGTGTTCGAGGCCTCGGCGCACGTTAAAGATCCCCAGGTGGTCAAAATTAATCCGGAGCCCTCCCCTACGCCGCGCCTCATCGACTGCGTAGCGTCGGTGCGTTAAAATTCATAATCAATCAGCCAGTGATTGGTAGCATTTCTGCCGATTGAAAAAAAAGTAAAGTCAGACTACTCTCTCACAAAACGCGCGGCGTATGTGCAGAACGCAGCGAGAATGAGATGGAGTGCAAAAAAAATTGCACCATCTTTCCACGTGGGAACCGTGAGGGGATGCAAAGCCGTGGAGTAGTAGCGTGTTGTTAATTGGTTGTTAGAGTAAAGACACGTGTAGTAGCGTATTAAATGTCTTCTTTATTTATCGAGTAGTGGGGAACGTTTTGCGGCTTCTCGTCCTCGAAGCGAGGAATCCGCTGTTCGACGCTGGCGTTTCGAAGCGTTGTCCCGTTGCCGAACGCCATCTGGATCAGCTACTCGCCGCTGGCGTTTCAAAGCGGCTTCTCGTTCTCGAAGCGAGGAATCCGCTGCTCGACGCTGCCGTTTACGTTCGGCGTCGCGAGCTCTCCTCTGTGCAGCCTTGTCTTCGGAGGTGCTCGCGGTTCTGACAGTGTGCTGGCTGGCGCTAGTTGAAGGTTTGCCAGCCAGTTCGCTGACGGAATCGTTGGCGTCCATTTGCAGTCATCGGACGGCGCAATACCGAAGAAGCAACTGACCGGAGCGCGGACGGGTTTATTTGCAGAGAGGGTCGACTAAGAGATGCTTTGCATCTAAAAATCCTCTCGCGTATGTAATATGGTAGCGGTGCACGAAAGCAAGCGGTGCCGTGCATTTCAAACGCTTGTGCATACACCACGACTAGATTGCCATCACATGCGCGCGTGCGCACAACACGGAGCCGGGACTCTGCACAGTTCTGTTCATGGTCCGCTAATCCGACAAGCGGAGAGCAAATGCTCGTTGCTGTAATATCAATTTTGAGTGACGGTTAGCGAATTTAATGATATAGCAGACAGTCGACGTGCGTCCACATTTGCCTTCATCCTTCGGAAACATCGTTCAAGCTCGTCAGGGCGAATCGCCTGGGCATCAGCTTCCTCAGCGTGGCGTGATGTCTTGCGGCGCAGGACATCACGCGTGCATTATGCACGTGTGCGTACTACGCCGCAAGACAGCAAATAATGGCACAACAAACTAATAAAAAATAAAATTCTTGGAACTCTGTTTAAGAAGATCGGACACGTCCCCGACGATGATGCCGCACAAATACTTGGACCCGGAATGAGCTCATCTCTGCATGGTTGCCACGCGTGAAGTCACCTTGTGGAATGGTAAAAAACGTTTCGGGCATGTAACATAACTGATGAGAAAGCAGCCAAACTAAAGCGAGGACAGACCGTCATCTGTCCTTGTTCTAGCTGCCTTCTTCGCATCAGCGACGAACGGTACTCTGTTGGTCTTAATTGCTCGTATTAACTGTACGCGACCAGCGTAGCACAGGTCATAAAGCTAATGATCCGTATACGCTTCCCCTCATGGCTATACGGGAACCACGACTATGCTCGCATTGTTAAAACATAAACAATCGACAACCCTATCACGTGGACCGGGATAGTAACCGTATAGTCAGTTCTGATAGCAAAGCATTCCGATGCCCCACAATCCGCAGACATCGTTCCGCATATCTCGAACGAGCATCGCCAATACGCTGTAAGCTAACGAACCTACCAAAGTGGCGATAATGGTGGACTAATTAACGAGCGCAGCAATACTTGGATACTTGTTTACCCCGCCTTTCTTTCCTGCTTTTCCTCTGTGGGTTGCGCCACGCACCAGCGATGCCGATGCCCGCCTAGCCCATTCACCTAATGAAAGAAGCCCGCACCCCGCGTGGCTTTCGGGTGCAACACAAAACGGTTTCCCCGCGCATTTACCCTGCCCCTCTGTGCAGTTGTGTGCAACGACGTGGGCGTAGAGCTGTAATATATACTGACTGAAGAAGTGGCAGGAAAACTGGAAAGCGCGAGAACACCGCAATCTCTGTATCAAAAAGCCATGACTGCAGCCATGGCTCTTGATATACAGACTGTGCTAATATAAATTTTGATACACACCTGAGCACTTTGGCATACTCATAAAAGCTTTCTTGTTTGTTTGCTTTTTTAGTAAAAGTTATTCTAAAACACGAATCCTCAAAACATCGCGGAGATTGAATGTTGACCCATTTCCTATAGTGCACGGTATTAAACCGGAGCAGAAAGCACCCTAGTGGATTAGTAATAGCGCATGAGGCGGTAGTCGATTGCGCATACTATAGTAGGGTAAGGGCTCGCTCGTTTCGTGGTGCATAAGCGCTGCTATGGCGTGCACGGAAGAAGGCTTCCGTGCCCGTAACAATGCCCTTGCGTACCACGCATACGTTATCGGCCGGCAGCCCGCAACGGCGGAAGTGGACGCTCATTACCATGTGAAGCCGTATCCGCGCGCTCATCGCTCGCTCCGTGCTCAACATGCAAACGGCAGATAAGGCAAATAAGAAGGAGAAAAGAGTAAGGTTCTGAACTCCTGGTCCCACGTGGCCCGGAATATAGACGCTCCCGGTTCCCTTTTCCGGCCCGAATGGGTCGTCGAACCTGGCGGCCGATAGGGCGGGCGCACCCGGGGGAGATTGCATTTCAGCACGGCGAAACTTTATCGCACAGATGAAAGTGTTCACACGGCAGGGATGTGGAACTGGTAGCCAATGCTGCGCGACCGAGAGAGAAGCAATAAGCGTGGAAGTCTGTGAAACCCGGCTCGGCTCGTGTTTGTCTTAGCGGGGAGTAAACAAGGATCGTAAGCGGGTTCCGGAAGTTTAATAAGCGCGAACTCCAGAATTTCGCGCTGAAAAAGAAAAGAGAAACAAGAGGAAAACAAGCGCGTACGTATTGCAAAAGTACTTTAACGTTGGCTAGTTGGTTCGTATTGGCGTAGAAAAAACAAACGTGTGCGTGAGCGCTGTTTTAAATTTGTTGTTTTGGGAATCATTTTACGCTTATTTTACGTTTGGATATCTTTCGCCTATTTAGGTGCCTGGTTTTTTTTTGTTCCCGAATGAATAGAGATAGAGAATTGGTAGCCAGCACCTGTGTGTTTTCGCATTCGCGTCTCCTCTCAGTGGTAGGGGACGCTGAGTAGCTCGGATTCAGGGATCCAGATCTCTTTGGTGAACCGAGCCACGCTCGCGCCGTCAGGTCCATGCAGGCGGTTACCCCGCCCTCTTAACCGCATTTTCCAATAAAGTCTCTCTCTCTCTCTCTCTCTCTCTCTCTCTCTCTCTCTCTCTCTCTCTCTCTCTCTCTCTCTCTCTCTCTCTCTCTCTCTCTCTCTCTCTCTCGTTGATACCGTCTTGTTCGTTTCTTGATGAGTTTCTTTTCTTACGTACTTATTTTTGTGTGTGTGGTAGAACACTGTTCCGACGCATCAACTCTTGCAACTTCCAAGATACTATATAGAAATATAGACGTAGCTCCAACCTCTGCTTTTCGAAGTATTGCAGTAGTAATGACAATCAACGAAAGCAAAACAAAGCGTTCGGGTTTTCGTTAACAGATGCAAAAATAAATAAATAGTAGAATTGATCAATTTTCTACCGTTTAAGTTTACCATGGTAAACAAACCATATCCTCCCCCCACCCCCCACCTTCACAAAGAAAAAAAATTCCTGTTTGTGTCACTGCAGTCTATATTCCATCGTACAGCAAAGCTAGGTTTCCAGCTTTTCATCCTTCAACGTAGCGCAATCTCCAACAATGAGGCATCATGTCAACAAATATCACAAAAACTATAGTTACACTTGAAACATAATAAATCACATCTTTCAACGTAATTAACGCAGTCGACGCCCATTATCAGGGACTTGGTTGCCACAAGCATCAAGGTACAACGAACGGTATTTCAGGGAGTAAAGTTTCGTTTTGTGTACCTGACAATGGTGCCACAATCAAATTACAGCAGATGTGGCTTAAATTAACCCTTGGCCCTCCACTACAGTATGCCTCACAGCCCAGGCGCAGCTCCGAAGGGCAATATCTTTAAACAATAAGTCTGTTGTCGCACATGTAAGTCTTTTTTCCAAAATAATCAAGTGAACGTCGAGAAAAAAACTCAGCGGAAAACTTTTCTCTACGTTTCTACGCGCCACACATTATTTCAGATGCAGCATACCGCGTATACAACAGTCCTTTTTTGTTGTTGTTGTTGCCAGGATATGAGTTGTTTGTAGAAGCGACCTCTACATTAGGAGAATAAAGTCTCATAAGCTATTCCAAGCACAGCCTCCTCTCTCTCCCGCCCTCTCTCTCTTATACCCGGGCCTGATTTCTAGTTGTAATAATTAGCCTCCATTTTTCGCTTTGTGAAGCAGACATCAGCTAGCCCTATTGTTCCAGCGAGCAGCCTAACTGGCTTCGTACGGCGCTCTACGTGAAGTACCCCGTCGGCGTGAGGTCGTAAGACACTCCCCATTGCGGGCCTTCTAGTAGTCGCTCGTCGGTAGAGGGCTGGTGGTGCCAACTAGGTGCTGTTGCCAACCGCAGCTTGCACCGACAAAGACGCCGTATTTCTGTCAGGCCAAAGTGTCTGCGCCAATTTCGCGCTGGATGCGGCACACAGACACAGACGGCAGGGTGAAGACAGTGAAAGGGCTAACCATTGTATACGCGTTCTCCCTGCCGGGACCGCTAATAATGATGGTTTCGCGTCGAGTAGAGGCTACGCTCACTTTTGCTTTCGCCTCAGTGTCCTTGGGAGATTCTAGAAGGACGCCGTTGCTTTGTGAGCGACTGAGAATGAGCGTGAATGAAATACTAAGACAAAGATATAGCAAAACATAATAATAAATAAAAAGACAGCCACTTCAGTCGTTCATGAGCGTACCGATATCGATTAGGGGCGATTGAAATACTGCAGAAGTACTGCAGTCGGAAAGAAATTACCATTCCTTCGTAAATGAAGTTGAGAGAAGCGCAAAAGCTAAAAGTGCGTCGAAACGATCTTCAAACCTTCAAACATCCAAATCGCAAACGAAGAACGAATCCGTGCATTCGTGCACTAGGTAAACGCATCTACGAACGGTCTAAATGTAGACAGAGAGAGAGAGAGAGAGAGAGAGTAAATGTTTATTGAAAGGGACAAGAGGTCGGCCTGAGAAAGTGATCTTGGGCCTGCTATTTCCCACTGAAGGGAGGGTACTGGGTACAAAAAGAGAAAAAAAAATGAATATGGAAAATATGAGAAATGATAATGAAATCGACAAATTAACTATGGTCAAGCGGTAAAACCAATAAACGTCTCTTATAGAACGGGGCACTGAATCAGATGATTACAGTCCACTTTTCAGCACATGATTATCGTCCATGAAACAAAGAAACCCTTGAGACATTATTTCGCAGTCTGTTAAATTGTGTCGCAACCTAGAGCCCATAATCCAGAGATAAGTCGCTAAGAAATGTAAGCAGGGCTTTAACGGCTAGGCTTTGTTTCCTGTTGTCAGCCCAAAATCTTTTGTTCGTACAGAGGGCGAGTGTCACTTGCCTGAAGGTTCTTTCGCGCACTAGAGTACTTTGGACAAGCCCTAAGCAAATGTTCGATAGTCTCGAGACAACCGCACAGGCTGTCCTCGCGTCTGATTCTGTGGAGATACTTCCGGGTCAATGCTAGTCCAAGACACAGCCTGTGTAGCCATATCTCTTGACTTCTGCGAAGTCGAGGAGCATGAGTGAACCAGAACTTTTGCTCTGGATCGAGCCTGTAAAGGCGTTCATGTCGATTCTTCGGGCCAGAAAAATGCAAGGCTGCAGCTTGTTTACATGCTCGGTAGAGTATTGCGTTGGTATCTTAATTCTTGTCTTGTGATGGGTATAACCAGGAAAGTTATATTGTGGCGTGCCTGCTGTGCTTCTGCATTCTCCAACTCATTTCCAGCGATGCCACAGTGACTTGATATCCACTGAAGCACCACCGTGTGGCCTTCACTCAACTCTTTAAACAACATCCACCACCATAATCACCATCATCTAACAGGAGGAACTCTTTAAACAGGATATCGACATCAGTGGTCGCCTGATCATATTCGCCTCGCTTGATTGGGTACCTTAGTACCTGCAGTGCTGGTTTGCTGTCACAAAAGATAGTCCACTGCTGCGGCCTTTCACAAGAAATGGTGCGGAGCGCTTCACGTAAACCGACCAGTTCTGCTGCGGTAGACGGCGTCCTGTGAGCAATCTTGAAACGTTGGATCAGTTCCTTTCCATGCATAACCACTGCCGCTGCCGACGAAGACACCGTGACCGAGCCGTCAACGGAAACATGCGACGTCTCCTCGTACATTTCACCGATGTAAAATAGTGAAAGTTGTCTTAAGACCGAAGACGACATGTGGGATTTTTTAGCGATTCCAGGAATCGATAACCGCACCCGTATACGATTAGATACAAGTAACAACCCATAGAGGCACTTCTGAGATTTGGCAGCTGGAAGTCTGCAGGCATCACAAATGTTGTTGTGCCGAAATACTTCGGGAGTAGTTTAAATTCGGCCGGTCCCTGAAAATACTCGACAGTGGATGACACTCATGTCTTGTCACACGTCGGAGGTGCACACGAAGAGGTTCTTGCGCGAGGTCAGGCTCGCGCTTCTACGATCGTTCCACGCGTTGATGTGCATCGAGGCGACCCCAAACAGATTCGTAGGGCTTGTGCCTGTGCACTGCGCAGCTTCGGACAAAAGACGTCTAGATATAAGTGCGAGCTCTGGGTAGCTGCTGTAAGTTGCGCCCTGTAAGAATGTCGGCCAACCATCATTCAAAATGTACAAATCATGATTGTGGATAGAATTCGCGAGGCGTCGTCCTCTCATGGTGCTCACGATGCTTCCCCAGATCTCATGATGCACAGTGAAGTCCCCACAATGATGTGAGGTCCACGGCAGCCGTCAATAATCATGTCCAAGTGGTTATCATCGAATCATGCACGGCGTGACACATATCCAGCCGTCACTGAAAATGTGTCGGTCTTTTATTGCACCGTGTCAGCATATTCATTGCTGTTGTGGGCCGGAACTTGGTGCCTAATATAAGTTAAGCCACGGCGAATGTGGGGTAACACATTGCTGGCACTTCCATTCGCATCCGACGAAAATTGTCCATATCCTGAAGGACGGACGAAGTGACGTGATATTCGGCTCACAGATCACAATAAGAGACTGCACGCGTGGGTTGCATGCGTGAGCTGCAGCCAGATATTGTCAGGCACTCAAGAACGGCGAAGGGATCTTGTGACAATGTTTATTGGAGTGAACATTCTGCCCTGAAATAAACAATTGAAGAAAAGCAGAAACGCCGAAGGAGCAGTCAACTAACTGGTGCGAACAGTCGAGAGGGAGTCTGCGAATTGAATGCGAGGCGTCTACTCTGCATGCACTTTATCTCGGAGCGCTCTCCTTTCCGCAGGCATAGGGTAGTGAGGCTAAGGTTACACCCTTTCCCTATCAAAACAAGCCAACAGGCGCTTGAAACAGGATAAGATAGCCGGGCGCGGCCCCGCGCCGGTGAAATACACTCATCCCAAGCCATGGTTCGCGGCAATATGCAAACATTACAGACACTGCAACACTGTCTTATAGGATTGGAGCTTTTTTCTTTTTTTTGAGCAGCGAGTAGTACAGCGTACACAAGTGCGCACAGGAAAAAAAAAAAATCCACAGGGTTTCAATTCTCCAGCAGAAGGGAAATTTGCGGCAGTTGGTATGGAATCATGACTTAACAGCGCACGGAACGAGACGAGGAGCAGAAAGACACGGGACGAGCGCTGACTAGCAACTGAATGCTTATTCGGACAGAAAAACAGAAAACACAGAGATGCGCGCGCAGTATACACAAATTATGAAAAAGAAAAAGAGAAAGAAGAAAGGGAAAGAAAAAAAGGAAGAGGAAAGGGGAAAGTAGGCATTATTTTGTTGTCTCCAAAAATAAAGACACGGGACAGCGCTCGCCCCGTGTCTTTCTGCTCCTCGTCTGGTTCCCTGCGCTGTTAAATCATGATTTTAATTCTCCACAAGGTTTATTTCATACTTAAGCGTGTGCTGGTTGCGCTTCTAGACAAGAAAATGTGTTTTCTTGAGGCAAGGTGCACGAACTTGAATGTCGTACAGACTCCGGCTTATATCGAAGCGTTTTGTCTCTCTAACCCTCCGCGGTGGCTCAGTGGCTAAGGCGTTATGCTGCTGATCCCAAGGACGCGGGCTCGCTTCCCGGCCGCGGCGGCCGCTTTTCTGATGAGGGCGGGATGCGAAAACGCTCGTGTGTTCGAGACTTCGGCGCACCGTAAGGATCCCATGTAGGTGGTCAAAATTAACCGGGAGCGCTCCACTACGGCGCTTCTCATCGCCTTTGTATAGCGTCGGCGCGTTAACCCTCATAGTCGAATCGTTTTGTGTTCCCTACCTGATATCGACCTGCCCTATTTCCTTCCGCGTTCGTCCCATTGCGTTGCTGTTATCAAGGTTCCGCTGTACGTCGATAAATCAAAATTCCCCGCTCCACAATAGCCCTTTCGTGACTTTTCAGTTAATATCAGCCCTCACTACTTCAATTCCATATACGTACAGTCATCTGTAATGGAAGATCAACGTGATATTGTCATGAGAAGACGAAAACGGCAGTGGAGCATAGCGCTGCGGACGTACCGTCAGACGAAGAATGTGTGTGGGGGGGTCGCCTGTGCGAGCTCTCTCATGACCGCCTCGTAAATATTGTAAATACATGCTCATCATCTACCATGGTTGATGTCTCACCTCTGCCCTGCCGCAGCGCATTAAATATGAAATACGGGCGCAGTCGTGTCAAAGTAGGTGCGGAGGGAGGAGGAACGCCCGTCTCACCTGACTCTTCCCGGGACCAGCGGACGGTGGGCGTCGGGTAGCCGACCGCCAGGCAATCCAAGGACGCCGGCCCGTTGAGCGCCGCTGACGTGTCTCGGGGCCTCGCCACCCACTCCGGGGCCGCTGCGTCGGGAGAGAAGGAGAAAACATCGCCATTAATGCGCGCTTAGTAGTAATC
This sequence comes from Haemaphysalis longicornis, assembly GCF_048455015.1. Lineage (NCBI taxonomy): Eukaryota > Metazoa > Arthropoda > Arachnida > Ixodida > Ixodidae > Haemaphysalis > Haemaphysalis longicornis. The sequence continues at coordinate 19,735,998 of NW_027526460.1, read as the reverse complement.
GCTTACTTGCTCTCGCATTCGTCACTCGTAGCCCAGGCTTTCAGCTGTTATTGAACGACGCTTAGAGTGCAATTAGGGCTACAAAGCCAACACCAAATATGTATCTAGTATATGTAGTAAGCGCAAGTGAGCGCTTGCCAGCGGCTGTGCGTATGCGCGCTACCACGCACCGTGTGGTGGTTTTACCGGGACAGGCGTCGTGGTACGTTACGACTGGCGACCACAGTGATATAAAGAAGATCGTGTACCTGTTTCGGTCCTACTAGTGCCCAGTTGGTGCGATTGCGCATGCGCACTCTTCCCGTCTTTACGGTGGTATCGATCGAGCATCGGTTGTGGGACGGGGACAAGAAACTCCATCTGCTACACTAGGGTGTTTTAGCCAGTTAACAGCACTCAGTACCGGAAACAACTGCACTTCCTCGTGCCTAGACGACGGCGCCTTGATTGCAGTAAAGGAACAATGGTCAAGTCAGATTTAAGCATTGTTTGGCCGGCATGGCGAACCCACGCAGCCTGTTTTGCCGATCACCTTCGTCAGATTAATGACCGTCTTTATTAACCACTAATGGAGCAGTCCCAAATATAGTGAATTGGAATACTATAACCCCAACCATTTTGAAAGGTGAAAGCAAGAGCGAGCTTTCTGCTTTACTCCAGTGCTAGCGTAAGAGAGTGCACTCAATCCAAAGTCTGGGTACACGTGGAACACTGAAGAAAGAGCAGTACTCGTTGCTCGCGTTTTTCCTTTTAGTCTGTCTGTTCCGCTCTTTTAAAATGCAGGCACTTCTAGGTCCTGGCCCTACAACAATATAATTTTTGTTTTAGATGTCCTTGCTATTCAGTTTTATTGCCGTTATTCTTGAAACACGACCTGCTTATTTCGAAGTGAATGAGCGTACAGCCTTTACAGTCGCTTGCCCGATTCAGTTGCTCACCCAATAACTGCTTCATTTTAAAAATTTTTTTTATAATAGACGCAGGCACATTTTCTCCTCGATAAATAGATGCGCAACACAGGTACGTTAATGTTAATTGCAAGAAACGTGCGTTAGTCGTCGCGCGTAGATCCCCTCAAACACCTACCGAGCAAGAGCGAGAATAGAATATTTAAATGAACGACTTCCGGGTCCATTAGCCATTAAAATCGCAACATAAAACCGGACAAAAAACAAACAAATGAAAATAAACATTCAGGACAGGCAGTTCGATTTAGACTCACTCGCAGTCACCTTGCGGTGTCGCAGTAATCACCCTTCCTCTTTTCCACCATCAAAAATAAAGTGGCCATTTTCCCGCCTTCGCTCGGTTTTAATGAAAGCAAGGCAGGTGAAAACACTCGAAGCACCTGGCTGTGCGCTTTGCAAGCTTCGCGTTGATCGGCTCCGCGGACAATCACGGGCCGCATCGGTGGTCCGGTACGTAATTACGCGACTGGAATAAAGGATGTACACCACAACGAAAAGACCAGCGTGCGACCAAGGTCGTCGTGGAACGGAACGAACGGGAGGAGTTATCACAGCTCGCGGAGCGGATGGCTTTTCAGTGCACAACCGGTATATGATGAGCTTCGCAGAGGCCCTTTCGAAACCTTGCTTCAGTATCTGTCGCAAGAAGCCTTTATATAACAATCACATTGTACTTGTGACAATAACTACAACTGCAAATTCCTTACGAAAGATGCCGCTTATTAAACAAGGTTGTACTTTTTAATTATAGAGGTTCCTTTTTTACTGTAAATTTTAGAGGTGTAGAAAATAAATTTATAGAGCCGGAGGAATAACATTTCTGCATTGTGGTGAGTTAATAGTACACCCGGCTGTTGTAACTCTACCAGCAGTTCAACTTCAGAGGTGCTGAAAGGTAGAACGAGGTCTTGATTCTAAAGAGAGGGCCTAGATGGGCTTAGATAATAGTGAACCTCCTCGAGGTGAAACTAAACCCATTTGCATTCCTAGCTTATGTGTTTTGTACAATGGACTGCATACGTGCGGCTTGTGAAGCAGGACCGGGCATAGATATACTCAGAAAAGTACCCAGGAATAGAAATATCACGACATGTCTGCCTTCCAACCGTGAAGATACATTTCTCTTTGACGTAATGGGATATCTCACCCAGTAAGAAAAGTATCCGAGTATACAGATACAAGAATATGGATATGAGTTAGGACTAGTACTACTTTTATGGCGAAAAAAGGAGAACCCGTGGTCCACGTTGAGGAAACGGGTAACTAGGAAAGGCGGGTGAGGATAAATACAGGGGAAAAGGTGGATGAGCAAGTTTTTGCTGGTATGAAGGTTCGCAATTTCACTTCAGGAACATCACATCCTTTGAAGGGTTGTTCAATTCGGACTGCGCTACACCGGTCTAGTGCTTTGTTGTGTAGTGCTTTGTAGTGCTTTGTAGTGTTTTGTTGTGCTTTGTTGTCCAGCGTTGTGTTTGTGTCCCTCCTTCTCTTGTCCTGCGTGTTCTTGCCGCTGGTTTCTTTTTTGCTACATTATGAACCAACAAGCCCAGCATTTCACTCTCTTAAATCACAAGGTTCACGAACTAAAGAATACTTTATTATCTGTCTGCACCAGCAGACGTTCGTGTTGTAGGGAATAAACTCCACCTTCATTGTGCAAATGTCTTGGATCGTGACGATATCCTTCATTTAAGTATGAAGGTAACGGTACCATCTAGTCATTTAAAAAATCAGCCACATTAAAAAGAAAAGAGGGATAGTAAACCTAAAGACTCTTCGTAAAAAACCCCTCCGAGGTCACAAAACCCCAACGGTAAAAACAGGACATCATTTCCGGTAATAATGATAGGAGATACTCTGCCTGGCAGGGTATCGCGATAGATTCGATGCACATACGGTAAAGATATTTCACTGCAGAGATAAAAATATGCTCAGAAGTACCCCTAAGAGAACGTAGCGGTTATTTTGTATAGCGATACCGCTCACCTCTGGTGCGAAGGCGCACCGAAATATCCCCCCACCTCCACTCCGCGTGCAAGCGTGCACCCGTTCGAGCGCGAAGGACGCGACCGTCCATCACATATCATTTTGGGACTCGATCGAACGCGCTGTGTCGTGCGCGTGTAGGTACGTGTATCTCTCTTCTCCCGCTATTTGTGCTCGGGGTCGGTCGTCGATACTGAGTTTGTTCTCATGCGGTACTTCTGTACATGCGCTCGTTCGTATCTGTTTCGGTCGAGGCAAGTTCAAGGTTTTCAGCGTCGTTCTCTTAATGACCCTGCCCCGGGTCAACTTTTCCCGCTCGAGCTCCGCATTTCCAGTTCCGTCTCCGAGAAATGGAATGAGGAAAAGGGCGGACGTGCGCGCTCGCGCGGCGCACTCGTCTTCGGGTGTGGCGCAGAGTGCAGATTGCACACGTCCGACACCGGAGTGCTTTGAAGGAATAGTAATTTGACACGGTCGCGTGTGTGGATATCGTTCGCGCGTGACAGGCGCGTGATGTTGGGAGGACTGGGCCGACTTCCGTTCCTGCCGAGAGTGCGACGTTTCGGAGAAGACCCCGGTCGAAATGGGTCGCAAGAGTACGATACAACGCAATTTTTAGTCGTAGAAAATTGTTTCTCTCTCTCTTAGTCGTAGCACAGTTGCAGCTTCGGCTCATAGCCCCCCCCCCCCCCTTAATTTCTTTGAAATTCTGAAAATACCTTGTCGTGCGGTAAATTTAACGGTTTTCATGGTAGAGTAAACTAGGTTTACAATAAAGTAGAAATCACTAGAAAGCTCTGGAAAGGTCACAAGAAAGTCACGCATGATGGTCGGAGTCAACCTGAGGATAACTTGAGGTCACTACAATTAGCGCCACAACAAATAGTCAAACAAGACCAAATCACACTACGTATAAACAATCGGAAGGCCTGCGTGCTCGTGCAGCTGACCACTAAAACACGTGGGTGGTGGTGATTTATTAACAAAGGAGGGAAGAGAAAAGGCCTGGGGATATTGTTGAACTCAACAGGGAGTTCACCCTCATACGACCCAGTCCAGGGAAGGGGATTGGGGCTTCAAAGGATAGGAAGAGAGAAGGGGGAAGAGAAGAGCGGTGCTCAATAAAAAGCACCTCTTTCCTCCTTGCAGCGGCGTGAACGCTACAGCTAAGAAAAAAAAAAAAAAAAACAAGAGAAACCTAACACTAAGAAAAAACAACAAACGACGTGGACAGGACACATCACTGGAGTGTGACGGAGCTGCTCACGCACGAAGCGAGGTATAAAACATCTTCGCGCCTTGGATGGCCGCGCCTGTCTCATTAAACGGAGTGATTGTTCGCAAGCCTTGCGCACCTTTCTACACGCTTGTCGTTGCTCTCGCTGTTGCAGCTTTCCCTGCAACAATAGGCCGGGAACGCGAAATACCGAGCATCACGGAGAATCCCGGAAGGAAGCCAGGTGCCTGTACAGCGAGTCTCCAAAGCACGCGCGCTCCCCGCTTGCACACACAAAGGGACCGCGAAGCGTATTCTGCAGCCGAACGCGTTGTCTAAAAAGCAAGAAAATGGGGCGTGTGGCAGCGAACAAGATAAAACGAAGAGCGCAGCCCACTGCGGAGTAGCGGGACAGGTCCCGCCGAGAAGTGAGTGAGGGGGACCCTTGAACTTTTAGGTCGTGGTTTTGACGCCATCTGCTCGCGACCGCTCCGTTCCTGCGCGCACACGTGTGCTGGATGGTGTCTGTGTTTCCTTCTTGCGGGTGAGGCACAGGGTAGTGTCACTAGATAATGTTACAGAGTATCGGCACTCTTTTCTCCTGTTGTTTCGCATCGCCGCCATGATCATTGGTCATTTCGCATTAATTGACATTTGTTTACACTGCGGCGGTTCATGGGCGCCGCCATTTTGTTGTTTATGCGTTTTAGTCGGTCGACAGCTTGTCCTCCCTGCTTTTGCGGCTGCGCGCGACTGACGTCGTTCCGAACGCGAATCAAAGATAACGCCTATAACAGCATTTCTGCAGCAGAAGTATGTCCGAAGATACCATTTTGCTGCATCTTCGGCAGTGTTGTTAATAGACCCGGTCAAAGTTAGCGGCGAGGCCGTATAGAAGCAGCAATCTCGCAACCAAAATGGCCGCCGTTGTTGACTTGCGTGCCTTAGTGGCGGTACCCTTATGCCATATCTACTGACACTAGTGCGGAGGAGTTTGGTTTAAAAAGTTGAAAAAGAAATCAGTACAATCCCGACTTTGAGAGAGAGAGGGAAAAGGGAGAGAGAGAACTTTATTATCCTAATCGGGTGGGGATTACCCGGAAAGCCCTAGCCCACTTCCTCTAGAACGCAGCGATCCAGCGCCTTCTTAGTGCTGTGGTTACTCGTAGGACCTGGAAACGATCAAGGCAGCTTGAGTCAGCCAGGTTGGAGTCAAGGCTGCAGGCAGCTGCAGGGCTTCGAAAGCTATAGCTGTTTTACTACTGGTGAACCTGACGGTTGCGCTCACAGTTTGGCCTCGCGTTTTAATTAATTAATTAATTAATTGATTAATTAATTAATTTCTTGCTTTGCCTTTGCACAGCTTACAGCAGCGGCTGTATTGTGGGTGTGCTTGGCGAGCGACGCCCTGCTGATGGGTTGCTTCGGCAAAGGTGTACTAGCGTCATTTCCGTGACGGATATGACGTCAGTGAAATCTTGGTGTATCCCGACATAAAACACTTTCGTGTTAAAATACAAAACCCGAAAACGAACTCTCTCTGTAGTGCTAAAGGTTGCTTCCCCACAAGAAGACCCTGTGTGCAGGCATGCACCCTTTACAGGCCGCTTGCTTTGTTGTCCTGGCGTCATTTCCGCGACGAATATGACGTCAACGAAATCTGGACAGTTATGTACTATTTCAAAACGACACACACAACCAATGACAATTCCAACCACTCTCAGTGGCTGTCAGGTAACTGAACACTCCCGGCAAGTATAAAACGTGCATCATTTTAAACAAGTCTCGTTTGGATAGCATTTCATGCGGCTGCGAGCAGCAACGTTTCTCCTGTAATAACAGACACACGGGCAAAACTTGCTAAGAGCTCACGAAACAAAACTTCAGCGTATATTTCAAAACATTTCGACGTTGTAATACTTCTCCACCCGCGGCATTTTATAGCACAACCGAACGCTCGCAAAAATGATATGGACGAACATAAACGGTAAACAGCGGCGCCCGACGTGCGACTGCTTCTCCCGCAGACGAGAGGACCGGAATTTATTCATGGCCCGACGCCGGCACGCCTGCAGTGATGACGGTCGCGTTGTATGCTGCGCTAGCGGAGTTTCACGTGGGAACAAGCGCTTCCTTCTTTATTTTCGCCGGTATGCGGGAGAAAGGAAACGGTGCAGCGTTTCGGAAACCTAAAAAATAAAAAAACGAAAGCACGGGATGTGGACAGAAAGGAATTCCAGGCGGCACATGCCGATATCCGACGCCGGAGAATCCTCCGGAGACATATACGCCCAATGCGCAGACACGAGCCGCTCGAAGAGACCCGCCGAGACGCGTATACATCGCCGCCGGTCGCATTTGATTTGCAAATGGAGCAGAGGAACGGAATGGGACGACATCTGCGACTTCACGGCTCTCTCTCTCAATAAGGTAGTGCATTGGTTTAAGGCCCGCGGGTGCACTCGTATTTGTGCTGTAAAAGGGAACCAGAATACCTTCACGATATCCAGTTGCTCATAAAATGTATTAGTTCGCTTGAGACCCACTTTGTTTCTATATCCTTCTTTCTGGTTTCACTTGCGTGTGCGCGCCGACTGTATACATCTCGTGCGTATGTTGTTTCACAGCTCGCAAAAGTGCGCTTTTGTTGAACGCTGCGCTAAAGAAAAAAACGTGAGTGAGCGAATGAACTTTATTTCCCTGAGCTTCAGGCGCTGATGGTTGGCCATCCAAGAAAAAAAAAAAAAAAAAAAACCCAGCGAAGTAGGCTTAAACACTACCGTGTTCTTTGCACAAATTTAATAAATGACAAGCCTTACTGTAGCATAAATGCAAATGAACAGGGAAGGCAAGAGAACAAAAACTAACAAAAGTTTGTAAAATAAGCAGCGTGTTTTTCCTGCTAAGTATTTTGCATAGTGCGTGCCTGTACGTGTCTCCCAGCGTGCACGCGTTCGTCTGCACAGTATTGTTTAAAGTTGAACGTATCTGTTCATCTGCGTATTAACAAAATCATGCTTCTTCGACACTGCGGTCAGTCTAATTTAAAGGGTACTCGCTTGAAGACGGAGTCAATTCAAAGCATAAGTTGTTACACGCTATGTTTTTTGCACTATTTAAGGCATGTAGTTTGTAACGGTTCATCAACGCTGAATCGTATTTTATCTGTAGTGTTAAAAGCGAGAAATGCTCAATTTTAGTTCCTTTCGACCTCGACGCAAAGCGATATAACGGGGAATGAATTTATTAGATGCGCTTTCTCTGAAGCTCATTTTTTAAATTATTTTCTCATCTTTCTCCCCCCATTCGAGAAAACTACACGGCTCCAGTGAGCGCTTTTGTTTTGCTGCGTTTTCGTTTGCTTTACCGATTCCCGGCCGCGGCGGCCGCTTTTCTGATGGAGGTGAAAAACAAAAACGCCCATGTGTACGAGATTTTGGCGCACGCTAAAGATCCCCAGGTGGTGAAAATTAATACGGAGCCCTCCACTACGGCGCGCCTCATCGCCTGCGTTGCGTCGGCGCGTTAAACCCTACAATCAATCAATCAATCAATCAATCAATCAATCAATCAATCAATCAATCAATCAATCAATCAATCAATCAATCAATCGATCGATCAATCAATCAATCAGTCAATCAGTCAATCAATCAATCAATCGATCGATCGTTTGCTTTAGAGAAAAATATCTTTCGCGAGCTTTAGTTCCTTGTCCATACATCCTTGTTCGTCTTCAAAGACTAATAAGTTGATATTCTGTAGCCACATAAACAAACGTTGCTTTTTGCATGGTATGCTGTCCACGTTAGGGATTTTTCGTTCTGCATTTCCTCGTGTTCATCTTTTTGGATTGTTGCTTCCACTTTACACGTTCGTGGGCAGTGCGCATGCGTGCTCATTAAACTGTGACGAAATTGTTTTCACATTGTATGCGCATAATTTCCATGTTAAAGGGTTTCTTTTTCGTTTTCTTCTATTTGTGCAGAGATCTGTCGACTGTCCGTGGGACCTTAATAAACTCTTAATTGAGTTATTGCTATTACTATTATAAATTAATTATCACTGTTATTACCATTACACGATTGCGTGCATATAGGAGGAAACCAAGCAGCCTTTTACCGCACTTCGATATGCGTATAGCAGGAGTGCACTTGAACACCTGGAAGCTGAACGCACGCAACGGGATGTCCGGGCGGTTAGGAAGACGTCATATCGAGTAAAAGTAGGAGCAAAATAAGGACGTCGGATCGCCGCATAGCGTGATTGATTCACTGTCCGAGACATCAGCCACGCCCTCATCGTAACGAACAGATGACTATCGGGTATCCGGTAAGCGAATGTCGGAAGTGTGCACGGCGTCGCGAAAGGCGTGGAGAGACTGATGGACAGCATTGTTCCGTCCCGCATCGTGTGTCCCTAAAGGCTTATCTGCTCTTTCCAGCTTCGAAGCAGGCAGGTGTGATCTGCTCAGTTCGCGCGGATTAGCGTTTGTAGATTCGTATGTGTCCCTCTGTTTGCCACTTGAGTTGCTTGAGTTTTGCTCTTTGCATGACATGAGGGCAAAGTCAGTGTATAAAAGCAAAACAGTGTCGACGCATTTATTCAGTTTGTATCAGGGGTCCAGTGGGTTACACACGCTCTTTATTTTTTTAAAACGAAAGTGTTTTATTCCCGGATACACGAAGATTTCGCTGACGTCATATCCGTCACGGAAGTGACGCCCATACAATGAAGCATGATGATGATGATGATTGTTATTGGTTTCCCCTTTGTAGCGGAGTGATGACATGCCATCTTACCAAAAAGGGCTAATATACCTGTGTTTTATAATCTTAGTTTAATACTAGCGCTGCTTAGGGCAGGTAAAAAAAGCTTATTAGGCACAAAATGCTCTTTTTTTCGGTTACAGGTGGTAACTGTCCGGGGCAATATTCCCCTTTCTGCGGCCTGTGAATCGTGCAGCAAGCGGCCTGTAAAGGATGCACCCTTGCACACAGGGTCTTCTTGCGGGGAAGCAACCTTTAGTACTAAAGTGTGCGTTATATTTAGGGTTGTTCGTTTTCGGGTATTATATTTTAACACGAAAGTGTTTTATGCCGCCATACCCCAAGATTTCACTGACGTTATATCCGTCACGGAAATGACGCCAGTACACCTTTGCAAAAGCGACCCGCCAGCAGGGCATCGCTCGCCAAGCACACCCACAAGACAGCCGCCGACCCGAAAATCATGCTCAGCTGCAGATTTCGCTGCACATTTCACTTTCTTGTTTTACTGATTCCTACGACAACTCAGCCACAGGTGTTTTTTTTTGTTTTGTTTTTTTTGCCCCCTGAATAGTCCGCCCATAACCCACATACGTTCCGTACACCATTCCGAGTTCACCGCTGTGCACAAGCCAGGAACAAGCGTTGCTAGCATCCTGTGTACGCCACTGTTAATGCGGATACCATTACACCATAAATTAAACAATTCACCTATTCAATTTGATCGTCGGTTTCACCTACTGCGCTCAGACAGGCAAAAGATTCAGACCAGGCTGCATCAATATCGCGCGTCACGTCTGGCAGGCTTGCGTCATTCAATACGCAGCAAAGGTGTAGGCTTAGCTGGCAGGGAACTAGTTTTTGTGGGGAGCGGATGCAGTGTTGCGGTGCCAACACGCGTGAATCTGTCTGTCACGCCTATCAATAACTTTAATTAGCAATAACGTTTCTATGGACAATGTGTCTGTGGTGACTACCCCGCCTGACTAATTATTGCAGTTTTACAGCGCTTAAAGGTGAAGCGCGTATGCCGCAAAATGACGATTCGTTTATTTAAAAATGGTACGCCCATGGCAATGCCTACTGGGTCTCATTAATCGGGGGTAATAAATGGGCATGTAGGGAATGAGGCAATCACATTCTGTATCAGTGTATAAGCCATCGATTACAGTGATTCGAACCCAATTGTTCTTCCCGCGACCAGATGCGGGAGCTTCCAAGTTCCGCAGCGAATAGTCCTCTCTCTTTCCTTAGGCAGGCGAGCAGCGACGTCTGAAGCTCCCGCATCGCTCTGAGTGACAGCCGCCTCGCGCTTCCTACGCCTCCGCGTCTGTTTACTGCTTTGTTGCGCAATCGCCTTCTCAAATGCCCGCCTCCGGATCTTCGCTTGGACGACCTCCACGTCGGCTTCGGGTGTCGCCATACGCGAACGACTGCGCATGCGCGAACACCGCGTGGGAGCATCGGGTTACGGTTCGGTGCCACCGGCCCCGCGTCGGAATAAACAGGCCCGCGCACGCTCGCTTTCAGGACGCGCCGCGACAAACCGCGGGGTCAGCTCCGGAATACGGATGCGCGTCTGGCACAGGCGACTGCTTTGTGCCAGATCGTTACCACCGTCGCAAGATTACGCGAAAAAATGAAGTAACGGAAAAAGAAAAGCGCTCTTGGCTTCACGCGCGGATAAGACGACGGTCGGTTGTGGCAGACATGGAGTGTGGGTCAATGTACGTATGTGAGGTTAATGCCTCTGACAGCAGCCAGTTTTGACGGCACGGAAGCGCCTATGGCGTAGATTGAGGCGCTTTCCATTGTGGCTACGCAGAGTTCGCTTCGATTTGCTCAAGAGAGTTGTGCATTGACACCAAGCTGGTCCTATTTTACGTCAGCCAGATCCACTCTTTGCTACCTAACTTTCTTTAGTTCCTCTATCTAAACACCCCACCCTTCCGTACTGTTGTCTTTCTCGTCCTTGTTGCTACTATTCTAAGTATAAGCGCTTTCCACTCCAACTCTCGCCTCCACTTCTATCCCCTAACCTCGACAAGGCGCCTGCAACTCTTCTCCGTTCCTCATTCCCATCTCTCACGCCCAAGCTCTGCATTTTATCAGTAATGAAATAGAGAGCGCACAGCTTTTGATAAGCGTCAACAGCGAGGTCCCGAAAGTGCACCGTATAGAAGGACAGTATTCGCCTTTCACCGGAAGCTTATCGCTAATCAGTCTTGTCTTTTGGCATTATTCGTCACGTTAGCGACTGTTTATACCATGTGTTCTCATCCCTAATGACTCAATGATTATTCAGCTAATCAGGCAACAAGAACAAAAATACGCGCAAAAAACATTTCCACCGCTGACGTATCTGGGAGTGCACCTTCTTTCTTTTTGTTAAACATAATTGCGTTAGCAATGACGCTAAGATTAGAAGAAAAGCAAAAGTTTCGCTTGTAGAGTTTTCGCGCCTATACGTTTAGTGTATAGGTTCCTGTCTACCTTGATCATTGTGATGCAGGTTGTTTTTCTGGATGAGGAGGATAAAGTTTACCCAGCGGAGAAGAAGCGAGGCTGTTGACTGCGGACAAGGACAACGTGTATTTACGGGACAAATAACTGACGAAAAAGATAATCAACATTAACCTAAGAAGACAAGACAGTGAATGTCCTACGCAACAAGGTTCGCGCCCAAAATAGTTCGCGCTCACGTGTTGGTCTGTCGGTAAGCTGTCCCGGTGCGCAGGGCTCGGTCCGCTGCTACGGTGTTCCTGTTGAGGTCGGTGCTCCGGCCGATAGAAGACACGTCGGCTTCGGTTGAAAGTTTCTGGTAGTCAACGGGGAAGGTGCGGCTCGAAGCGGAGTTCCCCCGAACGTTAGCGCCCGGCAGGTCGCTCCCTGAACCTCGTTCTTCCTGCTCGTTCGTGCCACCACCGTCTTCTTCTTCACTCTCAAATGATGACACGGCGCTGTTGCCCGTGCGCTGTCAGTCCACAAGGCCAGGAGGGAAATGTGGCTCGGTTCTGAGTCTCCTGGGCGTTCGCGTCCAGCAGAGAACTCGCCGAGAGCCGCGTTCCTCCTGCCTTCAACTTGCTACCTCCGTTCCGCCTCCTGTTCCTCTTCTTTCTTCTCCTTCCCCGCGTGCTCTTTTTTCTCTCGAAGCGCCCCCAGCACGAGCGCTTCGTTGTCTTCACTTCTGGCTCCTGGCTCTTAAACGCGCCTCCTCACAATTGCCCCCATCAGAAGAAGTGTTTTCGGGGAAAATCACTTCCAGTGAGAAGGTTTCCGGCAGTCACACTAAAGTGTCCAGTCATTGCACACGCACTGCACCACCTATCACTAAGATCACCAACACAGGTTCAATTAACGAGCACATACCAGCAGTCTATAAAATGATCAACCTAACAAGCACACAAACACAAACTAAAAATACAGCTGCTTAAGAATGCAAGAACCTGCTGACACTTTAAACCGCGACTTCCACAAAAGTATCACCTAAGAATTAACAGAACCAAGATTGTGCTAAGCAAACCAACTAACATACTTTTTAACTATATCACACAACAAAGTTACCACTGTGCGAAAATATTCCACACTCCAGACGATCGGCGTTGGTTCAAGTGGGGTCAAGTAGCCCGCTCCCATTTGGCAGAGTACAACCATTGAACATATTACACAACAATCTCCCACTTTTCTTTCCTAAAATAAATTAATTTGAGATCTGTCCTTTTCTTCCGATTTCTAGCGAAGTTGATGCCGTGAGTTCATACCGGTTCGTTGATCGTCGGCTTCATTTTCACTTTTTTGCGGCGCTTCCATTCAGCACCTTTCCCGGCGTTCCCCGCTTGGCTCTGAACAACGGCTCTGTTCGCATCGCTCATACGCCTGATGCACGAAAGCGGGTCAATTTGTTTCGCTCGAAACCAATGCTTCATGATTTTGCAAGATACCTTGCCCTTGCGAGCGATTCTTAGGGCCCACTTGTGAGCTCGCAAGCGGCGGGACACATCAGGTAGTTCTCCAGCCTGCGCTTTTTGCGGCGGATAAGTATTGGTTCTATCCATCGTGAACCGTCTTCTCCACGTCTGTTTTTTGCGGTGTATTACTTCCTCGAGTTGTTCATTTGGCCTGTATCCACATTCAGGTCGACTCTCACATCTGTCAACAACACTAGGCTTTGACCGTTTGGCCTCCCCCTTATTCGCAGGTTGTTTTCTAGGGGTTGCATGTGTTCGCTCAAAATCGCCAGTTAAAGATTGGCCTCCCTGGTCAGGAAAAAGGTTTTTGCCCGGGAACATCAACTCCTGAAGGCCATCTCTACCCGATTCAATTACTCGCTCTTCGTGGTCGACATTGAATTGCTCCGTCTGAGAGCGCGTTCTAAACAGCTCAGACAGCTCGGCACACGGCTGCACAACGCTGACCTCACTCGGTCCATTAGCAGTAGGCGTGCCAGCACGCGGCTTGTCTGCCTGTGTGCTAAGCTCAGCACGTGAAACTCTTCGTGTGTCGAACTCGTGTTTCACCGGCGCGGCCGGCCGTTCAAACTCCTTTTCTTCGTCTTCTTTGCGCGTGGCCTCGTCACAGGCTGCGACCCGCGTTACTTTTCCCTCACGAGCCTGGAGGTCAATGCCCTCTTGTCTGCATCCGTTTTCTCCGTGACGACTGTTTGTGCCTAATATTTCGAGGTCTAACTCAGCAATCGAGATCTGCGATTCATTCTTCACAAGCTTAATCTTGCGGTCTAGATCGGCCAGTTCAAGTTGAAGCCGTCGCACTTCTGCGTCTCTCGCGTGTGCCCTTCTTTCACGAGCAGCGTTTGCCTCTCTGTCCAACCATTTCCTCAGCTCAGCACCCGCCAGTCCTAGCCCTTTCCCGATCTTCAGCAAATATTCTAATTCCATGTCGACGGCCAAATGCTCGCCTCTCCGACACACCTTCCTCCTCAACTCTCTGATAATATTTCAGAGAGTCCTGTCGCGGACGCCATTATTGTGATGCAGGTTGTTTTTCTGGATGAGGAGGATAAAGTTTACCCAGCGGAGAAGAAGCGAGGCTGTTGACTGCGGACAAGGACAACGTGTATTTACGGGACAAATAACTGACGAAAAAGATAATCAACATTAACCTAAGAAGACAAGACAGTGAATGTCCTACGCAACAAGGTTCGCGCCCAAAATAGTTCGCGCTCACGTGTTGGTCTGTCGGTAAGCTGTCCCGGTGCGCAGGGCTCGGTCCGCTGCTACGGTGTTCCTGTTGAGGTCGGTGCTCCGGCCGATAGAAGACACGTCGGCTTCGGTTGAAAGTTTCTGGTAGTCAACGGGGAAGGTGCGGCTCGAAGCGGAGTTCCCCCGAACGTTAGCGCCCGGCAGGTCGCTCCCTGAACCTCGTTCTTCCTGCTCGTTCGTGCCACCACCGTCTTCTTCTTCACTCTCAAATGATGACACGGCGCTGTTGCCCGTGCGCTGTCAGTCCACAAGGCCAGGAGGGAAATGTGGCTCGGTTCTGAGTCTCCTGGGCGTTCGCGTCCAGCAGAGAACTCGCCGAGAGCCGCGTTCCTCCTGCCTTCAACTTGCTACCTCCGTTCCGCCTCCTGTTCCTCTTCTTTCTTCTCCTTCCCCGCGTGCTCTTTTTTCTCTCGAAGCGCCCCCAGCACGAGCGCTTCGTTGTCTTCACTTCTGGCTCCTGGCTCTTAAACGCGCCTCCTCACAATCATGTTATTTCCTTATTCCTTTCCCGCCGAGTGCACGTGTGACGTCTATTGATCGTGGGAGGCGAGGCACTCAAGCGCACCTGTTTTTGACGTCTTGCACCAAGTTTATATAAGTGCTTGAGAGAAAAACGGTGTGCAGTTCTAGAAGGAGCGCTCGAAACAGGAAATCAAATGAGGAACCAATGAAAGAAAAGGAAAGAGGCAAAGCTTCCAGCTGAGGGAAAAGGCCGGAAGAGTAAGGGGCGTTGAACCTCGGAGAGAATAGCTTGACGACAAAAAAATTCGGCAACACTATTCAGGTTCCGTCCCACCCACACCCCCATTTTAGGCTTTCTGTCTTCTTTTATGGTTTCTTTTATGCTTTGTATGCTTGTAACGGGTTCTACGCTTTTTTTTTTAGTATAGCGCTATCAATGAAACGCTCTTTTCAAGCCTTTTTCTTTATGCAGAAACGTCAAGCGGGCTACAGTGTTAGTGAAGAGCGGTTGGGGTTTGAGTGTTCATGAAAAAAGGTACGACTGGCTTTGTTGATTCGGTTTTTAATATCTCGGCCATTTCAATTCAGCCTGAATGATTATGTATGTAGTTGCTGATGGCTTCCTCGTGTGTTCATACTATCTTAGTTGTCCAGGAGAAATGGTGCTTCAATTCTGCGTGCTTTAACCGACGATACACACAGCATGTTCCACTATCGTTGCCGTGGGTTTTAAAGCTTCTAATGGCAAACGCTCTATCTTTTACTCTAAACAGCTACACCATGGACTTTAGCCGGAAAAAAGCACTGTAAATACCTGGCAGGATAAGAATGGGGGGAGTGCATGCGACAGGCATTCTCAGATAATGGCGCATGTATCTGTTTTACCTTGTCTTCTGCGTCCACGTCTAGCTTGCGCAACGTTTTCTTTCTCTCAGATAATGAATGGCAGCCTACCATTATCCCGGAAGAAGGAAGTGTATGACAGTTGCATCTTACCGTCAACCTCCCTTGATTTGAACGTGATAAAAAAGCTTACAAGATATCAAGATACACGGTTAAGAAAGGGGGACCTGCAGAAATGTCTCAAACACAAGGAGAGACGAAAATGACCAACGTGAGCGGTTACTTGTTATAAGTCTTTTATTTTTACAGCAAAAGCGCTATAGCTACCCCACCTCATAGAATCGTGTCTGTCGGTGCGAAGCCTGTCAAAGTAACACGGGGAAATGACGTCGCGCGAGCGATAAAAAAAAAACAGCTGGGGCTAAATTCTCTAAAAAACGGGCGTCGCTTTGAAACGACGGGGTAGCGCCATGCAAATGCATGTGTTCTGGGGTTGGGGCCGTCGCTTTTGCTTTCCCTCGTGGAGGGTGAGCCGCAGAAAAGCGCTGTGGCAAGGGCGCGAAGCGACACCCACTGCCCCCCGTCGTTTCACTTGCAAAAAAAAGCAAAATAAAAATTACCAGCGGCGCTCTCCCCCGCTGGAGCTCTGCCACTAGCATTCACCTAGTTTTATGAAAAGACTTTCAGTATTTTCTGTTTTTTCCTGTGATCGCGCATTCCACAATGACTCTCTCTCTCTCTCTCTCTCTCTCTCTCTCTCTCTCTCTCTCTCTCTCTCTCTCTCTCTCTCTCTCTCTCTCTCTCTCTCTCTCTCTCTCTCTCTCTCTCTCTCTCTCTCTCTCTCTCTCTCTCTCTCTCTCTTTCTTCACTTTCTGTTATGATCGGTTTTTGAATCGCGGCACTGTGGGCTTATTGTTCTTTTTTTTCTCAATCTGTTGGAAATTTGTTTGTGCAGTGGGCTGCGCAACAGGAACGGAGCGCAGCGTTCGTCGAAGCGCACGTGGCCCACAGCATCATCGGAGGAGAATGACGAAACGATGACTAAACCCGACGGCGGTGAAACAAAGCTCGCTGATATGTGTGTGTGTGCACTTAGAGGAAACAAACGCCGACACCGCCCGGGACGGGGAGCGTCCGTTAGAAAACTGCGCTCTGATACACGTTTCATGACGCCAGAAAAAAAAAAAAAAAGGAGAAAAGAATGGAGCGGTGCAGACGCGGCCTGCTTTCATGCCCCCGCGAAGCCCGAGCGCAGCAGCGCCGGGGCTGAGTCGCTCATTTCTTCTCGCCGAGCCGCCTCTTGCCATTACTGTAGTCGTCTATCTTCCGCGGCCGTTTCTTCCGGGCCCGCGTCGCTGCTGTGTACACTGGCCCGCCCGCACAGACGGCCACGGGGCAAAAGAAGGGTGTAGAGGAACCTTTTCACCTGCTTAATAAGAAGGCGCCCTCCGCTTGGTCGTGTCATACTACTGATGACTGATTTTGAAGTTTTATTGAACGAATCTCGAAGCCATCACTGTAGCTAACGAAACTTTCAACTTTCCCGGAGATAACAGCTTAGGAGACAAGGCAACGCGCAGGCTTTCTTAACTAGAGGGTGTTTTGGAAGCAGACAGGCTGGCTACGCCGGCGGCGTATCGATCCAGAGTCGCGCACGGCCGTTGCCGACGGTCTCGTAAGAACGCGCTCCCCGGTCCGGTCCCGCCCTTTGCCGACCGCTGCAGCCGAGGCTGCGGAGAAGAAGAGCCGGTGCAAGTATCGCGGGCAAGCCGCCTTCGCAGGGGCAGCGGACGCACACAGCCTCCGTTTTTGCTCTTCCGCATCATCTTTTCTCCCCCCGCGAGCTGCTCCAGTTGCCTCCCCTCCACTCCTTCGTACTGTACGAAGGATGGGATCGACCTTCCTGACCCGTTTGCCCCCTCTGCTTCGTCCTCCTTCACGTTTCGGCCCGTCTCTGGCGTTCTCGCTCATTCCTATTGGCCCGTTCTGTGGGGTTGGAGTCCTAAGCATTCGATTGCCCAACATGGCGGCGATGCGTCTGCCTGCATTACCCACGTCGCTTGGCCTCTAATTTGCGGATGTCATTATTGTCTTCCTGCTTTTTCCTTCTTTTTTGGAGGTTTGTAGTGAAAAAAAAGGGAGGTATCGCTTTAATTAAGGCTGACTATATGCGTGATCACCGCCTGAAAATCAGCTCCAGGAATGTGAACAGCCAGTCAGGTTGGGTTAACGGAGCTGAGCTTTGCTTCACTCCCCTTTGATTCAGCTGCGATCACTAACAGACATGCCTAGGGTTATAAAAAGTTTTGCAGAAAATCAGTAGGTTTAAACATTTCGCTTAGAGCTTGTTTTAAACAGGTCGTTAAGCTTAAACAGGTCGCCACCAGATATTTGACCCGAAAAGGCTGCCTATTGCCTTTTAGCATTAAACGTAACCAAGCGGTTCTACTGCTCATGCTGCGACTTTGCGTGGCTTCCACACACCGGTTTTATCATCTCATTGCCTCCTCAGATAGCCCTAATAACTTCACGTGTCTGATTGCTAACCCAGTGAAAAAGGACTTATGCGTGTGTCCTGTTAATGCGTGAGATATATATATATATATATATATATATATATATATATATATATATATATATATATATATATATATATATATATATATATATATATATATATATATATATATATATATATATATACGTTCTTGGCTATTATGTTATTATGTTAGCTACGATTGAAGAATAGTCAGAGTGAAAACCATAAGATTTATTCTAATGTTTCGTCCGGGGACCGGCCTTGCCTAAATAACCGGTTCTAAAATATATAAACTCAGTAAATGTTATTCTATAAGAACGAGTTCCAGAGAAGACACCAAATCATTAATGAATACGATAATATGAAAACAAAGTGTTGCTGTCGAAAACTGAATGCCGCAGCAATAAATTGAAAAACATAAAGACCGCAGTTTGCTGGGAAATACCGCAGCTAATGTTCCTCTCAACGGAGCACATGTAAAGCAATTAGGCCCCCCAACAAAAACGCGCTGCCCATCGATTCTGATTGTTTTCGATTTTTTTTTTTTTAGGTACTTCTCTCTTTCCTTGTCTTCGTGTCGGCGGCTCGGGAAAGTCAGCGAACACAAATACAGCAGCGTATAGCCTGGAAAACCGCTATTGAATGAAACGGGAGAAAGTATAAAACAAGGCGCGGAGGAAACGGAGAAACCATAGCGATGCAAGTTTTGTGTGGCAAGTCGCTTCGCTTAATTTCTCTCCCCGGGGCTCGTTCTTTTACGAGCTCGGCAGGCACTGCCTGAATGGCCCGAGGCAGTGTTCGCGCGAATGCGCGGCTAACGCTGACGCTGCTAACGCTCGCCGTGTGTGCACGCAAGCGAACGATAACGTGGAAAACGACCGCGGAGAATAATTGCTTCTTTCGAGCCCCCCTGCGTCACCAAAACACTCATTGGCTCGCTCGTCTCGTCTTTGTCATTTTTTTTCCGCGTTTTAGGGCGCCAATTAAGGCTTAGCGAGTAGTGAAATACTAACGATTTTCTGTTGTGTTCCCATTGGAATCAATTCACTTCGTTGGGTTCAATCCGGCTGCTGCGTGCAGTTCAAGATTGCTCGCCATATTGTAGCTACCTAGCACTTGGAAGTTGAAGCGCTCCGGAAAATGGGTCCTTAGTACATAGCAAAAAACAAATTCGGCACGACTGCGAATGCACACAAGGATTTCGGGGAGTTTGGCTTTGATTGCGCCAGTGCCAGGAATGCTGTCGCCGACTATGTATCGGGCGTCTTACACTTTTGTAGCGTGAGCTACACTGGCTGAGGTTGAGCAGTTTCGCGTGGCTCCTGGAGAGCCGTGCTGCGCATGCGCGAGGCGCAGTGACGTCTCATGGCGCACAGCTGAAGCGCCGGAGCCGCTGCCGCCACGGCTGGATTGGATTGGATTGGATTGGATTGGATTGGATTGGAAATCGTCTTAGCAGCAGTAAGCATGATAATAATCTAATCCTAGACAACCAGGAAACCTAAGAATAACCAGCTGAACCTTAGCTCACACTACGTTTATCCTGGCAGAGCGGAGCTAAGCCACTGCTCTTTTTTGTTTTGTTTTCTCTTCGAAAAATGCCTTCACAGACAAGAATTTTCAATCCTTTGCGACGGGGAAATACGGGGACTTCAGGAAGTAGCGTGACGTTCGTCTAACATAGTTCTTGCTGCTAATTCTCAATTTTCCGGAGGAGAGAATTTCGTAGTCAGGCTTAGGATATTGTCCAGCCTCATAAAAAAGAATAGACGCCATGGTTATCTTGTGCTGTCATAATTATGCGCGCCTCCTTGGCGGCTCATGAGTGCTAATTGGTACAACACGCGACGTACATTTGAAAATGCGATAGCATTCGCTATCGTGCAAGCCCCTGCTTCCTCCTCCTTTCCCTTCTTTTATTCACATTATTCATGTTTCCCTGCTGCACCAAGTGTACTAGTGAACCGTCTAGCGCCCTATCAGAGAAAGAGGCTGACTTTCAAAAGGGCATCAGAGCTGACATCATGCGTTCTTGGGCCGTAAACACGTGCCTTTTTATTTTTTATTTTTTTCGAAAGTAAAGTTCAATTGGAAGTGGCGCCTCGTCTGTCGTTCTTGTCACCTCTTTTCTCCATGTTTTCGTGCCTCCATTTTAGGGGCTTGGGCTGTCGGCGTCTCCTGTCGTCGTCGTCCTCGTTTCATGTAGTCACGGCACTAAAACACCGGTACACTCGTTTTGCAACTCCTCGCGCTAGAACGTTTCATCTCCGTGGATAAAAACGTGTACTAAAGAACGTACCGGAACACTCGTTTTCCAACGACTCACGCTAGGATGCTTCGTGCTTCAAAAACAGGAGACTTTTAAAGCTAAGCTATATACCTCTACCCCCCAACAGTTCCATCTCCGTGGGCAAAAACGCCTAGGCGCCAAGAATACACATACACTGCCTGCTTCGCCCCTCACCAGCCTTCACGATCGTGGAGACGTCCCTTTTTTTCAGCTACCACGTAGGCTGTGCCCTATTTTGAAGACACGCATGAAAAAAAAAAAATTCCTTTCTTCGCCAAGCCTTTCTACCAACACGTAATCCACGATCGATGCAAAATAAATAAAGCTGGCGCACGCGGGGGAATCTCCTTGGCATTCCATCCGATGAACTCTGACCGTGCAGCACTGCTCGATGGCGAACATCCACCACGTATAATTAAGCAAAAAAAAAAATAATAAAAGAAGCGCGTTTCCAAAGGAGGCACTTGGTTGCTCATTTCGTTTTCTGCACGCGATGCCAGCTGGTCTCCCGTCTCGCGATCGTCATCATTGTTCCGGCACCCCCGGTGGCTGCGGGAGCGGCGGACAAAAGGGGAACGGGCGATGCAGAAGCTTGATGTTTTTCAGGGAGCCTGGGTACCGTACCTTTCCCGTTATAATATGCCTCCTTACGGCTGCGTCAAACCGTGCTATGCATAGTGGTATGAATAAGCGAGCGGTGAGCCTGCAAAAACAAAGAAATTCCCGGCCATTTCCACTCACGTGAAACCTGGGCAGGGGCGAAGAATGCAGTGCATAAGTGTATTCTTGGCGCCTTGGCTTTTTTGCCCACGGAGATTAAACCGTCGGGGGGTAGAGGTATACAGCTTGGCTGTAAAAGTCTCTTTGAAGCACGAAGCTCTCTAGCGCGAGGCGTAAACGAGTGTCCCGGCGATTTTTTAGTACGCGTTACGTTATATCGCGAGGCGTAAACAATTTTCTTGGTATTTTAGTACCGTGACTACATGAGACGACGATTACGGCGACGACGACAGGAGACGCGAACAGCCCCAGCCTCTAAGGGGCTTCGCCCTTGATACTTCAAAGTGGGAAAAAACAAGCTGACGGGTTTTCTTTTTAGAACGAGCCAATACTCCGGTCTACCGAAAAGCACTCGCCGCCATGCTTCAAGCTTTTTAACCAAAGACCGCGTCCTTTGGGTACAATTATCATTCCGTGGCCGACCAATAACGTCAAGCAAGTTTCAGGTGTGTAAAAAAAGTTTTTCTCTTTTGAAACTGCAATGGAGCAGCATTGCTAATAATCAATAGTGCTAGTCTTAGCACTAATATGGAGTGCGTGTCTTTGAGTGCCTGATTTCTACTTAGTCATAAAGTCCTTGTTAATTTGCACACGTGTTTTATTTTCAAATTACTTTGGTTCATTATCAGTGATATAAATCTCGATATTGAAGTCGCCGTCATCTTTGTTGATATCAAGTCTCTGTTACCACGCCTACACATCTTTTTATTACTATGCGTTGTATCTTGGAGCAGCTGCTGGATATATGTACTTATTTGTCTGCTCTTGCACTGCATGCACTACTTATAAGACGTTGACGTGATCCTTAATTGGTGCATTACTGTTTTATTTTAGTATTTATTAAGAGATAACTGCTTGCCAGTGCTCCCAAGACACCAACATCTCGTTGTAATTATTTAACAATAAAAAGGATCCCTTGTAGTGGGAACTGGCTACATTGCGCACATGCATTTAGAACGCTGAACACACAGTGAAGAAAAAATAGCTTTATACGTTTGATAAAAAGAAAAGTTCCATATTTTATTTCCTTATAAGTGGCGACCATAGAGTGAGTGCATCAGTCGCAGGAAGGAATCATTTCGTGAAGGCTGTCACACCCTGTGATACTACGAGCACCTGCGCCTAGTTTACTTGTACAGGGCAACGAATGATCCTGAAATTAATGATCCTGAATTTTTTCTGAAACTAGTTATCCTGAGATAGTCCTGAAATGCATGATCCAGAGGTGATCCTGAAATGCATGATCCTGAATTTAAAAGGTAGCATGTATATGAGAAGAACTTCTTGCTGGGCTAGAAACGCAACAAGAAAACACGGACAAAGAAACAGAATAGACGAGACAGGCGCTGTCTCGCCTACTCTGTTTCTTCGTCCGTGTTTTTTGTTGCGCTTCAAATCATGGTAGCATGTATAGTTAGCGCGAAGAATCCGGGTTTTAATGAAGACCTACGTGCGTAAAGATGGCGCATTAAATAAGTGGCCGTTAACTTACTCTGTTTGGCTCGGCTACTGTTATCGGCAACGCGAACTGCTGCTTAAAATCGCGCAACTACAGTATAAGCATTGTGAGTACAAGAGACGGGAAAACCCGGGATAACCTCCGCTAAGGGGAGGCGAAGCGGAGAAGAATTTTTCGTGGCCGCGCGGAGCCCGGGCCTCCACCGGCTCTTCCTCCCCGCACTTGGGTCCCGGGGCTCTCCTCGACGGCCGCTTGCAGCCGTCACCGGCTGGGATAAAAAGGCAGCGCATAGCGAGCTCTGTGCCCTGTGCACGCGCGAGAAAGCTCGCCGCCACCCCCGCACAAGCGCGTAACGTGCTCGTGCGACGGCCGCAGTGGAAGCGGGAGGCGGCGGCACATCGATCGCGGCCGCCAAGTGCTGGGCGCGCCAGACCCGGCGTTATATGGGGAGCCCCAGGCCTTATATCCCCCCTCCTCCACCCTCCTCTCTCTCCACCTCCTTCATTCCTTCGCCTCGGGGCAGGGCGTGGCTCCAGTAAAGTCTGCCCCGCACCGAGAACTGTGCGATCCTGAGATCTGCGGCACTGAGATCCACGCCTGTATCCGTTTCGTCGATACTTGCTTGGCTGAGGTATGCTGCGCAGAGATACGGCGCACGGAGAACCACTACGTCGGGGATTACTGCATTGAGAACTGCCCCGCTCAGCTCTTCAACGATACGGATAAGGGTAGCTCGTTCAGCGTTCACCCGATTATTAGGCCCGTTACTGCGTTATTACGGCGGCTAGGCGGGCAACAGCGTTTTAGTCAAGGTTTGTCTCCCGAGTCGGTACAACGGCTGCGGAATAACGCGTAGCAGAATGCTCTTCGAGATTGCAGGCGCACACAACAATGAAGTATGGCTTCGACGGTGTCGACAAGAAAGCTTAAGAAGAGCATCACGGCTTTTAGGGGAAGAAAGGCTGATGGTTGTGTGTCTCATGAAACACGGAGTACTGTCGAGGACTCCGTAGTTGGAGGTCGTCCGAGTCACTTTTGTTAACCTCATCTTTTTACAGGGGTGTTTTCGCGGTCCGCTTTTGTGGAACAGTTGTTGCTGCAGCCTATTTCACCGTACTTTCACTGGTTGTGAACAATCTACTGTGCTCATTCATATTACTTAGTGTGCAGTTTGGCCAGTCGTTATCCCGCGGACACGCAGCGTGTGTTTATCGCGACCTCATGCTTTTGTTAAACAAGCGGCCGTAGGTTACGCTACGTCTGCGGTATTTTTTTAGCTCACAATAGTGGATGGAGTGCAGTTTTGCGAACAATGGGACGACCCCACGGCTCTGCTTTCTCATGAGAAGGGCAGGAGGGTGGTAACAGTGGTATTTGTTTCGAGCACTGCAGGAAACAGCTGGTCTGCGCTCTGTAATATTTAATTGACGGTGACAGCCACAACGCGAGGGGTTAGTACTTTCACAAGCCTGCCGGCTAAACAGCATGCTCAATTGCAGGCGTGCCGGAGGCTTGTAACGGTTGATTGGCCACGGTCAACACAGTTTTGAAGGACTTCTCGACGGTACAGTGCAGGATAACTCAACGGTCAGTGCAATGGTTTCATCAAAGTATCCAGAAGGCTCGGACAGGTTGCCAAGTATGTGGGAAAAACACAACCCTTGCAACTTCTTTTATTGGCTTGAATCATGAAATCAGACGTGATACTCTCTCACCGGCCTACGTGAGCTGTGGGAGCTTGCCAGTACCATGGGAGTGCGCGCACCGAGTATGTTAAACAGAGCATCCTCACCTTGGACTAGAAGTTGGCTGGAGTATGCGTCGCTGCCGTGGAGGTTCTTGAGCGCGCACGTGTAGTTCCCGTTGTGCGCCACGCCGAGGCTGGCCACCTCGAGGACGGAGAAGTCCTCGAAGGTCTTGATGCTGACCTGG
Organism: Haemaphysalis longicornis; assembly: GCF_048455015.1. Taxonomy (NCBI): domain Eukaryota; kingdom Metazoa; phylum Arthropoda; class Arachnida; order Ixodida; family Ixodidae; genus Haemaphysalis; species Haemaphysalis longicornis. The sequence continues at coordinate 19,711,538 of NW_027526460.1, read as the reverse complement.
TGGGCGCCGTCGCTGAGCCGCTGGCCGTCGCGCAGCCATTGGAAGCTGAGTGGCGTCGCCCCGGACGCCGCCGAGCACACCACGCGCACCTTCTCACCCCTCAGCACCGACTTGGGGAAGTGGAACGGCTGAACTTTGGGCTCACCTGCGCATGCGCGGGAGGAGAAAGAGATCCACGGAGTCAGCGAGCGGAAATTTATGATATACAACGGTAGAACGTAACGGTTAGAGGCCGGCTAGGTTTAATCCTCGTGGGTTCGAAAGGTAACCAGTCGTACTCTGTTTATCGGACATCTGTTTTTTTTTTTTTTTTTTCATGTTTGATTTTTTTACAGTGGTTTCTCGCCATCCGCGTTTGAATACGAAAACACCCGGTAAATATGCATTCACTGCAAGCATAATCAAAATGAAAGAAAGCCAACGTTACGGGGCGACATGATGGACGTAAACCAAAGGAGAGTTCTACGTTCTTTACCAGCACTTAAGAACTCGTTGGTGGTGTTAGAAAACAAAACACTTCGACGGCACCCGCAGGGGGATTGGCCAATCAGTAGAATGCGGATCTAAAGCAAGCTCTACAAGAGCACACCCCAGTGTCACACCTCAAACCCCTAAGAGCACACCTCAAACCCCAAAGCACACCTCACTGTCCGAAGAATGATGGTTAGACATGATCGTCTGTGGCTGTGATGCCTCCAGTGTGAATTTTAACTATCGATGGCCGTGCAGGAGCGATTCTTGCACCTTTTTTTTTTCTTTCACCCTCTTTCCTTTGTTTTGTTTTTTTCTTGTTTTGTTTTCTTTATTGCTTTCACTTTTGAAATAGCCAGCCTTGTTTATACAAAGCAAGCACCCCGCTGTCTTATTCTTAAACACAAACGAAGTCTAAACTGCACAAGCCCTTCGTCTTACCAGGTCTTACATTGTTTGGTTTGATATGCCGCTCAATACTTCGGCACGCATTTTTTCCACAGTGTTCAATTTTTCGTATCTGTACTTCGCGTGCAATTAGTGTTGGAGAATTTTGTTGTTCGCACGGCCCTAACCGTACCATGCAGGCGGTTCACTGTTTCCCAGAATTCTCTGCGCGCGTATACAGAGCAAGGGGACTGTGAAGAAGCATCACATAGTTCGCTTCGCTCTCGTAGAACGCCTGTTTTGATATGATTTGTCAGCGAGCTCCGCGTCCTTGTATAAACTGAGTCCCTCCGTAAACACATTCGCTTTCTCAGCAAGAATGGAAGCCTCGCCATAAGCCTGAAGCTCTTCCTCGGTGCTGTATCGATTTTTTTACGAGCGGTGAAACTGTATCCTTTTCTGAAATGAGACCCTCGTTCCGCAACACAGCCGGGCCATTGTTGCGCGCACTCGTATCTTGGCTGAGCGGGGAGGCTCTGGCGTCTAATCTTACACTCAGAAACGGTTTCCATAGTTACCAGGCAGCGGGCTTTTAAAAGCGGAGGCCCTTTTTTTCGGTGCTCTGACGTCATACAAACAGCGAGCTCAAGAACTCACCCAGCATATATATATATATATATATATATATATATATATATATATATATATATATATATATATATATATATATATATATTATACTTTGCCCCTTAAGGCGTTCAAAAAGATGCGGAGGTTTCACATTTCTAAGGCTTTAAGCGAACTACCTACGGTAGCGCGACTCGCCAATCTGCTAAAAGCTGCTGTTCAGTTCGATTTTTTATTTTGTCGGTAAAACTTCTCTGTTTTCTGATGGAGGCGAAAAGCAAAAACGCCCGTGTGCACGAGATTTTGGCGCATGTTAAAGATCCACAGGTGGTCAAAATTAATCCGGAGCCCTCCACTACGGCCCGCCTCATCGCCAGCGTTGCGTCGGCGCGTTAAGCCCAACAATCAATCAATCAATCAATCAATCAATCAATCAATCAATCAATCAATCAATCAATCAAGCAAGCAAGCAAGCAAATCGGCTGCAATCATGGATTTAAACCGTAGTGATGGTCGTTAAGGTTGCGTACAGCTTCGCTATTTTCAATCTTCACGCGTTAGTGTGAAATTCCTTCATTTCTTTTTTACTTGAACTCTTTCGTCTATTTTCGTTTCTGTATACAGAGTCCAGCGATCTCTAAAAGAAGCTCGTGACCATGATATACCACCTTGGGCGCATTGAATATGTCTCCTTAAAATAATTAAAAAAAACTAGTACAATTATTTGGAGTTGTAAAACACTTTTTCTTTATTTTTCGGCACTTTAAGGAAACGTATAAAATAAGGGATGCCACAACTATCCCTTCTCCCTCAAATTTTCAGCGCAAAGAAGGCTTCACCTGAGGCGCCATTTTCAAAATTTATAATCTACAAAGTACGCGTCGTGCTCGTTCGCCATTTTTCCGCGGGAGCTGTTACCGGCACGTCGCCCCTGTGGACGCGATGGCCGCCTAAACTGCTTCCAAGGACAGTAAACGCTCTGTTTATGACCTCCTGTGGTCCTCTTTTAACCAGACTACAGCCGTCGCAGTTTGTTGCTGTTGGCTTGATCTGTTGGTGCGCGTGGCCGCAAAAAGGAGCGATCGTTACGGGGCCGGTGGCAACGTTAATGGCCCTATAAAAGGTTACGCCGTGCGTCGTTTCGTCGCTGTCGGTGAGTTCTTCAAGGGGAGTAGCCAAACCATCCAACCGCTTTTTGCGGTCTATTCGCCATTCGGCCGTTGTTTATGTGTACGTTCGCAAAATTGGCGCACAGCTCCGTGACCTTGTTTCAACCACTCCCATGGATTTATAAAAGGACCAAGAAGCACGGTAACGGCTTGCTAAAGCTGCCGATGATAGGTACACTAGTATTATTATTATTAGAAATTTCATAGGAAACGCCCGTGTGTACGAGATTTCAGCGCACGTTAAAGATACCCAGGTGGTCAAAATTAATCCGGAACCCTCCACTACGGCGCGCCTCATCGCCTGCGCTGCGTCGGCGCGTTAAACCCCAGAATCAATCAATCAATCAATCAATCAATCAATCAATCAATCAATCAATCAATCAATCAATCAATCAATCAATCAATCAATCAATCAATCAACCCTCCCTTTTGGGTCCGGCGAGCTCAAAGTCATCCCGCGCGTTTAGATTCAGCTCTTGGTATGTGCTTCGCATATAATACACAATTTTGAAAGAATAATGACATTGCTTAACATCAATGGTGTTTGGACAGAAGGACATGAATCCAACTTGCCATCGATTTATTTCTCGAATAAACATTCCGTGATCGCGCAAATACGCCTCACCTTAACGTTTAAAATTTGAGACCGCATTCAGTGCTAATCTATGTTTTCGAATGCATCAACTTATTTCTAATAGGCCTTAAACCTTCAAATAACCAAAACACGAGGCACTCGTGCTGATTAATATTACAAAAAGTGAAGCCGGCATCCCAGAAGCAGGATAATACCCATAATTCACGATGCCAGGTAAATGCCATTTCGGTTAATTTAGTTTTTGTTCAGTGCATGCTACACGCAAAATTATTAACCAGCAGCGGTGTAATAACCCTTTCTAAATGGAATAGCCCGCAGTAGACCTGACCCACAGAGCTCACTGCGGAATAAATATTACATCTTGCTTCTCATTTTGAGCAACCCGATTGATGTAGATTAAATTACCTTTATTACCGACATGTGACATGGCTGGGATAAAACGCAGAAATAATAAAAGTACGGCGGCGCTAAGGAGAATCTACTCGTAATATTGGATTACCCTTTGAGCACAGCAATACACGCTTCAGCAGGGGAAAAAAACACAAAAGTTTAACGTCTCGGCCCTTGGTTTATCGTGTAAGTGAATTCAGCTTAGCAAAGCCAGCCGCCACGGAGTGAGATCTTCACCTCGAACCTTTCATCTTCATCTCTTTCTTGTCGCGGCAAAATCGAACCGGCACGAAACGGCCGGGACACGCGGATCCCATTTGGAGTGGTATAAATTTGATTTGCCACGGCCGGCTTATATTCGCACGTATATTTCACGAGAAAAAAACCCTTTTCCTGCTCTCGAGCGACGCCTGCCAAATAAGAACGAAGAGCCGGGCGGATCGCTTACTGCATCGACGACCTGAAAATTCGGCTTTCCGCCACGGAAAGTTCTAGCAGCCGCCGCGGCGTGAGTAAAGCGTCGCTGGTGGTCGCGACACTCGATATAAAAGAGGCCTGTAGCAGTTCAAATAACGACGACCACAAAAGTCATACATGTGAACGCCTTTTGTCGTGGCTGAGTCCGCCATACGTCAGGTATGAACACCGAGGCGACCGATCGGAGTACAGGCAGATATGCTGAGAGTGGAAAGAGCAGCACGAAGGCCTGCTCTTCGCGCAGTGGTGGCGTCAAGACCCGCGGTGGGGTTTGAGCTCCGCGGATGGGCTATGCTGAGATTGCGTTCCCGGTGCGGGCGCTGTTGGGCCGTTTCCGGAAGGATTTCCTCCTCTGCGACGAGGAGAGCCTTGATCAATAACCGAGCCCTGGCGGAAGCGGCGGCGAATCGCGGCTGTATACGTTATATGATATATATATGACATTCCTTCGCGTTCCGCCTGGTTTAGCGCGCCCGTCGAGCGGTTTAGCGAGGTTTCGTTATGCCAGGTCGTTCTATAAAGTATACGACGAACGTGTGTAAGAGAACGAGTCCCGGAAGTGCGAACCGTGTTCGCGTAAAATCAACGCGACAGCCATTCGGGAAATGGGTGTTGCTTAACGTGATCTTTCTATCGCACGACGTGCGGCTCGTTGAGGCTCTTTCTTATTATTTCCCTCCTAGCATCAATCATCGGTCGAGCTGACGTCAGTGTGACTCGTTGGTTTATTCCTTACTTTTAAACCTTTTATTTCATTCGTCGAGCCAATTATGGTCCCGTTTATAGCACAGAAGGGCGTTGCCCGCCTTTCAATACTGCACTTGCATCCATGGCTTCGCGCCGTTTCCTGCGTTCGTTCGTACCCGGGAGCTCTGCAGAGTTCGTTTGTAGCTTGGCAACGTGCGTGCTTTTCTACGACCTATGATTATCATGCTTTTTCTTTATGCGGACTCGATAGGTGCCGTTGTAACAAATGAGTGTAAATACACCTTTTTTGGGGAGATCCTTTGCTTTATAGAGTTCGCACCGTGACTAAGCGGCTATGTTGCGCTGATAGAACAAGGTGGCGGCCTCTGTTCTCGGCCAAGGTGGCTTTTCTTTTAAAGCGAAGCTTTCTCTGTCTCACTGATGGCGATGTCACGCCATAATGCACTGCAGGAAAGCCAACCTTACACAATGGGAGACACACTTAATGATTATTATGATTATTAAACTCGAAGCAGGAAAGCCATCTTTACACAATGTTTGTCTGATGTAGGTAAAATAATATTGCGTGCGTGCGAGGCTTTTGGCAGCGAATTCAAACCTTGAAGAGCGACGCACTGCTGGGCCTGTTAGCCTCGCGCCACCAGACATGTCTACGTTTTCTTTTTTTCATCCTTTTTACCTCGTAAGACGTGAGCCCGAACACCCTTGTTACGAGAAAGAAGCAAGCAGGCTGTTAACGCCTCGTCTGACGTGCGTTTGTTCGTTTTCCTTTCTTGAAGCCATACCGTCAGGACGACTTCGACGCTTCAACGCCAGTTGTTCTCTCTCTCTCTTTTTTTTTTTTTTTTCATTTTCCAAGCGAAGCTCCGAATGGCTATTCGACAAAAGCACTCGTTGAACGAGCACGTCAGGCGACGTCGACGCCGCGGGCCGCTGCCCCGGCGAACAAGCGGCTTGTCTCCCGTTTCAGTGCCAACACCGGCGTCCCGTCGTCGCCCCCTTGAAGAAGTGTTCACGTTGCGTGTGTGCTCGGTTGTAGCCCGCGGTGCGAGTGACAGACGTCGCAGTGCACGCAAGCGGCAAGGGCCGGGACTGTCACGCATCGGCTGGCGCGTCCTCCGCTAACGAGCCCGCTAGGGCGAAGGCGACCGCGGGGAGCGGCGACAAAAGCGTCCGCTGATGGCAATAGCCACCGCCGGAGCCGCGCAGTGCTCCAGAAAAGTGAGGAAACAAAAAACAAAGAAAGAGAAAACGAGAAGGCATCACAACAAATTTTTAAAATAAGGAAGCGGGCAAGTGGCGAAGGTTTGAATTAATACAAACTAGAAAAGAAACGAGCTTTTCGAGACTCCGCGTTCTCAGTTGGTATTGCTTCTTGAGAGTTTTGACGTCTTTTTGCAGGTTTGAACTTTTGCGGTTTGAATATTTTGGGCCAGTATTTGTCGAAAGAAACATGTGCCGGTTTTTATCGGTACAATAGGTGTCAGCTCCATTCGGTGGAACATGTTGGCCGTCGTCTTGGTATCTTTGTTATCAAGTCAACGTAATGGCTACAACAAATTCAGGAATGCTGCCTTAAGCACGTGACTCTCACAGCTAACAGCGGTATGTCATTGCAGCACCCTATCATGATGTGATATCTCAGTAATTAGGTGCAAATTGCGATAACAAAGCACTAAATAAGGTCGAATTCAGCTCACACAAAGATCTGAAAGGAGTGGTGATAGAGCCCAACAGGTGTAGGCGAGCAAATGGAATTCTACCACATGGTTAATTAGGGAAAAACTGCTTTATATGCTTGTGTACTTTGTGTTTTGTGTGACATTTCATTTTTATTCCAGAAACGTTCTTGGGCATCTGTCATATCAACCCCTTCAATAGAGGTGTCGCTGAATGCACAAATTCAGCGCGAAAAGGGTATATCGAAGATAACAAGCGGTAAGCAGAGAGGTGAGAGATAATTACAAATACGCCGTTATCGATTGAACATTCGTGATTCACGCCTTTCTATCCCCTCTAACACTAGTTTTTGTTTTTAAGTAAAGCGAATTTTCTAGACTTCCTTCGGAATACCTTATTCATACATTACTGTTCTTGACCGACATAGTGTAACCTTAACTACATCGCCGCAAGTGCTATAAAAATTAGTTACTGAGAAATGAAATCTGGAAAATTGAAAAATTTCACCTGCCTGTTCCCTCTTTAACGCCCACAAAACGCTGTGTTTACCCGGGCTGTATTGCTATTCATCAAACATCACAAGACCCAGCTTCCTTTAAAATTTAGAGCGATGAAGACGATAACGAAATCAAAACGAATAAATATGAAGTCGACATTTATTTGAGGGGCGAAAAAGCGGAAGCAAGCATTTGCTAGTCCCTTGAAATCTCGTGTACCTGATGTCGCACGAAAACCATAGCCAAATTTTGGCTGCCTGATTAGCTTGATATTTTAGCGGGTATAAGTTAACGCGATTTCACTCGTTCCTAATGCATATAGCTGCCGAGCTATAATTAAATCCTACTATGAAAAAGATGCCTGCCACCACACGCCTTATATATCATCTATAATTTGATGAGGAGCGGTCTTTATTCGAATTACGACTACAGTTGAGCCTAGTCACTTGAAATGTCATTGTTACGGCCGCGATTGACAGAGAGCAGGCCAATGGGAGCTGTTTGTCCTTAGTAACACAAAGTTATCAAAAAATTATTCGCATGGAACTACGAATTTGCAGCGCACCCGGGAACAGGGAATAAGAGGTTAGTTGGAGAGGTGTTTTGTAAGTGTGTTTGTAAACTCTCAAGAGTGTACACCATAGCAATGATATTTCGCTGGTAAATCTGCTTTGAAAATCTGTTTCAGACACTCAAAAATCGTTTCAGTGCTACTTCAAAAAATAGCAAGGTGACAAAAGAAAGAAAGAAAAAGAAACTGGTAGGAAAAAACGGAAGACAAAATTACAAATATTTCAATACTACGATCGCTAGGCCTCTGCATCAATAAGGTCCTTTATAAGAGGAGACCCAAGGTTACACCCAGCGGTCGGGAGAGTCTCGAGGCCGCAACTCCCGAAGTGATAGCGTTACTTTTCCCGTTACTCGCTCCGCCGAGACGGGCTCGCCGAACGCGCTGTCCCCTCCGAAATCCTTTGTGACGCCGAGCGTCGATCGGTGGCGATGAATTATGGATGCCAGGGCGCCCACATAACGAGCCGCTCTTCGCATCTTCGCCGGCAGTAAATCGAACCACCCGGTCGCCTGATCCGATCCCCCGCGAAATTTTACTTCACCTTGTTCGCCTCGCCCGACACTTCTTTGTGTCGCTATTTCCCGCTCTCACTTTTCCTGGAACCCGCTTTTTTTGTACCCCGCATATTTTATTGCCATAAAAATGCCCCTACACCCGAGGAACATGATCCCAGCGAGATTGGATTTCGCGTCTTTTGAAGTTTCGCGAAAGACGATGTTCGCACGCGTGGTGTTAGGGGCCCCTTAAATTCGCGACAAGGCGGTGTGGCAGATCCGGTCTTTCAAAAGGTAAGCTGAGAAGCTGCCGACGCAGAGCGTTACTTTTTAAAGTACCAAACGAAAAATGTCGACAACGTCCGCCTTACGAGCTCTTCGTCTGTTTTACGTGCCATGCCATCCATATGGGGGTAGCCATGGCGCTAGTTTTATCGACAACATCTATTGAAAACAAACACTGATGCAATTCTGCCTGGTTAGAACATGGATGTCCGAACTGAGCCAATACGTATTGTACTCTTAATGTACGCTCCTTCATTCAAATGACTTTGTTAAACCCTAACAGCAAGGTAAATAGAGTGAAAAAGAAAACACCCGTGGGGAGACTATTCACAAATGCTTCCATTTGAGCCAGCTCTACAAATCAGTTCTCGTTTAAAATCAGTCAAGCTTGTACCCCTTTGACCCCAAAATGCTGTTTGCGAAGACGTTGAACATGTTTTATATGCGTGTTCTCGCTTCAACATTTTAAGATTGGAGATGAAGGCGTCTTTGCGTATACGCTTTAACATAGATATGTTCTTGTGGACCTCTTCTGGTATGGTATGGCGTGGCGTGCCGTGAAAACCCTGTGTTTCTTTTTACGGGACGTGGCCTTACCAAGACCTTGTGTACACTACGACATTGGCTGTGCGCAGCCTACAAGCGTGTGCGCTCCAATTTTTTACAGCGGAGTTGTTAGAGCAAACTCCCCCGTTTTTATTTCTTTTTTTGCGTGCGTAGACAAATAAAAGTCGCTCCCTTCTCCCTCACTTCTGCATACCCCTCCCTTTGGCCACCTGTTCCCATCCAGCGCTTCATATTTTGATACAAAATCATCATCATAATCATCATCATCATCATCATCCTCACCATCATCCTATCTACGCCCACTGCAGGGCAAAGGCCTCTCCCATAGACCTCCAATAGATTCAAGATGGCGTATATTAAATAGCTCTTCAAAAAACTGTTTTTGCAGCAATGCACATGTGTTTAAAATTGAAGCCAACTTTAGGGAGATCAGCGCAAGCTCGGTTTTTGTAAGCTGGCTTTGCCACATTACGTGTTGCGCAGTGTAGCCTACTCATAAAGAAAAACAATGGCGGAAATGAGCGCGAAGACGGCGGAAGAAGACTACCGATGACGATCGGGCCGCGAACGTCAAGCGTAAGCGCGATGCCCGCAAGGCAGGAACTAATACCGCGAGGAAAAACCCAAGACATAGCTGCAATCCCGCTGCACGCTTTCTTGGCGCGACGGCGCGGTTTCCGCGGGACTTTGCGGCCAAGCAATAACTCACAAACACCCCCGCTAGTCATTCGCCTCAGCGTAGTGGAATGGCACTGACTTTTTAGTATTTTTTGGTCTGTTAACTTCACTTTATCCCCATTTGACGTAGCAAGTCAGGCAGCCTGCCAGGCTGGCCTCGTCATTGTGGCTCTTAAGCCATATCGAAATGATGGCCACACCGTTTCTGAAAGACCTCTATTATTCATCTTCAGTTAAAGGCCAACTGCACTCAAAATTTCGACCTCTTGAAAACCCCATTTTCGTATAGTCTGCTTGAAAAGAAGGCAACACGCAAAATACAACAGCTGAAATACGCGCGTGGACGCCGCAAGCGGCCAGCAAAAAACACCGATTTTGAAATCGAAACCGAGGAGAGCGCGGCCATTGTAGTGACGTTGCAGCCGTCCAGCGAGCGGCCGGACGGTCACCAGCTCGAGGGAATGTCTGCGCGCAAGCTCTACGCGCGCACGGGCAGCACATGGGTGAAGCGCGCGCAGCAGAGCTCGACCGGTTCTCCAGCTGCGTGGCTGGCCAGAGGAAGAAGCCCCCGTCGGCTGGAACGTCACAGGCGCGTCATGGCTGTTTACGCGATCCGCCGGTAGGTGCAGCGTGGTCTGCGGCGGAGCTTTTTTAAACGCTTCTGACTGATTAACGAGGCGTGTTACGGGGCTGCCACTTGTGTCCCAGCTGATTTGAGGGTGCTTACTACGCATTAAAAATAAATTTGGCCAACGTGAAATTTGAGTGCAGTTGGCCTTTAACACACGCTTCGAGGTCTCTTCTCTCACGGGTCCTCGCTACTAACTAATTTCGATTCATTTCGAGCGAACCAAGCCCAATTTAATTGCGCAAACGACGGCATTTCTAGTTGGTGTATCATGACCCACAAGATGTTTCTGTAATGCATCAACCCCGTCCGGCTGAGGCAGAGTATAAATTTGTGGCTGCACTCAGAAGAGGGAGAGAGAGAGGGAGAGAGGGAGTATGTGTGTGTGCCTAGTTTAGAGTGTGTGTGGTTGTATGTGTTTAGTTTAGACAGTCGGTGAGTTGGTTGTTCGTTAGTTGCTTAGTTAGCTAGGTTGGTCCGTGCAAAAGCGCCGCGCATAAATGAGCGCGGGTGAGGACAAAGCAAAATGAATAGGCCACTCGCCCCTCCTGCTTTCAACGGCGAGTAACTGTGCGTGGCACGGATGAGAATGCGTGCCCGGAACACGGACGCCCGAGTTATCTTTGTTCCCCGGTTCCCGACCTCCCCTCAAAGCCCCACTTTTGTCCGCCCGGGCACAGCAGCGGAGAAGCCCGCATGCATATGGCTGAACGCTGCGTTGCGATGAGAGAATGGGCGCCTTCGTGGCTGAGCGATTGCGTGCGCACATGTCGCCGTGGGCGCGCGTGTTTGCGTCGTCATCTGCGAGTGCACGGCCAAGGCGACGCTCATTAGGACGAAGCGCTCGTTTGTTTCAATTAAGGCGGCTTGGGAGGGGATCCAGTTCGCGTCTGCACCATCATGGTTATGCGGAGCTGCGGTCGCGCTTTCTTGTGTGCGCCAAGTTACGTTACTTGAAGCTTTGCCTTCGAGTTGTATAGCACGACTGCGCTTCCGCTCTAATTGTCAGTTAGGGTCGTCCTTTCTGAGAAAGAAGGGCAGACTGACGACCTCCCGTTAACTTGCCCTCTCTTGACCCATTGGCTTTTGCTTGCTTAATCTGGATGACAAGTAAGGACCGAAGCCCTTGAGAGACGGGTGTTTAATTTCACGTTCCACAGACTGGCGTGCCTTAGCCTATCTCAGCTTACATCGTTCGTAATCGTGTTCAGCTATTTCGCACATAATTTCTTAGATTTGACAAACGCATGCAGCGAGTTGTTGTGCAAGTCCTGTGTGACAGAACTTAGTGGTAAAACGAATCATGTATGATCCATCTCATCCAACATTTTCTCTTCATTTAAAACGCTTTAAATCGTCACTTCTGCAGATGCTCTTTACGCCGAATGATTCAATATTCAGTAAAATTCGCTACTCTTGGACAATCATCCTAAAGATACTATACTAATCTGTTTTCCACATAATACCGTTAATAAAAAAATTTCCGTTCGAAATCGCTGGTCCGGGCAATCTTCCAACGCGTCGGCATAATAGTGACGCGGAGTGAACGCAATCGCTCCGACAGGCGGGCGTTTAGGCATCCTCACAGCGTTCGTCGAGCACCACTTTCGGGTGAGACCTTGAAGTCTCGAGAGATTCATAAGACAAGGAGAAGCCGCGTCAGTGCATGCAGTCGCGCACGACGGGGCGTTCGTATGAGGAAAGTACACCCCAACAAAGAAGCAAGCGCCATACGGGCGGCGTCTGGTCGCGCCGTCGATCTCGCGTGGATGCAGCAGACTCCCATCTCGTGTGCTCTGCTTGCTCGACGACGACGACACTCAAGCAACTCAAGCCCGTCTGTCGCCAAGGCCGACTACACGTCGCACGGAAGCCGCGCCTCACCATCGCTTCGCCGTGACGCGCGCTGCCACCTGCTGCCCGACATGACCCGAAATCGTTTCGGCCCCAGGGCGGAACGACTGCTGGCCGAACTGATTGTTTTTCATCGACCGGCGACCTTTCCCGCTCCTACACGGGGTTTCATTTCTTTTAAGGGCGAAGCACTTAAGGCCGAAGCTTGTCCGGCGTCCGCGCTCACGGCCCAGCACCGTGTAAATTGAAACATCTGCGAACAAAAGGTTCACAAAACGTTAACAAGAATGAAATAAAAGGTTCACAAAAAGTTAGAGAGAGCGAGCGAGAGAGAGAGAGAGAGAGAGAGAGAGAGAGAGAGAGAGAGAGAGAGAGAGAGAGAGAGAGAGAGCCGTGTGCTGCGCATGCGCGAGGGGCATTGGATTGGATTGAAATGAATTGGATTGGATTAAATTTAATTGGATTGAATTGGATTGAATTGGAAATAGTTTTAGCAGCAGTAAGCACTCTCACGGGTGATTTACGGTAAGAACGATCCCCAGTGCTTCGCCCACTCGTCATTATTCACTTCGTGGAGATGCGTGAAATTTTTTTTCTTTTTTATCCTGATTGCGCCATATTTTTCGTTATTCTGCGCGTGTTTCGTCTTCCAATAGCGCATGAAAAGACGTGTTGCGTTGCAGTCAGCGTTGTCGGCGCAGCCTACCCCCTTCGCTCTCATCAGTGTTATGGAAGCCTGGCAAGCACAACGTGCTGTGGACATTTGATCAACAGAGAAATGGTAAAGAAGCTAGGTTTGGCTATAACGGGAGGAAGCGCACAGTCCTGACTTTGTTGATTTAGTTTAGCGTCTTGAACCATGGCCTTGCACGGATACGTATCTTCATCGCGATTAAGAAATATGTCCCCAGATTTAACACAACTCCGAGCAAGAACATAATTAGCATTTGAATGTTCGCGTGACGCAAGTTCTTCGTCTATGTCCATGTGCACGCATCCAAGCCATTCCCCGTTTATAACGATATGCAATGTAATTACTACACTATTGCGTGTCGAACTTTTCAACTCGCCCCGTGACACGTAAAGAAAAACGGATTAAATTTCTGACGTGTCAATATTGGAGACGGTTTCCTTCACGCATGCAAACCCTACCTCGCCCCTCTGGCGCTCACCATTCCACCTTTCAGGCATTGAAATTCCAACAAGTTTCTTTTTTTTTTTTTCACTTCGTAATCAACCCTACAATTTGCAAATAGAATCGTTCTTCCTCTGCTCTCACAGAAAATGAACGCGAGCACGAGGGCCTTAGAGACAGCGGGTCTAGAAGTAGGGCACCGGTGATTGAATAGGCGGGGAAAAGCGGAAACACGAAGCAGAAGGAGCGGAAGTAAAAGGGGGAGTGAGGGGCGTAGGAGGAAGCAAGGGCGGGAAAGGGAAGCGTTGTCGCCCCCGTGTCTTCCTCAGTACCTGGAATACCAGCACGTGCCAGTGCTGCCAGCCGAATTGAAATGACGACGTAATCAAAACCCCCCACCCCACTTTTTTTTTTCAATTTCGGACGGACTTCTGCACAGATAGATACTCATCGTATAGCGCGCCTTCTGCAGTCGCATATTAAGCAGCCCGCTGCCAGCAGAATGAAAGGCACCTTTTATTAGGGGCGAAGCACCTTAGGACCTCGCTTTGTCCGTGGCTTGGCGTCCGTCTACACAGTGTTGCGCATGCGCGAGGAGCATTGGATTGGATTGGATTGGATTGGATTAAATTGGATTTGATTAAATTGAATTGTATCGGATTGGAATTGTATATACTGTACACACGCGTTGTCACTCATTTACATGCGCGAGTGGGCAATGCCACGGGTGATTTACCGTAAGGACGGTCCCCAGTGCTTCGCCCACTCATCATGATTCACTTCGTGGAGACGCGTGAATGTTTTCGGGTTCAAGCCGTACTTCAGCGCCCGGCTGCATCTGCGCGAATTCGAAGCAGCGATCCTCTACTGTTGCTTTTCCACAATGACTGTATAGCTGGTACGAGTTGTCTTGGTTCTTTTTCTTCCTTCCCTGCTTGCATACGCGGGATGGGTCCTTCGCGCTATTTCTTAGACAATACCAGGTCACTGCTGATGCGTGTTGATCGACGCTAGTTTGTTTTTAGGTACAACATTCTCTTGCGTTCAAGGCGGCTTTTCAGCGCTGGGAACAAAAGAAAAAAAAAGTCAGGCGATTACATGAACCTAATGCGATTAATTCAGCGTTGGCTTCATCTGCATCTCCTGTCTCCTTCAGCTGTTATAAATTATCACTGTAGTTATCAGACGACGTTAGCTTCCCTCACATGGTAACCCTGTTCTGCTGCCTTCACCTCAGCATAAGTTCACCTGATGTGGAGCATGCTTTAAAGGCACGCATCGGTGATGTTGGTACTGGAGCAGGCATTGCGCACATCCGACGTGTTCCCGATTACAGCGAGAGCTGTAAAATCAATTTAGGGGCGGTATTCTCAGATGTGTCAATCTCTTGTCCTTTTTAAAATGTCCATTCCGAGCGAGCCCCGATTGGCTAATGCAGAGGACACGGGGGTGACGCAAAACAAGCATGGCTAGGCGTTGTTTTCTGTTCATGCCGGAGACCCTGCAACCAAACTACGCTACAGCTGACGTGGGCGCGAAACAGGCATCTTTAAAACGAATCCAACTCAGCATTCCGCCCTTGATAGGCTTCACCGAATTCTGTAGTGATTACTGCGTGCCGTGCATCTATAAGCTCCTGGTTAAAATGCAGCGACGTAGTTTTCCTTCCTATTGTTCGTATTTCTATCCAGCTACACGGAAGATGTAAATTGAAAAATGCTCGACGAGCTCGAAAAGAGAGAGTGGTCAATGACGCCTACTGCTCCTGTTGGGTTTCCTGGTGGTAATAAAGAGCGCCAGCAATAAATGTCTCACACAAAGCCTCATGACTGCGTTCTGGTTTTCTTTCTGCGCCTTATTTTTTTTCTTTTTTCCGCCGTTTTTTTCCTGTCGTTCTTACATCCCCGCAACATAGAGGGGAGGCGCGCGTGAGTCACGCATGTCTGAAACAGCCCTGGTCCGCTTTGTGTGCCGAAATCTCTCCCCTCTATTTTGCTTCTTCGCTTTTCGTGACCACCTTTTATGCTTATTTCCGGCATTCCCACTCCACGTAGCGTCAAAACCCCCGCGGACGCCCCTTCTTCCTCCCCGCCCGTTCTGCTCCTCCTCGCCCACCCACTCGCCAGCAGAAACACAAGCTTTCCACGTCTCGTGGCACCCAGCAGCACAGCGTTGCTCCAGGCGGGCTCTTTCAATCGATCAGATGTCGCTCCCCAGACGACCGACCAACCAAGCCCCCTTTCATTTTCCCGCCGCCCATACACAACCATCGAAAACGCCATGTGGACAGTGTAGCCCGGGACGAGATGAGTCACCTTTTCATCCCACCCAACCCCCTCTTTCTCCCATTGCACCCGTGCTGGGGTCCTCTTCTTCCCTGATCGCCGCTGCTCCACGCCATCGCCCTTCGCCGCTGCATGACCGCTGAAATTGTAGCGTTCCTTCCTCCGCAATTGTAGCGTTATTTTCCCCTTGTGTTATTGATGACGAAAGGCGTGTTGTTGTACTTCTTTTCTTATTGCAACGCTGTGCCCTTCATGTTTTTTTTTTTTTTCGTGGCATTCCCGCTTTCCCCGGGTTGCGGTGTGATTGTTCGGATACAGCGTGAACTTGGCTTGGCTGCGCACGCGGAAAGCTACAGATACTTATTTCCTCAACCAACAAGGCGAGTTTTCGGTCACTATACCTCGCTGTCCTCTGAGGTGAAAGATAATGCGGCACTGTTCCGGTCTCGTTCTTTTCTCTCCTATTGTGGTCAATAGGGTGGGTTTTCCTTTACAATCACCAACTACGCAGCTAAACAATTTTAGCCCGTGAGCACCGTACAGTTCGCTTTACTGGGCGGTCATGGTTGCACCATTATCAGTTCATTCGTCTCGCGTGCAGGGCGTGCATATCCATAGCAGAAACCGCGTAGAAAAACATCCCGGGCCATCTCCACTAAGGTGAAACCTGGGAGGGGCGAAGCATGCAGTGTATAAATGTATTCTTGGCGCCTTGGCGTTTTTGCCAACGGAGATGAAACCGTTTAGGGGTAGAGGTATACAGCTTTGCTGTAAAAGTCTCTTGTCTTTGAAGCACGAAGCTGTCTAGCACAAGGCGTAAACGAGTGCCCCGGTGTTTTTTTTATACGAGTTACGAAGCGCTCCAGCGCGAGGCGTAAACGAGTGTCCCGGTGTCTTTCTAGTACACTTTACGTTCTAGCGCGAGGCGTAAACGAGTTTCCCGGTGCTTTAGTACCGTGACTACATGAGACGACGATGACGACGACGACGACAGGAGACGCCAACAGCCCCAGCCCCTAAGGGGCTTCGCCCCTAAAACGGCCGGTATGCGATATTGTACATGGCCTTGGTCATTTGAATGCACTCGCTGTGCAGATATCTTCTATTTCGTTCTTTGAATTTAATCCTCGTGTCATTTGCATTTCAGCTGCCATGTTAAGTTGCAGGCCCTGTATCACGTAGTACTCGCCTCTTCAGTCTCATTAAAGGATTTCTCCCCCTCTCCTGAGATGGGTTATCTTGATTTGGGCAGCACCATTTCCCTGCGTCTGAAGACCGAACGCTACTCCACTCAACGCGAAGCTGAGTGAAATTCTGTATCGACGCTAAACCGGAAGATTGAATGGCGATTCGTGCCGTGGCTTGTCTATGTGCAATATTCCGCTTCTCCGCACGCATGCACAATAGTTGGCACGCAACCATGCGTCCGTAAAATCAATGCGTATTTCCTTTTTGTCCAGCCGGACGTTCTAGCACGGCCTACCCGGGGCGAGTTGAGAATCAGCCTGGTACAACTGCATTTGTGCAAATAGAGAATCAGTTGTATCAGCGTGCCGTTTAGTTTTCACGACTGTAACGTAACGGTGCATAGTTGAACGACCGTCAAATCGTTGTCGTAGAGGTCCAGATTTGCGCTACGTGTGTAACCATCCGTATAGAAAGCGCCACTTCAACGATTCCGTCCAATGCTATACGAGACAACGTGTCGACCACAAACAGCGATTTTTCTTTTCCCTGAACGGACGCGCGCACACTTCCGGCCACAATTTATCATCGTACAGCACTCGTTTTCTCGCGGATCGTTTTGCTTGATTTCTTCGAGCCGGCCGCAACTTTGTTCTTTCATTTCTCAGCGACTTCTGCCGAAGACCGGAAATTTTCATCCGCCGAGGCGCGTCAAACTCCGAAGCGCGAGAAACGATAAGGAGTTCACAGTTTGTCGATGTACTTGGAACGCGCCACCATTTCTCACCGAGGAATCGTTACGGCTCAGTGTTAAGAACGACAATAATAAGAAAAGGGCGAGAAGGAAATGAAACAAGCTTGAAGAAAGACTGCAGGGGAAAAAAAGAATGCGAGAAGAAGACGTAAACTAGGTCACACATGTTTCTGCTTCCTCGCTTCCGTTTTTTTAGACGTTTTTTCGCATCCTTTCTCGGTGTTTGAGCCACGAGAGTGCTTGCCCGGGCAAAAGATCGAAGAATCTGGGAAACATAGTCGGCCAAGCCCCGGAACCTCGCGGAAACGACAGGAAACAGTTCTTGGTTTTCCCATTTTCCTTTTTTTTTTTTCGGCTTTGTTCCGTTGCGGTAACCGCGTGGGAAGAGAAGAGGGAAGCTGCAGAAGGTTGCACAAAAACAATTATTGGACGCCTGAAAAGGTTCGGAAATGTATCACTATGTTTTCTTGAAGGCAAAGACTTGTTTCTGGATTCTCAAAACGATTTTGCCAGACCGTACGGTTGAGAAATATAATACCTTGAATCTCCTATAGACGTAGATTCGTATACGGAATTCGCTACATTTTGAGATAGCATCCTATAAAGTGCACTTAACTGATTTAATTGACTGTAGGGTTTAACGCGCCGACGCAACGCAGGCGATGAGATGCGCCGTAGCGGAGGGCTCCGGATTAATTTCGACCACCTGGGGATCTTTAACGTGCGCCGAAATCTCGTACACACTGGCGTTTTTGCTTTTCGCCTCCATCAGAAAATCGGCCGCCGCGGCCGGGAATCGAACCCGCGACCTCGTGCTCAGCAGCACAACGCCTTAGCCACGGAGCCACCACGGCGGGTAAAGTGCACTTAACTACTCTGTAAACCGACTGTTGCCAGAATGGGTGTTTTTTACACGTAGAGAAATGGCGGAATGATTCAATTCTACGGTCCGAACCTCTTACACCCAACTCATCTGAGCATATTTTCTTCCTTTCATGCGTCTAACAAAAAGACAACAAATTAAATTCGATACTTTACTCCAACTCTTTTTCTTTTTCCCTTCAGACAATGCTCATGCAATAAACATGTACCCAAATTACTTATACGCTATATAATTATCAAAAAGATCTACTCCGCAACGTAAGTAATGACTACTGTTCTCACCATTTTGAGCGAGGAATATTCACGTCGGGTTACATTTACTCTTCGACGTGGGCTAATCTTTAAGGCCACGTTAGAAAGAAGCCTAGATTCCACCTCCTCACGCACGTTAGGCGCGAAGGAGTCGTTAAGCTTACGAAAGCTGAATTCTCCAACTCGCGCGGAGGTCTGGTGAGGCATGCGTACGACGAGAGAAAAGGCTGCGAAAGCAGCCAAGGAAGACAATTAGCGCGTGCCAAGGGTAAGGAAGGTTTCTCACGAGATTGAGGCACTTGCCTAGAAGACAGGCAAGCAGCTCATCGTGCTGTTTCTCCACGCGTCTTCTCCCTCTTTGTTGTCGTCTGTTGGGCATATTTTACGCCGTCTTCGCTGTAAGCGATTCTCGTCTGCTTTAGCTACGCAACCACCCGAGGCGGATGGATCGTACTATGCAGGTTCTCGCGGTACCTCGGCATCGCAAGCGTGATTTGTAACTCCCGGCGCGAAAATGTCCTCAAGAAGAAGAAGAAGCGGCGTGGGAGAATGTGCAGAAAGGCGAGAAATAAAATCGTAAGAGGAACGAGAAATTGGGGAATCGACGGTGCAGCGCCGTGCGCAATGGAGCCTGCGAGGAATGGCCGGCGCTCTCCACGACACGTCTCGGCTGCGAAATCGGTTCCTTCGCCCCCGCCACCTTGATCGCGTATCCCAAATCGATGGTTTCCGGCCGGGGAAGCGCGCGGCCCAACTAGCCTCCCCCCCCCCCTTCGTTCCTCTACACGCCGATTGCGAGAAAAGGTCAAAGTTGAAAATCTCATCTGCGGCCGCCGCAGTCGGCAGCAGGGACTAGCCGGAACCGATTTTGGCAGACAACGCCCAGAATGAGAGAGAGAGAGAGAGAGAGAGAGAGAGAGAGAGAGAGAGAGAGAGAGAGAGAGAGAGAGAGAGAGAGAGAGAGAGAGAGAGAGGTTAGCCCCACAGACGGTGGTGCTTGCTACATTAGAAGGAGGTGAACATAGTGGATCGAAAAGAGAAAAGAAAGAGGGAAAAGCACATAGAAACAATGCATAAGAGGGAGACTACAATGAAATAGATAAGGAGCGTAGAAAACATCTGTTATATCAGGAGGAAAGATCTGAGGACCACAAGCTTATAGAACCTCCGCCAATCCTGAGCCAATTAAGGACAAGGCACTATACGACGCTGCGCCACAATCTACAGCTCATAGCCCAATTTCTCCATCTGATTGGTAGGAGCCCGAGGTTACAGAGTAAAAAGGTCCGCTTAGCTAATTGAGAAGAGCACGAAAACGTGTTTGAGTATTTCACCTACAGAGGGCGTTGGTCAGTTTCTAGAAGATACGGACAACTCTATCGCCTTGGCCGACATCGCTGCACGTTCTAACACCTAAAAGAAGAAATGTATGGGGAGTTAGTCAGTATAATTAGCATTAAAATCTTTACTTCTTGGTGTAACTGTCTTACCAACAAGAACGGATGCCCGTTCAGCCCGACTTAGACAGTTGTACGCCGTAAAAGTCGAAGGTGACGGGGAGGACCGCCAGGCATTGTCTCTATCAGGCGTTCGTTCTGGGCCCTGACTTGCCTGCGGCAAATTGCTGCGACGTGTGTATCCGCCTCTCACTCCTGTACCATGTCCGTGCCAATTCGTCGCATTCGTTCTTCGTGTCGGTATTCTTACACCTCTTTTTTTGTTTCGTCCTCACTTCGATTATGCCGGCGCTAATGACGCGAGGAAAGAAAAACGCCTTTCACATTCAAGAAAAGCCTCCTAACTAACCCAGCCCCTATGCCCTTGTTTTCTCGCAGCGTGACTAATGTGTACGTCTGAATGTGGCGACATGTTTCAATCTCGGCTGCTTTGAGCGGAGAAACGCCTATTGTTCGTCCGGCTGTTATGACGCAATGTGGAGGCTTCCCCTTAGTCTAGAAGGTGTGGGAGGAATTCGTTAGCGTATACCCACGTGGAGGAGAGCGCTGTAATGAGGAATAGCTCCTCCCTCCTCATGGCTCCTGTCGTCAGTGTGCTCATGAAATGCACGAGCGAGTCGTAAGACGAGAGCCCACCACCCAGTTCTGCTGCGCTGACATGGGTTTGGTAGTTCCTCATTAACGAATGTAGTATCACTGCTGGTGCTTATCTACAGTTAAATGTAGTCGCACGGCAGACACGAACATCTGGGTATCGAGGGGACTTAATTTTGCGGAATCTTATCTCATGAATACTGATCTTCCAAGTTGCTATCGCAAACAAATTTGAATTCACATACGATAACTCAGTGTTCTCGCACTTGTCATTTTAGGAAAATTGCGTGTGAATATAGTATGTACCATAAAATTGACAAGATGATAAGAAAATAGATATGTGTGTCGTTCTCAAATAATAAAAATAATAATTCAGCCCTTTCCTACACTAGGTTAACAAGACGAAAGCATTCGAAAAGAATAAAAGAAGAAAAATGTTCTATAACGAAATTTTCGTTGTGGCAACAAGGGAGACGCAAGACAGAGAAGAGGCAAAAACAGAAAAAAATACGCGGACGGTCAGGCCTATGGATACGGATAAGTGCCGTATAAAGCGCCAATCAACGAATTCCCACCATCGTCATCGTAATCATCATTAAAACGAGCGAGAGAACAGAGCTCTATCATACGGGCCCGCATTGTATTTGTGTCATCACCATAATCATAATCATCAGTCTGGTTGTATGTCCACCGCAGGACGAACGCCTTTCCCAAAAATATCGAGTGCCAACAGCGTGGTTGCAAATTCATTTGGGAGGTTTTGTGGCAAATGTATACTCAACCAGGGTTGCCAAATCTTTGTCTGGTGAGGACATGATGTTTGTGTTCCAGGGAGACTCACCCAGTATTGCTGCACATCTCTGGAATTTGTGTACTAGAGTGTGTGTACTTTAGTATCTCTATAGCTTGTATTCACTGGCGAGGCACGCATGCAGGCAACCATGTGAGAGTGCGCCGTTACTGGTTACGTGGGGCTCCGCGGGATGGCGGTACTTGTCCGTGCTAAGCACGTGATTTGTGTTGGACGTTCCGAACTCTACCCCACCGAGCGCAAACTAAGGCCTCGAGTCCAATGTGAGTGCGATTAATAACATCTCTGTTGACACCACCGTTGAGAATCGGGTTGAAACGGTGCAGACGACGCCCGCCGATGTTT
This sequence comes from Haemaphysalis longicornis, assembly GCF_048455015.1. NCBI lineage: Eukaryota > Metazoa > Arthropoda > Arachnida > Ixodida > Ixodidae > Haemaphysalis > Haemaphysalis longicornis. Next base: position 19,689,757 of record NW_027526460.1, on the reverse strand, counting down.
TTTTTTTCTTCGGCGTGCGGCCGCAGTGGCACAAGCCGCGCCATGTCCGTGGCTGTTTCCAGCGTTGCCAAGCGAAGAAATTGACAGCTAAACTTTTCAATGAACACCACCTATAGTTGTTACTATAGTATCTCTGGAATAGTTGTGTGTTCTAGCATCTGTGTATTTGTGTGCACTGCAAATAATTCAACCTGTTGCCAGCATTCGCTCAGCAGTTTTGTCTGTGGCAAGGCTGCCGCTGTACGCAAGGCCATTGAACCCAGCAGCCATCAGCGGCTTCATGCCTGTGGCATTCCGTGCAGAGAGCAAAAACAATGAAGACGGCAGCAGCGTGATGCGTGAGAACAGCCTATTAGTCAGTGGAACGCCGGCGTGCGTGGAAGTGCTTTACTGCGGCCACTATAGTGACAGGGCTACCGCATTAGGGAAACGGCCTCAGGAGCAATCTCACGCGCCGACGCTAACGATTTTCCCTCACACGGCTCTCCCATCATGCAGAGCACATCTATCGCATAGCTGTCGCGCCTCGCAGTGCAAGTGTTGCACAAGAGTTAACGGCGGTAACAATTCATTATAATAAACGAACACCGAATCCTGCGCAGAATAACAGTATATACAGTGAAACCTCGATAAACCGTACCTGACGGGGACGCGAAGAAAATACGCACTAACCGGCACTACGGTTTATCCGAATGCGTTAAGTTAAAGGGAAACTGAGTCGGGGACTCGGCTTAACTACGTATAAAAAGAAACTGCGGCTTATGCGGGTACGTACTGAATGGCCCATTAAGCGAATTATCCGGCATCGGAGTTGTCTGTGGCCGCGAAACGGCGCCTAAATTCCAATTGGCTGCGAATGCGGCTATGCGCCCGTCTGACGTCCCCAGTGGCTTCGACGCGGGTGCACTGGCCTCCCCCAGCGGCGCACCCGTCATCAGCGAGGCAGGGCGATCTGAACCACCGCACCCACTACCGGCGCTGCTGCCGGTTCTACTCCACAGCGAAGCCCACACGAAGGATTTAAGAAGTGACCAGGTGTCCTCAAATTTTCAGTAAAACAGGTAAGAGAAGAAGAAAAAAGAACGGAAAGGCCGGGAGGTCAACCAGGTGTAGAGCCCGGTTTGCTACCCTGCACTGGGGGAATGGGGTTCAGGGAATAAAAAGGGGGGGAGAAGAGGAAGAGATAGGAGTGGGAAAGCGCGCACTCTAGTCCCGTTTCGGGCACTATAGTCTTTCAAGCAAGTTCGTTTCACTCAGGAAACGTAAAAGGGCTTTCGTCGCCTTCTGCGAGGTCGATGGTGAAGACCGATGACTTAAAATAGTTTCCACCGTAAATGGTCGATTGTCCAATCGGCTCAGCGCGGTGGCAAGCACGCTCCTCTCCGACGAGTATTCGGGGCAGCGACACAGCACATGTTCTATAGTCTCTTCCGCCCCGCAGGCGTCACAGTGTGCGCTGCTGGCCATCCCGATGAGGAAGGAGTAGGCTTTCGTGAAGGTCACTCCCAACCACAGTCTACAAAGTAAAGTTGTCTGGGGTCGAGACAGCCCATACGGAATACGGCGCCGAAGAAGGGGATCCTGAATATACAGTCGGGGATTCGAAAAGTCCGGTGTATTCCATTGCTGCATGGTAATCTTGCGTGCAAGGGAGCGAAGCGTCCTGGCGGCATCGGTTCTTGAAAGCGGAAGTAGAATGGTGCGGTCGCTCTCATGGCCTGTACGGGCAGCTTCATCCGCCAGCACGTTACCGATGACTCCGCAGTGACCTGGAAGCCACTGGAAAATTACGTCATGGCCGGCTGTGATGGCTTGATGGAATTTTTCTCTTATCTCTGTCACCAGTTGGTGTAGGGGGCCGTAGCGCAGGGCTGCGCGTAAGCTCTGTAAGGCAGCCTTGGAATCTGAAAAGATCGCCCAATTTTGAGGAGTAGCTCCGATGATATGGTCAAGAGCCTCACGAATGGCTGCAAGTTCTGTAGCTGTCGAGCTCGTGGTATGGCCAATACGGAATCGAGTTGTTGCAAAATCTGCTGGCACAAACACTGCACCTGCCGAACTGGATGACGTTACGGAGCCATCTGTGTACACATGTTTCCGGTCGTTGTACCGTTCATGCAGTAACAGCAGCGTAAGCTGTTGAAGGGCCAATGATGACAAGTGGGCTTTTTTTCGAATTCCCGGAACACTGAGACGAATCTCAGGTTGTGCCAGGCACCACAACGGGGAGGTCGGTGTTGCCGCAGGGGCGTACCTTGAAGGGATTTCAGCCCTGTGCGTTGTGATAATGGCTGAAAAAGTAGATCGTGGTCTACTTTGAGGAAGCTGCGCCAGATGGTGAGAAGGCAGCCTCGTGAGGAGCCTGATGTACAGGCGTAGTGTTTCAGTAGCCACGTACGTTGCTATTGGGTGTTCCTGTGCGATGCAAATGGTGCCCACTGTTGATGCACAACGCGGCAAACCAAGGCACGTGCGCAGAGCCTGCGCTTGGATGCTCTGTATTACCCGCAGGTTAGTGGTACATGTGTTGGAAATTGCTGGCAAGCTGTAACGTAAGGCGCCTAAAAAAAGTGCGGAGTACAGTTGCAGCATTCCTCTTACCGATGTTCCCCACGTCTTTCCAGCAAGAAATCTGAATATCTGGGCAATGGTGGTAAGTTTCTTCTTAAGGAAAGAAACATGTGCGCTCCAGGAAATGTCCCTGTCGATGATTACACCAAGAAATTTGTGATGCCTGGAGTAGGGCAAACATGCAGGTAAAAGGTACAACTAAGTAGGGTGTAGATGTATCAGTCATGCCAGAGAATTTTCAGCGTCAGGCAGCAAGCACCAAAGTGAACAGTGTGAGATACAGAAACATGCAGCGGGTCGGCGTCTACAATTCATCCCTACGCCAGCTCATACAAACAAAATGGAGCGATAGACCTTCCGATGGTGTCCCAGCGCCGCGGCTGTTCTCTGTTTTATGCCTTTTGCGTGGACACAGAGCGGTGTTGATCCCCGAAGGAAAACACTTTCCCCGAACATGCGGGGCGCGTTCCGTAATTGCGTTGCCCGACCTGCAGCTGTCCACGTTCGTTCCAGGTGTTATCATATGGGGCAGCGCCAATTCGCGATACGTGCCCGGACGGTCGAAGCACCGCAGCCGAGGACGGTGGTGTACCGCGTCTCGGCTTCCACAGCAGCACGCCCCATCCGAGGACTACCGCGACAAGTGTGCGCTCTGACATGATGTGACTGATTACTCAACTCCGAGGAACATCCTCTGGATGACATGTTTGGGAGGTTTCGTCCTTTGCCTTAACCCCTCTTCCTCTTTATTTTCTCGGGGCGTCATTGGCTGTGCGAGTCCCACGGTCATGACGTTTGGTCGCTCTCAGCCAATCCGCGAGGAGCGTATTGTCCCCTAGTTCCTCCATCGCCTTCCAATCTTCGACCCAACTTGTCTTTTACTCTTATGAGTTTTGCTGTATTTGTTGCCTCTACGTGTGCACCGTACCAGAGTCCTTTAAAGCATTGAAGGACTCTGGCCGTACTTAGCGCTCCCCGCAGGCGTTTGGCAAACCGAAAGTGACTTGGTGTAATTGGTTATGCGTTAATTAGGCGCTTTCACTTCGGATCGTACTGCATTTTATTTCTTTTTGGGAGCGCACTTGGCGCGTCTGCGGCTCTCTATAACCGTGCTGTCAGGGTGCACAGTATAGCGACAAAATTAAGCTCATTACTTCGCCCGCCGGTGCCGTGATTCGTTCAGGTTATATTTCGATGCTGAGGTTTTATTGGTTGGTGAACTCGCTTGCGGATTTCAGGGATACAAGTGACGTTATACACTTACGTATCTGTTGGCGGACGTAGTTGTTAAACTCATCCGTGAGAAAAGAAAAAGAAAAAGAAAAAAAAGGGCGTGTTTTATGCTACTGTCCCCTAAAAGACACTCGTATTAAATGTTCACGTACCTGATATATATCTATCTGCATCACCTGTGCACTCTCAGTAATCTAAACTTACTTTCTCATATTTTTCAGCAGCAGCTTCTTTGCGACTTGTTCTCATCGCCACCGCTTTTTTTAGATTAAATTATCTGAGTACAAGAGCATGAACGCTATTCTGGATCTAATCAAAGAACAGCATTATCACTTCGTATTTCAATCGCGGAAGCAGCGCAATTTCGCAGCCCAAACAAACAAACAAACAAACATAAACAAACAAAAATAAACAAACGTACGCCTTGCCGGTGTTGACCAAGTTGATCATCGCCGTTATAGAAACCGCGTCGACGCCAGCTTCTTGGGCAAAAAAAAAAAAAAAAAAAAGAAGCAGTTGCTCTACGTCAGCACGGAGCAGGCGAAAGCTCTCAACCCGATAAACCGGCAGTCGCGCCATTTTAATTCCCGAGCCCCACGCAGTGTGTACGGGCTTTCGCCGAAAAGGCCCGGGGCGACGGTACAGCACAGAGGCGGGCGGGACGCGTAGGCATATGCGACACCATATTTCCTGCGCGCTGTCCAAACAGGCGATGGCAGCGGGCTGTCTGCGTTGCGCATTACCATGAAAGCAAGTAACGACTCTAATCGTCTAAAAACGCCACACCCAGGCGATAGATGACGTAAAGCATGACATATATTCCCCGGAACTGGGAGGAGAAATCAGGATTGGGCTTGTGACCCAAGAGTCGAAACAGGGAGTTTTACACGCCGCAGCTATACCTTTGCTAGATAGAGACCCGCCGTTGTGGAGGGATGCGGATTAATTTTGATCGCTAGAGGTTTTTTTAACGTTCAGCGAAACCTCGTACACGCATGTTTTTCTTTTACTTTTTCATGCATCAGAAATACGTCCACCGCGGTCGGGAGTCGAACCCACAACCTCGCGCTAATTAGTCAGAGCACCCGAGTACATGCACCCACTATGACCCCATGTTTGCTCCTATGTTTTCCGTCTGAAGCCTTGACATGGCCGTTTTTTTTTAGTTTGTTAGTTGTTTCCGAACTTGCGACTGGTATGACTTCGGGATTGCCGATTGCGTTGCTACGGGTATAATTTACCTCTGAATCCAGGTTCGGTTAACTCTAAACATCAAGTTACGAAATCAAATGCATTATCTGTAGTTTCAGTACGCGGCAGCAAAATTTTAACCACTTCCAAACGAAGAAACGGATCATCGTGGCTTAGAAAAAAATCCACAATAGATGTAGTGCTTTCTTTCTTAAGCCATCGTGTTCGAGTTTTAGCCTCGATTCGGTGTATACAGTCTGCACCTCATTTTACTTAGCGGACCACAAACGTCAAAAAAAAAAAAAAAAAAAAAAAAGGAACGCCGAGGAGGATGAGTTAATTGAGTGGCACTGCATGTGCGAAAAATATGGTAACAACAGTGTCGATGGTTTATATGCGAACTACAAAGAAACAAAAGAGTGACTAATGAGTCATTGTACAAGTGATACTTCTAGAATTAAAAGAGAAACGAAACAAAAATCGCAGGAGCGAAAAAGACACGTTTAATGTATTGATGACTTCAAATCCTACGTCAGGTTTTGACACTCATGAAACTGTGTCAGTGCCATTTAATGCACAGATTTTCTTTTATTTTTCAGGTTGCCATAACGCAATAATTATGTGCTGCTGTCGACCAAGAAATCCCAATTCGCCGTAGTTTGCCATTATCGATTCCAAGAGGCGCCTGATTTTGTTGTTGTTCCGCCACCATTAGCATTAACCCGGCGCAAAGCTTTCTGCGGCTAACGTTGCAGGCCGGCCCCGCCAGAGCGTCGTCGGCGCTTCTTGACGACTTTCCGGGCCAGCGGCGCCTTTTCTTCCGTGGCATAGCGCGACGAACAAAGCGATTTCGATCAGCGCTTCGGAGTAAGCGCAACGGACGACGCGATCGATGCTGCCGACACTCCGCCGCGATTCTTTACGAATGCACGGTATACACACGACAGGGCCACTCCGTGAAATGAAGGGAAGAACTATCGACGTTTTCTCCATTCGCTAATGAAAACCAGCTAAGACGCAGCGTTGCGGAATCGCACTTAGTGTGCTTGCAACTCCAGAAGTCCTCTCGAGGTTAACGGTTCGCAACAGCGAGCGTTTGTGAGGGAAGTCGCGACGGGCTATCGGCGGGTTATGCCTTGAGTTCTGCGTGGATTACACACACGCGTGTGTCCTCCCCACACGTGCACGCGTGCGTGTATGTGTGTGTGTGTGTGTGTGTGTGAGAGAGAGAGAGAGAGAGAGAGAGAAGAGAGAGAGAGAGAGAGAGAGAGAGAGAGAGAGAGAGAGAGAGAGAGAGAGAGAGAGAGAGAGAGAGAGAGAGAGAGAGAGAGAGAGAGAGAGAGAGAGAGAGAGAGAGAGGGGGGGGGGAATTCGGTGACACTGATCTTCAAGGGACTAATCCATGATGCCACCAAAAAAAAGAAATTGGTGGCATCATGGGTTACGGCATAATATGGTCAATCGAGTGCCTTGTGGTGAAGCTGAACAACGGGATTCCCTCAGAGTGCAGCCAGCCGCAGACCCGCAGGAAAAGTACGTCTCGGCATCAAAAAAATTGGCCGCGTATCTGCTCCTTTCGTCGCAAATGCCGTCAAAAGACGATAGTCTTTATAGGCTTTTGCGAAGTAAATGCCTCCCTTCGCTTTACCGCTCACCTCTCATGTTGTTCCTCTTGCGTCGCGCTCCTCCCAAGGTAAAGACGCCAAAGGTTTGCTTAAATCATTTTAAATTTCCCGCGTTCCTCTGCTCCAAACCGGGTGTCTCGATGCGAACGCTGCCGTACGGTGAAGACGCGCGTTAATCGAGGTGCCCTACTTCAACGTTTATAGAACCGCGTTTCCCTACTCCACGTGCGTTGCAAGCAGAACGTGGAACCTATCTAGTGGAACCTTGCGTAACTGTTGCAGGTTTATTTCTTAAAATGGCGCCAGAAGCTATAGTGGCGCGAGCGACAGCAGGCGACGGCGGAGGGAATTCTTTTTTTGCAGTGGATGAAGTATTTAATTTCGCAAAATTCAAGCATGTTTGATTTTTTTATATAGGAACACTGCAAATATCACTTCTGTATTGATTTGTTGTCTCATATTTGTGTAACGTCTTGTTCTTCTTCAACAATGTTGACAAGTATGAACGTTACACCGGACATAGACGGGTAGATCTAGCTGTGACTATATGAGACTATTGCTCAGGCATTGTTTTGCTTTGGCCGGGTGGCTGAATCGAGTCACAGACAGACAGACGAACAGACAGACAGACAGACAGACCAAAATTTCTGGGTATAAGTAGCCCAAGAAAGACTATCGTCTTTAAAATACAATTGTATGCGTAACACAGAACTTGCTACAAAACCGAGACACGCAAAGGTTTAAGAGTTTGTATTCGTTCGCTCCATTGCGTATACTCTTCATGAGGGTATACGCGCCTCGGGAGAGTCCGACTTACGAAACTGTTTTCCTCGCTCAAAACAAGCTTCAACCCGCTTCCGTGCTTCACTTTGCCACCCGCATCATGTTGCTAACTTTCTTTCTCTACAAATTACGCCCATATGCGGCGACTGAACAGCTGCGCTAAAACGAACTAGTGAATACGCACTCGTGTTCTCCCTCGCGGTTCATCATCACTCACTGGCTCGCACCGTGGGCGGTGCGGACAGTGTGGTTGCGTTCAAATCGGGGAGCCGAATATAGCTTCGCCGGCAGCTGCGCAGAGCACGACTAATTATTTCAGTGCGCGCCCAGTTTCATGAAGCCGTCACCATCTTGTGCAATGCGCGCGCGAACTGGTCTCTGGCGCCGCGCTAACGACAGATTAATGGATCCACGCTGCTGCGTTGTCGTTAGCCGTGGCGGCACGCTTGCTAGCGTGTCTGCACGTGTGTATATATATATATATATATATATATATATATATATATATATATATATATATATATATATATATATATATATATATATATATATATATATATATATATATATATATATATATATATGCGCTATTTCCAAGCACGCACGGAAACAAGAATCAAGCACTACGTAGTAAACAGCGCCTGCAACAACAATTTTTGAAACAGCAAAAATTGAGCGCTTGTCCAGACTGCTCTGCTGAGTTTTACTGCATTGCCTGCGCATGATCACCTCGCTTAGTGAGAAACATCTTTTGAGAACAGGAACAAAGCGTTAATGCAGTCGCGAACATCTGAACGTATACCGCGGAAAACTGAGAGCGGGTCGCTGTTATCAGTGGCCTTTCTCTGCACTCGTAACAATAGACGTTTATCATACCAATTATCAGAAAGAACGCCGTAAAAGCGAGGCGCAGATAAAAATAAATATCCGCTCTGTACGTGGGATCTTGGAGACGTGCGACTGCCTGCAGTATGGTGTCGGCTGCACAGTACTGCTCCATGACCCCGATCATGGAGCAGTACTTAAAAGGGCGCTTTTATACTGTTGTTCACAGACATTCAAAATGTGCTGACATTCAGTATGTGCGTTCTTAACTTTTGAAACTGGGCGACCACGATATTAACTTCCCGCCAAAAAAACTTGTATTTTAGCGGCCGAATCAGCACCTACGGACGAGGCCTGGGATTGAAGGTAGCTTTAGACTTTCGCATACATAACGAACACCAGTATCATATTCATCCGGGTATTGTCATATTGCACCCAAGCGAATTCAACCGTACACCTGTCGACACCGCGTCGAAGCGGCAGTCAGTTTTCATTATTACGCCAAAAAACGCGACGACCCATCGGGAATCTCAGAATGGCCGTAATTGTGACAATGAACTTGTACGCTGTGGCTCGTAGCAACCTCGATCTTTCCAGACTATGGCTTTGAGCCTTCAATAAAAGCATAAATAGAAACAAATCAGGAATCCTCGATCTCTGAAACTCAGTTTACAACGGCAATCTCAATCGCTTTCACTGGTAGCATGACGCATTCTTGCATTTGTGGGATGCCCTGAAATGGTAACACTACTTAACTGCCCCGAAATTCTTTCTAAGAGCTCACGATATTTCTTGTGTGTTCAAAAGGCAACATAAAATTACTGAATTTTGATCAGCGCAGAGATATAAATGTAACCAACGGGTCTTTTAAATTAAATTTTAGCGACTCTGAAGGAAGGTTTGATGAATAACGGTTTCAGATCACTTATTTACGGCTTTCGTCGCAAGTGAACTTGCGAATTGAATTGTCAACGCACGCAGTACAATCAACATCTCATGTTTAGCTAGGTTTTAGCAAAGTGACAAGCAGGTTTAAAGGGACCCTGCAACACTTGCCATCGACTACTAGTAATGTATTTTGGGATAAAGTCTATTGTCCCAGAAATATCCTCCCGCAAGAATCATGCAAATCCGTTCACAATTAACGAAACTACGCGCGATGAGAAATCGCGCATAATCGTTCCCTCTCAACTCGACCGCGGGCAACGCGACGAAAGCTGCTCGCTCTCTCCCGGAGAGGGGGGCGGCTCGCGGCGTTCTCTTCGGCGGCCTTCGATATATCACATGCCGGGTAGTTTTCTCCTTTTCTCCGCAACGCGGAGGGGCCTATTTCCGGTCTGGTGCCACAAAAAAGCAGGCATGGGTGCCTGCTCGCAAGTGCGCGCTCGGGCTCGTAGGGCGTTTTTGAAGCAATAAACGTTTGTAGTCGAGTGGTCCCGTTGAAAGGGAAGTATTGAGCTCATCACTCAAACTCCGCGCGCACTCAAAACACAAAAGAAACGGCAAAACTGTGCCTACAGGTTCAGGCATAGAAGAGGTTCGTACACAGCGATGACGACGGCGGAAATGGGAGAATCTACCCGCGAAGTTGACCAGTGACAGCCGATCGGGCAGCCATGGCCTATGTGACGTCCCTCAGGCCATGCATAATGAGGACAACTGAAGAGAGAGCGGTTTGTTTTTCCGCGTCTTTCACATCGATTTGCGCGCTCACCGCTTCACGTGCACGTGTAATATTTGGCTCAGGTATTACTGGCAGTGTAATCTAAACGTTGCGCAGGTTTATTTGCACTGCTCAAAGAGTGTTGCAGGGTCCCTTTAAAGTGTGCAAACCAAGCTTCTGGGATCTCACAGTGAGCACAAGTTTTCTGTTACGGCTGCTCTTTTGACCATTTGCGTTCCTTTTAAAATCTAACAGGTGCCTGCAACAGCGACATGTGTTTGCATTCTTGCGTATAAGGTCGCTTACGAACCCTAAAGATGGCAATAAATGATCGAAGTTGCGCTGTTGCAGATGTAGTAAAACATTTCCTTTTTATTTCTCGTTGCGAATCAGCGCAACGGGTTCCCGGTAACTACTTTGTTTTGCAAACTGAATATCGCCTTTGTCTTGGCATTTAATTCTTGAGGATTGGTTAAAAAATGAAATTCTGTGCATTTCCTTTTTTTTTGGGGGGGGGGGAAGAGGAGGGGGGGGGGGGTCCTGGCAACGTTGCAAGAGCAGAGAGAAGAGAACGCATGTAACGCGAAAAGCCAAACTATGGTTATCAATATTACTTACAATGGAAACTACACTAGGCGTTGTGTTCTGTAGCGGTGAAAAAGCAGTACGTATTTTCAAAACTGATTAACCCCCTTTGGTCCGGGATTGTCCAGGAATTGTGGCTCGCCTTTTTTTAAAATGTATTGAAAGCAAGCATTGTGGGAAAAAATTAAAAAAAAAAATCAACGAGTCAAGGCACACACTCCTCACACATGTGGGCAACAACGTGCAGTATATTACACGTTTTCTCCTCTTTCTTTAAGCTTAGGTCCACCTTAATAGGTTAAGACGTGACCATATTAGGCATTTGGTTATGCTGAGTGAGACACGTTTCTGGACAAGGTGATTCATGTCGGATTTGAAAATGATATATATGAAAATGACACACGAAATGCCACACGACAGACGCAAACTCACAACTGCTTAATTTTACCGAAAAATCCCCCCTAAATACTCTTGCGCATCCATAGAAACGTATTTTAAATAATACGTAAAATTAGCAACTCGATACAGTTGAATAAATGTTTATTCCTCCTCCTCAGTATAAACAACGACTGTCCAAAAATGGTATTTATTTTAGAAAAGGTACGGTAAGGACACGATCACACAGGCGCTTGCTGGTGTAAAATACGTGTCCGGTAATGTATGGGCGATAGTTCAGGGGTCGTGTGCAGTGTAAATGTTTTTGTTTGTTTCTTCTTTCTATAAGGACACAGCGCAGTTTTACAAGGGTGTGGAATTTGCACGCGTATGCACAGGTCTTGTCGCTTCTTACCCGTTTCGCGTATACTAAACTTTTATCCTTTAAATAATCACCACGCCACCTTCAATAAGCACCCTTCGACGTTCCCGAAACGGCAGACGACTGCACTCAGCAATAGGAAAAGTGCAATGTGTGGAAGCAATGTTCACACTCAAGCAGTGACCACGGCGAAGATGTTTCGTGGAATTCAGTGAGCGCATTAACCCGCAACGGCCGCTGATTATTGCGTTTCCAGAGGAAATGCGCAAGCAGAGGTAACTATGTCATTGTTTACTGCCAAACGAGCACACATATTGGTTGTTTTGTCGTGTGCAGCACGCGTCTTGCGCCGCACGCAACGTGAAAAAGCAGACGACGCGAGAGCGCCATCCACACTAGGAGCGGTTCGTCCCGCCGCCGCCAGGGGCCCACTCTGTTCGCGCTCGGGGCGAATAGCGTCGTTCGTCCGAGTAAAACACACTGCGGGAAATCCAACTTTACACAATGGGTTTCACAAAATGATGATGATGATAAGCGAAGGCACGTCAACCGCCTCAGGAAAAAAAAAAACGGTTCCCGTGGTCGGAATCAAACCTGCTCCCGCGGGTTACGAAGCCGCCGCCTATCTCCCATTGCGCCATTCCGGTCGAAGCAGTTTAGATTTTGTACTTTGACTTTTTCTCGGGTTGCACGGAAGAAAACTTCGCGTTTTAACCGTCTGTCTTTTAAGAAAGGGGCTCTGATTTTTTCAGTGTCATATATACTAGAGAAATAGCCGCAGGCGGGCTTCACCGCAACTTTAAAGAACGATAAATCAGCGTAGTCAAAAACTTTAAAGAACGACAAATCAGCGTAGCCAAATGCCGAATTTTACAAGGACGCTGGTTCTATTGCCGGCCGCGGCGGTCGCTTTTCTGATGGAGGCCAAAAGAAAAAAAAAAAAAAAAAACCGCTTGTGTGTTCGACATTTCGGCGCACGTTAAAGATCCCCAGGTGGCCAAAATCAATCCGGAGCCCTCCACTACGGCGGGCATTATCGCCTGTGTAGCGTCGGCGCGCGTTAAAACCTCAAAATCAATCAATCAATCAAATGTCGAATTGCGCGAAAATGTCGTATTCCGCGAATTACGAGGCCCAGAATGTGATCTGAGTAAAAAAAATCGAATCTTCGCGCTGATAACAGCGCAAGGCGTGCATTTGTGCTGTTTTCCCTGAGCAAATTCTGTTCTTTACTTCCATTCATGTGTTATACATGTTGTATCACAGCTCCGGCGCCATTCGAAAAATGAGTTATGAAGTGTGTTTCATAACATTAAAAGTACGGTATAATGAACATGGGGTTCGAACATATATCCAGGTGCGGTAAATGGAGGCCTCCGAAGTGTGCGGCTTAGTTGTAGAAGCAGAGAAGAGTTAAAAGAATTAAAAGAATTCAGAGTTAAAGAAGAGTTACAGAATTAAAAGAAAATGAAGCGTATTACCGTCACTTAATTTCTGCAGTCAAGTTAATCACGAGTGTGACTAATTGAAAGCGGCACCGCAGCGTCAACGAAATATTATTTGCGAGATTATGAACACACGTTGCCAGAGGCGTTCGGGGGCGTACCTACATGTCTGTGAAAGCATAAAAATACCTCAGAGTGTATTGCACCCATGTGACTAATGCCAGCTAGCTCGATCATTACAGCGGAAGCGGCTAGTAGCCTGCAGGAGCTATCACAAGGCGGATGCCGTTAGTTCGTCATACTCCGACACCACCCTGGCCGGCTTGCTTCGCTTTATGGGCTTTATCACTTGCTCTTTCCGCTTCCTCGCTCCGCCTTTTCCTAGTACTCCAAGGAGAAAAAACTAGAATTCTCTCAACCCCTACGAAATCAGAAGAAATGTTTAATATAGTGGCGTCCGTGATTTGAAGGCGACCTTTATGATGCCATTTGTGAAGTTAAAAAATATTATGCACCTCTCCGCCTAACGATGGCGATTGTTGAAGGAAAAGCTTTCTCGTGAGGGATTATTTTGTTGTCGTCTGAGTTTGGTCTTTGACTCGCAGAAGGTTTGGACTATGACTCGTTGAGCTTTGACTTCGACTCAATTTGGTCTTTTGATCGTAGCGAGTCTGGCTTTGACCCTCCGCCATTTGATTTCACGCGAAGAAAGCTTTGCGTTCAACCACTGTCGTCGTTAGCCGGAGAGGTGCATGATTTTCTTAATTTTGCACGTCCATGCACCCTTCTCCAATTCCAAGCTGCTTCGATCATGTCAAAATGGCGCAGTCGGATTGACGTCATCTTTATAACACGGGGGAAACAGGTTCGATTTCGACCACAAGAAGCGCTTTTTTTTTTCTCGTTCACTTCACCCACAACCACCATCATCGTCAGGGAAAGTTGGCTTTCACATCTAATCACAGTGCGACAGACAAGAGAACAACCACATGACGAGCGTTGACCCTCAACTAAATTTATTAAATGCCCGTCACACACATTATACCCACGGCGAACAACGCCACACGTGGAAAAGTTGCATACGAACCCAGAAAGTTGGCTTTGCCGCAGTGGGTCTTCGACGCGAGACATACGCCGGCCATCAGTGCGACATAGGAAGCTTCACATCGATAAGTTCGAGGAAACATAAGCACTCCTCACGAGTTGTGAATGCGAAATCATTGAAGTCCGATTGAACGCCGCTGAGTGATCCTTGGAGTTAATTAGTGATTAAATCATGTTGAATGTAAACCGGAATCATTTAAACGATGTTGCTGAGAAATTTTACGGCCACGCGGAGCCGCCTGTCCCGATGGGAGAGGCCCGGCAGGCGCCGAACGGCGGCCCGCTTTTCCACTCGGCTCTGCTCATGCCCAGACTTTGCCTAGCAACGCGGTGCTTTGCGTTTTAGTAATGAGAAATACACATTATTGGCGTAACGCAGTCACGTGAGTTCAGGAGCCGTTTCGCTGTTACAGACGCCGGCAGCGCGGGCTTTTTCGCTCAATGGGTCATTTAATACTACCGAATAAATATTACTACACCCCAATGATCGCAAAGTGTCTTACGCAACGATACGCGCACACTTCGTCTCGACAAGCACGTTCTCAGGGTCAACAGCTGATGTTATATCGCTCGTCCTCTGCTGTTATCCAAGTGTCAACTGTACGGAAACATGGACAAAAAAAGAGAGACATGTACAAGCACTGAAACGAACAGCAGCAGACGAAGCTAAAAGCTAACGCAAGTACTGGGTGCACTGCTTCGTTTCGTATGCGCTCCGAGTCGTCAGATGGTTGACTAAAGTGAATGGACCTTGGCGTGTTGGCCTTGGCTCCCAGTTGCTTCAATGCGACAGCGCGCGCCGAGTCCACTGCCAAGTGCGGGAAGAGTTTGCGCCGAACTCCGCCAGAAATGCGTGCACAGAAACTATGCCAATAAAACTACGACGCAACCCGATGCTGGTGGTGGAACGTGATCTCCCGAGCCACATCTGCTGTTTGTACATAGAAACATTCTTTGAACCCATAAAAGTTCCTTTCACATCTGCACACTGCCAGGCTGTTGTTAAGTGGTGACAGCTCTACCATGGCTCTCGCGTTGCGCTCACTTCTGCTAGCGCCCGCACGTGTAACGATTCCTGAGGTTGCGATGGACGCACGAAGTTATGGTTAGAAGAAGAGCAGGCTTTGAGAGAAACATCAACAGCTAATTTTAACGTAAAATTAACTACAGACAGACAAAAATTTAGCAGTGGCTTAGCTCGGCAATGTCAGGATATACGTAGCGTGAGCTAAGGTTCAGCTTGTTATTCTTAGCTTTCCTGGTTGTCTAAGATTAGCTTGATTATCATGCTTACTGCTGCTTCAATGAGACACGCACGGTATACGCATTATGCGACACGTGTACATTTATCAAGCGGCCCCGGCGCAGCGTCACCAATCGCCCCAGAGCTAAGTTGGTTCCACAGGCGCACGCCGGTGTTGCTGCGACGCACGAGCCATCGGTTCCACACCCGGCCACCCCTCGCATGATCATCAAGTGGACCGGGCCGCCACGTGCAGCGCTTGCGCAGCACAGCTTTCCAGGAGTCACGCGAAACTGGTCAACCTCGGCCAGTGTAGCTCGCGCTACAAAACTGCTAGAACGTTCTTCAAAACGCGTGATACTATCTGGCGACATAAATACAAATGGAAACAAATAAACATAAAAATAGTATCGTCATATCATCTCCCACCGTCCCCAATTTTTTAGTACGCTGTTCCACAGGGGCCAGAGTCCTGTCAGAATCAAAGAAAATGCTACGGTAACTGAGTGTAAGTTCTAAAAAACATGGTTATTAACAGAAATGTGCTAATTAGTATTCTTAGACCGTATCCAACACGCCCAGAAACATGTTCTTTCATGAGTGTGAGATAAGTTCTCCGGCGGGGAGGGGTGTGAGTGAACGAGGACAGGATGTGAGTTAGCGAGTCATGCGGTTCCGGGCAAATGTGTGATCGGGAAAACACAACGGACACCCCGATAAGCTGATTTCCCCTTGCGGATGTGCCGCCGGAACAGTTTTACGATACTTGATAGCGAAGGAATAAGCGAAGGCTGCAATTGGTTGGCGCGGAAGAAGCCTGTCCATGGACGGAGTGTGCACGGATGAGAGCTCTGGGCTCTCCGCGGCAAGCTGGTCGGGGTCCCGCTGAAACAACTACGAACCGGATGCACAAAAACATAAAATAAATATTTTTAAAATGTGCGAGCATTTTTAGGGAACTATACCAAACCGGATATTCTTCGCGCGGCTATACGTGACAGAGTATTTAGTGGTACCCGCATAATTAATAGCTAGGGGTCGTTATGCGCCCGCACAGCGGGAGGAATGTAGCATTGGATATGTTTACCAATGCGACAAACTAGTTCTGCTTCGGTTGAAAAAGTGCTACCGCGTCATGGGGGCTTCGCGGAGTGATTTGTATGCACAACGAGCGACGAAACCGGCTTCATTTCAGCGCGTCAACGGAATGCGCAGGGCCATTCGCCGTAACATCTTCGCACTGCGTTCATGTTTTCAATGCTGAAGGGGGTCGTTTAAAAGGCGAGGAACTTCAGGATTTTTTTCTTCTTTTGTATTTGCGAAAGGTAGTTCACTGGTTCCCGGCTCACCACAAACACGTTGGAGCTTATGAGAACCGCCTGGCGCAAGTCGACCCAATCTGGGAAGGCAAGCATCAGCTCTTGGAGTCATACGGCGCCGCTTGGTCTCGGCTCCGCGCGGGCTTTTAAAATAGCGCATCCTCTCGGAGAAAGGGTACATAAACATCCGACCAGTGCTCCCGAAAAAAAAAAAAAAGTGCCTTACCCACCGAGCGAATAAACAAGCCCGAGAAAAGATCGGCAGTAGCCTTAGTAGCCGGTGCTCGAACGTCTACAGTAAACAAGGGTTCTCGCCAAAACCGTGTTTTCGCGGAACTGGCGAAAGACGGTGGCTTGATGGAGCTGTGCGCTTGGTGGCGGGTTTCAATAAGGCACCTAGAGCAAGCTGTATAGTACCGTACTCAATCTTCTGTCGGAAAACGAACGGCAGTAATCTTCAATCTCCCTGCCATCTTCAATCTTCAATTTTTCAAGTTTGAAGAAGCAAACAAGGTATCGAAGACCATGCACGAGTCCGAGTTTAACGCCAAACATTAACCCATGGGACTTGTTTTGCCAGTAAAGTGCATAATCTCCAGGCGGAGAACTCTGTTCCCGTAAGAAAGCAGTTCAGTCTTATGAGGTATGAGCCAAACTATGCAGGTCGACGATTCCATCAGGCTAAAGTTACAGGCTTGAGCATCATGTCGCCCGTAAGAAAGCAGTTCAGTCCTATGAGGTATGAGCCAAACTATGCAGGTCGACGATTCCGTCAGGCTAAAGTTACAGGCTTGAGCATCATGTCGCCCGTAAGAAAGCAGTTCAGTCCTATGAGGTATGAGCCAAACTATGCAGGTCGACGATTCCGTCAGGCTAAAGTTACAGGCTTGAGCATCATGTCGCCCGTAAGAAAGCAGTTCAGTCCTATGAGGTATGAGCCAAACTATGCAGGTCGACGATTCCGTCAGGCTAAAGTTACAGGCTTGAGCATCATGTCGCCCGTAAGAAAGCAGTTCAGTCTTATGAGGTATGAGCCAAACTATGCAGGTCGACGATTCCGTCAGGCTAAAGTTACAGGCTTGAGCATCATGTCGCCCGTAAGAAAGCAATTCAGTCTTATGAGGTATGAGCCAAACTATGCAGGTCGACGATTCCGTCAGGCTAAAGTTACAGGCTTGAGCATCATGTCGCCCGTAAGAAAGCAGTTCAGTCCTATGAGGTATGAGCCAAACTATGCAGGTCGACGATTCCGTCAGGCTAAAGTTACAGGCTTGAGCATCATGTCGCCCGTAAGAAAGCAGTTCAGTCCTATGAGGTATGAGCCAAACTATGCAGGTCGACGATTCCGTCAGGCTAAAGTTACAGGCTTGAGCATCATGTCGCCCGTAAGAAAGCAGTTCAGTCTTATGAGGTATGAGCCAAACTATGCAGGTCGACGATTCCGTCAGGCTAAAGTTACAGGCTTGAGCATCATGTCGCCCGTAAGAAAGCAGTTCAGTCCTATGAGGTATGAGCCAAACTATGCAGGTCGACGATTCCGTCAGGCTAAAGTTACAGGCTTGAGCATCATGTCGCCCGTAAGAAAGCAGTTCAGTCCTATGAGGTATGAGCCAAACTATGCAGGTCGACGATTCCGTCAGGCTAAAGTTACAGGCTTGAGCATCATGTCGCCCGTAAGAAAGCAGTTCAGTCCTATGAGGTATGAGCCAAACTATGCAGGTCGACGATTCCGTCAGGCTAAAGTTACAGGCTTGAGCATCATGTCGCCCGTAAGAAAGCAGTTCAGTCTTATGAGGTATGAGCCAAACTATGCAGGTCGACGATTCCGTCAGGCTAAAGTTACAGGCTTGAGCATCATGTCGCCCGTAAGAAAGCAGTTCAGTCCTATGAGGTATGAGCCAAACTATGCAGGTCGACGATTCCGTCAGGCTAAAGTTACAGGCTTGAGCATCATGTCGCCCGTAAGAAAGCAGTTCAGTCCTATGAGGTATGAGCCAAACTATGCAGGTCGACGATTCCGTCAGGCTAAAGTTACAGGCTTGAGCATCATGTCGCCCGTAAGAAAGCAGTTCAGTCTTATGAGGTATGAGCCAAACTATGCAGGTCGACGATTCCGTCAGGCTAAAGTTACAGGCTTGAGCATCATGTCGCCCGTAAGAAAGCAGTTCAGTCTTATGAGGTATGAGCCAAACTATGCAGGTCGACGATTCCGTCAGGCTAAAGTTACAGGCTTGAGCATCATGTCGCCCGTAAGAAAGCAGTTCAGTCCTATGAGGTATGAGCCAAACTATGCAGGTCGACGATTCCGTCAGGCTAAAGTTACAGGCTTGAGCATCATGTCGCCCGTAAGAAAGCAGTTCAGTCTTATGAGGTATGAGCCAAACTATGCAGGTCGACGATTCCGTCAGGCTAAAGTTACAGGCTTGAGCATCATGTCGCCCGTAAGAAAGCAGTTCAGTCCTATGAGGTATGAGCCAAACTATGCAGGTCGACGATTCCGTCAGGCTAAAGTTACAGGCTTGAGCATCATGTCGCCCGTAAGAAAGCAGTTCAGTCTTATGAGGTATGAGCCAAACTATGCAGGTCGACGATTCCGTCAGGCTAAAGTTACAGGCTTGAGCATCATGTCGCCCGTAAGAAAGCAGTTCAGTCTTATGAGGTATGAGCCAAACTATGCAGGTCGACGATTCCGTCAGGCTAAAGTTACAGGCTTGAGCATCATGTCGCCCGTAAGAAAGCAGTTCAGTCTTATGAGGTATGAGCCAAACTATGCAGGTCGACGATTCCGTCAGGCTAAAGTTACAGGCTTGAGCATCATGTCGCCCGTAAGAAAGCAGTTCAGTCCTATGAGGTATGAGCCAAACTATGCAGGTCGACGATTCCGTCAGGCTAAAGTTACAGGCTTGAGCATCATGTCGCCCGTAAGAAAGCAGTTCAGTCTTATGAGGTATGAGCCAAACTATGCAGGTCGACGATTCCGTCAGGCTAAAGTTACAGGCTTGAGCATCATGTCGCCCGTAAGAAAGCAGTTCAGTCCTATGAGGTATGAGCCAAACTATGCAGGTCGACGATTCCGTCAGGCTAAAGTTACAGGCTTGAGCATCATGTCGCCCGTAAGAAAGCAGTTCAGTCTTATGAGGTATGAGCCAAACTATGCAGGTCGACGATTCCGTCAGGCTAAAGTTACAGGCTTGAGCATCATGTCGCCCGTAAGAAAGCAGTTCAGTCCTATGAGGTATGAGCCAAACTATGCAGGTCGACGATTCCGTCAGGCTAAAGTTACAGGCTTGAGCATCATGTCGCCCGTAAGAAAGCGGTTCAGTCCTATGAGGTATGAGCCAAACTATGCAGGTCGACGATTCCGTCAGGCTAAAGTTACAGGCTTGAGCATCATGTCGCCCGTAAGAAAGCAGTTCAGTCTTATGAGGTATGAGCCAAACTATGCAGGTCGACGATTCCGTCAGGCTAAAGTTACAGGCTTGAGCATCATGTCGCCCGTAAGAAAGCAGTTCAGTCTTATGAGGTATGAGCCAAACTATGCAGGTCGACGATTCCGTCAGGCTAAAGTTACAGGCTTGAGCATCATGTCGCCCGTAAGAAAGCAGTTCAGTCCTATGAGGTATGAGCCAAACTATGCAGGTCGACGATTCCGTCAGGCTAAAGTTACAGGCTTGAGCATCATGTCGCCCGTAAGAAAGCAGTTCAGTCTTATGAGGTATGAGCCAAACTATGCAGGTCGACGATTCCGTCAGGCTAAAGTTACAGGCTTGAGCATCATGTCGCCCGTAAGAAAGCAGTTCAGTCCTATGAGGTATGAGCCAAACTATGCAGGTCGACGATTCCGTCAGGCTAAAGTTACAGGCTTGAGCATCATGTCGCCCGTAAGAAAGCAGTTCAGTCCTATGAGGTATGAGCCAAACTATGCAGGTCGACGATTCCGTCAGGCTAAAGTTACAGGCTTGAGCATCATGTCGCCCGTAAGAAAGCAGTTCAGTCTTATGAGGTATGAGCCAAACTATGCAGGTCGACGATTCCGTCAGGCTAAAGTTACAGGCTTGAGCATCATGTCGCCCGTAAGAAAGCAGTTCAGTCTTATGAGGTATGAGCCAAACTATGCAGGTCGACGATTCCGTCAGGCTAAAGTTACAGGCTTGAGCATCATGTCGCCCGTAAGAAAGCAGTTCAGTCCTATGAGGTATGAGCCAAACTATGCAGGTCGACGATTCCGTCAGGCTAAAGTTACAGGCTTGAGCATCATGTCGCCCGTAAGAAAGCAGTTCAGTCTTATGAGGTATGAGCCAAACTATGCAGGTCGACGATTCCGTCAGGCTAAAGTTACAGGCTTGAGCATCATGTCGCCCGTAAGAAAGCAGTTCAGTCCTATGAGGTATGAGCCAAACTATGCAGGTCGACGATTCCGTCAGGCTAAAGTTACAGGCTTGAGCATCATGTCGCCCGTAAGAAAGCAGTTCAGTCTTATGAGGTATGAGCCAAACTATGCAGGTCGACGATTCCGTCAGGCTAAAGTTACAGGCTTGAGCATCATGTCGCCCGTAAGAAAGCAGTTCAGTCTTATGAGGTATGAGCCAAACTATGCAGGTCGACGATTCCGTCAGGCTAAAGTTACAGGCTTGAGCATCATGTCGCCCGTAAGAAAGCAGTTCAGTCCTATGAGGTATGAGCCAAACTATGCAGGTCGACGATTCCGTCAGGCTAAAGTTACAGGCTTGAGCATCATGTCGCCCGTAAGAAAGCAGTTCAGTCTTATGAGGTATGAGCCAAACTATGCAGGTCGACGATTCCGTCAGGCTAAAGTTACAGGCTTGAGCATCATGTCGCCCGTAAGAAAGCAGTTCAGTCTTATGAGGTATGAGCCAAACTATGCAGGTCGACGATTCCGTCAGGCTAAAGTTACAGGCTTGAGCATCATGTCGCCCGTAAGAAAGCAGTTCAGTCTTATGAGGTATGAGCCAAACTATGCAGGTCGACGATTCCGTCAGGCTAAAGTTACAGGCTTGAGCATCATGTCGCCCGTAAGAAAGCAGTTCAGTCCTATGAGGTATGAGCCAAACTATGCAGGTCGACGATTCCGTCAGGCTAAAGTTACAGGCTTGAGCATCATGTCGCCCGTAAGAAAGCAGTTCAGTCCTATGAGGTATGAGCCAAACTATGCAGGTCGACGATTCCGTCAGGCTAAAGTTACAGGCTTGAGCATCATGTCGCCCGTAAGAAAGCAGTTCAGTCCTATGAGGTATGAGCCAAACTATGCAGGTCGACGATTCCGTCAGGCTAAAGTTACAGGCTTGAGCATCATGTCGCCCGTAAGAAAGCAGTTCAGTCCTATGAGGTATGAGCCAAACTATGCAGGTCGACGATTCCGTCAGGCTAAAGTTACAGGCTTGAGCATCATGTCGCCCGTAAGAAAGCAGTTCAGTCTTATGAGGTATGAGCCAAACTATGCAGGTCGACGATTCCGTCAGGCTAAAGTTACAGGCTTGAGCATCATGTCGCCCGTAAGAAAGCAGTTCAGTCCTATGAGGTATGAGCCAAACTATGCAGGTCGACGATTCCGTCAGGCTAAAGTTACAGGCTTGAGCATCATGTCGCCCGTAAGAAAGCAGTTCAGTCTTATGAGGTATGAGCCAAACTATGCAGGTCGACGATTCCGTCAGGCTAAAGTTACAGGCTTGAGCATCATGTCGCCCGTAAGAAAGCAGTTCAGTCCTATGAGGTATGAGCCAAACTATGCAGGTCGACGATTCCGTCAGGCTAAAGTTACAGGCTTGAGCATCATGTCGCCCGTAAGAAAGCAGTTCAGTCTTATGAGGTATGAGCCAAACTATGCAGGTCGACGATTCCGTCAGGCTAAAGTTACAGGCTTGAGCATCATGTCGCCCGTAAGAAAGCAGTTCAGTCCTATGAGGTATGAGCCAAACTATGCAGGTCGACGATTCCGTCAGGCTAAAGTTACAGGCTTGAGCATCATGTCGCCCGTAAGAAAGCAGTTCAGTCCTATGAGGTATGAGCCAAACTATGCAGGTCGACGATTCCGTCAGGCTAAAGTTACAGGCTTGAGCATCATGTCGCCCGTAAGAAAGCAGTTCAGTCCTATGAGGTATGAGCCAAACTATGCAGGTCGACGATTCCGTCAGGCTAAAGTTACAGGCTTGAGCATCATGTCGCTCGTAAGAAAGCAGTTCAGTCCTATGAGGTATGAGCCAAACTATGCAGGTCGACGATTCCGTCAGGCTAAAGTTACAGGCTTGAGCATCATGTCGCGGTGAAAGAAGCGCGAAAAGAAAGCGGAACACTAGATAAGGGATGGCAACAACGTAGTGAGTCTGTTGCCGCCTCTTCTTCCGTGTTATCGTCTGCCTCTCGTTCTTCTTCTAACAGCTTGCCCGACCTTCTGCCTTATTCGAGTGCAGACTTTTACTTGGAACTGTAAGGGAATTTTATCTTTCGAAAGAGGATGAATCACCTAAAAAACGAAGAGCACACTAAAGGCGTGTGTATACAAGCTGTACAATTGCCTCGCTGTAACGGAAACAACGCGGGGCTACGTAGTAGCACGACAAAAACGAATACGAAATCTCAGCAATGCGTTAGTCTCCCTTGTGCGCTTAATCAAGTTCGATGTCCTATCCTAAGGCACTTACACTATCTGACTCCCGGGTTTACCAACTCAGAATCTGGTCACGAAAAACGCCTTGCTTTATAAAGTGAACGCACGCCTCTTTAAGACTGATTACGGGGAAAAAATACTAAAATAAAATTTAGGCATTCCTACGGGCAATCCTCAGACGCAGAAAACCAGCGCCGGAACTTTACGTGGTCACGGGTATTAAGTGATTTAAAGAAATACGTTTAACTTTTTTGTGCGTAGATATTTCTGGAAATTTCATATCTGTCCTGAAATTGTTATCTATTCTGCCTTGTCGGATTTCCACCTCACGCGAGGAGCGAACTTTCGGAATTTCAGTCTCCTTGTTCTAACGGTAAGGGTTGCTTGGTGGGTAAAAAGAAGCTGGTTTTAGTCGGTTATCTCGTTGGGGGTAAAATTATTTAAATCCTGACATTTGGTTTTAGACATTAGCGTAGTATTTTTATACACAGAAACTAATTCGATAATTTTACGGGCCAGAAAAGGTTTTGTGAAAAGCTCAATAATTACAATTCACGATGAAAAACAGAGCTTATCTGGGCACGACTCATTTCCCCTGCTGACCCGCCGCGTTGGCGTAGTAACTAAGGCGTTGCGCTGCTGAGCACGAGGACGCGGGTTCGATTTCCGGCCGCGGCGGCCACTTTTCTGATGAAGGCGAAGAGCAAAAACACCCGTGTGTACGAGATTTAAGCGCACGTTAAGGATCTCCAGGTGGTCAAAATTAATCCGGAGCCCTCCACTACGGCGCGCCTCATCGTCTGCGTTGCGTCGGCGCGTTAACCCCTACAATCAATCAATCAATCAATCAATCAATCAATCAATCAATCAATCAATCAATTCACCAGCTGCTGGAGCGCATCTGGGGCACAATCGGTGAGCATTCGGCATACACGGGGTCACAGCGTTTGATTCCCGGCTGCAACAGGTTATATCTGACGAATATGAACTCGAAGATGCCACTGTATTAACTCGTACAAGATTTCGTTGCTTCTCAATGAACTAGAACTTCTCAATGAACTACTCAATAAATCTCACTAATGCCAGCTCCACAGCCAAGATTTTGCTGAGGCACGCAAGACACCAGTATTTTTGCTCGTGGTTTTTCACCACTGCGCATGGAGCTGGAAACAGTTTTTCTTCAGTCGTTTAACTTGGAGAGAGAGAGAGATAAAAACTTTTATTGACACCACTAACGTGGAAAAAGTTTTGAATTAGTACAAAAAAAAAGGAAATTTTGAATGGAGGAAGAATAACTCGTGCGCTAAAAGCAACCGCGTCCGCCGCGTGATTGATATTTTATTCCGCATTTCGTCAGGACATCACGCTCGAGGAAAACACCTGCGTTCTAATTCTGGCAAAATGAGTACAACACAGCAGGTTGATACTGTTCGTGTCGAGACTTCACTCGAACTCTGTGGATAAATAACTGAGGTTTTTCGTACGAGGCTCGCGGCATCTAACAGCTTCTGTTGCGTAGTAGCCAATATTAATTAATTAATTAATTAATTCCTTTATTTATCATGTCATCCATATTTGGGCTATTATAGGAGTGGAGAATAAAAGAGAAAAAAAGAACAAAGAAATAGGTGCATTGAACGGCGTACGCATTTTCTCAGAACAAAATGGAATCAACTAAAAAAATTTAAAATATATGCAACGAACAACAACTTGACACTCTTATGCAATATTTAAGTGAACCGAACCCATGGTAACGCTGTCGGGGACGATCTATTGAATACCATTGTAATTCACGTGCTCTTCGGACTTGCATCATTTCTCCCTTGCACGGCACAAATCTTTCTTCGCTCATTTCGGTTGCTTAGGGAGATCCGACGTTCAGAAGTGCTTATACCGTGTACACATTGTCAGAAACCTTAGCTCTGGAAGGCGTAATTCTTCGGTTTGTGGAGACCAAGCGAAGTCTGGAAAACCAGGTGTACGAGGGGCATACGAACCAGCCGCTGGTGTACAACAACAACAACATCATCATCAACAACAACAAAAATAATAACGATGATAATAACGGTAATAACGAAATGATAATAATAATTGCTGGGTTGTTTCTAAAGTAAACGTTTTGAAGCACTCTGAGCTCTTGGTAAATATATGAACTTTCATGCAGCCCTCCTGCTGCTAACTCAACGAGAACTAGACTCTCTGCACCACCATTTGTCTCGTTGAGAGCGCGCCAACGTTTCCACACAGCTTTCGCATCCTCCCCAAGAGCGGAAATTCCAGCGAATAAATCACGGAGCAAGTGCAAACAAAACTGAATAGTGCGTGAACCGCCGCGTGGTTCTGTACAGTAGCCCCTACGTCGGCGGGGAAAGTGGCTGTTACCAGCAACGTCACTCCCTCCCCTAGCACCCCCTCAGCGAGACAAGAGACCTCACGCACGGCTAGAAGACAACAACATACCCCTTGTCGAGCGCGTCACAGCTGGAAGCGCTTACAGCGAGCCCATCCGTGCATTTCCCCTCGTCGGGCGCATGCATCAAACCACGCCGAGACACTCTCGACAAAACCTTCTTTCCATTCCACACCCCCTCCCAACGCAGTTTGCTGCTTGTATGTGTTTGACGTAAGCCTCGACGGCGGCTGTTGAAACTACGGACCATCCTCCCCCCGCGCACGAAGAAAGAAAGAACGGGAAAGACAGAAGCTGAGCGCCGGGCTACCAACGCGAACGCTTTGTTTCTGCTGCGCCAACCCGAAAATGGCTAAATCTGACTGCCAGCTATGGGGGAGCTTTTCCGAGGCCCCGCTGGGAACGATACAGATGCCGGTGTCTGAAGGATACGAAAGGCCGCCTGCAGCTGCAGCCGATGACGTTTATTTTCTCGTCCGTCCAGGCCTTCTTCTACCGTCAACACTTTCTCGCTTTCTGAAGCGGCTTTGCGACGAGTCTGGAATGCGCGGGGTGTATCCGCTACACTGCCAGACCAGTGTCGATGAAGCGAGAGGAATGCCAAAATAGCCACGGAATTTCCGGCTTATGGGTTTTCTCTTCGCGAAGACGAAATCATTTTTGCACTTGAAAGCCGGAAGAGAAATGTTTACTGCGTGCTCCGGCTGTGTTTCTTTCACATTTTGCCCGGTAACACGCGAGGTGGGATTTTCGCGTCAAGGTCAGCCTACTTGCCCACTATGTTCATGGCTGTTTTCTGAAATCATAAGCTTCAACCGGAAATATACCTAGGCGAACAACACGCGGTTTTATTAGCTCATCACCGTAGTGATTTCATTGCATTGTACCGACGTTTAGCCGCCGCGGCAAACGTGACCCCAGATAAGCCATTATCTCCCACAGGGGCCTCCTCTCAAATTAAAGGTAGACAATAGAAATACGACCATTACTTTGTAAACTCAACCTCCTGTTTCGTTTGCACTTGCTTCACAATGTCTCCCCATCAAAAGGTGTGTTAATAATTTAATTATTCGGCTATTCAAGAACAAATAGGCAGCGGCAAACAAAAGTCGCTGAGCGGGCACAAGCCAAATCAAGCATTCTGTTTTCGGGTTTTGTTTGCGCCCCTTGCAACTGTACGACTGATTCGAAGTAAAGATTGATTGATTGACATTTTCGAAGGATTATCTATACCCGTATATTGAGCGTCATGTGTATAATTACAAAGATTTCAGGGCTTTACGTTTCACTGCCGCCTTGCAGCGTCGCGCGAAAACCGAAACCAAATTCTGAAAGACAGTTGCGCCGGCGGACGGCTTCGAGCCAAGCCCAGCCTCCGGAAAAGCCGGTTTTCCGTTCGTTTGAGTATGGCCGCGTCCGTCCGTGTTTGTTATTGTGTGCCTCGAAAGGTGATTGCCTGCGCCTGGATGCCACCGTAAACGGCGAGTAGCAGGTGTTTTCCTACCAGCTTTTCATTGTGGAAAGAAACGGGAACGTCTGTGACGACTGCCAAGAATGAGAACAACGAAAAGTGAGCAACTGTTCCATCATTTCGGCCGTTGCGCTCCGCCGTGTGTGTGCAATCAAAATGATATCGCCGTAGCGGCGCTGCAGACGTGTGCAGTTGGGGAAGTCGCATTCGAAGTTTGTAACGGTAGTGTTGAGGCATAGCCTCCTGTATAACTGACGGTTCTGATCAGCTAGTGTGGCAGCAGTGGCAGTTCGAAGCGCGGTATTTGTTTCTGTTCACAACGACCGGGAAGCCCACCTGGGGTCTTATTTGAACGACACGAGCGCTGGCGAGCGTATGATGTTGAACTACAGCTTTAGTTAACCTGACTATTAACTGTACAATACAATGTTGTACGATATGGAGTGCACAATACAAAGTTTTGTACAACGTACAGCAAACAAAACTTGCACAACAGTGCAGTTGTCACTTTCAGTGATTTTCAAGCATTTTGACACGGCTGAACGTGAGAACCTGACCTGTGATGCATGCGATTTGGTACCGGACCCATTTTCCACAGTACCAATGTAGCTGCTCAAATGTATAGCTTGTTGAACCCATTGCTTGTACTTTTTAATTCCTGTCCTTTGTGTTTTTTCGCGTGCTGTTTGCTCAAACAGAATGGTTATCGTAATCTTCACCTGATTAGTGGCGCTATGAATTTGACGCGGCTGTGTTACCTGCAGCAAATACCTAAATCATTTATCGCTAATTTATAGTGTGCCTGAGATCTTTACATGAGTTGTTTTCTTGCAAAGTGTGCGGCAAATTATTGCGTCTGTGTGAATATTTTTTGCACTGGAAAGCTGGCAACCCTGTGTTGAGTATAATCTCTAGTATGAACACCGGTTTGACAACTTCAGAATGTGTGGATGTAGGTAATAAATTCTCCACCTGCCGGTCTTCGATACCGGCGCATCACAGAGCAGCAGAACAGGGCGTGCGCCGGGCGATTGGTCACAGGTTTGTGCAGCGTGCCTCCGAACGCATCGATCGTGCCCACGAATATTGTTTTCCGAAT
This sequence comes from Haemaphysalis longicornis, assembly GCF_048455015.1. Lineage (NCBI taxonomy): Eukaryota > Metazoa > Arthropoda > Arachnida > Ixodida > Ixodidae > Haemaphysalis > Haemaphysalis longicornis. The sequence continues at coordinate 19,661,808 of NW_027526460.1, read as the reverse complement.
GGGCCCCAGGCACGGGCAGTCGTAGCATTGCGTCCAAGTGTTCGCCCCCCTTCGTGAGCGCTGCGTGAGCTGCGATCTTCGTGTTTTTTTTTTTCTCGGCGTTATTCTTTTCTCTGTGCATCTGCCGCTCATAGCATGGCAAGCAGGGGCTTTTGTTGCGTACTTGCCTGCTAGGGAAGTAAGGTGGACGAAAAAAAAAAAAAAAGAACAGTGAAGGAGCGTGCGTCGGCGTATAATAAGGGTCGCGGACAGGAAACAGCTGCGAGACAACACACACATGTACTAGTACGTTCTGTGTGATTTGTGGCCCAGTTGCTCCACCTGTGGACGCTACTGAGAAAGAAAAAAACACAGATTGGAATCCGTTCAGGCCGGTACATAACTGCACACTGCGCAGCTGTGGAAAGTCGTGTATGTGAGTAGAGCAGAAGCCCTTGTGGAAAAAAAAAAAAAAGAAAAGGAAACGAAAGGGGATGTGTGAGGCTGCTGACATGCACTGCCGCTGCTTCAATGGCTGTGCCGTGACGGCACTGGGGGGTTAAAAAAAAGAAAACAGTAACTGCGCAGTGCAGAAATTCTACGCATAATAAATTATCTGAACTCACTCAGCTACAATTCATCTCTGCTGGAGCTTGCCGTCCTAAAGGCCAATTAGTGCTGATGGTGTGAAGCTTACAGCTATGGCTAATTCGCTAATGGTTAATGTTGACAATGACATGCATGTTTCCTTGCTCAAAATATGCACAACTTATCCCAGTATCAACTTGCCCAACTTTCCGCTCTAATTGACAGTGACTTTCACTCTACTGCCGGAGCACCTTATTACGGCATTCCATTTTGCCCTTTACTACCTGACATGTTGCTATCTGTGGTAGTCACTGGTTCGCTTCTGAAGAGAGAGAAAGAGATAGAGCAGTCGCCTTGGCATTCTTAAAGCAAATGAAATCTTCTCGTAAAACTAAAATCAGTGTTCAGAGATTGATTTCAAGTTAGGGCGCGATTTTTTTCTTCTTCGCAATTGCGCTTGCTTGAATTTATTTGGCTTAATGGAGTCAGAGTGCACAGTAATATTTCCGAAGAGAATGCATTTTTTACGGATACCGAACTCAGGACGCCATAGAAGTAGCGGAGAATGATATCAGCAGTCGTACAACGGTAATATGAGTTTTTTATGCTGTTGGACCTTGCAATGCGAAAGGTGGCGCCAGCCTGAAGGAAAGTAGTTGAGGGAAGGCGACCTGAGTTGTGTTTCTCCCTGCGATCATCGCTCTTACATGTAGGCATCCGGAACGTACTGTTTTCCGTGTAGGCAGGGAAGATATTCTGTTTAAAATGAACAGTCTTTGTCAAAATTTACTAGACCATGCAGAAAGTGCACAGCCCGCAAAAAATTCAAAGTACAGGCTCACCCCTCGAGCGATGCCGAAACGTTTTATGTCGGAAAGACAGAGAAGACACCCTTCTTTCTGACTGTCATAAATTGGTTTGGTCACAGCTAAACGTTAGGCTTATGCTTTGGATTCTTTATGGCCCAGAAACCTTTGGCGTGGGCTAGAAAATTTCGACAAAGACTGAACATCACCGCGTGCACATGCTGATTCGAACGCAGCACGTCGCAGTAAACTTCGCTAGCGAAAAACAAGGACGTATGCGAGGAAAAAAGTGGTTGCCCGTCGGTGTCCATTTTTCCTGTGTCTTGATGTGTTCCAAGCCAGTTGGAAATTTGCTATGCACAGCTCGAGAGCGTCGTGGGAACTAGCCCACTCGTCATAAGAAAGCTCGCTATATGCGAACTGGTCGGAGAGGGCATTTCGTTCTAGGTGACCCCGTAGTGTGTAGAGTGCTCGTACTGACATTTGCGTTTTTGGCAAGATCGTCCCGTACTTTTGCTCCCACAAAAGTTCACCCTAATTCGAGAGATTATATATAAAGAGAGAAATCTGGTTGAGCCAAGCTCTGTTACGGGGACGTCGTGGCCGCTGGCTTTAGCCTGGTGGCAACAATGACAACCCGGTTCGTCAGAGAGGCTTGAACCCCCGGATCGGAGCTGCCCAGCGCCCCCTCCCAGTGCTCGTCGCAGGTTATAGACGGAAAAGGATCACTGGGACAAGCCCAGATGGTGTGGGATAAGGTGGCAGAAATGCCGCATGATGGGTGGTTTGGGGAGGGAAATAAAAACAGGTGAATGCGATGGAGCAGCGCGCGACAAGGGAGGCTACCTGTCTAATTCCTCGCCTTAAATTTGGCCTTTACGCGGACGACATCATCCTAATTCGAGTCGCCAGCGCATTCATATCGAACAGGTCCGGACGCCGCTCACGCAATATAGCGGGAACGTTAATTGGAGTCGCGAACGGGGCGATCTGTCACGCCGAGTGCGAACCGCGGAGCCGTCGTGTCTGTCCGACACGTTCGGGCCTCCCGAGTCGCATGCGGCGTGGATCGATAGCAACGTTTCTGGAGACGCTGACGGCGTGTGTACGCACGCCGACGGCGGCGTCGTGTTCGAGTACGCGTTATCGCCGCGCTCGCCAGCGTTATTTACACGCCTTCGTGTACTACTTGTCAGGCGCTTTCCTCCAACCGCTGTCGCGATCTGTTTCGCGGGTGATACGAACCTTATCAAACACTTGGTCGTCGTCACTCGGAGTTCCAGATAACCCGTCCTGCGGACAGTTCAGGCCTGCAGCCGGGCTATTTCAATCTGGAGAGAAAGTGAACGCTTGTGTTGGCTGCTCGACCTTGAGTTGGCTTCTCCTGAGCGTATGTACTTTTTTAACAGCCGTTTCTCCCCAAGACTCGTGGCGTAGACAAATATTTTTCTGGGGATGTTATACGCCGCCGCTAAAAAAAGAAAAGAAAGATATTGCGCCGCAAAACAATTTCAGCTATCTTTTAGGTTTTAAAAACCGACAGCCATCTTATTTTTGTTTTAAAGGTATGGTATAACGATTCGGTGTGCAAATAGCGTGGGCGAAAAATAGGACGAAAGGCAGGGACCGGAAAGGATGCTGCGCTCAGAAAATTTCGGGGGGTGTTCTGACACCGGAATACCTCCCTGGCTACGCCCCTGGCCATGACGTGAACGATGGGCGTTGGAGCTAATTGTAAATATGTGGCGGTAATTTGCAGTTGTTTGAAGATGAGAAGCCTCAGCTCGGCCCTCTTGGTGTTTTTGCTTCCAGCTCTTTCTGCCCTGGCAGAAAACGTGCTCAGTGTTAAGGTGGCAGAACAGTGCGGGTTGCCGCGCCTGGAGATCTGAAATTTGCGAGGAGCGCAGCGCCGTTTTTCGCGGGCACGTCAGATCCAGTAGCTTGACTTTGGTAACTGATGACCCCGTGCTACTGCATTTGTTCACACTTCAATATCCCCGTCGCAGGCGGGGTAGGTAGGCGGGCAGCACAGCGGGGCTGGACCAACGAGTCCCGACGACATTTTTGTTTTGTCCTTGCCTCGTTTTCACACTGGAACCTCCTCAAGATTATCAGTCATATAGCCCGCGAATGCCCTGTTTTAGATTTTCTGTACCCCCGTCAATAAAGAAACGACAAAAATAAGCACACACACGAGAAATAAACGCGGACTTTGGACGTCACTGAACCAAGGACATCGCATCCCCAGCGGCGGTCAGGACGCCCGGGAGTGGAACGTACGTCAGGAGCAATGTATTGTGGGGTAGAAGCAACACACAGGATGGCGTGGAGTGCGGAGGAGACTTACCGTCTGCGGATGCCCTGTGAGGCAGCACCAGCAGCAGCAGCAGCGCAGGCAGCACTAGCCTAGGCATCGCATGTAGCCCCGCAGGCGTCCCGGTGCCCGACATCTCGGTGTTGACGGGGGAGCCGGCAGCTCCTCGCACGCTGCCGGCACAGGAGAGGAGCGTTAGCTAGGTCCGGCTCGCGCTGTCGTCGTCGTGCTGCTGCGCCGAGTCTGAAACACGGGTCCTCCGAGCAGAGGGGAACAACGACCACCGCACCGATCGTCGTCGCCTCCTCCTCCGTGCCCGCACAAGCATCCGCCGGGAGATCACGATTCCTACGTGGGGTCACGACCACTGGCACATTTCATGATCCGGACGGGCTCTTCCCGGAGTAGCGCGAACCCGAACTCACGTGCACGAGTGTTATCCCGACGCGGCACTTTTCTCTTCCGTTCACCACTGCGGTAGAGAGCGGAGCACGGGTCGACGGGGACGGTGCTGAGGCGGCACTTCCATGGTCGCTGAGGCCGAGCTCGCTGTAGCGCCGACGTCGCCCGAGCGCGGCCCACGGCTGCGGCGGTCCCAGTGGCGCGCCGACGCGCGCTTTCCGCAGGAGCGCGCGCAGCGCCGCCACGTGCTCTTGTTTTTCTTTTTTCGCGTCTTCTCTCCTCCCTGATCCCCTCCCCCGCGTCTCGCGGCAGAAGCACGCGACTGCCAGTCACGTGTGGGTGTGACGTCACCCGCTGTTGTTACTTTTCTCATTCACTTGTGGTTGTTGCGGAGGGTGCAGCGATTGCGAGGTTTCCTCTGGTGGCTCACCACCGCCACCATCGCCAGAGTGGTGCGCGGTTTTCAGACTCGGAGGCTCGATTTTGCGCTCTCCACTGTCGCTCCGTGTAGAGGGAAGTCGCTTTTCTTGCCGCCGGCGCGCCTGTTTCGTGCAACCTTGGAGTCGCCGCGATTCTCGGCGTGGTGGGAGCTCCCGCTGCAACTGAGTCGACGAAGAGAGGGGCGCCTGGTATCCGGAGATTCTTTGCGTGACTTTGCTTGTCTGGGCGACTGGGGCGACTTGTGCCTGTTTCGGCATTTCCGGCTGGCAGGCGATCTGCGTTGGATAAAAGCCGCGTTGAAAGTAAAAAGAAGCAGCCCATCCGAAGTAGAAATTTTCCGGAATTGAACTGATTGTGGTGTGGGTTGTGTCATTAGAGCAGCCAAATATTAAAAATTTGAGCCAAGCTCCTTGTCTTGGAGTCGTTGCGTACTCAACCATAAGCAGCGTGCGAAAACTCCCCAGCAGCCGAATTTGGTTTACGCAATTTTATGGGCTAATGTTATGGCGCCCTAGTTTCTAACGCTATTTTTATAAAGTGCAGTAGGCTCGCGGTAATTCAAACTTGCAGGGATCCCAGGATTTTGTTTAATTTATCAAAAGTTCGAATTATAGGAAGTTATATATATGACTGAGTACAGCATACCAATTCGTGTTGTCACGTTACAGTTTTTAACTTTGAGACCCTCGTCTGTGTAATACTATTACTGTACTACTTTTTTTGGATTGAATAATAAACTGAAACGAAACATTCACATACATTTAGTAATTACAAGATTCACACACAATAGCAAAGCGCTATTCACACTTTGAAAAGGGAATCATGATTGGATGACGGCTTTGTCCTTGCATGAAAGTCCAAAAATTTTTCTTCTCCAATCCACACGCGGCTGTTGTCGCGTGCAGTTTCGCTTCGACGCGTGCATGCAGGTAATAGGCTTTATTCGTGGCTATTAGTAATATAACAACGCAGATGTGCAGCTAAAAGCGGCAAATGCAGCCGATATTTTCCACCAAGGGCAAGCAAAAAGTGCGAATTTACACAATGGAGAAGTTTGAATCAAGCGGTTTTAAAATATATTAAAAACATAGCGGACCAAGTTTCAAAATTTGTTAGAGTTAACCGAAGGTTTGAATTATCGCGAGTATACTGTAGTAAATCTATTTACTCAGTTGAGTTCGTCCTCGTTGCATTGAGCTAGCGCTAGACAGCCAGATGGAAAATGGCGCATACATAACCTCGTAACCTCGCCAACATTGCTTCTTTTGTGCCGATAAGTCGTCCGGCAAACACACTGCGAGGCCTGTCCGCTGTTTGCTCTTCGCTTCCTGCTGCCAAGCAAGCGCGGAAAGTGATACCTGGACAGCACAATAGCCCGCGAGTGCCAGGCGTCGTTGACTGCCCATAGTTCACGCGTGACATCATATCTATGGCCCCTGATGTGAGCTACACTCTCAGCTGACATGTAGTGGCCTATTTTGTCCACGTGGGGTTCGATGGTGTCCTTTCACAAATAGCTTTCGACCTTAATTTCGCTAACCGGACTCGAAGGAGCGCCTTGGCATCGGTTGCGTATGTACCACGTACGTGTCTGTACGTATGTATGTGTTTGTGTGGGGGCAGACACACACTTATATGCCTTTCTATACACTGCCTGGTGGTAACAGAGACTGCAGTCTCTGCTTTTTTTTTTTTTTTTTCCTCGTGCAGCCTTCTTAGACGACCGTGCGCAGTTGCTCGGAAGCGCCACGGTTCCGACGCCGACGTTAGAGCTTGTCGAGTATGTTAGTGAAGACAACCCCAGAATGTTGGAAAAAATAACGTACTTTGCCCAAAAAATGGTCTCTATAAAATGGTTTAATGGCTGACCGGCTACCTTTTCAAGTTGACCAGTCACAAATGAACACCGGTGCGCTTCCATCTTGCCACAGTAGCCGTAATGTGCCATCAAGAACTATGCCCCCTTCCCCCTCGGGCCTGATAAGGTGTCGGCACCCTCCGCCAGACAGTTTCGGGCCCTTTTCCTCCTACCTCCCCCCACCCCTTCAAAGCCTCATCGCATCGCATCGCGTCCCCTCCCCATCAGGGGAAGGCCAGTGCATGTGTGTGTAACTCCAACGTGACCTCGAGAGACAGCTACATTGATAGTGAAGCTTGAACATTACTTAGTCGGGTGTACTACAACTAATTAGTGACGTCTTTCCCAATCCTCTTTTCCATCGGCTACCCACAGGGCTTTTTAGCCTCCTCTCTGCAATAAAGTCATTCATCCATTCACTCGCTCCGTGTTTTTGCCACGCTACAGACTGCAGTCTCTCTCTCTCTCTCTCTCTCTCTCTCTCTCTCTCTCTCTCTCTCTCTCTCTCTCTCTCTCTCTCTCTCTCTCTCTCTCTCTCTCTCTTTCTCTCTCTCTCTCTCTCTTAATGTGTCCGCGATTAATAACATTCAATAAGGCCCTCCATGTTCTGCGACATCAGGGAGAACAGAAACTGCGACTTACAATTTCAGAAACGCGGGCATTTCGCACTGCCGAGGACTTTCGCGCTATTACTGCTGAAGCTACGTCCCTGCGTTGGCGAAAAACTCAAAGCCTGGCTGCGTCATAACCCTGCCCCCCCTTTTCTTTTTCATTTTTTTTTTTTTTTTTCGCGTGAGTACTTCAGGGACGTATCCACAGCTGCTTATCGCACATCTCTACGGCAGCGTGCGCACTGCTAGCGAGGACGTCGGGTGAAAAACCTGCCACCGTATCGTATCCATCGAAGTCTGCAGGTTCACGTTTAGTCCTGCACTCTGCGAGATGCCGTGGAAGGTGCTGCTGCGATCATCTACGACCAGGTCGACAGCCTGGACACCTGCCGCCGTGAGGTCCACTGGAGTGCGCTTTCAAGGCTTGAGCAACAATAATCCCGGGCGGACCTCCCCCTCCTCCTTTTCCTCCCCTTCTCGGGGCGTTCTGGCGACCCTGCGCGTTCCGCGTGACTACGTGGTCCCAGCGCGTGGCTTCCTGGCAGCCAAGAGTGGTCGGGAAAGACGAGGGAAGGAGAAAGCGTGGTTAATCGGCTCAGCCCTGTCCATTTACACCGGCGCCGCTGCCGAACGCGCAAACTATCGCCGCCTTGTAAAACGCGAAGAAAGCCTGATCCTTCAAGCGCGTCTCTTTCTCCTACTAATCCCAGCGTAGTTGGTTTTCCCAGAAAAGGTGATAGAGCACGTTTAAACTTGGAAACCAAGTCTCAAAACTTTATTTATTGTAGCAGCCCTTTTTGTTTTATTTAGCGGCTGCATGCAGTCAGACGAAACGGCAAGTTCTATTATGTGGTTTAACGTTAAATTCGCGGTCCGGGCGGAAACTGATTTGTTCGGAGCCATTTCTTTTGTTTCTTTTTGGCGATCTTTTTCACCGAGAAACACAGTGTAAGAGCGGGATTAGACCACAGCTTTCGCTTCGTTCTGTCGCCATGGGTCACAAGCTATCCGCAACTTTCACGCTCTTGCTTTACAGAGGAATTTACTTGATTTAGTTGTGTAGTGATATTTCCAGTCGTGTTTAATGACTGTTTATGTTGCATGCTCGCATTTATTTCAAGTAATATTTTGCTATCTCCAAATGTTGTTTATCAGGGAGTGTGCACTGTGTAAATTATGAAGACAATAAACATGGGGGGAGCTACTTCGCCAAGGTCGTTAAGTGAAAGTTTGGAAAAGAGAGCTTCCACAGCAAAAACAAAACAAAACAAAAAACCCTGGGTCCATTACTTTCAGCCGATAGAAATTAGCCTGGTGAGCTTTTGGTGGTCGTACAGCCCTTTGAACACTGCGAACGGCGGTAGTCATGAGTAATATTTTCGACAAAGCTTTTTCTCGGACAACCAGAAGTACCACGAAGCCGCCTCACGGCGGCAAAGAGAGGTCTGTGCCCGTGGTTTCTGATAAACTTGAATGGCTGAACAGCGTACCACACGTTGGCGTTAAAATTCGGGAATTCTGTAGGCTGTAGGCGGAGCTACAAAAATAATGATTGGGGCGTAACTGTCTCTAGTGTCACACCTGTCTGCTTTTGAAACGTGCGCGCGAAATTTAGGGCTTTTACAGAGTGGACAGAGCAAAAGAATATTAACATTAGCTAGAACTCATGCAGACCAAACTCATGCAGATTTATACACCCCCCCAACACCCCCCAGAAGGATTTCGACGCCCCCCCCCCAACAACAACAACAAAAAAAATGATTCCACAACCATACGCGCCCCGTTAACAGCCCCCCCCCCCCCCTCCCCAACGAGGTGGGTTTCGGCACCCCCAAAATCGAAATTCTGTATAAACCGTTGCTGAAGTGTGTGCAAGTTACAAGGGGTCACAGAATGTGAAAACGTGTGAAAATGGTATTAAACACGGTAGCGACCTACTGGGCAACAATTCAAGCGGAAATGCTGCAACGTAAACACGCAGTTTTTGTTTGTTAAATGGAATGTTAAAGAAAAGAAGGGGCTAAACAAGTGAATGAGGCAACGGAAGCGTGAATTTCGATCAAGGGGATGTAGCCGATTCTATCAATCAGCGTCCCGACAAAGCAGTGTTCGACGAAACTGCATCTCTCCGATAACAACACGGTGTTCGATAAACTACCCGGGAACGTTTCTCTCCCATCAATTGATTGGGGTGCAGCGGACACGCAAGCAGTAATGAACCAAACCGTCACGAGCTTAATTGCCGCCTCTTCAACCGGACCACGCGAGCAAACGTTTTGTATCAGTACAATATCGTGCGACATGTGCAGTGTGTTCCATCATTGAGTGCGCACGCCTCCCGACGCTTTCCGACGGTTTGAGATACTTCATTAGCAGTCGACCAATTTGTTTCACCGAAGCGTTGCCGTTTCAGGTTTTGTTTGACTTGCTCCTCCGTCTTCGACGTCGATCGAACGCGAAAAACGCGGTTCGCATCTAGTTTGTACAATATCTTACGAGCGCTTGTCGACAAACGATTTCTTTTTTTTCTTTAACGACACGCTGATAATCCCGTTCTCATTACCGCGACGGTGGATCATCTCCTTAGGGGGTCCGAGTTAATGACGTCAGGCGGCATGTCCGACGACACGCGGAAGTGGACATCGGGCCTGGCAGTACGTCGCGAGGTGCACGGAATAACCGAGCCTCGACGACAGGTGGTCACGTAAGCGCAGGATTGTTGTATAGCCGCCGGTTCATTCGCACGTGCGGCAGTGTTCCCCGCGCACCCAATGCCGCCTTCTCCTCCTCTGCCTCCACCGCGGTCTGGTGCACGCATCATCAAAAATGCACGATTCCGCGGATGTCGCCTCCTAATTGACGCCGGATATCGGGGTGGCGACGGTAAGGACACCACGCTGCGAGGTTTGGGGGGCGGGTTCACTCTCCCCCTCCGCGTCGTCGAGCTGCTGCTGCTTCTGCCGAGCTCCGCACTATCGATCGGATGCGTGCGCCGCGAGGGGTTGGCCGGTTCCCTTTCGCTGGTGCGTTGTCATTGTTTCGCCGCTGTCTGTGCAGTTCCGCCCGCGCGCGGCTGTAGTTGCGGCCTTCCCCGGGTTCCGGCCTTTGTTTTGCCTCCCTGGCCGAGCGCTCTCCGCGCCGGGCGTGTCTCTCCCTTTGTCCGCTCTGCTCGTGAAGGAGACTACCCGAGGACGCCTCCGTGGGGAAAAAAACAAACAAAGTTTTTGTTCTAAAATGCCGTGTATTGTTAGAATGGGAGCCTGTACTGATTGCGATTCCCTTGCTCAACGAGGTGGAGTTCGCGAGCAAGTATACCAGTCAGACCTACGGCACTGAACAGCTGCGGTGCGAGTACTAAAAAAAAGCTCAGGGAAATGATGCAAAAGCACTACAATGTTCAGAACTCACAAACGACATCAAATGGAGAGATGCAATTCTCGCAGTAGCATTTGGCGACAGAAAATGCAAAAAGGATTAACATATTTGGGATAAACAGCATCATGACACACTTATAGAAAACTGAATGCAAGGCACGCCATCTCCATTAACGTGAAACTTGAGGAGGAGCGAAGCATGCAGTGTATAAGTGTATTCTTGACGCCTTGGTGTTATTGCCAACGGAGATGAGGCCGTTGGGGGGCATAGAGGTATGCAGCTTTGCTGTAAAAGTCTCTTGTCTTTGAAGCACGAAGCGCTCCAGCGCGAGGCGTAAACGAGTGTCCTGGTGTTTTTTTAGCGCGCGTTACGTTCTAGCGCGAGGCGTAAACGAGTTCCCGGTGGTTTAGTACCGTGACTACATGAAACGACGATTACGACGACGACAGGACACAACAGCCCCAGCCCCTAAGGGGCTTCGCCCCTAAAAACGACTGTATCTATTAAATATATCTGTCTCCAGAATTAAATTCTCGCGTATATAGGCTGTTTATTTTTCATTTATTATTATCGTGTATTTATCTCATCGTATAGCTCACAACGGCTGGAGTTCTCGTTACTCGTCACGTCTGAATTATTGCGTAGCAGTGTTCCGAGTCCCATCGCGCACAGAGGCGGAAAAGCTGCCACCGTTTCGGCAGCACGAACAGAAGGAGAATGAGGTGATCCGGTGTGTGCATAAAAGATGCACTACCGCGAATCCCTTCTTATATCTTCATCTATACGACGAGAATGTTCGCTACGTGCACCGGACCGTAGTCACTTGGGAGTACCGTGTTAGAAGTACCTGACCAAAGATACGCAGCAGGCTTCGTACGGATGGTCGTCGTCCGAACCGAGCCGTCTCCATGTTTTCCGTGAGCGCCCCAGAACAGCGCGAGCATCTCATCAGGAACTGGAGCGCAGCCGCGCAACCTCGGTTCATGCGCTGATTGGCGTATCGAGCGGCCTTCTTCGCGAAGTGTGTGTAAGCGCTGCGCATTGTCTCATGTATGGGAGGGAAGAGGGCGCGACGGAATTGGGTTGTTTTGACTCTGCAGGGCAACGCGGTGTTGCAGCGGTGGTGTGCGCACAGCCCCAAGCCTTCGTCATAACGCGTTGTTTGTCATGCGAGGAGCGCACTGTTAAGCTGTAACGCAGTGAATTCTTTGAATTTATCATGCGCGTATTCTGCCGTGCAGGACGGTTTTGTTTACCTTTAGTGCCGTATTTTTACATTTTTTGCTGATCCAGTGCTGACATTATTTCGGACCTTTCAGACCTGGAAATTAAATGCGATGACCGCGGTACGAATATTCGACAGCCCTTCTCTGGTAAGCAGAAAATGAGTTACAAGAGCCGGTAACATTTCAGAAAAAAAAAATGAATGAAGGAAGGAAGATTCGGCTGTTGTCATATTATTCAAAGTACCTTACAGGCCCAGCCGGGCATTGCGTAAAGGGGGACAAGCAGAGCAAATAATCACAAAATAACAACAAAAGTCGTACAATAACTAGACATATAATACATCAACAAGTCAGTGCACAAGAGCAGACTGTTATACTTGATATATTTTAGGCGCAGCGGTATTCCCACGAGATTGATTTAGAACGCATTCTCGACGCCAACCTGTCGCGCTTTCCTCGTGGTATGTATTCTCTTTTTTCGGTGTTGCTGTTGTCGCCTGCTTTTGTTTTAGGCGATTGCAAGCTCGTTCTCCCAGCAACACTGAGCACTACCGTTATTTATAGAACGTGATCTGGCTTTTCGGTTATATGTTGTCCTATAGTAAAGTAACCGTGTGTTTTGCCTTATCGACGCCTTGCACATGGTCAGCAGCTTGAGTGGTGCAACAACCGTGGTAAGCGCCAGAAAATAAAACGCGACGTAAGCACTGGAGGAATCTAATCGTACGATTAGGAGAGAGATCCTTGAAAGGGGAGTTGTGGAGAAAAGGAAACCAGGCAAGAAAAAAGCCCGGCAAACAAATAGATCGAAGTAAGTAGAACCCGAGAAAAATGTGGCAGGTGTTCAAGCGCATGCATAAAGAAGCGCGGTCTCCGGCCAGCATCGAACGCTTAGGTATTTGAAAGTTACGATGTACGCGCATCGCATAACGGCAACCGAGTGCCGTAGCAGAAACACCTGTAAAGGAATCGATTATAGCTGCAGGAATTCGCCCAATCTCCCCGCCTCCCCCCCACTCCCTCCCGTGGGCTTTGCAAAGCGCTCATTGCGAAGTGGCCCGTGCATTTCGATCGTATATAGCGCCGTGTATGTGTAATGCCCGCATTCGTTCTCAACATCGGTTTTTGACTGCATGATTGCACCGCTCACGAGACCAGTGAACCAAATTGCGAGTGAAGGCGTAAATCCAATGATTTATTGAAGCGAACGCGTCCGTTGTACTGTATACGCCTGGCGTTGTGCATATATACAAGCCGGAACTGCCGCTTGTACTGCTGACATTCTCTGTCCTTGCCTCTGTTTCCATTATTAATTTTTTCTTGTATCTCATGGCTCACTCAGCGGGACCGCGGAGCTAAGTTTGGCGTGGTGTTCTGCGTTGAATTGTTATTATTATTTTTTTTTTGCAGCTTCTCCTGTCAATGCTGGTATTGCTGCGTTCATTATGTATGGCCGAAAACCTGATGCATTGCAATGTAAATGTTTCTTAACAAACATACGCACGCAACAGTGCATACCTACACAGGAAAATTAGTAAAATTTAGAAAAATTGAAATACATAAAAAAAAATGAACGAACCTCACACTAACGCGTAAGATTTGAAGGTATACCGAAGCTGCACGCAACCTTCACAACCAATACGAAGGTTTAAAAGTCCGGGACTTCTGCCGTTTTGCTTCTTCGTCGCTGCCGAAACGACGTTTACTCCATCATTGTTGCTATAATTGTGAGCTTGTTCTTTTTTTTTTTTGCTAGTCTTTGCCGATTTCTCTTAGTCGGTATATACTTGGCTTGACATACGTGTGCCGGGGACGCTGGGCAGTTGCCGCAAGGCACGCGCTCGGCAATTCCTTGGTATTGTTACGTGACAGTCACAGTAGTATTTTTAACTGCGGACACAAAAAATTACGACTTGCTAAACAGCCTCGCTGTTAATAAATAAATTGTGCGTAGATGCAGAACGTTTTAGCCGTTGCACCCTACGGTGCTACTTCTTTGGGGTAGGTGGCGAATTTCAGTAGCGAAGTTTTGAGATATGATAATACGACGTGTGGAAGAACGCCGTCAATGCGAGCGTTGAAAACCTCCTATACAGTCAGGAAAAAAAAAAAGTGCCTGCCGGCGCAGCTGCGAGAAATGAAATCGCGTCGGTGTGAAGAAGGGCGCGCTCACCGTGATGTTTGTTCAGCAGTGTGACGTCGCCGTTTCCTTTGTCGCGTGGCAATGGCAGGCGCGGGTCCTCTTTTGTGGGCGGCAGAATACGTCTTGCTCACTGCAAAAACAGGATCACTAATGGAGCCATGAGGGTATATTGTGAGGTCTGCGTATGCGCGAGTTGCATCAACCCTGTACTAAGTTGCTTGCCGAGGAATATGAAACTACATGCTTCAACTACACGGGTTATATATAGCGTTCCTATATGTCATCGTCAGTTGAACCACTCCTTTGTTTCTATATTTCAGCAACACGTCCCGTTTGTCTTCCGATTTCACTTTCGGTGTATTGTGGGAGGAACTGATATAGTGTTGCGGAGTGTGGATGTTGAACCACGCTAATACGTCGTTTGAACCAACCGTTAAAAATATAGGGTTTAGTTCAGTTTACCTTACTGGAGCCTGTATTTGTAAACCGAGCTTTTCTGGTTCATATTAAACTCCTTCCTACATCCGGGCGTGCTTCTGCTCTTGCATTAACAATAAGGTTGTTTAATTAATAGCTTTCATGTGTTACAAAAAAGAAAGATGTCCCTTACTACGTATCTACTTTGGATTGAAATGTTCGGAAATCTTTGTGACTGTGCAACCTGGCCCTACCCGCGGATAAAATAAAATTCATGTGGTGGTTGGAAGAATGTACACCCCGCTTGTTCACAGTGACCAAAATATACGACAGAACACACACTGGGGTATACGTGTAGGATGCGCTTTTGTTTCAGAGGGCATGGAGGTAATTCCAGTCACTAGTGGGTTTCAGGTTGCATATATACCTTAGGTAGTGTTAAGCAGAAACCCTACATATTTGTCCCGTTTCATGAGTGAGATATGAACATTGATCTATCATCAAATGATGGTCCAACGAACGGGACAATCATTTGGTCATCGCAGAATTGCGACTGTTCGATCGGCAAATGCGAGTTACGGTCATCGTCCTCCTCTTGGGATGATTAAGAAACCACACCGCCTCCCCACTGGAGCGTCAGTGCCGCGTCGAGGGAGGGGGGATGACGGGTCGCGAAGGTCTGTAATGCTTGCAAGGCGTAAAGAGCAGTGGTGGTCATCCCAGGCCTCACAACCCATCATTTCCACACCTTCCCTCCACGGTGCGGTGTCATCCGCCGTTCACTAACACGAGGGCGATTGATGGATCGAGAAGGAGGACGGCAGTCAAGTTTTTTTCCTGTCGACGACAACGAGAGACACGAAATATCCCGCTTAAACGCAGCGTTGGCAGCTTCGCTGTGAAAAAAAAAAAAAAAAAACCTTCAGGGCTACGAGTTTTTGTGTACACCTACGACGGACACAAGATTCTGGCCGATGTAGCGAAATGGCTTTGCCGTAAAGAAGTTCAGTGGAATGCCTCCTGCTATTAAGTATTGATTAACTCCCTCTTGACAACTAGCTTCAATGTGGTCCTAAAAAAGAAAAGGAAAAAAGAAAAACTCGTGTTCAGTACAAATTAATTCAGTGAGAGTCACTGGCGCCAAGATAGCCCTACTGGGAACGTATACTTTCAGTATTCGGCCGTGGATGAATCTTTTAATGAAAAAAAAGCTCTAAATATGCTATGGCGACAAAGAAGGAAGGAAGGAAGTGACACAAAGTGCGGTCTATATAGTGCGCGTACAGCGTCAGAACATTTCCGTGCGAAGCCGATCCATACAGGTGCGCGTTGCGTGCCAACTGATTTTTAATGGATATGTGCGAAAATATTGAAGCGACGGCGCCTTCCCAGCCCGCACCTCGAGCTATTGATTCCGAGCGCGAGACTGGGGTGTTGTCCGTCAGCCTGTACTACATGGTATCAATGCGGGAACGGGCGGTATAGATTATTGCGCGTGCCGGAACTCGGGAAACGGAGCTCGATTTGAGCCGTTGCCGTTTCCGTTTAGTTGCCGCACTTTGCGGCTCGCACGGCGAGTGTTTTTACGGGCAACAGCCGGTGTCAAGCGCCGACACGTAACAGAGAGACTACTTGGCCCAGGCACGCAGTTCATAACGTGGCTACTACTGCCGCGGCTGCTTTAATGATGAAAGAGTTGCGGCGGGCTGCACTTCGTCGACGCTCACGCCACATAGCTGGCCGGGACGGCCATTAGAGGAAAAGTCACTTGGAAAGCTCTGCGGCGAATAGCCATTCGTTGCTGAAAATTGCGGCTTTGTGTGCCACGCAGTTTTCCTCAATATATTGACGGCACACACACAAAAGAATGGAGCTCCTGATCTCTACGTTGCACGCAATTCTAAGCTGTGGTTGATTGCAGCTTAAGGCAAGTCTTGAAACAGGTCTTCAAGCAAGCGTCTTAGTCACGAGTACGGATTCTTGGGCAAGTTGGTGTGGCGATTTTGACGAATTCATAGCGTAAAGAACGAGTACAAAAAATAGGACACACAACACAGCGCTAACTTCCAACCAGGTTGGAAGTTAGCGCTGTGTTGTGTGTCCTCTTTCTTGTACTCGTTTTTTGCGCTATGAATTCGTCAAAATTGTCTTAGTCAGGACGGTTATATTGGTATACTTGGGCTTTGGCTTTGATGAGAAATTTTCTTACCCTGTGATGTGGGATGTTCGCTGGCTTGATTGTCCGGCAGAACTTCGTCGACCGGGCGGGCCCCTGGAACACGTACGTCCCTTGGCTCTCCAGGACGCCGTCGCGTCATCATTGGAGCGGGGACCAGTTATCCGCGGGTCTTGCCGATGACTTGTTCCATGGGCGTCACTTGTCGACTTTAACGTCGCGGAGGGGTGGATTGGGTTGTGAGGCTCGATTTGGGACATGGTTAAGGACAGACGGAGGGTGACTCGGGGGAGTTGAGGGACGCACTCACTCGCTCTTCCACTCATACACATTTGCTCCCTGACAAGGACGAACACACTCACATACACTTTCAGACAGGCCAGTATGCGTATACAGAATCGCACGCAGACCCACTCACGTCCACGTGTTAGCCAATAAGCCCGGCGCTGTTGCGGCCTCACTCACCCCTGACCACGAGCTGGACGTCGGCCGACACGTGTCCGAGTCCGTTGTCGGCTCGGCACCGGTACGTGCCCACGTCCGCCCTGGAGACGCCGTTGAGCTCGATGCTCGACTCTCCGCTGCTCTGCATCCACCGCGGCCCGGGCGGCTCCTCGTCCATGGCGTCTGCGAGCGTGCATAGCGCAAGGAACTAATTGCCCATGATTCTTGTCTGGCATTCACGCGCCTTTTTAAAGACGATAGTCTTTCTTGGGCTACTTAAACCCAGAAATTTTGGTCTGTCTGTATGTCTGTCCGTCTGTCTGTCTGTGACTCGATTCAGCCACCCGGCCAAAGCAAAACAATGCCTGCGCAATAGTCTTATATAGTCACAGCTAAATGTGCCCATCTAATTCCGGTGTAATGTTCATACTTGTCAATATTGTTGAAGAACAACAAGACATTACGCATATATAAGACAACAAATTAATACAGAAGTGATATTTGCAGTGTTCCTTTATAAAAAATCAGACATGCTTGACTTTTCCGAAATTAAATACTTCATCAACTGCAGAAAAAGAATTCACTCCGCCGTCGCCTGCTGTCGCCCGCGCCACTACAGCTTCTGACGCCATTTTAAGAAATCAACCGGCAACAGTTACACAAGGTTCCACTGATAGGTTCCACGTTCTGCTGCAACGCACGTGGAGTAGGGAAACGCGGTTCTATAAACGTTGAAGTAGGGCGTCTCGATTAACGCGCGTCTTCGCCGTACGGCAGCGTTCGCATCGAGACAACCGGTTTGGAGCAGTGGAACGAGGGAAATTTAAAATGATTTAAGCAAACCTTTGGCGTCTTTACCTTGGGAGAAGCGCGACGCAAGAGAAACAACATGAGAGGTGAGCGGGAAAGCGAAGGGAGGCATTAACTTCGCAAAAGCCGATAGAGACTATCGTCTTTTGACGGCATTTGCAACGCAAGGAGCAGATACGCGGCCAATTTTTTTTAAAGTGCAGCTTGGTAGCTCTTTCCTTGGTCGTAGTTTGGTGTGACGCGCTCAGCACGCGAAATATGACCAACACTCCTTTTTCTGATCTCACGGCTTAAATAACTCCCATGATTTAAGTGAACTAAGCGGGAAAAATAAAATAAAAATTGACATCTCGGGCTGATATAGCGTTCTAGTGTTGCCATATTGTCATGCCGGTGCCTCCCTCGTGCCGAGGAAAATTTTCGATGTTTATTGTGAGATGCTTCTAAAACTTGAGTAAGTTTGTTATTTAGTGAAATTATTGTTTGTTCCATTTAGCAAAGGTGCAAATTCTCGTCGCATACGCGTCCATTTTCGATGCGTCAATGCAGCCGTAAGGAATGTAGGTAGCATGCCCCAGCGTTATGTTGTGCCTTAGGGCAGTCGCCATCCACCAGTATTGCTTCCCGCATTGCGCAGCTGCATTGCCAGGAAGCGTGCTAGTGTTCGTCGGAATCGACTGCAGCCGTACTTACCTCCAGTAATCCTGAACCACGTGACCCTCGCGGCAGGGAAGCTAACGACGTCGCAGCGAAGCGTCGCGACGTCGCCGAGGGCCACGACGACTTCTTTCGCGGGCTCCTTGAGCCAGTGTGGCCGGCCTGCAAGCACGCCATGTTGACATGAGACCACTGCTTGTGCAGCACCTATTTACGCAGAGCAGGGCGTGTTTTCAATACAGTCTGTGCGAAAGTACGGGTCCGGTTTGGGTAGGCGAGTTAATAGATTTTTGCTGTAACGTGGAAGATATATTTACGCGTGTTTTCTTTAAAGATCTTCTACAGGGGAAAGCCACTAAGTTCGTGCGAAGCCACTCACTGCCCCAGCGGGTATGTGTAGCTCCCTAGCCCTTTCGAGTGCAAAGCTGCCTGTCACAGAGGGGCGTTTGAAGCATTTTTCTTATTTAAAACAGTCAACGGTGAGTTGGATTTTTCCGAGACGTAAATAAACTTGATTGGTGCACTTTCGCATTCGATCATTCGCTCTTCTCGGAAGTTCCGCCCCACAGCGCAAAAAAAAAAAAAAAAGAAAACGACACATGCAGAGTACGTGCGTGCGTGCGTAAGCGAGAGATAGAGAATACGATCCAGAGAGTTTTGAGGAACACTTCAAGGAAGCGGGAAAATTGAGATACACCCTTTAACTTCTACTTTCTCGGCAATGACACATCACTTCTCGTCGGGCAACCGTCCGGTTGTGTGTGCGCTCAGTGCCAAATATTTCGTACTGCCCTTGGATCTTTCACATTTTTTTCCGTGCACCGTGGCGTGTGCAGACTATTTTTTAGTTCATAAAATTATACCTTTTGTTGTGTTTTGCACCGCTGTGAGGGTATACGATTGCGTGCCCAGACTTTATACGAGAGAATGGACACACAACCGATCTTTGTGGAGTGCTAGGACACAAGGGACAAGCGAGTGGGACAACACAATGCGCTTTGTGTTGTCCCACTCGCTTGTCCCTTGTGTCCTAGCGCTTCAAGATTCCGTCATGTCATACCAACAGGCCCAAAGCAGCACCCTTTGTGGAGTGTACACTCCCTGTCCGAAATGAAAGGGCATCACTTAAAACACGTTGAACCGAAATGCTTTCTCTTATAGGGCCGGAGAACGTTTGAAAGAGGAATCTTTAGATCTACCAGCTATAAGTATGCTGCCGAGAGAAATGCTTGCATACAGGACAGTGAACCGCCCGCAGCATACTTTTAAGTGTACACGAGATGAAAAGATGTATTTAAAAACTTTTCCCCGTCTAAAACAATAATAAAATGTAGTCTTTTCTAATCCTTTATGCGGTTTTCTAGTGACGCATTGAAACTTACGGAGCTGGTTTTGTAAGTATGGTAGTGTCACGCTTAGACACTGCAAGGCGTCACCTTTGAGACATCAGAAAGTTTAGCGCCAGATTAAAATTATTCTGCCAATTTATTTAGCCATTCCCTGTGGTTCTCGGGATTTCGTATGAGCTAAAAAACGCACTTTTTACGGAAATCGCTTGTCTGCCCCTTCAATAATCATGAAGCCCAAGACGACACGCGCTCAATGTTAACATCGCGTAAAGCAGCCTGCCTGCCTGCATGCATGCTCAGTAGGGCAAGGCTCGATGGCAGTGAAGCCGACGGCGTGGGCGGCGGCATGCCATTGCCCGTGGCGAGCTGGATGGGTGCGTGAACCCCCCGATGGCCTGATCGAAACCCTGAGATGGCGCCGTCTCGTTCCCGGCAGATTGGGCGTGCGTACACCTGAAGCTTCGCTTCTGGTGCCAGAATCGATGGCGCCGGCGGCCGCCGCGCTGAGAGGTGACTCACACAAGTAGGGAAGGGATTGGAGGCCCGACGCCAACTGTCTACCAGCAGTAACGACGCGCTGTTTTCGCTTCCGTGGGCGGTGACTCAGAGAAAGGCCGCCGGCGAGCTTCGGGGCGGGACGAGTACTGTTGTTTGCGATTATGGGTTAGATCTACTCCCATTTATGCCATGAGCCGTACTCGGGACAACGCTCATGGGAATGCCGCAGAAATGGCTGTCAATGAAGTTACACCATCTATGTCGAATCGCAGGGAACGAAAAGGGCGGGGACGAGCTGTGGTCGTTGAAGGCGTATTCTTCATTAATGGGCATAATTGTAGGAACCTACTTTTTGTTTTGATGCTAAAAAATGCCGGAATGAGGCTCCTGCTTGGGAGTACAGCTGTGATACATTGTAATGCGTGTCACTAAGTGTCAAAATTGAACTGGATATTAAAGTTCAGTCATTTGAAATTTTCACCGAAATCGCGGTGCAAACGTTCTCAAAATCGATGTATCAAATATAGGATGGCATACAATGATAGCCGTGCATGCACTGTGCTGTAGGAGTGATTTAACCGGCACTTTCATTTAGCACACTGAAAAAATGGGTCCGGTATGGAGCTCCAAACAAGGACAGTTAGGACAGTTTGTGAATGTTTACGCACAAACGTTCCAGCGTTAATTGTGCTTCTACTCACGCGCAGTCGAGCGAACCTGGGACTTCCTTTGCAGTCTGCCATCTTTAATATGGCCCGTCATGACGGCATTTTTGTAAGTTCTCACTGATACATGCGTATAGCCACGGACTATAACCCCCTCCAAAAAATTTTCCAGGCAGTACGTGAGCCAGACTTGGTACTTTCAGCAAATCTCCTTCCTTTCAGTAACCCATAACCCCCTCCGGAATTTTTTTTTTTTGGTTACTGCTCTGCGTATAGCTCTATGCCATTTCGTGAAAAATTGTGCGATTCGCTAACGGGATAATGATATTTGTAAAGCGCAGTCAGAGTCGTCCTCACGCCCACGGTCATTTCTGAATTTCTTTCCGTGATGCAAGCGGCAAGACACGTTTCGAAGACACTACACCACTACATTAATGTGTCGGCTGTTTAGTCAAGCGCTTAACTGCTCGGGCGAGTGTATCCCCCCCTGCTGACCTTGGACGCTGAGCTGCGCCGTGACGCTGTCCTGTCCGAGGGCGTTCCGGCCGACGCAGGTGTAGTTGCCGGTGTCGAAGACGGTGGCGTTCCTGACGAGCAGGATGGACGTGGTGGGCAGCGAGTGGATGGCCACCCGGTGGCCGTTGGCCAGCAGGGGCTGGCCGTCCTTGCGCCACGAGAAGTCCACGTCGTCGCCGCTCTGCACGGCGCACATGGTCTGCACGTTGTCGCCCGCCGACACCGACCGCGGGAAGTGCATAGGCTGCAACCGCACGGGCTCTGCGCAGTGCATCAATCGGGCACACGGTCACACTCGCGGTGAACTTCTCGCGCGACCTGGAGCGGCTACTGAATCCACCGAAGCCTGACATAATTTGACATAGAGGGAGTGTGTTCAATAAGACCGGTGAAACACAACAGCTACTGGCTGAACCCAGTGTGCCTCATAGGTACAAAAGCGAGAGCGCTCCGCAGCGAAGCCAGGTGATGCGGGATGAACATTGGAACGCCAACAACCCGCCACCGATAAAAGAAATTCTGCACATATTAGTGAAATTCACCTTTAGAATTTGCCCGCAGGATGGCCATCTACCCGGCAACGACACGCTCGGCGTTTCCAGTAATGACCTCGCCGTGACATGTGCGTGGTTGTACGGTGTATGTAGGCATTTACACGGATTTACTATGTCTATCGTGAGTGTGCGAGCCGCTTTGTCAAATGTAAGGGATAATTTAAACGCATACTCGCGCCCGTGCGCATTATTCTGTGCGCCAGCAAACATAGGAGGGAAGTGAGAAGAAAGCACAGAGAAAGAAAGTGAAGATGCACTGGGGGAGGGAATATTTGTATCTTACTCTTGACCTCCACAGGACATACCGCAAGAAGATGAACTGCAAGGGTAGACAGTTGCAATATTAACCGCCACCTTCTGTCGCCAGTTCTACCCTGACAAGCGCATGATACGTTATGTGCAAGAATGTCTTTATAATAATAACAGTATAATATTCAGGGCTTTTTTCGGTTCCCGGCCGCGGCGGCCGCTTTTCTGGTGGACGCGAAAAGCGAAAACGCCCGTGTGTTCGAGATTTCGGCGCACGTTAAAGATCCCCGGGTGTTGAAAGTTAAGCCAGAGCCCTACAATACGGTACGCCTGATCGCCTGCGTAGCATTAAATAAATAAATAAATAAATAAATAAATAAATAAATAAATAAATAAATAAATGAATGAAACTTTATTGGCACAAGGATGGCGACTCGGCCTATGTGGGGGCGGGTGGGGAGGGCGGTGTCAGTTCGGGAAAACTACATTCTCAGATGAACGCCAGTAGCGAGAGCGAAGCCCCACAAGGAGGCATACACCTGCTTGGCTGTGGCTGCGGGTGGGTAGAGCCAGTCCGTCAAACACGTAATGCTGCTGTGTTTGCAAGACGTGCGCTCTGCATGCAGACCCGGACACGTCCAAATAAATAAATAAATAAATAAATAAATAAATAAATAAATAAATAAATAAATAAATAAATAAATAAATAAATAAATAAATAAATAAATAAATAAATAAATAAATAAATAAATAAATAAATAAATAAATAAATAAATAAATAAATAAATAAATAAATAAATAAATAAATAAATAAATAAATAAATAAATAAATAAATAAATAAATAAATAAATAAATAAATAAATAAATAAATAAATAAATAAATAAATAAATAAATAAATAAATAAATAAATAAATAAATAAATAAATAAATAAATAAATAAATAAATAAATAAATAAATAAATAAATAAATAAATAAATAAATAAATAAATAAATAAATAAATAAATAAATAAATAAATAAATAAATAAATAAATAAATAAATAAACAAACAAACAAACAAACAAACAAACAAACAAACAAACAAACAAACAAACAAACAAACAAACAAACAAACAAACAAACAAACAAACAAACAAACAAACAAACAAACAAACAAACAAACAAACAAACAAACAAACAAACAAACAAACAAACAAACAAACAAACAAACAAACAAACAAATAAATAAATAAATAAATAAATAAATAAATAAATAAATAAATAAATAAATAAATAAATAAATAAATAAATAAATAAATAAATAAATAAATAAATAAATAAATAAATAAATAAATAAATAAATAAATAAATAAATAAATAAATAAATAAATAAATAAATAAATAAATAAATAAATAAATAAATAAATAAATAAATATTCACGACCTTTTTTAGTATTTTTTAATGTGAAGGACTGTTGGCGAATCCTGCTGTGGTCTCCGACAGAAATGACTTCACGAGACACATTGTTGCTAGGAATGTCTGTGCAGTTCAGGGAAGCCGCAGTGACAGCAGAATCAATGAATTTCGCAACGAAATAGCGACTGTTATGAGCAGCGAATGTCCTCAAATAAGGGGCAAGAGAGGCAGTACGAGAACTCACAGCAAGTGGGCGCCTCAAAGTGTCTGAGACACTTTGAGGCAATCTTTGTCACGGTGGCCTACGTGTCGCCAAACTACCTTGGGGACGCAACCGCAAAATATATCCCGGGAAGACTGTGCAGAAATGCACTTTATTTGTACGTAAGCTCCCGAAAAATTTCTGCCCACTACCATGACGGATTTTAAGAGCAATCAACCACGTCCAATTTCTTAAATCCCGAGTTGCGATTTTGTTTGCTGCAGTGAAGTGTACACGTAAAGCAATTCTGAATCTTCGGAGCGGTGCAAATTTGGCTATGGGGCTATGACCGTAGTTTCTAAGTGAAACTGTTTCTCGCCGAACAGACTAGCGACTGGCCGTGCTAAGAGGAACCCCACCCTATCTTCGCGCAGTGCGTACGTGGAGCACGTCTAACGTCACACAAGGTCTTACTGGAGTGCACATGACAAGAGAACAGTGGATACCGTCACACAAAAAAGTTGGCAGGCTTTGGCACGTCGCTTGTGTTGAAGCTAAATCGAAAGGCGGGAGAGCTGGTTGTTCGTTTGCAATATTTTCAGCGTACCAATGAACGGCACAAAAAAGTATTTCTACAGCAGGAGCGCTATCTTCAAATCTGATAGTGCCTGAGAGCAACGCGTCGCTATTTACCTTTGCTGCCGCACATTTTCGGTGCGTCGTTCGTGTTTTGCTGTAGTTGCAAACGTATAGGCCAAGCTGGAGAGTACCGTACAGGATAGAACACGGGAGACGTAACATCGATGCTTAGGTAGAAAGGGCTGTGGGAGCATCCTTCACCATTTTTAACACTTTTTGTCGTCGTCTGTTATAGACCCGAGTCTGGACACATGAAGTTAACAGACGTAAAATTTATGTGACAATAGTTGACACACTCAGTGAAATAGGACACACGCTGACTTGTTCCGTCAGCTGATGTGTCTGTTAAAAAAAATATGGCTGTGAAAGCCACTTCTTGTTATTCAATAAAAGCTTCCAAGGGATAGTCAAAAGCACAACCACGCTTTCCCGTTTTCGTCCGTCCGTTTCGTCCTTTTTGTACGTCGGAAATTACCAACATTCAAAAGTGATGGGTGTTCTTGACGAACATGTTATAAAAACCCGTCGTCTGTCGCAAAAGGCCGGAAAGAAAAAGAGGTTCAGTAAAGAAAAATAAAGCGGTCGGTAGTGGGAGTCGAGCCCTGCTTTCATGAGCTGCAGACAGGTGCGCTAGCGACTGGCCAAGCAGTCATAGTTCGGTTTTACGGCTTCAGAGTTCGCTCACTCGCGCACGCACAGACACAGACCAAAAAAAGAAAGCTGTCAGAAAAGCAAAAATCGCGTCACAGCGTTAGCTGCACCCTCCTTACTTGTTTTTGATGGGGATGGACGTATTTGCTGCGTGGCGCGCATATTGATTTGTCAGTGACAGATGTTAACGATCGTCTTCTCTTGCTCGTCGGTGCCCTGGCAGTGTTCATCGAGCGCCTCGCAAAGTGGTAACTTCGCTTAACAACGGCGTATTTAACCATTTCGCAAAATGAGTTCCCTCGTCGTTCGATACGTCAATGGTGTTCACAACCGAGCCACAGGGACGCGCCCAGCCACAGTCGTCGTGGCCTCGATGGTAATTTTGTGCTAAAAATATCCGGGCCATCTCCACACATGTGAAACCTTGGGAGGGGCGAAGCATGCAGTGTATAAGTGTATTCTTGGCGCTTTGGCGTTTTTGCCAACGGAGATGAAACCGTTGCGAGGTAGAGGTATACAGCTTTGCTGTAAAAATCTCTTGTCTTTGAATCACGAAGCTCTCTAGCGCGAGGCGTAAACGAGTGTCCCGGTGTTTTTTTTTTTAGTACGCGTTACGATCTTGCGCGAGGCGAGTTTTCCGGCGTTTTAGTACCGTGACTACAGGAGGCGACGATTACGACAACGACAGGAGACGCCTACAGCCCCAGCCCCTAAGGGGCGTCGCCCGCGATACAAAATACGTGTTAAAGAACTTAACCTCAAAGACCTTCAATAATGTCCCGAGCAAATGCTCCTGCATCTAACGCTTGGTATTTTTCAAAACTGCTGCGTCATTCCTATGTTGGCGGAAGAGCGGAGCAAAATATTTTCATCTAATATTGCTTCGAACGTTAGTGATACGTTCTAAATTCGATGCAGTGCCACACGGCAGCTTTCAAATAACACTTGAGCTCTTTGAAGTGCGCCACTGGATGGACAAATGGTTGCGAGGCCTTCGGAATGACTTTTACACGGCCATGTAGCACAGCTATAGACTAGTTTGAATCCCGGCCATTTTGCTAATCCTATAGTCAGGGCGCATTATAAGTCCATCCAGCCCCTTACTAACGAAAAATTAAAACCACTTTCTGAAGAGAAAGATGGTTCGAACGCGAAGCTTTCTCCCACACAATCCGAGTCAAAGTCAAAGTCCAAAATCCTAACTGCTTCGGCCGTGTCGCAATGGCACAATCGAAAAGACGCCGGCTTTTCATAACGTGAGGGATCCAGGTTTAATTCCCGTCACGGGAAGCGATTTTTTTGGGGGTGGGGAATGGGGAGGTGCGAAGTTCCTTAGGGGCTGGGGCTGTTGGCGTCTCCTGTCGTCGTCGTCGTCGTCGTAATCGTCTTCCCGTGTAGTCACGGTACTAATGCACCGGAAAACTCGCCTCGCGCTAGATCGTAACGCGTACTAAAAAAAAAAAACACCGGGACACTCGTTTACGCCTCGCGCTGGAGCGCTCCGTAACACGTAAAAAAAGAAAAGCACCGGTACACTCGTTTAGGCCTCGCGCTAGAGAGCTTCTTGCTTCAAAGGCAGGATACTTTTACAGCAAAGCTGTGTACCCCTACCTCCCAACGGTTTCATCTCCGTTGGCAAAAACGCCAAGGCGCCGAGAATACACTGATACATGCCATTCCTCAGGTTTCAGGTTAGTGGAGATGGCCCGGGATCTTTTCTTGAGGCGCTTGATGTGCCTTCATTTATCATCATCATCGTTTTGTGATGCCAGTTGTGTACAGTTGGCTTTCCTGCAGTGCATTTTGGCGAGATCACGACGCAAGTGAGGCCTAGAAAGCTTCACGTGAAACATAAACCGCGGTGTGCTTACCTAGCGCAAACACGTGACGGTTCTGTAGGAGCGCTGTAATCCATGCCAAGAGCAGAGCCGGCGGTCTTCGCCATCGCGCCGCGGCGTCCCTGCTCGAGGCGGCGTTCGGGAGGAGCATTCCGGCACTCTTCTAACCCGCGAGCATTATCCTCTCATACCGGCTCGTTGCACGTCCACCGCTGCTTCCCGTTTCTCGTGGGGAAGCAATCCAAACGCTTCCGCGGAAGGAACCAACCCGGTGCGCTTCCGGTTACGCCATGAGGAGTGGCCCAGGAATGCGCTGCGTCCGTCCGAAGATGGCTGCTCCCGCGGACTGAGGCGCCAGGGTCCCGACCTCTGTGTGTGTTTAGTGGCCCAAGCTCCTTTCTTCCCCAGTATAGGGTCTGTGCGTTCGTCTGTGCGCGTCCTTTCCTCCCCTCCCCCCTTTTCCTCCCATTAGTTTTCCCCGGGGTTAATCTCGACGCCAGGCCACGCCCTCGCCTCTCGTTAACTAGTGCCCTCTCTTTCCCCTCGGCGATTGTGACCCCTCTCTTCCCGATTAGGAAACACCATTGGTTCGAGGCTTCGGCCGCCAGGCGGAGGCGTTTCCTGCCTGGATGTTACCAGCAGCGCGTTGCTTCCCCAGTCTTCCACGCCGCTGCGGATGCCGGGGATGAGGATGCCGAGTCTTTCCCCTGCGCAACTTCTCAAGCAGAGATGCTTGAGCTGCTTCGCTGAACGTGCGCGCTTCTCCGTACGTGCAACCGAGAATGTTCTATTGGCGCACTTTCGAACTGATTCAACATTATCCTTGGAATTCGGCTGGCCGGCCTGTGCGTCTTGTGGGACTGCCGGAACGTCCCAGTGGGTTGTTGTCCCTGTCACTCTTCAAACTGGAACAGCAGTGAACGTCGCCATTGTAATTCGGCTGTCGTTTGCGTTCGCGAAGATTTGATGCTTCTACAAGTGGTTTTCTTATTGCTGGCCAAAAGATAGTGCGAGTTTAGGCTTCTTTATTACTAGAAAACACTACTGCCGCAGCAAATTTGTGTTCTGCTTGCTGCTGCAACAATGGAAGGCCTTAAAGTTAGAACACCTACGTGTTTTTCTTTCCCGGCGCGAATAACTTTACGAACTGGATGCTTCTTTTGCTTGTGATTTTTGATTGGCTGGCTGCCTTGCTCGCAAAAAAAAAAAAAGAAATCTATCCGGGTACCAGGCATGTAACTGAAGGTATGAATATATCATCGCATGGCTCGCGTATGGTTCAAACGGGGTAAAAACTACGCCCTCCGCTGATTCATGGCGGCGTCTCTTACACGGCATAGGCGCACGTTTTTTTTTTTTTTTTTTCTTTCTGGGCCCAATGCGAGACTTAGTTGCGCAAGTTACTCCCGCCTCGGCGCGCTCATCAATATTTCATTGCCTCGGCACCGGCCCTTTCCACGCATCGATTCTTGTATGTGCTCTGCAACATTTTTCGACGGCGAAATTGAAGGTTGCGCGACTGTATTATTACTATATGACCTTTTGAAAAGCAAGGACTGGTTCTTCTTTTGTAGTTTTCTTTTATCCCGCCAATCTTTTTGTTTTGCACTTGCTCCTGCCAAAAAGTTTGCCAGCTGAGACCATTCTTTAAACAACCTCCAAGTGCGTCGAATTCTTTTAGACAGCTTTTTTTCGGTGTGTTTTAATAAAGCGTGAATATTTTAATTGCAGCTGAATCTTTGCCAACCGATATCTTATTTTTGAAAAAGCCATAAGCGGTCAACATTGATTTCCTATAGACAGGAGGTGGTGTCACGGGATAATCACGAACCAAGAGGAATATTTCTTGACCAGTACAGAACAACGGTGCAGCTTTCCCTTGCCGGCATATAGGCGGAAGTTGGGTGTTTGCTTTTTTTTCCTTTGAGAGGCGAGCTTGACCTATCTATGTTAAGTTTAATAGTCCCTCACTTGAAAGTCCCGATTCATTTGCTCTCGCCCTACTGCTTAGCTCAGTTGTCAGAGGGAATTCTCTGAACACGGGAACATGGGGAAGTACTGTTCGTTTTTGTTGTGAAGTACAGAATCTCGACAGAGGTGTACGGCTTTTCTTTCTTGCCGCACGGGGTACTACATTTTAGAGGATGCTATTACTATTACTGTCAGTTTTAGTAGATACAGTGCTGATTGCGTTGCTGATCACAAACTTGGTCTTATTGCACGGGCTTCTCAACATTTGTATGGGCTGCAGTCACCTCTTCAGCCAGCGTGAAGCAGAAAAAGCCAACGTTACAATGAAACATTAAAACAATAATTGAAGTTCTGCAACAGAATGTTTAAAATGTTTGTTATACACAGTTTTTGTTTTTCACAAAGGCATATAGTTTCCGCAAGGAGCCCTTACTTAGTGTTTCTTTTAGTTGTGTGGCGGCAGCTTAATACAAAACAAAAGCGGTTAGAATCTTTTCCGATGACCCCGTTTCAGCTCCCGTGTTTTTCTCTTTCTTACCTCCAACGGCAGACACAAGACGCCTCGTGTACAGACTGGCTTCCGTAACAGGCCGCGCAGAAAACGACTGTACGGCGAAGTCGAGAAGCGCCGCGCGAAACACAAAGCAAATTTCCGGCGCAGCGCATGCCAAGAACATCTTAGTAACGTCGTATACGACCTTTTCATTTCCTCGCTTCGCAATGAAAGAGCCGTCGGAAAGAGATAGAAAAAAAAAGTGGAACAAAAGGAGCCAAATATAGCCTCAACAGCAGCAGCAACAGGACGGAAGGAGAGCCGGTGCGCATCTTTGGGATGCGGAGGAGCGTCCGTCTTGAAAATCAATAAACAGGGCGGCATCCCCGCGTCAGCTTGCGCCTCGCAGGAAACGGGCTTCCGCTCACGCACTACGTCCTCCTCAGCCTCCTCTGCTCATCCCTCCTGCGTTAAAGGATGCCCTCCTCTTCCGGCCGACGGCTGCTCATTCGCGTTCCTATACCGTGTTCACTCGGTTGGAACAGGGGCGCGATGTTTCGGTCATCGGCCGTAGCTTCTGTGTGGCCAGCCCACCGCAGTGCAGCAGGGGGTAGTTAGCGCTTCTGTGCTCGGAGTCGTGACTGGCAAGCTCGTTGAGCTCTGCGGAATTCTTTCCGGTATGCGTTGAAATAGATGCAATGGCCTCGACGGCGCTCCTGATCTCGAAATCGGCATTTTCTTTAGCATGTGTAGCGCAACGAAGAGGAAATAAAATGACCGCCCTATTCTACACTCGTGAGCTCTGGTTTTGCGTGAGAGGGTAGTGTTGGGCTCGCTCGCGCGCACACTCATACACGCGCACGCACGCGCGTACAGTCTCTCGTCTCTCTCGATGAAGAGTGGTGCCCTGCAGACGAGTTGTTAGAGGAGTGCAGCGCGAGGGCTTCAGTTTAGGCATGTGTCCTTTTGATCTGCTCTGACTGCGTCTTTTTCGGCCGTCTGCCCGTGTAATCTGCCGTTACTCGTTGCGCCATCTCTTCTCCATTTCCGTTCCTCCGATCAGGTTACGCTCATCCATCACCCTCTTCCGTCGGTAATTGAGTCGAGCCGTGCGTGGTCGCTAGTGGGCGGAGAACCTGGCCTGTGTATTTCTGGGTAATGCGGCAAGCTGGAAGTACCACAGAGGGTGCTTGTGAGGGATCTTACTGCAGCAGCTTCCGCAAACGTTAGCGATGGAATAGTTAAGTGAGACTTGAGCTTCTGTTCCGCACTCTCGGTACGCTTGTAAGTTGCTTCAAATCCACACATTTATGATAAGCGAAACACACTGTTGAGCAATCATACTTATCTAGGAGAGAGAGAGTGTGTGTGAGCGAGAAAGTGTGCGTGCGTGCGTGCGTGCGTGTGCGTGTATGTGGGTTTGCGTGCGTGTGTGTGTGTGTATGTGTGTGTGTGTGCGTGTGCGTGCGCGCGTGTGTGTGGGGGGGGGGGGAGATAAGGTTCACTCCTTCATACAAACGATGTAACTGGCGGCAGAGTCAAAATCCGTGGGAGTTTACCGGCGTGATACGCTGGCAGCTTTTGCTGTGGAGCGCGTGGATTTTGCGCAGTCCAGCGCATTTCAGTGTAACTTTACCCTCCTACCCCTCCGCAACAGGACAGTTTATGAGAATAGTATTAGTTGCAGAGGACTGGGTTGTATCGAGACGATGGAGATGAAGACTCCCTCTTTTAATTCCCCATCCGCCTCCTCACGTAGTCATATAGCGAGCCATCGCGCGTCGTTGCTGCACCTTGAAGACGTATATTTATCCGTGCACAGCAGGCTGCCTGGCTGTTTGATGTCGGTTGTACTTTCATAGTTTGGTTTTACTTACGTGACCCGCTGAAATTACGGTTTCCAGCAATGCATTTTCGGGCCTTCATTTTATGTCGTGCACGCGCATACAATGAGCTCTCTAGCATACACTCATAACGCATGCCCAATATTAGGATATTCGGGATGCGTTATGAACACGAGCTGAAGAGCTCGGCTCACGCCCGAGTGCAACGTCGTCTCGTGACTGAAGTTGCACTGGCGATATATGTCCTCCGCTTGCCAGCAGCGAGCTCCCGGGGGCGTCACAATGCTGGTAATGCGTCCAAGCAACTTTCGTTTTAACATCGCCCCAGTTCGCGTTCGTTGAAAGGCTTGACGAGCTTGTCATTTTGCGGAAACGGCAGTCGCTCTGTGATTGATGTGCGAATGCTATTGATTGAAATTTCAATGCTTCGTGGATGGGCTGAGGTGTGATTTGTTTAACGCAATAGCATTTCGGTAGCCAGCTCCCGCTGTCTTGTGGCCGCCCGTAACCGAACCAGAGATACACAAATGGGGGACTTCGCAGTGCACACTTTGGACCTTCAAATTGATACCAGAACCCGACTTCCTGCGAGCTGATAAATGCACCAAGGTCTAACGTTTGGCTACTTGGCTAGGAATTATATTTGACCGACAGCGCTAGAGGCGTACGACGAAGAAGAAAAGACACACACTAGCGCTAACTGTCAACCGGATAAGGTGTACTGGGCGGAGCAATAAACTTTCAAAGCGGTATCGTCCCGGCGGTTCCCCTTTTCGAAAGTGAACTGAGGTATAATTAGTAGCGAATTGCTGAGAGTGCAGTCGTTGCAAGGTTACTTTCGCCGTCTCCGTATACCATTTGCTCAAAACTTTGGCTGGTTGGTTCATATTATATATATATAAAAAAAATGTGTTAGCGCTGAAAAAGCTGGACACAGGAAAGACAAGCGGGAGTGGCACTTCCGTCTCCTTCGTCTTCTGTTTGTTCCGCTAACTTTTTGAAGTGAATTTTTTATGCGTTTTTGCCTTTTGACGCGCGTAACCGTTGCCGTTTCAGTTTGATGCTGCTAATCATTTTTCTGTTAATCTTGGTCTTGAGCGTATCTTGATCTAGTGAGTATCTTGATCTAGAGCGTATCTTGAGCGTAGTGATCTTGAGCGTATACTTTATAAATTGCATGCAATTATTATTCCCCCAAATAAACTTTCTCCAGTCGGTAATCAGCGCTTGTACTTTGCCCCCTCTGGTCTGTCCGCTTTTCCGCTTCGGCTTCGGTACGACGTTGTGTAAAGCGGAGCTAAAGCTATCGTCGCAGGGCTGTCCGGAGCCACCCAAAGATGTAAACCCTTACGTCGTGGCCGCGCAATCGCCTTTGCTGCGCAACCGTCGGATTAAGCCGGCCGCACCTCGCCTTACATTCGAGAAAGCACGGTACAACGGTCTCCGTGGCTTAGCAGCCCAAGTCCCCCACATCGCCCGCCTTGCACTGCTGCAGTGCGCTCTTTTTTCTTCTCTTCTTTCGAGCCTTGGCGGTTTCCCTTTTCGCGTTGCGCGTTTTTTCCGGCCATGCTGTCCGATTTACGGCCTGTCTGGGCTAATTTGACGCCGCCTCCGGCTTTGGTGCGCGCCGGCTCGTCTGCCCTTTCGGGCTACTTTCGCCGCGGCGCACGGCTGTTTGTTGTTTCGCGCGGCCGCCTGTGTCGTGCCGGGGGTCTTATTTTCGGATCGTGCTCGACACGTCGTGTACCGAGCCTTCCATCCCGCTTTGCGCACCTTGTGTCGCTCTCTGTAGCTTCCGCCTCCTTTCTAATGGATCCCGTTCACAGCAGATTTTATTACACGGCGCTGCGTGGGCTCTCGTCTTTGTTGCGTTGTAATAGTGCGTTTCTTCGTCCCTTGAGCGGTTGCTCAAGACAGGGGCACACAAAAGTTACAGGGATGAAAAGGAGGTCCTAGATGCAGAAGCTCCTATAGGATGCGAGAGCCGTGGGCCGTGGCTGACTCTCCTGTGTATGGGACTGCTTACACTCCTTTGTCGTTACGTTATGAAAACGGTACGCGCCGGTAACATTGGGCCGTGGGTGGCAGTGAAAGTGACAAGTTACCTAAAGGCCGGATCTTCAGGCATTAAAAACACACGTTTTAGGCGCCTAAAATAGGCAGGCAGAACGACGTTTTAGGCCTCCAACACCGTAAATATAGGCACCACAAATTTTTACATAAATGTAAACAATTTAAAACGACGACGTTTACGACCTGTATCTACGACAGCTAAAGCAAAAATGTTATTGTTTATGACGGTGCAAAGACGCCGCCAACAGTTGAGCATATATCCGTTAAATTTCCCATAAAATTGCTGGACTAATTTAATTTAATTGCATTTCGTTTATTTACTCTCAAGGCACAGAGCATTACAGAGAGGAGTAGGGTAACAAATAAAAAAAAACATACAGTAAAAAGGAAGTGTTATAATAAATTACAATTCAGCGTTCGAAATGGCTGTTTTGAAGGCGTTGGCGTCAGTGATAGATGCGATGAATGCTGGAAGGTGGTTCCAGTCGCCGGAAGTTTTGGGGACAAAAGAGTTGAAATGTTGGTTCATGCGGCTGAAAAGAATGCCAATTTTGTATTGGTGATAACTGCGTGATGATATGTAGGTTCGGGGCAAAAACAGTGAATCGGAGAGGGTTCGATTAGCATGATAGATCTTATGAGGCACAGACGTGAATTTTTGCGTCGTAGTAAAAGGTTAAGCAAGGTTGAGCTTTGCTATCATTGACGTGACACTTTGCGTGAATAGTTTGACATAATGAAACGTGCAGAGCGATTCTGAATGGATTCGATACTGTCTATGAGAGTGTTAATGTGAGGATCCCAAATAGAAGACGCATATTCGAGTTTTGGTCGCTCTAGTGTTTTGTAAAGAAGTTTTAGGTTTACCGGAGCAAGAGAGAAATTTCAACGTAAATAACCAAGAGCGCGGTTAGCATTGCATGTTATGTAATCAACGTGAACCTGCCACAAAAAGTTATTAGAGACGACAATACCGAGGTACTTGTAAGAAGAAACGTTGTTTAGTGGGAAGAATGACGACCCATTGGCCGTATTCAACAAGCGCGCTGCTCACATTCGTGTTCAATGGCCCCTGTCGCTTTCTCGAGCGTCGCATATAGTGAAACAGGCATGAAAAAGAATACTTGAGAGCTGGAAATACTGATTAAAAAAGCGCTACTTTATGTCTGCCTAACGCAATTTAGTTACGACACAACAAACAAGGCACAAAAATGAACTCGATAGACGAAGATTTATCCAAAAATTAACGTGCTCTTGCATGAGGGCTGTTTTAGGTGCAACTCTAGCAATTTTTTCATATACGCTGATATTATCCAAATTGTTCAGGCAAGATGTCCCAAAATGCCCAAATACACTTCTACATATTAAAGATCATTTGCAAAAGGTGCTTTAGCACGCGAAAAGTTGTTTGATGGATAAACGTGTGTTTGAAGCCTGTCGGCAGTGTGAATTTCAAGGCGAAAGGAAATACTGTGAAGTTTCGCCGTTGGTTTTTGAATATAGGAATGACCTGCTAACAAAAGCGTGTTCGGTACTTAACCGTTGCATTTAAAGCAGAGTTCGATTTAAGTAAGAGTTGTAGAAACGGGGATGGGACTGCACGTCTTCGAAGAAATCTGTTTGTAGATCACCCGGAACGTAGCATAGTAATCACTGCGAAAATTATCTCTAATTATCACCATTATCTCTAAATTTCTGGAATTAAAATGTTCTGCAGGAATTCAGATAATTATCTACTAATGCGTAGCATTTCTATGCCGCTTGTCCCGAGTGTGAGCTTTTACAGCCAATTTTTTTTTGTTTTTCTAAATCCTGTCCGACCATTTATCTTTATTCACGCTATTATAACGATTGAAAATAGAAAACATTCGCGAAATCTGGATTAGTGTATATATGCCATGCGTTATACGTTTCGCCATTTTCCGTAATTGTTTTGTATTTTTATTATTTTTCAGTTTTTCAAAATTTCGTGCGACCAGTTATCTCAATGTACGCTATTATAACGATTACAGGGGAAACTTTCGCGAAATGTGCATTTTTGTGGAAATGCAGGGTGTTACACGGTCCTGGCTGAGGGGGTACTCGGCAAAGAATGCTGCGCATTAAAATTGTGCCTCTTGTCACTGCATCTCATTTCACTGCTGCCAGTGGTGGCTTCCCGGAAGTTGTTTGAACTACAGGACTATAGTTTGAGCCCAATAGAGTTCCGAACAGTCAATGCTAGCTGCTCGGTAACACGAGGAACGTTCTCAAACTGCACTCAGAGGCAAAAGTTGAGGCTAAGTACTGTTCATATAGGCGCCGATTTTGAAAATAGGCACTTATAGGCACCTATTGACATTTAGGCACTAACGCCCGAAATAGGCATTTATAGGCATTATAAAAAAATCCATAAAAGATTTTCTTAACGTCTAATTCATGCTGATATATCGAAGTGGGGCGATAGAAGCGCAGGGAACAAAATAGGCATTGTCTCTAGTGACAACCTACGGCCGATGCACGACCGAAGAATTTGACAATTTGTTTTCTTGTTTGATACCCTACGGTTACTGCGCAAGGAAAAAATGACATTACGAAATATGCGCTAACTGGACAAACAGAGAAAGGACGACAAACAATGCGCAATTCACAGCTATTTATTTGCAGGAAAAGACGATGCCTTAAATAGGCTTCTAACATAACATGGAACCATAAAAGCAGATAGTAAAAACGATAACCACGCCACAGTATTAAGATCCCGCCTACCGCATGCTGTCTAAAAAAACGAAATTCATTGCTAAAAAGTGGTAACAGTGACGGTTCACTGATGCACCCCTCGCGATTTTTCTGAATGAAGTACGCTTCTGAAAGATCATGCGCCACAGTGTCACGGCTTCTGTCGGTTATCACTTTTTAGCAATGAATTTCGTTTTTTAGACAGCATGCGGTAGGCGGGATCTTAGTACTGTGGCGTTGTTATCGTTTTTACTATCTGCTTTTATGGTTCCATGTTATGTTAGAAGCCTAATTAAGGCATCGTCTTTTCCTGCAAATAAATAGTTGTGAGTTGCGCATTGTTTGTCGTCCTTTCTCTGTATGTCCAGTTAGCGCGTATGTCGTAATTCATAATGCACCGACTAGCCCAACAACACGTTTTACTGAAAAAATGACATCGTATTAATTTCGGTTTGTGTGCTTGTGGAATAGCAGGGTGAGCTTTACGCGATTTGCCGAAGTAATTTGAGCTGGTTATGGCAGTTTATTTCAAGTTTTTTTTTTGCCGGTGGTGACAAGATACACGGCAGTTTCGAATATATGTGTGCGTGCGCTGGGGAGGGGGGGGGGGGACGCTGAGTTTAAATCACGCAATTTCAGTTCTTGCCGTAAAACCTGAAAATATAGAATGTATTTATTCAGATTCAGGTGATTATTTCGTAATTCTCCTCGCTTGCATATTTAAAAACCTGACATCTTTCTGATACCTGTTAGCTTGGGGAAACCAGCGAAAAATAAGTCGCAGACATGAAGCAAAGAAAAGACAGCGCACACGGTTCGTGTCTACGCCTTATTTTTCGCTTGTTCCCCCAAGCTTCAGCTTGGACCGACTGGCCCAGCAAGCTGCACTTCTACGGTATACTATTGACCTCAGGAAAAACTTTGCTTTGGTTCAATTTTCCTGTTGAAATGTACCCACCATATCTATGTGCACCAATAGTTATAACGAAGCAAACGCTGCTTCCATTTATACTTCATTATAACCGCATTTTATCTTATATATTTATTGGGTACAATATATTTGAGGTTTTAAATTTTAAGGTAAGTGTGCCCCGAGGTGAAGAGGGCTTTTAGCAGGATGGAGAATTGCGCTAGTTGTTGGTATTTGTTGCTTGAACAGCGCAAAAAGACCAGATGAAGACGAGTAAAAACGCGGAACGGCTGCTGTCTTGTATGTTTACCGCTTTTTGTCTCGTATTTTTGCGCTGTTCACGCAACGAGTGGGAATTTTAGAATTAGAATTACGAGAAACTCCCATGACGACGGAAAGCGCAACCTTCTTCTTGGGGTTCTGGATTTGGAGATTTGGGAGCATTTCGTTCGTGTTTATGACACGTCTGCAGGTATATGCCAGCTTGGGATGCAGTTTAAAGATCAATTCACTTTAAGCTTGGATGTTTTCGCGGGTTTCTTGAATCTCGAGCTTAACCCACGACACTGGTGTCCTTTTGGCTGCATCGCATCGCCGAGCCTGTCCTGCCTCTACTTGTGTAGAAACGCAGGAAGTGCAGTGAATTTAAGGTTTCGTTGTCTGTACAAGAGTAGTGATCAGGAGGTATCAATAAGCGATCTTTCGCTACTCCCACTGTCGATTGCACATTGCTCTCGCATTGGTATCTATCCGTTCGCTTCGGGTTTTTGTCTCTCCTGCCGGGCGAGGAAGCTGTCTGGTCAATGGATAGCTTCCGCGTTACGCGCTGGCCAAAGCGGGTCGAAGCTTGGGCCGCAGCGCGCATGTATTGTCGCTGGAGGCAGCACGCTAGCAGGGCAGACGCGTCCGAAGACTAAGCGGCGCATATCTGCATGCACAGCTCTTGCGCGCTCTGCTCGCGCTGAATGCCGCGCAGCCCCCCCAGCGCGCCACATGCGGCGCGCGTGTGACAAGGCGCTCCTCGGCTTCCGCTGTCTCACATTGCGGACTCCTCGAATCCGACTCGACCTTATTCCGCGCGGAGCGGAGGCTGCGGCGGTGATAGGGGGGCGCGCCCGCGCTGCTGCGCGCGGCTTAATTATGGCGGACGTCATGCGATCCGGGTGATTCCGGCCTCGTCGTCGTCGTCGTCCTTCCCGTAGGGCTTTCTCTTTGTTCGGCGTGCGCGCGTATCTGGCTGACGAAGCCGGCAGCGTCGGGCCGGAAGGGCAGTAACCCTTTCTCCGCCGCGAGCCTTTGCTTACTTCGATCGATCGGCCGTGCCGCAGCGGTGGCGCCGAGGCTCGTGACGCATGGGAACGCGCTCAGTTTGCCGAGAGCCGCTCTCGTCACGCCGGTGTTTGTAAGGTCTCGCATGCTATTCAACGAGTGCCTGAGGAAGTGGTCGCAGTGAGCGCGATACGCAACTTTGCTGGGCTTACGATGGTTGCGCGTACGGTGTTCCACGTTAGATTTGTAGTGAAGGGCTCCGCGGCGTTCTGCTCGGAGTACCCATGCCTGGCTTTCCTTACTGTGTCCTGTTTGAGCGCTCATTTCTTTAGACAGGTTCCAACTCGCCCAAGCTTCAAACTCTCAGTGTTCTCATACGTCCTTATATTCGCGATGCAGTGTTTTTGTTCAGAGTTCGTGTGTTTGAAATACAATTTCCTGTTGTTTTGGTCAGCTCAATTGTTTACGTCATTATTGTGCTGTAGATGTTTGGAAACTACGACAAAAGCAGCTTGCTTTAATTAGAATTCGCGCTGGGTGGGCGGGCATTTTTCACCACTTTCTTTCTGACTCAAAAAATTCCGAGGTTTTCTTGAGTGCCAACCCTTATCCTGATGTCTTAATTCACCGAGCCCCTCATTTACCATTTCTGATTCGCTACACACACACACACACACACACACACACACACACACACACACACACACACACACACACACACACACACACACACACACACACACACGCACGCACGCACGCACGCACACGCACACACACACACACACACACACACACACACATACACACACACACACACACACATTGTAACGGCGTAATTTGGTCACGCATCGCTACTGTTGAAGGACGAGTCCGGCGATGAAGCAGTCAAGGCGTTCAAGAGGTTTTAAAGTTAACTGATTTAATTTACTGGTAACATTGATGACATTTAGCACATACGAACTTGAAACAAGTGCACTTAGTACATAGATGAGAAAGACAGTCAAAAGATTAAGAGTACTTAGCGGGACATGGCTGACTGGATCCCGATCTCCCGGCGGGAGGGCACGACGACGAGCGGCCGGCAGAGTTTCTGAAGTGAGCCCTGGTGCAGGCCGCCCGCGCTCCCGGCAATAGCCAGCGGAGCCGCGTTATATTCGCTTCAAGCGGTCCGGTGGGGGACGTATTGGGGGAAAAAGTGCATCCTGGAGCGTGCGGACCTAATGGAACAAGGCTTTCTGCAGCCAATCGGCGAGACGCTTCTTAGCTCCAATCAGCCACATTTTTGAAAGGAAAAAGAAACCAATCACAGAAGACACAAAGTTCAAACTCGAAGGCGCCCGTTTCCGGCAAAAGAATTACTGGTGAGAATAAAGTAGTGCATACAAACTCGAAAGGGGAAAAGACAGGCGGTCGTTTGAACCAGACCGAGGGCTCGGAGCACAGAGCGGTCCGCGTAGACGCAACGGGGGGTCGGAGACGCCACTGCGGCGCGGTAACCTGAGACGGGCCGATGGCTCGCTCCCCTGAACAGTCGCGTACTCCGGTCGGTCCGAGCGCAAACACACGTGCCGGAGCCGTTTCTCAGAAAAAAAGGGGGCCAGGGCCTAGTCGCGTCCGAAGCGCTTTCACACAAAACACTTGGGAGGAAGAGCCCTGGCTGCGGGCACAGAACTCAAAACAACCAGAAAACAGTAACAGACATCTCCTTCGCGACAATATATATATATATATATATATATATATATATATATATATATATATATATATATATATATATATATATATATATATATATATATATATATATATATATATATATATATATATATATATTATGTATAACCTACGTTAACTGGGAATGAGTGGCTCGTTCAATGAACTTTTGCTGCAGGCTTGCATGCAAAAGTTCTGGGTCGCGTATGCATAATCCTAATGTGAGTTTTGCTTGCTCTTACTTACTTTCACGATAGTCGACTTGCGGAACAAGGCGGAAAAAAAATTCTCCATTTTGCCTAAATAGTTATGTAACAACAAAAAACCCGGTCGCAATATCGAAAGTTTGGGGACGTACGGGAGGGCCGTACGCGTGATGGATGAAGCGTCGCCCACGACACGTGCCGTGCCAGTTAGCCACCGGTGCGGAATGTCACCTGGCTGCCGCTGAAGCGATTGCGTAACCTCGGCACCGCTACATTCCGCTGGCTGGTTAGAGTAGACGATAGCGTCGAACTTTCGGCGTCACTTTTTGGCGTGTCGTCGCCACCTCCATCTTACTTAACGTGACAAGTTCGTTCTCGTCGTGCACCTTGAAACGTCTTTGTTCTCTTCGTGGCCTCACCTACGAGCCCAGTCATGCCATAGACCGGGCCCCTAATAGGCGACCCCGCTCGCTGCTTTCGTGAGACGACGAGGTATACGCCGACCAAGGGAGGTTTATAGATGCGCGCTTTCGAGGCCATAAGACTAGTGTGTGCGGCGCCATCTATCAGCAGTAGCGGTCCTAAAGATTGGTTTTGGGGGGGCGATTTTTTTGGGGGGGGAGGGGTGGGGGGCGAGGCGAATAAAGAATCGCTTCAATTCTCCAAAGAATCGCTCCTTGCGCCAATTCTGCTGAAGTGGTGATAACCATGGAGGTGTGTGCGCGTATGCGGTGCAACACACTGGGATTTAACTTCGCGCAAGTGGAATGCTTAAAAAAAAACTAAAAATAAGAAACTGAGGACCTCTTTGGGGGGGGCGACCGCCCCCTTCGCCCCCTCCTTGGGACCGCCACTGACCGGTGCCTGATGCAATATCCATCTCCATATCTGGTATTGATCAGCAAGAACTCAATTTTTACAGCAAATATGTACCTAACCTGTCTAATTCCCCAGTTCTCGCACCCGTGAGGAACGAGAACGCGGGGACTGGTGTTTGGCGTATGGAAAAAAATCATAAACGAGCGACGTACTGCTGGCGGTTCGGTTCGGCAATACGCCTCGAGCTTCGCGATCGCTGCGCCGCCTGCCGCCGCTTCTCCGCGGCGTTGACGGGATTTGCGCTGCGCGGCTGATAGGGGTTCGTGCAGTGTTTTGGTTCGGTTTTTCTTCTTTTCGCCTTTCCGCGCCCTAAAAAAACTTGTTATGGTGACGTCGATAAGTAAAGAGTACGTTTAGGTCGCTTAAAAAGCAGCTGCGTCTTCGTAAAGTACGCGATCCCCTGCAAGAACTACCGGGGGACGCGGTTCTGCGCGCTTCGTCGCCGCTCTTCCGGGCGTCGGCGACGGCAGCAGCATATCACCACTGTCACTTCCAAATACGTCAAGCTGTGACAAATGAATTCTACTGTCGCCCCGTTTTTACCTGATACTGGCACAGCGAGAGGTTGGCTTCATTTTGCAGCGTGGACAACGAATACGACTTCGTTTCGAATATATACGTCGCAGAAAAATATGTTTCGGGGATGTGATTACCCAATTCCGGACAATAAATTATGCCCTTTATGAGAATATAAACCATGCGAAAATGTTAAGTATATTCCAAGCCTGTGGGTCGTTAAATATTTGCCCACACACGCCTTATAGCAAGAATTAATGAAACCACGGAAAAATAAATGCTGTGCAAGTGCGGAAGAAACATTATAGCTTTAACGGAAATGAAAAAAAAAAAAAGCAGTGCAGCTTCTGAGATGCTAAAGACGTTCGTCGAAACTTAAGCCAGGTAGGGTTCACCAGACCAACTATATGCGAAATGCACTGCTATTTCGCGAGACATCAGTGGGGTAGGGGGGGGGGGAGGAGGAGGAGGAGAGGGGGACGTTGTGTACAAATGCGGAGCAGCGGAATCAAGCAATGAACGTTTTAATAATCACACACACAAATCTCGCGTTCACTGTCCTTTTGTTTTTCGACTTCAACGAAGACCTGATCGTACGGCGGACGCATATTTGGACATATCAACAAGCGATGAAATGTGTCGTTGGAAGAGTGGCATGCGATAAGGCTCTCTGATTTCAGTTTCTGCTTCATTCTGCAGACTCCCTGTGCCATATGACGATATTTCAAAGAAGCATTTAGTCGCAGACGTGGATTACATTCCAAGCCTGTCTCCGCGCTGCTCGCAGAGGATATATGTAGCAGATGAATTTTTGTGGGCTCTCACCTCACGACAAGACGACTCTGTCGTGTGCTGACCCCTGAGTATAATTATGCATTGTCCATCGTACTTTTTGTTGAATATTCCCGAAATTAACCCAGACTGGCTTGTAAATGGGGGTGATCAATATCTGAGGTATAATATTGGCTAACGTAACTGGCGTGCTGTCAGGTATGAGTGCACCGCTGATTATGTAAGCGCACAAAACTGATTTACATCGTAGTGTATAACCGTAGCATGAGCATCTGAGGAACCGGTGGTCACGGAGACACTGTTAGTAAATTTCAGGGCCGTGTAACTACAATCAGCTCCATCATACGCCGGTTCCGCAACGATAGCCTGTGACACGCACCTGGCGCTTATGCAGACCGAATATACCACACTAAGACCGCGTCAGAAACATTTATGCTCTCGTAAACACATCCCATATTTGCGAACAGAGTGACTGCTCCACAAAAACATGGATTCAAAACGCCCGCAAACGGTAAATCTCGGTCGTGAACGTGCCTCAAAAGCAGTGGCGGCACTGGGGAGCGGGACGCGGACTCCCGCCGCTGCTTTCGAAACGGGCCGCTAGGGGGATTTCAGTGGCGCCCCTACAGGCCGCGCTCGAGGCGTATAGTGTACATGCGTCATTTCGGTGACGGATATGACGGTAATGAAATCTTGGTGTATTCCGGCATAAAACACTTTGGTGCAAAAATATAAAACCGGAAAATGAACAACCCTAAGTACAAGGTACTCTTTAGTACTAAAGGTTGCTTCCCCGCAAGAAGACACTGTGTGCAGGGGTGCACCCTTTACAGGCCACTTGCTTCGTTGTAATGGCGTCATTTCCGTGACGGATGTAACATCACCGAAATCTTGGTGTGTCCGGGAATAAAATGCTGTCGTGTTAAAATAAAAAGAAGGCCTTAGGGCCTCCATCAATAAACGTGTCTTATATTGCCCATGGCACAACGTCTTCTCAGTGAAGCGTTTCTGTTTAGAGTTGAAGCCGACTTTAAGGAGATCGGTGCGAGCTTGATTTTTTTGTAAGCTTGCTTTCCCTCGTCGTATGTTGCGCAGTGAAGCATGGTCAGTTAGGGAGGGATTTTGGTTACAGCCCTACTTTGCACTCCTCGCCACCGATGCCATCTCTTTCCCGAGTGGGGTATGTGTACTTCTCGCCCCGCGTGGCGTCTATATCCCTCCTTTCCTTTTTCATGCGCGCGTTTGGGTGGTGGGCGTGGGGGCTTGCGTGCGCGCAGGCAGGTTTCACGCGCTCCGTTGACTATGCTGGGGAGAGACTTCAACGTGGACGTCTCACGGCCCGATGCGACCTGACTGCTGTCTTCTGTGGTCGAGCGGTTGGGGTTAGTGTGTTACACAGGCAGAAAGATCCCTACGACGCCGGAGGAAAAAGGGCGGCCCCATGTTTGTCCCCTAGAGTAAAGCTGTAGTCCTTCCAAGTATAATTCAGATATTTGTATGCTCAATCGCGTATTGCGCACAAACGGGTTTTGTTTCGGGCACTCCTTGGACGGCGCCCGGCTTCGCTGGTCATCCTTCATAGAGTGGAAGACCGCTGATTTTTTTTTTCTGTAGTAGTAGGCTCCATTGCAATAGGGTGTGTGGGAAAGACGGGTTCACAGAAACCAAGCTTTGCACAGAGTTCATCTTGAAGGTGGAATCGCTCACACAACAGGGACGAAAGCAGAAAAAACAGAAAGCAGAAAAAAATAGCGCCGTGTCGTCTCTGTTTTTTCTACTT
Source organism: Haemaphysalis longicornis (assembly GCF_048455015.1). Lineage (NCBI taxonomy): Eukaryota > Metazoa > Arthropoda > Arachnida > Ixodida > Ixodidae > Haemaphysalis > Haemaphysalis longicornis. Next base: position 19,617,841 of record NW_027526460.1, on the reverse strand, counting down.
TCGTCTCTGTTGTGTGAGCGCTTCCACCTTCAAGATGTGCAGCTACCAACTAGCCCAATTGTCCGTTCTACTGCAGTACACAGCGTTTCTTTAAATTCGGCTTTGCTACTTTACACAAATGTCTTGCCGTGAAGACTTTTTATGCGCAGTATAAGCAAGCATATCAAAATTTCAAGGCCATAGAACTGAACAGCAGAGCCATTTAGGGTGACACAAATCCGTCCGGTGTAGGCAGAAAACCCCGAGTGCACGTGAGCGTGTGCTTCGTGGCCACCGCCCGGCGTCGTCCAGGCTTGCGCGTGGGCTTACGCCACATGAGGAGCCCCGGCTTCGTCGTCGTCGTGCAGCGACCGGAGCTCCACGAGTCTGCCGCGCCAAAGGCGATGGCGACGAATCTGTCAAGTTATCCTTCGCCATCCAGACGTCAGCTGGTCACTGGTCTATCTGACGAAGGAGTGGAGGTCTACCAGGACGAGGACGCGCTACGAGATGATTTGCCCTACGCGGCTGTGCCGTTGGAAGGCGACGACGAAAGGGATGGCGATGATCACTTTTTTTTTCCTGACAATCCTGTTCAATCCAAAGATTTTTTTTTCTACTCTCAATGTTTTTTCTCGTACTTCTTCTTTTTTTTTTTCTAAAATAAACCGGGTCACAGCCTAATTATTACTGGCAGCTTATTGGCCAATCCCCCGCGTGGGTACGCGCCATAACATAAGGAACCAACCAACTAACCAACCAACCACTGTACATACATTAATGGTTATTGCATTACAGTGACGTCCAAAACGCCTTTGCTGGGTTCCGGCTGCTCCCTCTCTCCTCGGATCCGCTGTCACTGTGGGGAGAAGCTTTAGTTCGACTCCCAGCTGTGCTGTTTCTTCAGCCTTGCGCCACTAGTGCAAGCTGCCCCCTTTTTTTTTTTTCCATTCGCCTCGAGTACCTTTAAATTTTGCCGACATGTTCCATCCGGGCTATTTGCAACCGCATATGCATTCCGTTTTCTGGAACGGACGCTGCTGGTGCTCGTGGCATGCTTGTCCGGAGGGCAACACCATGAAAATGGAAATCATTCACAAGTTCAGGTATCAGCTCCCCTGACCTGCACATACAGCGTGCCATGTCATTCGTTCCCCCTCGACCTGACACAGCCCTTTCTTGTGGTGTCTTGTTAATGCAGTCGAACCTTGTTATAACGGACACTGATATAGCGAATTATTGGCTATAGCGAGCTAAATACGAACTTAGGTTGGTCACGCTTTATTTCGGTGACACTTATTAATTCTTTTTATAACGAAACAATAACCGCCAGAGCCGCGCGCGATATCGGCTATAATGAATACGCGAGGCTTTAAACTTGATAGCTAGTTTAAAAAGCAAAATATAAAATATAGAATATAACGGTTTGTGAAACTACAAAAGTAGAAAAGGCCCTTTCGTGCGTGGACACCGTGGAAAGCTTCATCCGGCAGTGCTGTGAGTAGCCGCCAGGCGAAGGTCACATCCTTCCTCAAATAAAAAATAAAACGCAGGCCTGTTCTGTCAACCGTACTTTATTCTGTTGCAATTGCACGTTGCCATGTTCCGGTCCATTTAATTTGAAATGCGAAAAGGAGACAGCTAAGGATTACGTCGTGTATAACGAGTTCGAAACCTACAATAATGCGCTTATTATCTAAGATTTTCGCGTGAGCCAGATTGCCGATTTGTTACAGCCGATTTTTACCTCTACTATTACAACGAATATCGGATATAACGAACTAATTTACTGTCTCGATACTACTTATAACGATGTTTGACTGTAGTGGAATCGGTAATGTTTATTCCTACTTGATTTTCATGGCGGCAAGATGAGGCTCGTCGGCGACCGCGCGACACTTCTTATGCTAGTTCACCCGTCTGTGACCTCAAAGAAGGCATCTGTTGTCGACCCTTTGCAACCCTTACTTTCGCCTTCCGTTCTCCGAGAAGAAGATCCTGGTTCGTTGGCCTTCTCCGCCATCAACCCGCAAGGCGATGGAGGCGCTGGTACGCGCCATCCGATGGACGGGATTGCACGAGAGACTGATGTTAACTTCATATGGGCTTGTTTTATTGAAAGCGCAACACAAACATAAGTACTACGGCCGAACCCACGTGCTCTGTCATCATGGCGCGCAGCTAGATAATCACGCATATCTCATACTTCATGTATTGACACTGATTTTTAACGCACGGATCGATTCAGAAACGATTTTTTTTTTTCATGCAGTGTTATCGACGGCTCGCTAATGCATTAATCGCCTCTTTTCTAACATGAAACGCCTCAGTGACTCCCCCAGTGAGCTGATTGCCGTGAACCGAAAGGATCCTAATATGAAAAAGCAAAACGCACCCGTGTTCGGAGCAAGCCTGTTTACAGTCTTGTGTTTGAGTGAGTTTTGGTGTTCTAATAATCTTATATTTATACAACGACTGGTTATGCAATGAACATCTAGACTCTAGAGTCTTCTTTTTGCCAATTTTCACTTTCTGAACGGGCAGGGGAGCAATGCTGGCTATATCCAGACGACGGTTCCGTTTTGCGCCCAGATCCGTTCGCCTCACATCAATTTCCACTGAATGATATATTATGTTCCTCGCGGTTACCAGACGCTCAAGTAACAGTAAATTATAGAATAATGGTGCAGGCTTTTATTTGTGAATTTTCTAAGGTGCGTGATTGAGGGGCATCGCTTTATTCCGGGAAGGGGATTTTTTCCACCTCAACGTTAAATTCCGTGTGTTGCACTCGGCAGCCTTTGGAGTCGTCGCATAGCACGCAGTGGCAGCAGGAAGTATCGACATTGAAAGTCATTAAGAGGTTGCGCTTACTGTCCGGTGTTATTGGAGTTGACCAGTCCTTGTGTAGCATGTGGATGCATGATTAAAGTAGGTCTGCGCAATGCTCATCCTTTTACAGGCTACAAATATGCCACATGAATAGAATTATTAGCGTGACTGTCAAGCAAGAACGCTAGATGTTGGCTTACTCCATTGTGAAAAACAGGAGAGAGTGGCAAGGCTAGAGATATTGAAACCACACCAGTTCGTTGGAATGTTTGTTTATTTCTTCGATATTTACATAACCAAATACATAAATGTGTACAAAAAAGGCGCTTCACTACAAGGAACGAACTGCGACTAAGGAAAGGATTTTTTTCCACTCCTGAACGGCTGAGAAGCGTCGAGTCTTGGGAGAATGAACCTGTGGTATGACGGCCACGAAACGATAAATGCTTTGCTAGTCCTAGATGAAACTTCAGTGCTGTGGTCGTACCTCCGTCTACACGACCCCCCACACAGTGCAGCGTGCGAGGCAACAGCGCATGCGCAGTTTCAACGGTCATCAAACATCATCGTCATCATGCTTGAACATGCACACAGTCGGGTAAAATCGGTTACGTCTGGATAACTTGAAATCGGCAGAGCGTGTTTCGCGTCAGTTGAGCGAATCGGGGAAGCAACTGCACGTGGGTAGAAAGCTGGGATGTGTTCTACGCATGCCCACTTGCTTTGCCGTTCCGCTCAGCCAGTATCAAAAATGGGAACACGTTCAGTGTAAAGGAACCATTGCAGCTACTGTGCGACTTTTTTTCTTCCTGAGGTTGGTCGTATTGAGCAGTGGATAACGAGCCATATTTCCCCCGTAACGTTTACCCGAAGACCCTGACCCGATGAGCGCGGCGTTGCCACGACACGATGGATATAACTACTATAAGTTTTCATTTGTTTCGGTAATGCCCGTTGGAGAAATGTTTTGTGCCGTCGTATTTGTGGGGGGCGTGGAGGTTACGCCGACAAGATAACAGGAAAAGTTATTAAAAATGGTCCGTTGGGCGGATAACCGCTCGGAAAATGGGTTTGTTAGTCACATGACTGAAGTGTTCAATTCCTGGATTGTGCAAATAGTTTTGTTGTAACACAGTTTTCGCACTGTACAATACTCGAACTTGAGATGGACAGCTCCACTCGTTCCTTCGCTAAGCCAGCTCTCTGCCGTGTGCGCGACGTCGCGTCCACTTTTGTGGTTTAGTAACGGCGCTTGTCAGCAGAAAATACGCACTGAATGAGATTCTGGTATTCGTGTGTTCCCTACATTGCAGACAATAAATACATGAGGCTGTCTGCCGTGTTAAGCTTGCAGCCCCAAGCTTTACTATACATGTTGAGAGCTCAAAAGGCTATAAAAGACCCCACTGTCCTCTGTTTAATTTGCTCTTGTTTTTATATTTTCACAGGATAAGCAAAAAAAAAAAAAGGTATGGAAAATCATTTACCGAATATTTTTGCTTTAGAAGCGCATACTCTCTTGGCACAGCTGGTACTATTGGTAACTCTGGAAGCAGATAGTGGTAGTTAATTCACCCTGTAATACGAAAGGGGTGTGACGTATTGCACTTTTTAAGCGTCAAGTGCAAAAAAGGGAAGGATTTGAATGTACTTCGACATCGATTGACTGTGCCAACTTGAGTTGTGGTGAGTAAGTGTCGTGCCAGTGCGAAACACACAAAAGGTACATTGTTTTACATCGGCGTCACCGAAAGCCGACGTAGCGTGGTGGAGAACTCCGGTTTATCCGATGTGAGTACCCTGAAACGGATGTTTTGGCAGTTCGGCAGTATGAAGGAACTATCGCGGCAATGTCGAAACGCTTCGCAGGAGAATTATTTTTTCTTCGGCTGTTTGGAATGCCTTACTACGAATGTGTTAAAAAATCCTAAATCGGCTCAACCCCGGCATGATTCCTCTTACGCCACTGTGAGGTCAAGGAACTCTCCATGCAATAGTTGCCCAGTGTTTGTATTATTCTTGCATAGAACACAAACGAGCAATAACAATTACTGTTCACTGGCATTATTAGATGGGGATACAACGGCCACTTGATCCGGCTTGTTGTTCCTACTGAACTTCACTCCGTGGTATAAATCTCCGACAGCACTTTGTATGGCGCCCCTGCGATTTAATTAGATGTATACTGAGACGACAGGGATATTACGCAATCGCTGCTTGTGCTAAGTCTTCTTAATACGAGATGACTCTTCTGCACAAACACATATCAGGGGAAAGTCGTGCCACAGGGTCGTAAAGTTGTGGTGTCGAAAAGCGAAGAAATAAAAACGGAACAATTTTTACCTAGGTACCTTGTTGTATACGTAGTCGACACTCCGTGTTGTAAGTTAGCTGCCGGCAGAGGCCCGAAGAGTACAAAAGGAAGGGTACGACTAATGTGACTAGACTGAGCCCTCCAGGCAACCGGTGCCTGAAGCTGCATCACGAAGTGCTGAACAGTGTGTGTTGTGCGGAAGCGTTAAGTAGAAAAAGACGGTGTTAAGTAGTTGCTGCGACTTCTATATAACGCACCACGTTCATCATCACTGATGTTGAAAAGCAGAGGGCATCACTCGCTCCGAGCGAAACTGACAACAGTCTGGCGTGAAAGGAGGCTCAGAATGTATGCGGTCATTTCGAGTTATTGCCGAGGTTTTCTATATGCGGCTATTTTCTTTGTCTCGTAGCGTCGAATGAAATCTTGCTTATCTCTCACTGCTACCTTCATTCTCTTATTCAAATTCTTTTTCCAACTTTTAAAGCTTGCTTGTGAGCATAAAACTCCGTCCAAATAGCCCTTCTGAGTCGCGTCGCGAAACCACTCGACAATATATCGAGATCGTAGTTGCCCTCTGAAAAGTCAGCTTCTACAACCTTTGTGGAAAATTCGTTCTAAACCCTGCTATATAACAAAGTGGATCACCTTCGGCAGCCCTCGCACCCTTGCGAAAAAAATTCAATGACTCAGTGTTGCGGCCTGTAGTAATTCGTCGTGAGCACATAATCATCGTTAATGGAGTACCCCGTAGCGTTGCATAATTCGTATAGTCTCCTACGCATAAATCTGAGAAATAGTTGGCTATAGTACAAGTTAGCTAACGGAGGTAAAGCCATCGCTTTAAAGATTACCCAGCAGTCGCTGTAGCCGCGGAATGTTGAAATAGAACAATATGATGTTATAAATGCAAAGCTGCAACATACATAAATTCGATGAAACGAAAAAAAAATCTTTTCGGAGCAAACCCGCGACCTCCGTCTACCTCTCTAGCGTTGCTTTGCAGAAACAGTCGCCTTGACTGTGAGGCGTTTTGAGTGGCTGCCTGTAACGACCCGTGGCCTGTTCTCGACATTTTGTACAGTGCTGTGTTGACTCGAAGAATGCGAGTTTATGGCGAAGTGGGGAGGGTATTGGTGTATGGTGTAAAACGCCCCGGCACACACACACACAGTCACAACACACACCTAGGCTGGGACTATTGTGTAGGACGCTCGTGAATCAGGGAGAGGTTTTGAAGGCTCCGTCACGTATCCTGAAAAGACGACCAGCATGATTCTCGTGTAGTCCCAAAAACGCGCGAGGCCAGCGCACGCCACACTGGGTCCACGTGGTGTCTCTATCAGGGCGTAGTCGTCGTCCGGCCTGCAGGAGCACATGGGCGCAGACGGTTTGTCGTCGCCACCATTCAGGCACTCCTCCGGACCGATGGCGGAGGGTCGTCACTCCGCCGATTGACTTCGGCGGTGCGCGAACTCTCCTCCGCTCGGCTCCGCATCCGTGTTTCCCAGCCCGCAGTCGTGTGCACGCCTGTTTGTCCGCTGAACGGCACTGAGAGATGGAGTCTATTTGGGGCCTCGCCGCCTTGCCCGGGGGTGCGATCACTGTGCGCTGTCGTAGTAGGTCTCGTCCATTCGCAGCGGAGAGTGTTCCGGATGCGGCAGCGGCCGGTCCTTCATCGGGTTCGGAGGCTGCGGGAGGGCGAAATTGAGATGCCTTATGCGCAACAGCTGCCACGCGTGTTCGGATCGAAAGTGGAGGAGACATGGATGATGACAGTGTGGCTGATATTTCTATTTAGAAGCGGTATATTCCTACTCATTTCTCATTCACGTCCTTGCGTTCTGTACGCCTCTTCTTTCGATTTTCTTAATCTTTAAATTATTGTGTAATGCCTGACATGACAGGCGTGAAGTCCATCAAGACGAGTTGTATCTGTTCTGAATGATTTAGGGGATGAGGTTTGGTACCAATGATCGGATGCCTTAGAGTTTAGCCCATCTACATTTTATAGTTTGGCCCCGTATCTAATCACATTTTGAAGGCGCTTAAAGTTGATTTGGGTTAGTTGGTCCACTGCAAAATTAATAAAATAGCGCTAGTCTTGTATCTTATCGCCGCTGATTACGTGCATTTATCAGAGTTTCGGTGAGTATTTCAACAACCTCTATCAGTCTTTTGTACAGTTGCTTAAGATTTTAGTGTTATTCTCAAAACAATTTCGCTGTTTTAGGTCGCCAAAGTCTACTTTATGCGTAGCGTTGTAGGCGTGTTAAGATGGTGAACGCAGTATACCTTGGGCACGTAGGTCTTCATCTCCTGGCGCTCCTTGAGTGTGCCCCTCATCTCGGTGCCGTTGCGCATGGTGCCGCCCTCGTAAGGGACGGCGGCGAAGGGCGCGTCCTGCTCCGACATCTTCTCCATCTCCACGTACCTCTGGGACATCATGGTGCCCGTGTTCAGGGTCGCCGGGTCGTACCTCAGAATCTCTGCGAGGGAGGAGGACGACGACAGCACGTGTCAGGCAACGGTTATGGAACGTTCAGCTTACGTAATCCTAGTAACTCGAGCTATTCGATGGGAGATTTTCGTTAGCTATAGGTGGCTCGTGGGACGAAGGTCACGGGAAATACGTATAGAACGGCAAGATATATGCCCGAATGGCGCACACTTACGCAATGGAAACGTTTAAAGGGACCATGCTACACTCTTCTTTTCAGGCTTCTTTTTTTTTTTTGAAAAATCTTAAACGCTTGCGGAACGTGGTCAACCAACACATCCTGTACTTAGATTATGGGGTCGCAAAGTACATCAGCCAAAATTACTGCTCGGTGCCCATCATATAACTCAGAAACATGCTCAAAAGATTTCGCTCTTTTTCCTCGTCTTGGAGTTTTTTCGACCGCTAGAATAACGTCATTACTGCGGTGCTATTGGCCGGCTTTCCTTCAGTTAACACAATGAACACATTCGAGAACCACTTTAAAAAGGAAGCTACAAAAGCAAACCAGAAATGGAAGGCGCATCTGCTGCTATGATCAAATCACGCAGCGGTGCTCTGGGCTCGCGATAACTATCTTTTTCAGTGCTTCCAGACGCGAAGGAAAGATTGAAGGCGTTTATCGGAAGGGTTGCAGAGTCCCTTTAATCATGAGGTCCACGATAATGGGCATCGCTTGCGCACTAATGCGGTGATCATCGTTGACCCGCACTAAAGGTCTAATCTGTCTAACGTGTCTAATACCCTAGACACGTCGACACAGTGACGTGGCAGGGAACGCACCTGCTATGCACTAGAAACGGTTTTTCAGGAACGGTCATACAGCCTATACTGACCCTACAAAAGCAGAAACCCTCGATTCCCTCCTTCACAACCTCCGACTCTATTCAGAACCGCACCCCAAACTAATCAGGCACGAGCAAATGCCGCTACGTGAAGACCGTACAAATGTCTTTCGGCTTCGCTACTTCCGCCATACACACAACGATCCGCCACTCCCTCTCTGCTCGCTTCGTAAAGTTTCCCTAATCAGCACTGTAAGAAAAAAAGGGTATGGTAGCTTCTCCCTCAAAGGACTAACTGCGATGTGTCATATGTTAGTCTCCAAAAGGAGCAACGTTGCTCCATTAGCGAAGGGAGCAACGTTGCTCCCTTCAACCAAAATGGCCGCCGGTCAACAAGCGCGCTCAGTGGGGAAGTGTTTTTTGCTTCTGATTATGTATATCTCATCGCTGGCAGGCTGCGCGTATAGTACGCACCATCTAAGTTATTCGAACATGCTGTTACGAGCCTGTATGAATACTTTTAGGGCATTTTTGAGCACTACGAGGATCGCTGCCTGCATGGTTAAGTTACGGTGAAAGCATTTGACCAGAAAATTGCCCCAGCACAGCTCCGATCAGAACATGACACCCAAGGGCGGCCCCCACGGTCTGCCTTCAGACCGGCGTCTTGGTGAGCCATGGATGTGTCCAATCGCATCCCCAGCGGCCCCTTTACGCACACTCTGTTTTTTGTATGTACGTATTTTCGAAACGTATAAGTAGCTCGGCTCCACTTCTTCCTCGGCTGTGGCTGTTCCGAAGGAAATATCCTCCGCATACCGGGCACCGGCCTGGGCGTGCTCTTCATCTTGCGCACGCAGATGCAGGTGCTGAAGAGTATGACGAGCACGGCCAGGCAGATGGCGCCCGCCGGGATCATGATGGCCATGTCCAGGTACAGGGGAACCTCGTCGTCCGCCTGCTTGTTCTCGATGGCCGAGCTCTCGTGCCCCGACGCTGCACCGTGAGATGGGCGGGGAGGCGTCGCAATTGCAGCGGGTTGGGAGATGTGAACGTTGAGCACAGTTAACCCTTCTTCCATGCATTTAACGTAACTCTCATGCACTTTGGTGTTGACATCATGTACACCGGTATAATCTACCCGGGTTACTTAGGCGGTTAAAACGCGAAGCTTCTTCCCACGCAACCTGAGTCAAAGTCCAAAATGCAAACTGCTTGGACTGCGGTGGAATGGCGCAGTCGGATAGACGTCGGCTTCATAACGCTAGGGACCCAGGTTTGATTCCGACTGCAGGAGGTGTTTTTTTTTTTCTTTTCCGGAAAAAGCTTCGCGTTCCATCATCATCACCATGTGCGCTCCCGTGGTGTAAAGTTGGCTTTCCTGCAATGAGTTTTTGTGTTGTGAGGCATTGGAAGCTTCCCTTTAGTAAAGCTTAGCTCATCAGACTGCAACGTGCCGTTGCCTCTCCTGCAGTTCAGGTCGACTTTCCGTTGTCTTTAACTTTTCTAGAACGCCATGGAGTGCTGTGATGAAGTTGTACGCATCCTCAGCTCAAGTTACTTCGGTACGAATCATCAGCGCTTTTCACGGCGCTTGACGCAACCAAGATGACTCGAAGGAGCCTTACGCGCGAAAGTTTAGTCCGCGAAACACCTGAATAATTTAGAGCTCACATTTGCGCAGGCACCCGCCAGTTCCGTTATCTCAAACCCAAGACAGCTGTGTACAATCATACCAATGGTGCGAACAGTTGTTGGTATATAAGAGATGAGCAGCAGGAGGTCGTAAGCGTGCATCTTAAGGCATACTAGGACAGAGTAGTTGTGTACCGAGGCCGCGTGTAGTTGATGCTCGCACTTGTAGACAGAGGGAGGAACGTACCGGAGCTCTCGGTCTTCACCATCAGTATGGCGCTGGGGTCTCCCCGGCCCAACACGTTGGAGGCGGTCACGTATACTTGGTACACGTATCCGGTGTGCAGGTTGGTCAGCGTGTACGTGTTGTTCGCCGTGTTCACGATGGGGAGGTCGAGCCACGTGCCGCCTTCCTGTCGGTAGTGGACGTTGAAGCCTGCGACGAGGGAAACAAACAGCCGTGTCTTGTACGCTATTGATGATTTCTTTTATTGACGAATATCGCGCCTGTCGGTGAGCAGCGGCGCCAACGCGATAAACTGTGGGCGCCGAGCGGTTAGTAAACACGAGCGGGAATTACAAAAATGATTTACTTTCGTTTCGGCAGATCGTCCTCGTCTCACCTGTGACGTCACTGCTGGACCTGATGACCCAACGGAGTGTCATGGAATCGGTCGTAACTCCAGTCACGAACAGCCGCGGGGCTTCTGGAACGTCTGCGCACGTCATGGCATGGTACATGTGAGTTTCAACATTGATCATTATTGATTCCCCTAGACACTCGTTTTGCCTGTAGATGAAGCGAAATAGCAAACGAAACCACTGCATAGCCGCGTGCTAGAACTTGCGTTACAAATTTAACGGCCACGGTGGTCGTGGTTTGAAGGTGAATGGTGTGGCAAGCACGTTAAATTATGCAGTGGAATCGTCATATTTAAAACGAAGTGCCCTGGTGAGCTTTTTCTCATGGTTTTTTAAAAGTCCATGCGTACCGCTTACGTTTCTAAAGATGATTGATTGATTGATTGATTGATTGATTGATTGATTGATTGATTGATTGATTGATTGATTGATTGATTGATTGATTGATTGAATTGTGAGGTTTAACGCGCCGGCGCTACACAGGCGATGAGGGGCGCCGTAGTGGAGGGCTCCCGATTAATTTTGATTTCTTGGGGATCGTTAACCCGCGCCGAAATCTCGAACTAACGGGCGTTTTCGCTTTCCGCATCCATCAGAAAAGCGGCTGCCGCGCCCGCAATCGAACCCGCGTCGTTGGGCTCAGCAGCACAACGCCTTAGCCACTCAGCACGTTTCTAAAACTCTTATTGCTTAGAGCTGTAAATTAAACCTCAATTGATAGTCAGCGCTCGTGTTTGCCTCTTAGTTTTCTCATTAGCGTAGCGCTGTTTTTTTTTTTTTCTTTTCAGTATCAGCAGAGAGGTAACCTTGACGTTTCCGGTCATCCACTCGCATGTTTTGGGCTCTCATCCTGGAGAGTCGTCGCTCAATCGCGCGTGCACGTGTTCCCGTCGCGTTTCCGCCTTTGCGACGCGTCATTCGTGTATTTGTACCCACTTTCTCAAGACTGTGGCTCAGGCGCCTCGTAATTAGCAGCCACGTCCGGGGAAACTCCCTAGCCGATGACCTTACCGCCCGCTATGATGCATCCGCGTGCAGAGCCCCTTGGCTCGCAAGACGCAGCAGCGTCCGGTCTCACGGGCAACTCGCCAGGCCCGCCCGAGAGCTTCTCAGACGCACGTTCTAGCGTATGCGTGAGACGGGAGCCCGCCCGATGCGTGTGTAATACTTGACTTTCTTTGGAAAGCTGCCTCGAGGTCTGCGTCGCTTGCGTATGCGTTCAGTTTCTGCTGCGTTTTTTTTTTTTTTTGCCCTTCTTTTGAGTTCGATGTTTTCGTCTAGCCGTGTTGAGCCTGTTTGCGGGGAGAGCCAGCGCCGCCTTGATGGAGGTCGCGGGGCGGAGATGTTCGTTCTTTTTTGTGCGATCGCCGCTTTTTTCACACGTGCGTGCTCTTGCGAGGCCGATGCCGGAGATCACTCGGCTTGTGTAAGCGAAAGGTGGTGGCGGCACAAAAGAGAAAAAAAGAAGAAGGCATTGAACATAAAGGGTGGGGAGCAAAAGAAACTAGGGAGTCTTGTAGCGTAGTAAGAAACAAGAAGGTGCTCGAAAGCAGGTTATCGAGTCAAGAGGGCGGGCTAAGTTTGGTGCATACTCGAGGGAGTAAAAAATAGAACGAAAGTCCACGCGGCGGAAGGCAACGGAAGGCGGTGTACTTGTTTGGTCCCGCTAATTTTGGGAAATCACGCCATTTGGCTTGTGCAAAGCTTGTCTGGTGGCGTGCCTCTATGCGCTTACTTACAGCTAAGCCTGTTTTGTATATATATTAATGTTTTGATATTTCACTGTCAGGAGTTGAATTTAAGGAAACAAGGTTTCAAGGTACCGGTTTTTAATTTTCAGTTTGGGCGATTTAAACTTCGATTTTGCTGCGGCTCATTTTAGCGGAGATATAAGTTGTCTTTTTAAACTTAATTTGCCTAGAATTGAGCACAGGGACGCGGGTTCGATTCCCGGCCGCGGCGGCCGCTTTTCTGGTGGGGGCGAAAAGCGAAAACGTTCGTGTGTACGAGATTTCGGCGCACGTTAAAGATCCCCAGGTGGTCAAAATTAACCCGGAGCCCTCCAATTCGGCGTGCCTCATCGCCTGCGTTGCGTCGGCGCGTTAAACCCCTACAATCAATCGATTTGCTTAGAATTACGAGAACGGAAAACATTTAAACGCAATTTGGAATTAGTTGTTATTCCAAAGTAGCCGCCGTAATACTGTAGGTGGAAAATATGTGAATAGAAGGAAGTGCAGCTCTCACGAGCCGTCAGCGATCGCGCCGCGCACTGCGTGAAGACTTTCCAGCTGTGCAAATGGCAAGTACAGCCGGTAAAAGGCTTGTCTATAACACAGCGTTCGTACTCTCAGCCCTATCCTGCCCCGCCGGAGCGGGATTTGAATAACACTACTGCGGAATTTTGAAGTCTTAGCCCTTCGCTTTTGCCTCCGACATGTTTGGAACGAGTATGTTTCGGCAGTTTTCGGATGTAGCTGGTTGAAGTTGAAATCGCTGTTATAGACAAGCGTTTTACCGGCTGTACATGTAGCTGCACCGTTCCACACCTACACTGACGAGGAAAACACTAATGAAACAAAAAAAGAAGCTTCGGTAGCATGACTCATGCCAGTGTTTTTATGCGCGCACATCCGCCTCAAATGCGCAAACTTCGCATTGGAATGGGCGTGCAGAACCGGCGTCGCAGGAGCCATGAGAAGCGGTTATGGCCGCTGCGCGGCGATGGCTGATTTCGTGCTGCATGGCGTCAGAAAATGGGGGAGCGTTCATTATCGAAAGTGTTCGTTACCAAAATAGTTGTTTCCTTTCCGTGCCGCGTCTGTTGGCGCTATTTGTTGCACCGCTATGAATATGTACCAGCTGGCTGAATTCTCGACCATTTCGAATTTAGGAACATTTCATAATGCGACCGACGCCACCACCATGGGATGCGTAAAGCCCTGTGTAGTTTCGTATACGTTTGTCGGTGTATGCAAAAGCGCAAACGTATACTGGCGCTTATAAGTTTTTGATGCCTACCGCGGCGGCACAATGGGCCTTTTCCACGACCTCTATCTGCGCATGCGCTTGCGGGTTCCGCCGTTACTCTGGGGGCTCTCAGTTATCGCAGATACCACTTCTAACGGCGGCGGTGGGAACGGCGGGCTGAAATCCGAACAGCTACTAGTTGGCATTTCGGTGCCGCTACAGAAACGCTAAATCATCGGACGGTCGTAAGAAAGGGTACTGAATTTCTTGAACAGCGCACTGTAAGAGCAACCTTCACGCGTAAAATTAAAACAAAAGCAGCGGGGTGGTCATCTAAAGCAAGCCTCTCGGCTATTACCGCGGGCGTGCTTCGTGATTAGAAGGATTGGAAAACAACGTAGCCGGCAGACATGGCTGAAAGAGCCAGCAATTGTGCTTTTGGTATTTTCCGCTACGAGCGTTCCACTGGCCTGGAAGAGGTCTATTGCTGAGGCCCTTCGACGACCCGTCGCGGCGGTTCATTGGCTAAGGCGTGCTACTCAGCCCAAGGAACGGGGACCGTTTTACAGCGAAGCTTCATTACAACAAGCTGTTGGGCAAGTTGGTGCATTATGATCGAAAGTTAGAGTGCGACTTAGACAACGACAGAGGAAGAACGACGGGACAAGCGCTCCCGTCGGTTCTCCTGTGTCGCTGTCTAAGTCGCGCTCTAATTTTCGATCATACAGCGAAGCTGTTAGCCTCCAGTTGGTTGGAAAATATCGGTTCGTAAAAAAAAAAAAAAAAAAAAAAAAAAAAAAAACAGGCGGGTCCCAGCAGTTATCGCCTAAGACGCCGAGCGCATGTGCAAGGTTAATCAGGCATACCGCGTAGAGCTCAGTATTCATGTAAAAGGGAAACCACAAAACAAACATCGAAACAGCATTATGGATGATAAGGAGCCTGTGAACAATGGAACCCCCCACCATGTGTTTCTCCTAACGATTGTGTTTGAAGATTCAATTCTTTGAAGGCAAGCAGGACCATAGTGTCACTAAATAGAGCAGTTCTTGCCCAAAACTCCGAGCGCATGCATCAGGCTAGGCAGCTGGACCCAGCATTTGCCGGCAGAGAAGACGAGCGCAAGCGACAAGCCCGCTTGCGCTCGGCGACGAGAAACATTTCAGAAACGAGAAACGGCAAGAAACATTTCATACCTTCCCCCATCGGCTTTTCTAAGGGTTTACAACAGCTTCGCTGGACATCCACTTTCGCGGGGCGGGATGGCGACCACCTTTTTTTCTCCTTATGAAAACGAGAAATGAAAGCTCCCATGTGACGTTTCGGCGCTATTTAAGGTTCCCTGGGGTTTTAAATTAATTTTGGGCTCTCCACAAGGGGCGGGGGCTCATAGTCCAGCAGCGCATAACCCCCTTTCCCCCCATCCTAAATCTATTACACCCTTTACCCATGCAATGGAGGACGAAGGTTCGATTCGTAACCCTTGACCTCCCTTAATTGGGCGGCGATGTTTCGGCGTACCATAACTCAAAAACCCTCGCACAAACGTACTTAAGATTTTGGTGGTGATATGAAAGACGCATGAGTGTCAAAAGATGAGTCATAGTAATTTAACTTAACTTGTTTTTCTTCGTACTGACGTGTCTCGTAGCCCGCATATTATTTTTTTTTTCTCACACCAAAACGCAAGATCGTATGTCTGAACCGGTTTACCGACGAGCGGAGCGGTTTGAAATATTTTTCATGGCAAGTAGCGAATTTTATCGCTCTGCTGGTACGTCAAGCTAGAAGCAGAGTCAAGAACAACACGTCCTGCTGCACGCGTCTGCTTAAAGATTCGAGGTTTGTGACCTCGAAATCGCATGCAAGTATTTACTCTTCCATTCCTCGGAATCTTTATCTCATCTGCACATTCAGTTAGCACACTTTGGCTCCTTCACGGCGTTAGCAGATACGCGCGGTGCTTTCCTTTTTTTTTTATCGAATTCCTTAGAATCCGCGTTCTGTCTACGTCTGTAGCAGAGGCCACCATCATCGATGTCTCGTGCATCTATGGGTTTGTAGTCCAGGCACGTTTTTTGAAATCGGCTCCAGATCTGTAGTACCCTCTCGCCCTTGCGTTTCCTCACGTCTTTTCTTTTGCCTATCTTTAATCTTTCGGTGCGCATCGCATGCGCGAAGAAGTGAGTGAGTGAAAGTGTTTTAATAAAACAAGGATGGCCAGGGGCCGGAAGGGGGAGGTGGGGTAGAAGAGGAAGGGAGAGGCGGTCAAGCTGCGATGTTCGCTTGGAGATTCTAGAGGGAAAGATGCAGTTCCTGAATGCACAGACAGGGGTGGTAGACCCCCCGGCTAAACTGCCTTTGCGAGGCCACTCTCGAGAGCAAAGCGCCCAAGGACAGCGAGGAAATCGGTGACACCGAGTGTCGTGGGAGGTATCTCGCTTGGATTGGGTAGTGCGTTCAGCAGGATGGGGCGGTAGGATTGGTAAGCGGAACAGTGCCAAATAAGGTGGGTCAGATTTGCTAGTGTAGCCGTGCTGAGATATGGGCAGCGGGACGGAGGATCGCCAGTCTTGTGATTCAATCTGCGCGTATAGCATTGATATAGTATAGGCCGGTACAATGCTATGCCTCCCGATGCCTCAGAATATGATCCTCCATTTGAAGATCCTAATTTTCTCAGAGCCCTTGGTCTGTTCGGCGTAGAGAGTGGTCTGTCAAGATTGGTGTAGACGGGCCTACTCCGGTCGTGAAAATCCACTAATGGTCGATTTTCACCTTATCCTGGCCTCCGCGGTCTGAAGGGAACTCTACTCCTCCCTTGCCCTTCTTTCCCTACCCCTATTTTGGCAGCGTGGCCTTCCCTCGATGAATAAAGGGCTAAAACAACAACAACCATTTGCGCCGTGATATGTGTGTGTGTGTGGGGGGGTCAATGCCGAGTCCGCGCGAACTTCGTCGAATAATATTTTGCTTTGACGATGTCCTATTGTTAGGCCCCAGTGAATGAGGCGGTGTATAGTACCTCCGTCCAACGTTCGCACGGTCTTCTCCTGCGAGGCAGGGCCCGAGCCGGCGCTGTTGTAGGCGCGGAGGACGAGCCCGTACTCGGTGCCCCTCTGCAGGCCCCCGAGCAGGTACTCGTGGCTGGCGTTGGTGGTCGCCTCGACCCGCCGGTACGAGAAGGGAGACTCCGAGTCCCTGGGCCGGTAGCCGATGTAGTAGCCCTGCAGGTGGCCGTTCCAGTGCTCCCGCGGAGGAGCCTGAAATGCAGCGAGAGGGGCCGCCGCGGTGATGTCGCTGCGCTTAGGAGGGCCGTATTTCGCACCCTTTTGATGTGCATGCACGGAGCGTTTGCTTATAGGCGGATGTTCCTTCTGGTGACGAACTTAAGGAAATGGGGGTTCTGGGGAAAGAAAAAAAAACACGTGGGAACTGATCTGACTGTTAAACTTTACTTATATGCGAGTTATATAAGACAGGAATATGTGATTAAAGATCTACAGAAACATGGCTGCATGCAAAGGAGTGTGTAAAACGGACGTAACAAGATTGAAACATGGTGCCAACACTGTGCTGCGTATTAAGGCTACTTGATGACAGCTGTATTCTATGATTATTTAATTTTGTTTACACTTTACCACTTAAGATTGACGTGGAATCAGACGTTGAAACCTCAAGGAAAGGTGTTCTTACAAGGTTCCCATTCGTGACCATCTGTCGCAGACGTCTTTTAGATAAACAGCGAGCTATTGAACCGTCAGAACTGTCCCCAAATAGATATTGCCCTTAGACAGCTGGAATACCGAAAGCGGCGCGCTTTTCTTGGAGTGCTTATAAATAGAACCGAAGCGTTGATGCAGCACCTTCAATGGTAAAATCGCGGGTGCGAAGGTTGCGATTCATTATGCCGAAACTGAACAGCGATTTTGGCTTTCTTTAGTTGGTTTACGTTGAGCCATAGGCTCAAGTTTAACACATGCGTAGGGTGGGCAAGTGTGAAAGTGTCACTCTGGCTTTGATCGCGCGCGCGCGCGCGCGCGCGCGCGCGTGTTAAAGAAAGAAAGAAAGCAAGAAAGAAAGAGAGAGAGAGAGAGAGAGAGAGAGAGAGATTAAAGGAGCCATGAAGAGAAAACAAAAGTTTGTTTTATTCGAAAGATTAGTTGTTTCATAGTACCCCAAGCGCTTTCCCGGAAGCAAATGATGCTTTATTCACTGAGAAATAAGGCAATTTACGCCAAAATTTTAAATCTCCCGCTAAAATTGCACATTTGGTGACGTGAGCAATGGCGTCACACGGGCCGGTCCATGAAACAGATACTTAGTATGTCGACTCCATATAGCACCCACACGCGGGAGTCGACCGAGACGGCGGCCATTTTAAAAATACTAGTAAAACCTAGTGCACCCGCAGCCCTAGTCATGGAATCGCCTGATCCGGAGAACAAAACTCTCGCCGAGGAGCTCGGGCTTGCATTTAACAACCTCACACCACTTGAACGCTCAATGCTTCTAAGTGCACGAGCGGCAAGAGTTGTGGGATACGCGGTGGACGGGAAAGCGACCATTCCGCGATAGCCACAACAGACGAACGCCCTGCCGTCGGCACCGCTGCCTCGTCAGCCCCGTCGCGACGGACGAATACAGACTGGTACGTATGTGCCGTATTTTTATTACGGTTAATAATAGTTCAACTTCAGTAGCAGTATCGCTTATGCCAGTTGGCCGGTGTCGTGTATGGAAAGCCGTTCGCGCGAGCTCTCTGCTTCGACCAGAAAGATACGAGCGTCAATGCGTGGTGTTTACGGCATTTTTTCCCCCAAGGTCAGAGCGCCTCGAACCCGAAAATTCGTCTGCGCGACGGCGAGATGTCGAGCTCGGCCAGGCGGTAGTTTCGTACGCATTGGCGCACACGCTTGCGTGTTCGTTCGGACCTTCAACCGTTTACTCCACCGTTCTTTGTCATAAAAAGAATGTGCAGTATGTTTCACGGGCATTTAGCTCGCTATGCAAACTGTAAGCCCTGCCTAACATGCGTTTGCTTTTGCCGGCCTCCGCCAATCGCAGAGCATTCCCAAGTGACATCACAGGTTCTGTTGCGGAAAATGAGCTGGTGGGTCGCATGGTCATTTCCTTTTTTCCTAATTATGTAGCTTATTTGAGCGAAGTTTGCGTTATAAGTGGTGTCGTTATGGTTCTAACGAGGCAATCTTTTGAATGAACCAAACTTGTGTTTTCTCTTCATGGCTCCTTTAAAGCTGCAGACAAAACTTTGGACGAAGGGCTGAGGCTGCCTCCTCTTTCAAAGGATTGTCTCCTGTGATAGGAGTAATGGTTCGTCATAGGGAGTGAGCGTGTTGGATTATAGGAGCAAACTCTGGCGGAAGACAGCCTCGCTCAAGTTAAGGAAGAAAAAAGGGGAGCTATGCTTTCAGCACTGGAGAAACAGAGTAGAACCGTGGGCCTGAAAATTATTTAGCAGAAACCCAAAGTAATGATCAAGTGCCTCGGGACAGCACAGCGGTTTCAGATAGGTGGCGAGGCAGTGGAAGTGGTAAGAGAATATATCTACTTAGGCCAAGTTGTGACCCCAGATCTCAACCATGAGGTAGAGATAATTAGAAGGATAAGAATGGGCTGGAGTGCATACGGCAGACATTCTCGGATAATGAATGGCAGCCTACCATTTTCCCTGAAGAAGAAAGTGCATGGCAGCTGCATCTTACCGGTACTCACCTACGGGGCAGAAACTTGGAGGCTCACTACGAGGGTTCAACTTAAATTGAGAACGATTCAGCGGGGAATGGAGCGGAAAACGATTGATGTAACATTAAGGGACAAGAAGAGAGCGGACAAGGGTTAAGGCTTGGGCGAGTTGGTGCATGATTACAAAAGGGGAACAGCGCAAACTCAGACAAAACACAAGAAGAAGGAGGTGACAAACACGAGCGCTGACTTACAACTGAGGTTTATTCCTTGGCTTTTCACATATATATGCCAATAGTCAAAAGCACAAGAAAAAACCGAAAATTTCACGATAGAGGGAGATACGAAGCCGCTCGTCACGCTTCACCGACGCCATGTGCCACAAACGCTTGCTGTACTAGTGAGGGACAGATAATTAATCTCTTTCTGCGAGAGGGACAAGGAAGGAACGCTAACACATTTATTTTTTCTGCGCAACATTTCTGCGGCTTCAATTATTTCTCTTGTTATTTTATCTTTGTGTCGTGAAATGACCTGCGTTTTTTTTTTTTAAATATTGGGGCGCAGTCGCGGCAATCACGACAGTGGACACCTAAGTGGCCACTAATCGCCGTATGTACGTTATAGTTATGTTCTTTTAATCTTTCATTGAGGCATCGTCCAGTTTGGCCTACGTACGTTTTCCCACAAGACAGCGGAACGGAATAGACGACGCCTTTAACACATTCAACAAACCGGTTTTCGTGCTTTACGGAGCAAGACTGCACTGTTCTTTCGGTTTTGTTTACTCTCGAACACATGGAGGAAAGCTTCTTGGGAGCGCAAAACACAACATTTACGCTAGCTCTTTTTCCTATCTTTTTCAAATTGTGCGCTATCCGGTGCATGTAAGGAATAACAGTAAGTTTGTCACGTTTGTTAGTTTCTACATCTGCTTCACTGTCTCGTCCCTCTCTTTTTAACCTAGAGAGGGCCTAGAAAAATCTATTGGGAAAAGCAGTCGTATGAGCCTGGATATGTTTTTCAGTGCAAAAACACATAAAGTAGATATCCCTCTAAGGGTAATTGTATCCGAGAACGGTACTTGGCAAAAGTGCATTGCGTTGTTTTTGCAGAAACATTTGAACCTCTTAAGAGTTGAAGACCCGTTCCTTGTGCGGAATTCGGATGAAGTCATTGAGTCTTTAAAGAAATGTAATGACAAAAGCTATACGGCATGCTCTTTCGATGTAAAAAAATTATATTACTCTTTGCCACATCGTGAACTGTTCCTTTGTGTTGAGGAATGCATTGACAAGTACGGTTCCATCGCGTTTCAAAATAGCACAGGTGTGTCAGTACAAGGATTTTTAGAGTTGTTGACGGTGTACCTAAACTCAACTTTCGCAACTTGGGACGATAAGCTTTATATTCAGACTAACGGAATCTGTATCGGATCCTGCATCGCACCAATTTTAAGTGACCTCTTTTTAACGTACCTCGACCGCAATTTGCATGACCAATTGAAGATTCCACAAGTAAGCAACATTTTTCGTTACGTCGACGACTTTTTAGTAGTTTTTAACACCGACGAAGCAGGTCTTGAATCGTTAATGTTCCAGGTGTAAGATCATTTCCGCCATTGTTTTAAACCTTTGGTTTTAACTTTTGAAATTCCCGTTGACAGAACTTTCCGGTTTTTAGATCTTAAGCTTCATTTTTCGCACAATCACATCTGCTGGGCGTACGAACCACGAGCCAGCAAACCGCTTCTACCTTTTGACTCATCCCATTCTAAACTCGTGAAAAGGTCTGTCGTAACAATGTGTTTTAAAAATGCCCTTAACAAGTCCTGTTTCCAGTCGATACAAGAAAGCTTTCGTAAGCAGGTTGATCGGCTTCTGATAGCGGGGTACCCACAGCAGCTGTTGGCCTCGGTAGCAGAATTAATAATGCAGAGGTTAAAAAGAGAGGGACGAGACAGTGAAGCAGATGTAGAAACTAACAAACGTGACAAACTTACTGTTATTCCTTACATGCACCGGATAGCGCACAATTTGAAAAAGATAGGAAAAAGAGCTAGCGTAAATGTTGTGTTTTGCGCTCCCAAGAAGCTTTCCTCCATGTGTTCGAGAGTAAACAAAACCGAAAGAACAGTGCAGTCTTGCTCCGTAAAGCACGAAAACCGGTTTGTTGAATGTGTTAAAGGCGTCGTCTATTCCGTTCCGCTGTCTTGTGGGAAAACGTACGTAGGCCAAACTGGACGATGCCTCAATGAAAGATTAAAAGAACATAACTATAACGTACATACGGCGATTAGTGGCCACTTAGGTGTCCACTGTCGTGAGTGCCGCGACTGCGCCCCAATATTTAAAAAAAAAAACGCAGGTCATTTCACGACACAAAGATAAAATAACAAAAGAAATAATTGAAGCCGCAGAAATGTTGCGCAGAAAAAATAAATGTGTTAGCGTTCCTTCCTTGTCCCTCTCGCAGAAAGAGATTAATTATCTGTCCCTCACTAGTACAGCAAGCGTTTGTGGCACATGGCGTCGGTGAAGCGTGACGAGCGGCTTCGTATCTCCCTCTATCGTGAAATTTTCGGTTTTTTCTTGTGCTTTTGACTATTGGCATATATATGTGAAAAGCCAAGGAATAAACCTCAGTTGTAAGTCAGCGCTCGTGTTTGTCACCTCCTTCTTCTTGTGTTTTGTCTGAGTTTGCGCTGTTCCCCTTTTGTAAAAAGAGCGGAGTGGGTCACGGAAAAAACGCGCGTTAAGGACATATTAGTAGAAATTAAGAAGAAGAAATGGACGTGGGTAGGGCATGTAATGCGAAGGCAAGATGACCGCTGGTCATTAAGGGTAACAGAGTGGATCCCTAGAGGAGGCAAGCGCTGCAGGGGGCGGCAGAAAGCTAGATGGGCAGATGAGATCAAGAAGTCTGCGGGGATAAATTGGTCGCAGTTGGCACAGGGCCGGGGTAATTGGAGATTAATGGGAGAGGCCTTTGCCCTACAGTGGGCGTAGATAGGATGATGATGATGATTATGATGATGAAGTGGAGCTAAGCTGGATCCCCAATAAAGAGAACTTAAAGCTGGTGGTACAGCTTTTTAACAGCTGTTAAAACAGTTTGTAATGGCTGTTACACTAGGGTAACAGAATCATTACCGAGAGACAGGATTAGAAGCGGGAGTAGAGCATAATGTGATGGTGGAATGAACAAATGGATTGGGAGATCGCAGGATAAAAGCGGTAGCAACTCTATGGGAGAGGCCTTCGTCCTTTAGTGGAAATAAATAGGCTGTGATGGTAATTACTACGTATATACAATATATACAAGTTTTTTGTGTATGCAGTGACAAAAAGAGGATTTCAAGTGATAAATTTATCTCTTCTCTTACTGCGCTTCCGCCCCTTTACACAATATGGGACAAACGGATAAACATCGCGTTTGTGCGTTTGCGGAGGTTTTGTGGTATAAGAACAGTCGAAACAATTAGGAACAGTTGAAACAGTCGAACAGTCGCATATGCTATAAGAACAGTTGAAAGAAATTGCATAATGCCCTCGTTACCTTCCAGGATATGTAGACAGTTGACGGCCCCTTCATTTCCACTATGATGTCGACAGGCGCTGCTTCGGGCTCTGCACAGGGAGATGAAAACGTTAAAAAATATACTCTGCTAAAACTCACTACCAAGCGAGAAGTGTCTGACTAATGCGTATGCCGCACAGCTACCACACTGAGCCCCTCGAAAGCCATCTTTACTGCTATGCACAAATGCGTAGCTGGGAAGACATATTCCGAGGCGATATTTAAGAAGCCTGGTTTCGAACCAGGAAAGCCGTAGTGCCTTTATTGAATACGATCCCATATATGACACGGGGTTCCATAGATCAAGTCCCTCTAAAGTAGGCTCCACCACTGCACACAAATGCCCTGCTGGGAAAACTAGTCGGGTAAAATATAACCGGACTTACTAAATGGTAATATGAAGGCCCTAACAGATTTTATTTATAGGGTTTTCTACTGCTGCAAAAGTGTGACACACCAGGCGTAACAGGCGGGCAGGCAGGTCTACTCGTCGAGTTTTCATTGAAATGCTTAAGTATTTATAGTACAGTCAACATTTGCTTTGAACGAATGGCGGGCGGGCGCTAGACAGTGTTGAAAAAGTACACTAGAACGCCTGTGTACCTAGTTTGCATTTAATTTATTCATATATCGAACAACCTCCAGCACTGTGCAAAAATGCCTGCGTGCAATGGGTATTCAAAGTGTGTCAGGGAAATCGTCTTCTGGTGCATGAAAGTTTGGGTGCCGCGAAGCTTCTTCGGAAGCTCGCTTTACCAAAATACGTAGATGCGGACCTGCGGATGATTTTATTTCCACCCAGTGCCCGCCACACTGTAAGACGTTCCGTTTTCTGAATTGTAGTGTAGGTATAACGCGCTCGTCAGACGTGTTACCTCCTTTTCGGCAGATAGGATGGGCACTACGGCGGCGCTGCCCTGCCGGTCTGCCTGTACTCGTAACGAGAGTGGCTTCGTAGTACGTTTTGCTTTCAATTTCAGTTTGCTTCGTTAATCGCTGCTGCGAGATGACATCTCGTATTCGCTGTGTGTGTGCTCACGTCCGCAGGGAGAGCGGGCTGACCTTTTTTGCAGTAAAATGTGCTGTTTCTGCGTAGATGTGTGTGTCCGGAACGACGGAGTTGCGAAGTAAACAAGGAATTCCCCCTGTAATAATAACTGTCTGTTTAAAGAAATCAATTGTCTGTATAAAGAAATTGAGGAGCCATTTCTGTTTTTGAAGGTGTATGAACGGAGAAGCTGTATAGAAACATCACGAGCCCTCCACTCCCAATAGCTTGGGAGAGCAGGGAAAAGCGTAGCTAACTGTGGTGATGTATGTGGTGCACTGAAAAAAGACGCATTGTTAATCTCCACCCTGTAGATGTCCCCAAACACGCCCAAAGCTGACATCGAGAACTTTCCCGGGTGAGATGTGATCAACACACTCAGGCGATAGTCGCTGGTGACTTCAACGTTGATGTCTCCAAAGTGCAGACAAGAAGTGCTTCGTTCGCCCAGCTTACCCTCTTCTCCCGTGTGGAAGACGACGGTGCGCGAGGGCTCTCCGCGGCCGATGACGTTCTCGGCGACCAGGTTGAGCACGTAGGCCGTGCCCGGGAGCAGGTCGCGAACCATGATCCATGTCACCGAGCCCATCACCTCCAGCTCCTGCAGCCTGTGCGCCGTGCCTGAAACGGGGAGGCAAAGCACGTGGGGAATCGTGACGAAGTTAACCAAACAATAAGACGACAAACAAGATGGCCGCTGTTGTTGCGGCAGTTCAGTATAAATATGCACCAGCTCGCCTCACTATGTCTTGCTACAAGTAACTTCTGGTACAATATACCCTGTTTCATCTAACTTGATTCTTACTGACCTAGCTTCAGCCTTGTGTTGGGTCTTTTCTTCGTCGTTCTACTGGACCTTAGTCGCGCTGTCACACGAATCTGGACAAACTCGGCCACTTTCGGTTTTGTTAGTGAAATTATCACGCGGCAGAGCAGTTTGCACGGCGGGTCACATGGGCGAGTTTCGGGTCAAGTTTTTTAAAGGTGGTATGAAAGTCGGTTCATTCAAGCAGGGTACGAAGTCACAACGTTCGTATCGCAGTGACCTTATAAGGCGATGTTGAAACAGGTGCTGGAAAGGCTGGGAGAACTCGGCAGTAGGAAGCCGCGGCTTCGAGCAAGCAGAAAGCGGGGTCACTGACTGTCTCGGTTTATAAGAGACTAAAAAAGGGGCGGGGAGTGCGCGCTCGTGATTATTTCCGACAGCGCTGCGGCGGTTCCCGCCGACAAAGACTTCCTCCTGTTCTGCCTTTGACGTGCGCTTTCTTTTTGGTTTTTCACTTGGGGTGTGGCGGTGTTGCTCTTCTCAGTTGCTTTTATCGCATGCCTAGCAGAAGTCGGAAAAAAAAAAATCAAGTTTGGGAGAATTATTACCGCCGTTCAGCTTAGCCAATTTAGATTACTTTCTATCTTACGGCATATAGCGTCAACAATGATAAAGTCCACGAACGTGGCAATCCCGCCCTCAGGTCTGCTGAAGAAAAAAATATAAGAAATCACGCCATCTTTGGATACACCCGGTGCAGGGCGGCAACAGAGACGCCAAATGTTCAGTTTGTGTATACGTGACGGAGGGTAACGGCGACGGATGGTGTTTATGTTAAGCCCCCTGCGCACGTGTAACTTCCTGCGGGTCCCTTGGCAGCAAAGAGTGTGTTGCTGTTAGCCATATGCCGCTGAGATTCTGGGTTACGTCAGTGGAAATGGTCTGAGTGGTCTGAGTTGTCCCACACGACATACTTGAGAGAAACCGACACCAACACAGGAAAAATAGTTTGAACTAATGCCAGCTCGTACGGTCTACATGTCGCGAAGTACACGTTTCGAAAGCCTAAAGAAATATTAATATTACGGCTTTCCAATGAGCAGAATAAAATCCTGGCAGCAAGTGGAGGCACTATCGCCGGCCGTTATAATCTTGGCTAGTGATACATAATAACGCGGCACCATACGATTTTGGTGTACCTTGCTTTAGGATTTGGCTTGGCTCGATCCCGCTAACAGACTTGGTTGCTATGTGTGCTCGCCTGGTCGTCAGGCGCATAAAACCGTTAACGCGCTGTTCATAATCGCATTCGGCAGTTAGTTCTGTTGACAGCACTGACGTTTTTGTAGTCTACGTGGCCGTTGCTGGCTGATGGACAGCGTAACTTGTGGATAAATTAATTTCTAAGGGACGTCCGATCGTCATGTGCTGATACCATGGACAAGATCGGTAGTGAACACTCGATAGTCATTGATGTCGCTTCCTGGCATCAACGTACCGTGGTCCCTCCAATACTGGATGATGTACTTTGAGATTGGGCTGTTGCCGTTGTATGAGGGCGACCATGACACGCTGGCAGATCGGCTCCACACGTCCTTCAGGCGCACGTCTTGCGGGGGGCCTGGCACCTCTGGAAGTGGATCGAGAAAGCCAAGACGGCACCCTTTAATCTATGGCTGTAGCATTTACAGCGACGTCACTTATAAACACTGGTCGCTGTCTCAGTCGCCAATATTTTTGGCTCGTGCCCCCTGTCTAAACGGCTATTCATCTTGGAAAATGGGACGCCAGAGCGTGACGCCAGTTAAGTACTCCAAGACTTCGTATTTTATCTCTCAGGCGAGCCAAATGCCAACTGTGCTGCCGGTGCTTCCACTTACGGAAGCAAGGTTGCGCTGACGTTACACACTTCATGTTTTGACAACGTGACAACGTCCGTGAACTGTGGCGACTTCTGTGCAATGATCGGAGGTATACCGGTCGCATCTGTCTCAATTTCGCGAAGAACAATCTCAATACAATCACAAAGCAGTACTTTAGCATTACATACGACTATATCGTACGGGTTGTAGACGTTGCAGACTGCAACGTAGGTCTCAGAAGAAGGTATTGCTTTTATGCAAACGCAAGCCGTTAAAGTAATTACACTGTGCTTACAATTGGCGGAGCTTTCTTGGTGCGAGTAAAAGACACTCGCCGATATCGCAGCTTTGTAGTTGCTCAGCCAGATTTGATGCTTCAAATTAATATTATCTCACTTTTCTTTTGCCAACGATGAGATAAGGGAACGAACGGCTACCGAACGAAAAATTGTACAAAACATGCTGCGGCGCGACGCGATACACATGACCGCAGAAGTTTCGGTTTCGGTCACGTGGCTTTTTATTACTCTCGCGACCAGTCCTGGCCTTTTCGTTTGTGTTGGCGGCGTACATGGCGGCGTACCTGCGCCGGCTTTTTATCGCGTTGCCGGCGGTGTCTTGTCATGTTAGTGCCGTGGGCTCTCCGAAGAGCGCGAAAGGTCGTCTCAGGATAACAGGAGTGCCGGAACTATAGAGGTAAGCTTATTATCGCAAGCAGTCAACGCGGATTGGCCTGAGACGTGAGGGTAGGAGGAGTAAGATACCCACGAGTGCGTTCGCCTCATTTGTGGTGTACTGTTTATAGACGTGCGCGTTAGATGAGCTGAAGATTCGCTACGAGCGTCCACGTACTAGCACTGGGGGGTAGACTTCGCTCTTTGGGCGTTGCCACCGTACACGCTGGATCCGCCGCCTGTGGTCTAATGACATGTCGCTTGGGCCACGGCTGTTACAGTCTACCCGAGCTGTTGAGTGAGGGATTCATCATACATAATAGGAACGAAGCCGTCACATGTGCAAGCGATGTGTTACATTGGTCTTCACTATTTGTTAAGTTGGCGCGCGGTAGATGGGATAGACGGAGCGCTAACGCACTGACGGCCTGTTTTTGCACCCCGTGGAGCAAGAATCTGGCCGCCCTAGGAAGCTGAGTTTCCCCGCCTGTCTTTCCCTTACTCCGTGCTACACCCTAAAGCTGGGGATCGAGAATAGGCGGAAACGATCGAGAAGTCTGTTCCGGCATCGCAAAAGTCGTGACAAAAACAGCGTTTTCACGGAGAAGCGCGTGAGAGGCCCATATTTAAAAAAAAAAAATACTGGCTCATTAATCCTGATGTTTTATGGTCACACGTGTTTTCGAATAACGACTGTCAAAATATTTTCAGTAAACTACTGCGTGACAGAACTCTGTTTTGTTCTTCAAAGAGGTTTCTGTCCTGATCATTGTCAACCTGTTTTGCTAACAACGAAACATGGTCGCTGGACGCGGTGGTTTCCGTGTCATACATCCTGAGCGCACACAAGCCTCATGCCTGATGATGTCAACCCGTGTTTGAGCTCACATCATGGCTAGTATTCGCAAATAGCGTTTGAAGCCAGTTGTTCGCCACCACATGTTCTTTTAGTGGAACTTCTTTTTAAACGTAAGTGCATTTTAACCGAAATAAGGTAACTGCCCATGTGATTACCGAACGGGGCAGGTGTACGATGAAAATTAGATTTGTCTGTTCTACAGATATGCTATTTCCGGTAGAAGTGGATGTGTATTGGTAGTTTTTGTTTCTGAAGAGAGGCAAGCCCTGATCTATAAGATCACGTACATGCGCGTTCTTGCGAACGTAGTTCGTTATTCGCGTTTTTCACTAGTCGCAGCACTGAAAACATTATCCGACTGCCAAGCTTACCTCATTGGTGAAAAGTTAGTCGCACATGGCTCTTTCGTTAGCCTTATCAAATTTACGACGGCTTTCCCCCCTGATTTTAATAATTGCACGACAGGATGGTCATTCAAGAGGTTGCGTAACAGCTTTGCCCGCTGGGAATGACATTTGACAAATGCTAACCAGAATTGCTATTTGACAATGACAGTTTTCAACCATTTTAACGCGCCAACTAATGGGATCACCCATTCCTTGCAATTAAGCCCTGTTCGTATATATATCTGCAGTAAAGGCGCACCGCGATCTCCCTCTCGAGCTGACTTCATCTGCTACACCCTCAGTTTTATTAATGAACTTCTGCATGGGTTACTATTGCATCTGTACGCTGCCCTGTTGCGTGGGGAAGTAAATTTCCCAGTAGGGGGCCTTTATGGTACATGTTGAATAACTATTAGTTTGCTGATAACTGGTAGTACGGTAGAAGTACAGCGTGCTCAAAAATAAACGACTCGTAATGCGAGAACAATAGCCTTGACCGTTGTTTGGCCTATGAGCTTGCCCGTGTTAGGCTATGTTCAGAGTATACCAATGCAAAAGCCATATCGTGATCTATGGACGTAAAAAAAAAAAAAAAAACGGCGTGTGACGGAGTTCGGTTGGCTGAGACGTGAAATGAAGTCATTCTTTAAAGTTATTACGACAGTTGCGGCAACAGTATGAACCAGGCCTTAGAAATAGGTACGCTAGTGATGTGCGCTTCGTCACGTTCGGCTTTGTTATTCTGGCTAGTTTCCTGGTCCTCCTGTCTGTCGTGGTACCCTCCTGAAAGGTTCCGTATATACGGAAATACGGGAATACGGAGTACTTTCCTAAAATGACACAAAGCCGCCACAAAACACGGAATATTTTGAGAAACACACGTGAACGAAATAGTGCATATTTATCCAAAAATTTGACACCGATTTTATGTCTGTAAGTTTACTAGAACTGCCAAATCATTGTCCGTATGAATTCCGTGTATACGGAGTATACGGAAAACATACGGAGCGTCATTTTGCTTATTATTGAAGATAAAAACACGAAACCTGTGCCAATGTTTTTATTTCGCGAAATAATGTGATTCTCGTGTTTTTTATACTAACATCTACTTTCGGCGTGCTTGGGGGAGAAATAATCCGTATGAACTCCGTATTCACATAATTCCGTATATACGGAACGTTTCAGTAGGGTATGATTTACTGTTTTTTTTTGTAGTCAGTTGATGCCGTGCCGGTAAAAAAAAAACACTTGTCAGGAGAAGGTCCAGAGCGAAACCACAATCCCCGTCGTGATTGTATTACCTTCAGAAAATTATTTGAATAGCTTATCGGCGCATTGCTTACCCTCGACTTGTCGCGTTCCACTCGCATCTCCTTGAATTGTGGAACCGTCACTTTAACAGAGCTTTTACCATTGTTTTTGGCACTGCTAAGGTGCAACACTCGCGTGGAACGGATGCGTTGTCGTCTGCGACGGTAATGAGCTTGTTTTAGGTCACGTGACGTGAACCTCGGAATTCGTTCGTTAGGGTGTCCTTGTCAGTTTTTGTCCATATAGCAGTCACGCGTACTTCGTTAGGCAGTTTCCTTGCTTGTTTTCAGTCACACCGGCTGTGGGTTGAGCAAGGCCTGCGAGGGCTCGAGACCTTCCCATAGAGCGTGGCTTAAAGGTGTTGGTATACCTTGGACGATGAGCTTGACCTTCCTGTCGTCCTTGCCGTACTTGTTCTGCGTGTGACACGTGTAGAGGGCGCCGTCACTGCGGTCCGTGTCACGAATCACCAGCTCGGACACCAGTCCGTCCGGCGTCAGGGTTTCGAACACCTCGTACCTGCGAAAGCGAAAGAACTTTATTTGCAACGACGCACCGGAGCATGTTTTT
This sequence comes from Haemaphysalis longicornis, assembly GCF_048455015.1. Taxonomy (NCBI): domain Eukaryota; kingdom Metazoa; phylum Arthropoda; class Arachnida; order Ixodida; family Ixodidae; genus Haemaphysalis; species Haemaphysalis longicornis. The sequence goes on along the minus strand of NW_027526460.1, from coordinate 19,587,423 downwards.
TTTTATCGCGGCACAACGAATATGAAAGATAAGTATGCCTAGAAACATTCCTAGAAAATAAATCCAGACTTTACCTAAGCGAGTTACTGTTTAGTCATTTCATTGGCTAGATGTGCATGCCAGGCAAATGCGGAAGAAACGCCACGCTGCAAGCATGAAATGTTTTAATGAAATAATCAGGTTATGTCGATCTGTATTCCCTGTTTTGATGGTCTGAGCTTCTGATCATTTCCAGTTACTTGTCGTGCTTTAAATAATACGTTCGATACGAGTTCTTCGTGCGTACCTGGAGCGAATGTGGGCGCCGGCTACCGTAATTGACACAAGTCATACAAATTGTGTGTTCGATATTAATTTTAGTTGGCGCGAAGATGGATTATCACACGCTGCAGACATGACAAGAACTGGGCTAAAGTTACGTAGCTTTCGAGTTCGCTAGTAGGACCGAAGAAGCTGCTGGAAACGGAAATTTACCGGCGACGTCTAATTTGGCAATTTGTTCGCGCGCAAAACTCGGAAAGACAGCTTAGTTAAAGGGGCCCGGCAACGTTATTTTCGACCTTTTTTCTAAATCCCAAATGCCTTCAGAACGTAGTCACCAAACACAACTAGTACTTAGAATAGGGGATCACAAAGTTCCACAGCCGAAGATTACGTCTCTGTACCCATCAGATAACTTAAAAACTTGCTCGAAATATTTTTCTCTCTTTACCGGGCTTGGCGTTCTTCGACCGCTGGAATTACGTCATTACAGCGGTGCTATTGGCCGGCTTCCTTTCAAATGCAGCTATAAACGCATTCGATAGCCACTTAAAAAGTAAACTACAAAAGCAATGCAGAGACCGAAGGCGGATAGTTCTGCTGCGACGAGCAAATCACGCAGTGCCGCTCAGCGCAGGCGACAACTGTAGCTTTCGCAGTGCTTCCAGACGTGAAGGAAAGTGTGAAAGCGTTTATCTTAAAGGGACCCTGCAACACTTTCGATACGCGCTTTCACTTTTTCCTTCGCGTCTGGAAGCACGGCGAGAGCTATACTTACCGCCAGCACGGAGCGGCACTTGCTTGATGTGCTCGTCGCTGCAGATACGCCTTCCGTTTCTGCCTTCTTTTCGTGGAATTTTTAAAAGTTGCTATCGAAAAGCGTTCATTGCTGAAGCTGAAGGAAAACCGGCCAACAGCCGCTACATGGCCTCAGTGACGTAATTCGAGCGGTCGAAGAACGTCAATACCGGGAAAGAGAGAAAAATCTTTTGAGCAAGTTTCCAAGTGATGTGATAGGCATAGAGCCGTAATTTCTGGCTGAGGTACTTCGCGACCCCCTAATCTAAGCTCTGGGTGTGTTGGGTGGCTACGTTCTGCAAGAATGTAAGATTTAGAAAAAAGTTAACAAAAGTGTTGCAGGGTCCCTTTAGGTGTTGGAGAGTCCTTTTAAGGGTACGCTGTTCCGTTAGTCGGCGGCGGGGGATTATAGGCTGAGTGTGGGTGTGTGCAGTACCGGGCGCTGGTTCTCTTGTCTAGCTTGACGGTTCCTTTGGACCAGGCGATGGAGAGCGGCTGGTCACCCGTGGCCTGGCACCTCATCCGCGTCACCTCGGTCCGCCGCGCCGTCACCACCGCCGACTTCTCCTCGAATCTGGCCGGAACTGCGTGGGGGATAGGATGCCTTCGCTCGCACTTGGCCAGAGGAAGAGAGACTGAGAGAAAACAACGAATGTTCGTAGTAGTATGGCTTAATGTTTGCTTACATTTACGAACTTCGTATTTTTTTTTTCTTTGCTCACGCCAGGCTTTCGCAGCGTTTGTTTTGTCCGAGAAAAAGAAATCCGGTGATTTGTTGTTGCGGAAATTATGCAACACATATTGAAGGTGGGCCAGTCGGTACATAACTAACTTATACAAACAGCGCTAGAAACAGGACTACAGAAAGGGAACACAGTCAGCGCCATGTCTGTGTGCCCTTTCTGTAGTCCTGTTTCTAGCGCTGTTTTATAAGTAAGTCGGAAATTATGCTTTTTAGTTCTCCGAGCAGCGCCACAGGGTATTTGTAAATGTATTTAGTTACAACCGTGATGGGAACTTGTTACATGCGAGAAAATCTAAATGACGCTTACTTTCGTTTGTTGGTCAGGGCTTTCGTCACAAAGGCACACTGTGAATTGTGCGTGCAATGCTAGACGAAGGGAACCTGTGTCGATGAACTTGAACTTTTCGATGAGTGTACTTCACGAAGTGCTCATTTGGTCTATGTACGTGCCTTCCAGTAAGTCACATGTGCTTTACAGTAGGTTGTGTGTGCGATCGGAAATTAACACGCTCTGATAAAGAACTTATGTGCCTGACGAATAGTGGCCTTCGCAGTTGGCAGTAAAAAAAAAAAAAAAAAAAACTTTCCGAGCTATGTTTGCGACACAAAGTTCAGCTTTCCGTGGACACGGACTCAAAACTGCAGCACTCGCGCAGAAAACAAACAAACAAAAGACGACGACAGAGACAAAGAGCACTGGCTCGACGGTGCTCGTTTATTATCTTTAAGACAATAACGAGCTCCCGTGACCGCGCAGCTTCCCAGCTGGGCGGCGGCCGATCCGTCACCTTACCGTTGAGCGTGAGCCTGACTTTGTTCGCGATCGGCTCGCCGACGCCATTGTCGGCCTCGCACAGATAAACGCCGCGGTCACGAGGCTGCACGCTGCGCAGCACGAGGACGCCGCCGGCTTCGAGCGACGTCGACTGGCCGGCTTCCAGGCGCACCCGATTCCCATCTGCAGCAGGTGAAAAAGTTTAGAAGCAGACACCTGTGAAACTCTTGCACAGAGATTATTAGGACACCGAAGCTCGTCCTGCGTGAGCGCTGGTATACGTTCAGATAATTTTCATACGAAGCAGTGTTTCTATATCTTCCTGATTTGGTTCGTGCGGGCAGCCAGCTTGGTTGAGGAAAAAGAAATTTAGCTATATGATACCGAAACAACCACCATTACCACCACCATCATCATAATCATCATCATCATCACCACCTGCCTGGTTGTGTCCAATGCAGGACGAAGGCCTCTTCCAAAGATCTCCAAGATCTCCAGCCACGTCTATCGAGTGCTCTAGACTGAGTCTACCCTTTCGTCCCAAATTTTCGTAGCTTATCCCTCCATCGAGTACTTGGCCTACCCCTATTGTATTTGCGGTCTATTGGCAGCCACTGTAATTGAAGCTCTAATGGTTATCAAAGTCTATGCGTTTATCAGGCAACAAACTTTATAAATAAAGAAAATAAAGGGGCGCGGGGAAAGCAGGGGGGGGGGGGGAGGCGTGTGTAAACTTCCCGACAGAAAGCTTAGAGGCGCGAGTCTATTAGACGGCATCTCCGATTTCATGTAGTTGCATCTTCGACTATGTAGTGCCCTGGGTAATGAAATCTCGCTTTCTTCGGCGAAGGAAGACGTTGTCAGCAATGACATAGTATGATTGTGGTCACCCTAATAACAAGCGGCACTGCTTATTAATCTTAGGGTGACCAGGTTCATACTACACGTGTATACTTCCGTGGTGCATACCTCCATGTTGCTCGCGCACATGATATGCAAAGGGTGGATCTCGCTTTTCCGCTGTTTTGTCGAATGTAAGCCTGATGCCTCGTTTCCACATGGACGTTCATAATTTGCAGGCCTGTTAATCTGCGAGGTGGCAGGTGGTCACACACAAGTTTTTATTGTCGTCGACGACTCGTTAGCAGAACTACCATATGATCAAAGCTTGGGGTATTTTCCGCTAAAATTTGTTTCCTATGTATTGTTTAGTTAGGGCTCGAATGACTTACTCTTGTTGCGGGAAAATTTCGGCGTTTCAACATAGTTGTAGTTTTAAAGTGAGCTTGTGCGGAAGAGAGATCAGGCCGCCTGTACATTTCCGAAAACCGCCTGCACGATTTAACACATGCTGTGATTTTGCGCATAACCAGTAATTGACGAGCAGGTGGTACTTTTAAGCTGTTTGAAATCGTAAAACACTTCGTGTTCGTACGAAGTTCTATATTCCTTAATTCCCCCCCCCCCCCCTTCCCTCAGGTAGTTTAGGTTTCGGACGGGACAGATGTAGTCACCTTATACGGCGCACAGGACTCGTCAGCTCGTCAGCGCCCGGCATTGACGAGCCGACAGGCATACCGACGAGCTGAAGAGGTGACTAGAAATCAACTACCCCTTTGTCGAAACGAAGCTTTCGAAAATTGATTGATTGATTGTAGGGTTTAACGCGCCGACGCAACGCAGGCGATGAGGCGCGCCGTAGTGGAGGGCTCCGGATTAATTTTGACCATCTGGGGACCTTTAACGTGCGCCGAAATCTCGTACACACGGGCGTTTTTGCTTTTCGCCTCCATCAGAAAAGCGGCCGCCGCGGCCGGGAATCGAACCCGCGACCTTAGCCACTGAGCCACCGCGGCGGGTGCTTTCCAAAATCAAGTTCAACGCCAAACGAATCAACCGATAAGCGAGCGTACCCTATTTATTTATTATGATTAGTATGGTCGCCGTCGTTAGACGGAGGGGTGCATGATTTGTGTCTAATTTAGCACCTACAAGCACCGCTCTCCAAATCCACCCTGCTTCGACCGTGACGGAATGGCGCAGTCGGATAGTCGTCGGCTTCGTAACGCGGGGGAGTCAGGTTCGATTCCGGCCGCGGGAAGCGTTTTAATTTTCCACTTCGCCCAGGATCATCATCGTGAGAGAAAGTTGGCTTTCCTGTAGCGTGTTTTGCGTGGACAACAGACGACATCGGTGAGACATAGAAAGCTTCGCTTTAATAAAGATAGTGTGCTTTCTTTGTACATAGCCAAACCATATTTCGCGCGAGCTACTCTGTTGTTTTTGGCGACTGCTGTCATGCCTGCCTGTCGCTTCTGCCAAAGGTCATGATGGTTTCACAGCAATAAAAGGATAATATATTGTCGGTGTGTCGTGCCAACAATACAATGGCGCTTGAAAAAAAAAAAAAAAAAAAAACTTCGCATTTTAACGACAATATATGTGCACACAAGCGACGCATTCCGCACATATTACGATTCGCCAACAAAATCAAGTGTTCCTGGTAAATTACTCGTAGGTTTTCTAGGATGCCCGCAATTTCGCCCGCCTTGCGTGTAACAAGGCGCCACGGGGATAACGTGGGCTGTGTCCACGCTCGATCGCGCGGTAAGCGCTTGCATATACTGGGCTCTCCGCAGAAATTAAATTTTCAATTCCTTAATGAGCTCAGTGTAGTTGTGCGTAAGATGACTAATTTTGGGGAAGGTCTCCATGATGGAGTAAGATTCTGCGAAGGGAAAAGTTGACATCCACCTGAAATTCAGCCATACGGCTACATTGGAAAGTTTTTTTTTTTTTTTTTTGGGTGTGTGTAGCCGTAAGGATGCATTTTCTGTGAATGCCAACTTCTCCCTTCGTAACGTCGCGCGTAAGAGAGACTGTCTTTTGGTTGTTGCGCGGGGAAACGTTTTAATATGTTTTCTATAGTCAAGCACGGGCTACCCAGATGTGGAGCGCCGTCGTTACCGAATGATTTTGGAGCGGCTCAGTGAAGTTCTGGGGATCCCTGCGTCGAGCGAATGCAGACTAGCGTTTTCATTTTGTGATAACTTGGCGGGGACGCGGAGCAGCACGTACCTGTAATCTTGCTCCAGGTCACCTTGGGAGTCGGGTGGCCGGCCACAGGGCAGGCCAGTCGAGCCTCGCTCCCGATTAGGGCCGAAACGTCGGCTGGTATCCGCAGCCATCTCGGGGGTGCTGCGTTGCGAAATATAAGGCCGATTTAAAACACAAGGGACGTGCACGATTGAAGCAGATAGCTAAACTGCGACAGTCCGAAAAACAAAAAAGAAAACCACCAGCGCAAAAATGGAAGACCAGCGAAGCTTTGTTGTCGCAGAAAAGAATTCTGTACGTAGAGGCTCCACGCTTTTCTTTTCCTAGCTTATCTATATCTTTTATCACCCCTTTTCTCCTCTCTAATCTTTCATCCCCCTCCTCCCTTTCTCCCCCTCGCACAGGGTTGTATGCAGGTGAGCCCACAGATGGGCTCAGTGATATCCCCAGTGCACTTCGTTTCCTTTTTACCCGAACCACCTAGTAGTAGTAGTAGTAGTAGTAGTAGTCAACGACATTTAGAATTTCACTGGAAGCACGTGACTATGAAAAGTTGACGAAACTCAGCGTAATCTTAGTCGTCTTATCGGGTAATTCTAATATAATTTATTTCGGAATTTTTTCTATAAATCAGGGGTCATAGCCATTTTCTGTAACCATGCTCCCCCCGCATGTGGGCAGCCGTGCTTTGACAGTAGCCGGGAATTCTGTAGCGTTTACGACTTCACTGTGAACTTATCATGACAACCAAATGAAACGGCGTAGTGATGGGGTTGTCGTAGCGGCCAGTTTGGACATGATTTTTTTCAACACACTCACATTAAGTTGGGAGCTCCAGAGAATTTTACACTAGCTCGGTAGACAAAAATTCTTATTCTACGCGGCTCTGTCAACGGACGCAAGTTTGGTCGGAACCTTGCCATATACGGCTTATCTGTAAAAGGTCGCCTAATGGATGAACTTTGCATACAGAACACTTGGAATAGCCACCAAATTCCAGAACTGCCATTGTAAGTCACGTCGACTGCTGATGTTATAGTGCATTCACGATTCTTAGGTTGCTCAGCACACCATATTCTGCTGCGTATGGAGAAATTTGTTAAGCTTGAAAGGTGTTCTTTCTTTTTGGTCGGTAGAGGGGGGGACGGGGGAGGTGATAACATCGGCGGTCGTAAGCGTGACCATAAGCTGGCACGCACCATTACATAAAACACTTATGCCCTCCACACCCTAATGAAGCGGCCCAACAATCGCACGTTTCTACCTGAAGGCGCGTCACAGCTGATATTCCTGGCGCAGAAATTACGACCGCACCCAGCTTAGTGTTAGTGGCTAGATTTGTTGAACGTGATAAGAGGACGGCGAAGATGTTTTAATTGAATTTGGGACGTCGCGCCATGAACGTTGTCCCAGAAGGCATCAGTAACCAGCGATCTATGACTGCTTTGTTTATCCTTACTGGATGACAGGCGTGGAGGACACGCGGCACGTGATCACTAAGCACTTTGTCCATTTTACGCTTTCGACGCAATTCTCTAATGTCACCAGGATGTTTTTTTCCTTTGCCTACTTTGACAATAGCTTAGTACAGTGACAAGCCGTGGTAGTTATTCGGCAGCATTTAATCGCTTGATAAGGTGTCTGCAAACTGTATTTTACGTGCGATTCGACAAGGTGTAACATGAAACCTATGAGAACAGTGAGTGTGATTTAGACACGAAATCGGTACTGAGAATAGCTGTAAGGTTCTTCGTAGTTATCAAAGCTTTTTGCAAAACTAGTTGCAGAGCGGTAGAGGCTGTCCGAGACGTTGTTTTTTTTTTTTTGGTAACTTCAAGCATACACCAATATTTTGGTTTTTTGTGTGTTCTAGTGAATCAGCTGTTAAATGAAATGGTTGAATTTCAAAAAATTAGCATTAATTATTATTTTTTTTGCTCGTAGAATATTTACCATAGTGGACGCAACTTTAAAATATAAGGCTACCTAAGCGCTCACCATAGCTTATATCAGCATATATACTGCTTGTGTTCGATAGTCTCTTAGCGTCTGGAAACATACCTCTGACTTCGAGCTTGACAGAGTAGCTGTCGCTCCCTTGCAAGTTCTTGGCGAAGCAGGTGTAATTTCCCACGTCAGCGGCGGACACCGACAGGACCTGGAGCACCGAATATCGTTCTGATGTGGCCACCTTCACGTTGGCTTCATCACCCACGGTCTTCCCGTTCTTGAGCCACGTGAAATACACGGGTAGAGCTCCTTTCGAGATGGCGCAGAAAACTTGCGCGGATCCCCCCTCGGACAGGTCTGTTGGGAAACTGAACGGCATCACCGTAGGTGCGTCTGAAACAAAGAAAACGTATCTTTAGCTGTGGAACCTGTATTGTGGAGCTCAAACTGTGTAAATACTGTGGTTGAGTAACGAGAAAAGGAAAGAGAACGAGAAAGGAGAAACGAGGAACGGGAAAAGACTTTTCTCGTTCCTCGGAAGCGCGCATGCGGGAGAATCGACGTCTGGGCGATTTGGTGACAGCTAGACGTCTTGGCAGGAAAGTGCATGAAAAAACACGCATGAGAAAAGAAAAGTAAAATGGTCAGAGCTATATGGTGCTTCCGTCTTTTGCGGTGTCTGTATTTCTTTGTGCTTCATACCAATATGTTGGAGGTACACACGCCAGTAATATGAAAATTAACGCGGCCAAAAGAACCTGCAACGTTTAAACATTTATTAATTGATATGGGATATTTTTTGAATGCTTTAAATTTCGCCGGGATCTCTTTTACGCATCTTGCCTACTAAGATTCTTCTACTATTAAATGGAAGAGAGTCACAGAACACGTTAAATAATAGCTTGATTTTGTGGCCTTGCTTGCCTAGTCGCAATGATTTTGCCAGGAAAGTAGAGTTTTATGGTGAATCCAAGAACTTCTCGGTATTTACGAAGGTTGAAACATATCACACAGAATGGTTGTGCATATTTTTTTTTTTTTCTCGTAGTACCTCGGATTCGTAATTCGCCAATCTGCCGCTGGTTAAACATTGAGCAGATGGTAGCAGTTTGACATCAGTGTTAGTATTTCTTGCATTATTACGTTTTATTAAGATTGCGATTTTGGGTTTCTTTACCTCACAGTTGTATAATGAGCTCTGATCTCGCAGTTCTACCTATATCGTCGGCCGTCACGCCGGCGTAGGGGAAATAAACACATCGCTCGCGTATGCCAATACAGTACAGGATGCGCTGTCACGTTCTTTTCCCCGATTGAAAATTGCTTTGGTTTGTAATAAACATGCCTGCCTCAGTGGCAATTTCCTCATCTGACGGAAATGCCTGTTCAAGCCTTCCGTTGAAGCACTGGTTTGACAGGCGAACTTTGCCTGTGAGCTGAGCTAAATCCGTGACGCTCGTGAAAATGTCGACACAGGTTACTGTTACGAAGTCGAGTCAGGGAACGTATTAGGCGTTTTCTCTGCGTTGCTGTCTGTTTTCGGGAGGCGCAGTGGTCGAGAGCCTGCGGGAAAACGCTGAGGATCTACCCAGAAATGCAGCGCTGCGCTGTGGGGAAGTTCGCTCACCTTTTGGGAGGGCCTGGCCGGTGCTCCTGGGGACGACGAAATGAAGAATCGCCGCGGCCTGCGCCACAACTGCGGCCGCTGTTGCTTTCGGAAATTTCCCGCCAATCAGCATGGCTGTTTCTAGTGTATCTACGCTTATCTCATGAGCTTGAATAATTTGTGTCGTCCGTAAACAGTGCCACGGCCTGAAACATGCCTGGACGTGTAAATAGTGCACACTTTGTATTGTTTGGTCACTTTGTGCGACGTCGGCGCTGTAGACTTGCCGTTTGACAGTACCACAGGCGCCACATATCGAGAGCGGCGCATAACATCGTTTATCAAACAATGCGCCCTGAGTTCGCGGGTGCGTTCAAGTTGCCAGGAACGAAATCTTTCACGCCAAACTTAGTTGAAGGAAAGAAGTTGGTTCATCATGCACCGCGGGGGTTGAAGTTTCCCTAATATAAAGTTATCATCATTGCAGCGGACACCACCATAACCGCGGGCTTGTTCAAACGATCGCTGTTGGCACCAATGCTTTGTGATTTTACAGTCCGTGCGTGGATCTGTAAAATATCGTTTGCGTTTGTTAGCGAGCGGGAAACTGAACGGCCGATGATGTAAACCACCGCTACTGTGCCGTCTGCGAACAGAATAGGCGTTCAAGTTGACACAAACGTCGTGCCTTCCAAACTGTGCAACTGCCGTTCACCTTGAAATGCGTGTGTTGTTTCTCGGTTATTCCGAGTGCGGAATGCTTAAGATAGATGTTATTCGTCGAAGTAAATGAACAACGCAATTTGTGGTCGCACTGAAGAAAACTTGCAGATGATGAAAAAAAGCAGGTTACACTGAAACTGGTAGCAGTTCTGCAGACAGCAATGAAATGAAATGAATTTCCAGTACACGTAAGGAAATTACTTAGCACATGTGCACATGTTTACAGGCTAGATGCAATATAAATACTTAACTGTTAGACAGACACACCAGGAGTAAGTACTATTGATCATGGCCATTGAATTGCGATGTGGCCAAAAAGTCAAAATGGACGGATCAGCTTCGTTCGACTCGATGCATACAAACCTGTGGTTGACCTTAATGTAGTGTGCGCAGTTTACACTGCTTTGGCTGCACGGTATCTGCCATACCGTTGACTTTGAGCTGGAACGTAGCCTTGATGCTTGGCCCGACGCCGTTGCTAGCCACACAGGAGTACGTTCCGGAGTCCGGTGGTTGTGCGTCCGTGATGGTCATGCTTGAGGCTTCGAAGGACAGCCTCGAATCCCTCTTGAGTGGTGTCCATCCATTTTGAAACTCTGCGAGCAGCAGAATATTTGCGTTTTGCAAATTATTTGGGCATCATTGCATCCTCGTATAACAATTGGTTTTCCTGGGTAAAGCTTCTATTTCGCATATTCGGAATTGCACCTAGATTTCGCAATGCAAGGACACTGATAATCGATTACCCCTCCCCCCCCCCCCCCTCCCCTGCATTTTTTTTTGGTGTCCTGGTCACTTTAATTGCTTAGAAAAGGTATAGGTGTGTTACGTATCTGTAGCCATGTGGTAGTATGAAGCAGGTACTGTTATAAGACAGCAAAATCGGTAATAATTGTTGGGGAACCCTCAACTATGGTACTTGGGTATGGCCATGCCCGAGCGACTTGGTTGGGGGTTGCGCTGCGTCAAGAACAGGTATCGATTTTGGGATTTTTAAGCAAGAAACTTATTATTATCGGCTTAAGTTCTTGCTCAGAACAGCCATTTTTGTTTTAGCGACTCTTCAATGTGGTAGAAATCGCTCCGCTACAAGTTTGATTTTAGTTGCATAAACGGGATATCTAAAGCCAACTTTTGTATAAGCAGTGCGTTGGGCCACCGAACAAGAATTTAAAACTTTTCGTGAGTAGTGAGCGTTTTCACATATTTTTAAAGAAAATTTGTATATGTGGATTTCCATTTTTAAGCACCATTAAAGATGCCGAAGCAATAAGTATGTTAATGCCAGTCGCGTCGGATATGAACCGAGGTATTGTTGTTGGAACTGCTCTACGCGCAAGTGGGCTGCGAGACGGAAAATAGAAATTGTAATATTGTGTACCTGCCTTTCTTGACCACGTCACATTCGGCTTCGGAGAACCCAACGCGAGGCACTGGAAACTCCTGCTCTGACCTTGGCCAATATCAGTGTCTCCTGGAACTCGCTTCCATTCGGGTGGAACTGTTGAGAAAGCAGACGACAGTAAGGTATCGCTGTTGTCAGAATAAACTGTAGGGGTGGATCACGTTAGCAAAAACGTTCTGATTGGATTATTAATGCGCGCTACAGAATACCGTTCCTAAGAGGACATTGCAGTACTCGATTAGAAAAAGCTGAACCGATCCCCGGCCTCTCCCTTCGTTTGCAATCAGTGCACGCGCTGCCCTGTCTTCAACTTTAGTAGGTGAAGAGTTCTTTTCAGATGTGATAGAGGCAGGAAAAGTGAAGTTAATTACCCAAAAAATAGGTCTCTATTAACACCCGCCGCGGCGGCTCGGTGGCTAAGGCGTTGCGCTGCTGACCACGAGGACGCGGGTTCGATTCCCGGCCGCGGTGGCCGCTTTTCGATGGAGGCGAAAAGCAAAAACGCCCTTGTGTGTACGAGATTTCGGCGCACGTTAAAGATCCCCAGGTGGTCAAAATTAATCCGGAGCCCTCCACTACGGCGCGCCTCATCGCCTGCGTTGCGTTGGCGCGTTAAACCCTACAATCAATCAATCAATCAATCAATCAATCAATCAATCAATCAATCAATCAATCAATCAATCAATAAATAAATAAATAAATAAATAAATGTCTCTCTTAACGATGCCAAACGCCCGTGTGTGAAGTGTGCACGGAGTTTGCAAAACTTTATGCGACGTCCGGATGAAGCCTAATCATTCGGGGTCACTAATTGAGGATTTAGAACGCATGCTTTTTTTCGTCACTGATGTCCGCGAAATACATTTTTGTGCATGACTTGAAGCGGGCATCGTGCAAAGACCAACCTGACACTTCGATGTGCGTCGTCAGGGTGTCGCTTCCGAAAGCGTTCGTCGCGGCACACGTGTAGTTTCCGGAAGAGTCGGCGCTTGCGGGGTTTAAGACGAGAAGGAGGTAGTCCTCGAACTGCGTCACCCTGACATTGGGCAGCAGCGAGGCGTCCATGCCGCTCTTCAGCCATTGAAACGTCAGCGGTGCTGAACCGTGCTTCAGTAAGCATGCGGCGGTTGCCCTCTCTCCAGCCTTGACCTTGGTCGAAGAGATAATTTCTTGAAGTGCTGGGGGCACCTCTGAAATGCGAGAGAGGGCCTTTAGCGTAGTTAGCTTATTATAACTACTAATATATTGTGGAATAGAGAATTGCAATGGATATTCAATATTCTAGTTGTAGTCTTTCTGTACATTTGCGTGCACGGGACTACGTTTGCAGGGTTATTAGCATATATAGAAAACTAATGCAGAACTCGTATATGCCCTATTCCTCTCCGAGCTTATCTGTACCTCTGCCTTTCTCTTTTTTTTTTTTTTTTTGCCTTGCGGAGAACTGAGCCTTTCCATCGCTCATCCCTCTGTAGCCAAGCGTTTAAGCTAATTCCTCCTGCCACACCTTGCAATTATAACTTCGAAATTGTTTTTTTTTTCAAGCATTATTACTGTTCTTTTTAACACGCAAGGTTTCCTACCGCTAATAGGAAATGTGTATACAGATGGCATGCAATAATTAGACTGTAGTTCGTGGCAGGCATCTTTGCGGCGGTACAGTATTAGTTCAGTGCACGTCTTAAAATGCAGAGCTCACGGTTGCTCTTTATTTCGCGTTTGTTTATATACGAATAGGTATTCAATTATAGTTTCGACCATCACATGACGATCCGAGACGTGACGCATTTCCTTAACATTGCCGTTCTGAACGCGCCCTTAATAACCGCTAGCCACAAACTCGTACTTTGGTCTGTGGCCTGCTAGTATGAAGCACTAAAGCCTGGATACATGAAAGCCACCTTAGGAGGAACAGTACCTTGTTTCTCCCCAAAAGAGTACCCCGAAAGAGAACCTTGCTTCTCCAAGTTGTTATTACGTTGTTGCACATACTTTCATGCAGTCGCGTACACTTCCACTAGGCCAGGTTTGAGGCTGAGCAGGTTTGCAGAAGTTTGTTGAATGAGTGCTTACCTCCAGTAGCGTTGGCTATGATGAAGACCACCGCGAGGAGAATGCTGGGATGAGTCTGGATGCACCGCATGACGATCTCTGCGCGTGGATGCCGGAGGAAGCGCTGCCTCCGTTCGACTGTGGAGATGACGTCCCGGAGCACGCGGTCGCTCACGCTCGGGCCTTGGCAGTCTTCCCCGGGGCGACCGAGCGGGGAACGCGCTAAGGGCCAACCGCATTGTCGCAGCTTGTGGGACGTGGGAAAAAAAGAGTCGACAAGGGCGACGACGCCGGCCTCTGCTGCGGCTTGCCGAAAAAGTGAGACGCGTCGCTGCGCACGCTGCAGTTGGTAAAATTTGGAAGAGTGTATTTGCGACCACTGCTGTGTCCGTGCTGTTCTGTTCTCAACGCAATCAGGCTGAACTACCTCGTTCAGCTTGCCTGATGCGTGCGTGTCTTCGCAGCGAGCACCTGCGTCTTCGGGTGTGAAGTGTGTTGCAGGTGTATTACGAACTTGACCGCAGTTGGGGTAGGCGTCGGTCAATTGGTTCAGCCGAAGTCGAAAAAGACGACAAAGAAAAAATTGTGTAGTTTTGTCGTATTTTCGCGTGTCGTACTGTAGTCTTGTCGTATTCTTGTCGTGTCGGGATTCTGGTGTTCTGTCGTGTGTCGTATTCCTGTCCTGATTTTATGGTTCCGTCGTGCCGAATTCCTGTCTTGTCGTGATCCCGATGTTCTATCAGTAGTTGAACATGGTTTGATTGTTAATGCCATTGTGAAGAGTAGCGTAAATGGCAGTTCTGTTGTGACTACAGAAATGTTTGTCGTTGAGAAAATTGACTTTGTCGTTACGACAGCAATGTGTGTCGTAACAACAGATGGGTTTTTCGTAACAACAGGACTTCTGCTGTCACAACGGAGTTTTTTTGTCGTAATTAAGACAGGAATTCTTTTTAGATTTTTGCGATATTCCTGTTGTGATTTTAGACTGGGATTACGGTATCATAAAACGGACATACGGCGGATTAAGTCTGTTTCCGCCTGTTTTGTATACGCCAAGCGATGACAAAGTTTGCTACGACAAAGCGAAACAGTCTTTTTCTGCGTGATCAAACATCGAAATTTTCGTTCCTATATCTTTTTATAGCGACCTATGTCTGCCTCTTGGAACATGAGATGCTCTTGTTAGGTGTCTCGTGTGTGAAGCTAAGGGGGTCAACCTGACAGACTGAAGCGCATGAGCTTGTAAAATATCTGCATAACAATTATGAGGCGTAGTTATTACCGCGGCAGCTTCTCTTGGTAGCTTGAATTCGTAGCGCACGTTGGAAAGTGCCATTAACTGTACCGGGGGTTTTGTTTCCCTGTGGTCACATTTTCGCTAGACGAGCTTACGGTTGGTTTTGTGTTAGAGTATCTTATCATACCTCGGACATGCAAGTACAATGAGTGGCTGACAGATCCGATGCCGTTGTCAGCTCTGCAAATATACTTGGCGGCGTCCTCAGCCGCAACTTCCTCGATCAGGAGTGTGCCGTTCTGCGAGATTCTCATTCGGGAATTGCTGACAGGAAGGCTGATTTCACCGGCAGCGCCTGAAATATTGTGCATCATTAGTATACAATGAAACTGTATAACGCACGCGTTTAAGTTGACATTCCCAACATTTGTGCAGTGTAGATACATACCTCGTGACATAAACCAGTTTATTATGGGCTTAGGCGATCCTGTGGCGTGACAGCTCAGGATGACGCTGCCGCCTACGACAACATTTGTGTCTGACGTTGTTTTCTTGAGTACAGGTGGGGCTAAAAAAAGAACAGAAGAAAATAAGCGAGGGATATAGATTTTTTAAATGCAGGTACAATACCCGGCAAATGAAACGCGAACACGAAAATATGAATCAGAACCCGCAAATAGCGCGATTTCTTTCCATACAAGTCAAAATGATGCGTGGTTTGGTTACAAAATCAAAGTCTGGAAATGTGGCTTTCCGTATATACCAATGACGCGCCGTTATTAGAGCTCAACGAATAGTATTTTTCAATTTTGTGTGTTCTGATTCAAATGTTTGTGTTCGCGTTTCACTTGCGGCGTGTTGTACATCAGAAACATGAGCTTCATCTCTCGTCCGGTAGCTTTCACGCTGCTGTCTTTAAAATGCCTGAAGGTGTACATGAGCTGTCATCCAAAAACATTTGGCTTTGAGTGGAATTTCGAATCAATCGTTCAAAAGGTCAAACAAATTTTCTTGATATAGAGGTGTTCGACCACTCGTTTTACGCACACATGATGAGGTAACAGTCACATTTATGATTTAACCGACTACTATTATGTACAATGGTATGGTTTATGTACGCTCGTGGGTATCCCGGGAATAATAAAAAAAACTAAATTGAGCACAAAGGTTAATTAAAAGAAACTTGCCTTCCACGTCTAGATAGGCCGAGTAGCTGTCGAACCCGAATATATTCTTGACGATGCACGTGTAGTTTCCGGCACTTCTCTCGTCGATTGAGTTGATGAACGCCACCGAGTACTCGGGTACCGCCTGCACTTTCACGTTGTCGGTTGTCTGTAGCTCCCTTCCTTCCTTGGACCACGAGAAGGAGAAAGGCGGTGTTCCCTCGCTGACCAAGCACACGACGCTTATTTTTTCGCCCTTGCTGGCTACTTTGGGAAACGAGAACGGCTTTATCTTCGGTGGTGCTGCAAACAAAACGTAAGCGCTTATTTGTTGACGCCGTGCTTCGTGCGTTACGCCGTCATGCTGTACGTTCAAGTGCGCGTAACCTCTTTTCACTTTCCACTGAGGTCTCGTGCGAGGAACGAAACGTACACCGTGTGACATGCACAGACTTACTTGAGCATTCGGAGTAGCTTATGCTGATGTATATGGAGGCGCAGATGATGAGGAACGACTTTTTCGATGGCGTGAGGCTCTTCTTGGCTCGTCGTCGTGCACCGTTTGTCCCGCTTGGGTTGAAAAATTCTTCGAGGTAAGCCATGGCTTCATGCGCGGTGTTTTGCTGTGACAGCCATGGCAAGCCGATTGGGTTATAGCGCCACTGGTCTCCCCTAGGGGGCCGTTTTTAAGACTTGACTAGCGGACAGGCGGCGCCGCATGTCGTGAGAAACTGATATTACGCGTAAATGTTGGCAACGCGAACTATTTGAAACTTGTGCAACGTATCACTGTTTCTCAAGTGAAGCTGCGCAACATTTGTGCAAATTCGTTTAGGCAGATTTTTCTAAATGATCTTGATTAACTTACCCCCCCACCGTGTATTCCCCGTTTTGCAAAAAGATCAGCATCTTTGTGCCTTACACAAACGACACCGTGTTGGATGTGTGAAGGGGTAGTCTGCACCGAACGCTCTGTTCTTTGTGTATCCGCCGTAAGCAACTGTGCCTCTGAAGAACCTTCTTTAAGTGGTTCACAGACCGTTTTAAGTACGTTAAGGGTATGGCAGTAACGACCGTGGCGAACTCATCTTACCGTTAACGGAAACTGTGAAGCTATGCGAAGCGATTGGCGTGATGCCGTTGTCTGCTTCGCAGACGTATTGACCACCATCGTGTATGGAGATCTCGTCAATGGTCAGGATGCCGTTGTTGCTTGAAGTGGCGTTTATTGCTCCTGCAAGAAGCGAAATAAGGATTGATTAGCGTTTTCAGGGTGTACAATTATCTCCGCTCCCGCTTCTCAGCACGTTAACGATATCATTTTAGGGCTTATTTGCCTACCTGTCAGCGTTTTTATCATGACTTGTAACGTGGGAGTTGAAGCGCGTGCACAAAAGTAAAAGCTGGTGCTATTCCCTAGAGCGCAGCGCCACAATGTGACTTCGCTCTAATCAGAAACTCCTCAGGCAGTCAAAATTAATGCGGAGCCCTTCACTATGGCGCGCCTCATCGTAGGGGATGAGGCGCACTGCGTAGCGTCGGCGCGCGATAAACCTCATAATAAGTCAGTCAGAAAACTATAGTGGGGAAATAATTCGCACAGCGGTGCACATAGATACCGCTCGCCTAGGTGTGTGTGTGTGTGTGTGGGGGGGGGGGGGGGGGGGGAGATATAGTTTCTACCTGCGCGCTACCGTGCTTTGTGAGTTGCAGACGAATGGTTCTAAGTGTAAGTGCTTTGCTTCGGCGTTATTATAGAAAAAGGCGGGAGGGTGCACGTAACTGTGGTTTCTACTTACTGCCTTGCTTCCTCCAGATGATCTTGGGTGCTGGAGAGCCGTGTGCCAAACATTCCAGCGTTGCACGGTCGCCTAGGTTTACCCTGACGTCCGCTGGAGTTTTCTTCCATGAAGGTGGGGCTGCCATCGAAAATCAAAAGAAAAGCGATGAAGGAGGCAAAGTATTGCAGCCCCAACGAACGCCCTACCTTGAACGTCGAGCACCGTGGTGTAGCTGTCAAACCCAGCTCTGTTCTTCGCAATGCAGGTGTAGTTTCCTGCGTTCGATACTTCTACTGGCTCTATGAGTATCGTCGAAAGGCCTCGTCTCGTTTCCACAAATACATTCTTCATTGCGCTTACGTCCCCTCCGTCCTTGAGCCAAGATATGGTGACTTGATGGTTCACCGATGTTGTCAAACAACTTGCCGTGATGCGGGAGCCCGGCTTGACGGAACTAGGAAACGAGAACGGCTGAAGCTTGGGTGCTTCTACCGTGGCTGTAAGAAGTTGAGAAGGGTCACACATTGTAGCCTGGATCTACATCTCGAAGTAAGCGTTAGAGGTACCATATACGTGCTCGGTACTTACCGGCATTGGCTCGTGACTGCAAAATCACCAGTACGGTCCAAACGATGAAACTTGACGTCATGTTTTCTTTCTGCCTTTCGGTGGTTGTTCAGACCGATTGCTTCCGGCCCGGAGAGGATGCGTTGCACGAATTCACCAAAGCACACGTACTATTATCTTCCCCGCAAGCGGCTAGCACGTCGCATTTTTGATTATTTCCGTGTACAGATTTCTACTGGAAGCGTTACATGTTCGTGGCGTCCATGTGCATGAGAAAATATTGTTCGTGCGCAGTCTGGCGGCGATAGGCCCAGACCGTTCTTTGCGGAACGACAGACATATCGCGACACACTGTGTGTGGATCGCAAACTAAAAGACTACCGTCCGCAGAACCGCGGTTTTACGGTAGCTGGTTTTAATTGCCAGACACGATAACCAAGGTTTGGGCCACGGTGTGCACCACCTTTCATGAGCGCACCGCAAGCACTCCTCCGAAGTAAAAATATGTATTACAAGCAGGTACAATACGGGGCTCGGTGATATAGGTGTGGGTTCTTGCTTCTCACCGTTTACGATGACTTTAACTGTATGCTTTGCGCTCGGAGGTACACCGTTCTCCGCTTCGCATATGTATGTGCCCGCATCTCGTAATGACGCGCTTGTGATGATCACGGTGCCGTTTCGGTGGATACTGAGCCGGTCGTGCTCCGTCTGCAGCTCCCCGGAGTTTCCTAATAAGAAGTAAATAAAACATGATTTTGTAGTTCAAACCTCCTTTTTTGTTTGTATGCACTTCTTTGTGTTAAAATGCGTGTTACACAAGACATTATGTGCAATTAGGAGTTGTCGATGTCGTCTGAGTCATCTGTTAGTTGTATTTATTATTTACAGTATAAGGCAGGCCCTATCTGAGGCCCACGAAGTAGTGAGGTACAGGATTAAATGTTGTGTGATCCGTGTTAACAAGGCGAACAAAAATTAAACAAGAATAATGCATAAAAGCAGTACAAAAATGAGACAAAGAAATGCCAAAGGCGAGGTGCGGTACATAGGACAAACAATACACGAACTGAACAAAAGCAAACCATGCGTGAATCAATACAGCAAGTCATTGAAACCGGGATAAGAAAAGGTGGGAGGTAAAATTTTACATGTTGAGGAAATTTCCAGTGGATCGGAAAAAAATTTTCTGTCAGAAATGTTCATTCATGCGCGCAATTATGAAGCAACCGACATGTCAGCTATGTTTGGAGGATGATCACGTACCGTGTTTATCACTGGCTTTGCGGAAACTCAGTGTTGGCGGCGGGAAGCCCGCCGCTGCGCATTCGATGGCAATGGTTCTCCCCAAAACGACTAAAATGTCTCCAGAGACTTTCCTCCACGTTGGCGAAGCTGTTGCAAAAGAATAACAAAGCGTCAGGTCACAACGTCTTTCAAACGGCAGACTCGGTTGCCGCGCTTTTTATGCTTACATTCGACTTCGAGAACAGCTGTGTAGCTGTCGAAACCGAACTTGTTTTTGGCAATGCAAGTGTAGTTTCCTACGTGCGAAGGCAGGACGGGCTCCAGAAGAAGCACAGAGTAATCCGGATCTGCTTTCAATCGTGTTCCCTGTACCGAGCTCAGCGACTGACCATCCTTCAGCCAGGAAAAAGTAACGGGCTGGACGCCCGAGGTTATCAAGCACGTAACGAGCGCTTTCCCACCAACCGGGATTTTCTTGGAGAAACTGAACGGGCGTATTTCAGGCATATCTGGAAAGAAAATGTATCAGGCCATTAGCTGCGAACGAATCCGCGGATGTTGTTGCAAAAGCGAAGTAAACCTTGGTACACTTTACGGCTAAATTTTACTCACCTTTGCCTTGCGAAACGGACTGAAGCAGGAGAAAGCTGACAACGGCGATGCTCAGGTGTCTGTAAGTCCTTTCGCTGATCGAGAGTGAAATCCGCACTAAAACTGCTGTGCTCGGCGGTAAAGCGTGCCCCACGGAGAAGGGCGACATTTTGTCCGGGTTGCTGTAAACTCTCTGAGAGCGAAGGCTATATGATTGAAACGACGCTCAGAAGGCGATTCCTGGACAGCGGACACGGGGCGCCACATGTCGGCAAAAAGTGGTGTTAGCTACGAAAGCGAGTCGCTCCATTTGAGGGAGGAATACTTGTAGCGTGCACTCCTGGATACGCCGCCATTATTGTGCAGCGAGCATGCGTGTACTTTACGGGCTTGCGTTCAATCTCGTGTGATAACGGGCCCCACCGGTTACTTTGACGCTGATGGTCTTCCTCAGGGTTGGATTGATGCCATTGCCAGCTTCGCACACGTATTGCCCGGCGTGGTGCGGCTCCAACTGCTGGATTACCAGGGACCCATTCTGGTTGGTTTCGAGAGGCTGGGCTGGTTTGTTTGGGAAGGGAGACTCGCCACCTGCCGTGAAAAATTCCAAAGGTAACATGAGGCATTGCTGAAACAGAACCAATACCTAACAAAGTTGGCAGCTACAGTAAAGGAGGCAAACACACGAAGTACAGAAGGCAGCAACGGCTTTCATGCTCTACAGCGCCTGTGCCGGTTCGAATGTTCAATTGTGCAAGCACTAGTCAAAAACTTTGTTGACATACCTTGAAGCTTGAACCAGCGAATAGTGGGCGGAGGTGAACCTGACGCTGCACACGGGACAAGAAGTGCAGTGCCGAGTGTTCCGCCCATGTCCTGAGGCTCTCTTAACCAATTCGGGGGAGCTGAAACAGGAGGTAGTTTTTTTTTCGGACATAATTCTTGCGTGAGTTGTATTAAACTTCCTTCTGTTCGTCCGACCGCCGGTACTAGCGCTAAAAGTTCATTGACCAGTGGTATAAACTTCATCAGAACCTCACCGCCGTCACAGCGTTCCGCTTAAGCACCTTTGTATTCGGAAATTAACTTTCGAGAGTATGTCGCTTACTATTTAAAACCGATCAGTATTAGAACTGTTATTGGAAACTCGGCATTTCTTGTATCAGTAGTGATTGGCGGCTGCTGCAGAAGCCTCTATTATAACAAGCTGTAGATAAACGTTTTCTCGGACTACGTTCTTCGTGCTGAGCTCGAAAACGTTCGGGGATGGCGTAATTGTGCTTTTGACCAGAACGCTGGAGCTTAGTTGTGGCACGTCTGCAGTGGTATTCACAAAGTCAAGAAGCGTGGCTTATCGTTATTCGTAGTTGTGTGGCAAAGTTCCGCTATGAATGTATACCTCGATGCAGCCCCAATACCAGAAACTTTACGCTAATGGTTCACACCCAACCTCCGTCAACGTTGGCCCTATTGTAACACCTGTACACCTGCCACGCTTCACCGTCTTATTTGGACTTGTGTTACTTTTTAGCCTCTGATCGTAATTTCACCTCACCCTCTATCGACCACGAAAACCATTCCCACACGGATCCGCGCCATCTGGATTCGGACATAGTTCATGACATAGCCATTTATTTTTTTAAAAGCGGCCCAGCGCGGCTGCTGTGAATGCTAGGTCTGTATCCTCCGCTACGACTGCAACTCTGCACCATCAGTGAAAAAAGGCTAATTCACAGTGCCCATAAAGGAGTTGCAGCTCATATCCATTGCAGCTCATATCCTTTTGCCTGCATTTATCCTCGCTCCCGTTCCTAATCACCCGTCCCCCTCCTTAGACCACGGGTCCTCTTGTTTCACAGTAAAATAGCTACTACTAATACTTTATGCAACGTGGACTACCCACCACTGACGCTTATGCCGGCTTATAATCCCTTCCCGTGGTTACGAGTTCTTATAAGCGTAAGGTGTTCTGTATCAACGAATGGGAACGCCGGTTCGATTGTCGGCTGACGCAGCTGCTGTGTTTATATAGTTCAGTGTAGAAAACGGACCCTTGTGTGCGTTAAATAGCCGCACTTTGTTCAAATTACGCTAATGCGTCGCCCTCCAGTATGCCACGTACGGGTCCTCATAGCCCAGGGGCAGCGTCTGTCCGCCCTAGGTTTGTACATAGAATTTCTAGGATCATGCAATTTTCTTTGTGGCGACTCGTGCGCACGCTCATGGGGGGGGGGGCTAATTTCGCGTTTCTGTAGCTTGTGCATTGCTAATCGGGAAAATAAAGTGCCGCAACAACAGTGGGATACTACTGACCTTGATAGTGAGAATTGGGCTTCGAGCCCCGAGTTTGTTCTACTACTTTCCCCAGCGAGTCAAAACCGCATGGGGCTTGAGAAAGGGGAAAAGAAATGCTGTGTTTACCTTCTACATCGAGGAATGCGGTGAAGCTGTCGAATCCTGCCCTATTTTTGGCGATGCAGGTATAATTTCCGGCGCTCTGTCCGTCCACGGGGTTGATGCTGAGGACGGAGAAGTCACTGTGCGACACAATGTGCACGTTCTTCGAATGCGACGCGTCCACTCCGTTGCGAAGCCAGGTGAAAGTCACGGGCATGTCGCCTTCCGCCAATAGGCAGGTGGTTCGAACGTTGTTCCCAGGTTTCGCAGTTCCCGCGAACGAGAAGGCGATGATCTTGGGTGTAACTGCGTGTGCGCGAAACATAGCAAGTTACTCTCGGGTTGTATCGCTAGCTGCTTAAAATTATGGGTTAACTCAGCTTACCTTTGATGCTGCTGGCTTCGAGACTCGCCACGCAGACGATCAAAATTTGAATCGTCGCTGCTGCTTGCACGCATAGATGTGACGTCTGGTGCAGTCCAGATGCGGGGCGTTTGTAAGTTGTCGGAGCGGGTCTTCTCATGCAGGGTGGCATCGCGAGAGTGTAAAAACTCCGGACCCACGAATGGCGTGTGTCCAGTGTTGGCTTTCTGCGGCATTCGGGCTGACAGACACGCTGCGCCACATGTCGTCGATTTCCGGGAACTTTGCAGTGCCCCACAAAGCCTGGCGCGTGAAACTAGCAGGTACGAATTTGTTTTGAGACTTTCTAGTCGTGCGTGTGTGCTACCAGATTTGTTAGCTGTTTATACAGGGGTCCCAATGACGCAGTGTTCTGCTATCTGATCTCCCGGAAGCTAGTAAATAACTCGTCATGTATTGTTGCTCAAAAGATGTTATATTAGCCTTTCAAGTGCTGTGTTATGAGGCGCGCAGGTCACTAGTTGCCAAAGCCTGCTAACCGTTCAAAGAGCAAATGTATTGCAAAACACACAAAACTTCTCTAGCACCGATCGGACCTGTCATGGTGATCTTGGTGGTAATTTTCGAGTACACTGTAGGGTGCGCTGGGGTTGGCTGAAAATGTGCGCATTTCCCTCACCGTTTATCTTCAAAGTTATCGTCTTCTTCAGGGCAGGGGCCACTCCATTGTCGGCGACGCATGTGTACTGCCCGCTGTCTTCTACGCTCAACTCGTGAATGACGAGGCTTCCGTTGGCAGACACGGTGCCTCTTGACGGAAGAAGCGTGTCAATGGGCTGCCGGGAACCGTCCCCTGCAAGGCATTGCATATCCGTAGCACTCTTGTTTAAAAAGGACGTCTAACTGATTAATGCGTTGCCTACCTCTCGTAATGTACCACGTCATCTTTGGTGAAGGGGAACCGGAACCTAGGCACTCCATTTCCATAGTGCTCCCGACTGCTCCAGCCTTGTCCGTCGGCTCCTTCTTCCATTCGGGGGGAGCTGTAAATTCAATCATACAACTCTCGCTTGCAATCGACTAAACGTTTGCAATTTACGGTAGCATGGCGCACAGGCACAGATTGGCTCCTCAACAAAATGTTCCAGGTGACGTACACTGATAGAAACTAGTTGCTTGCAAATAAATATTCTCAGAGGGGAATATTAGGTGGATTAAAATTAGTTTCCCGCAAGCATAACGTCTCGCGAGCTGCTGTGACCGGCTGATTAGCTTCTGTATTCATGTTACGTTTCCGCATGTGTAAAAAATGTCCAAAGGCTGTTAGCGAAAGTTAGCGAATACCCTGTCCGTTTTGTCAATTTTCATGCTGTCAATAATGGAGCATGTAAAGCCACCCCCCCCCCCCCCCCCCCGCCCTTTTTTTTTTAGATGAGCCTATGTGTTTGCGGAACAGTTGCCGCTTTCGCAAATCTCACCAGACGCCCAGTTTCCATATGCGGTTGCGGGAACTTTGAAAGTGCTTGCCGCAGTTACCTTCAACTTCCAGAAGTGACGTGAAGCTGTCAAAGCCTGCCTTGTTCTTCACTATACACGTGAAGTTCCCCGCGCTCGCGGCGCTGACGGGCGAAATAGTCAACAGCGACACTTCGGAGTGCGAGTTGATTTTGACGTTTGGCAAGGAGGAGGCGTCGTGGCCGTTTCTTAGCCAGGAAAACGTCATGGGGCGATCTCCAGCTTCTACGAGGCACGATGTTCTGATGGTCTCTCCCGGCTTGGCGGTCTTCCGGAAGTGAAACGGCTGTATCCTTGGCGGCACTACAGAAAACGCACCGTTGTCAACAATGCTGCCAGGAGGCTCCGCCGACATTCGCACGGCTCGCGGCTTACCTTTCTCGGAACCTTTCACGGAAGCACATATCCCAAGAATTATAAGGAGGAAGGCGAACATTGCGAATCTTGCACTTGGGGAACTGGCTGACTCATGGGAAGATATCCTACGGCTTATTTTAGCGCCAGTTTCGCTAGCGGCTAGAACTTTTGCCCGTACATTGGTGCGCCATATTTGTTTGTGGCAGGCTAGCAGCAAAGTGCCAAAGTCGGGCTCAATCGCGTCTCTATCGGACAAGGCGCGCCACGCCGTGTTAGCCTTTTGAACCACCTACTTTGAGGATGTCAGCACAATTTTTCGCCTAATTCAAACTTGCTAGGACCTGCGTAAACGTGAAATTCTGCCGAAGACACGTTGGGCACAAAATGTTTCAAATTCTTCGTTCCATGCTTTCCATACGGTCGTCCTGCCAGTAATGTGTGGGGTCATTTTTCGCTGGAACTGTACGCGAGCGCCCCGTACCTAATAACACTCTAGGTCCCGACTCCCATACAAGCTCTAACGCAGACCTTTGTGTTATTTCTCAGAAAAATACGTTCATGCAGTTTCTCCTGTTGGAGTGATCGGTCAGCAGTCAGTTTTGTATTTCGCGTTTTTTTTGTTTCCGTGAGAACAAGCTGTCTAATCTGCGAGAAGCAATATTTAGGCTTGGGCAATGTCAGCAATCCCAATTGTATAGTTCCTTTCGTTCACGGTAAGGTATTTGAAATGCGCGCCTGTTCTAATCCAGTTGAAGGGAGTCGAACGCCACTGATGCGAGATTTGTTCTCGCTAGTTCTGTGAGCGGTAGTGGAACATCTGTTAATGTTCACCGCATCTTTTGCTTTACGGTGCGAAGTTGCTGTGAGCCCCCACCAGAGCTGCTGGATTTACTGCCTGGGTTCGCTCGTTGCTCACTATTCCACACGCATTTCGTTAATTTAGGCGCTACCTACCTCTCATTTTGAAGAAATGTCTTACAACCTTTTTCAATGTTCAACGCTTGAAACCTCAGCACGCAGTTTCTTTTGAGCATGGCACGTTTTGTGAGTAATGGTTAAGACAGCACTAGGAAACCCTCGTTATAACGAAGCTCCCGGCAGAGGAAACCGACTTCGTTATAAGTGGTACTTCGTTAAAACGGGAAGGAGTTTCTCTCCACGAGCGGCAGTTTTGGCCGTGAAAAACTTCGAATAAAACGATTTTGTTATAGCGGGTGCCTACGGTGTATAGAACACTACCCGCGCTGCATTTTGCGACAGAGGCTTGCTTGCTTGATTGATTGATTGTTGGATTTAACGCACCGACGCTACAGAGGCGATGAGGCGCGCCATAGTGAAGTGGAGGGCTGCGGAATAATTTTGACCACCTGGGTATCTTGAAAGTTTACGACAGAGGCATTCAATTATCAGGCTCTAGCAGTGTAGTCACCAGGAAACAAATAGCATGCATGTTCTAATGTTCAGCACTGTTTTTCCGGTTCTTGGCATGCGGTGATAACTGGTATATTTCTCACCTTCGACGTCTAAGTATGCCGTGAAGCTATCGAAGCCGGCCTTGTTTTTCACGATGCACGTAAAGTTCCCGGCACTTCCAGCTAGCACTGGACTGACGTTGAGTATGGAGAAATCAGCCTGCGTGTTGACGTGAACGTTCTTGGTCAGAGAGGCGTCCACGCCGTTCCTGAGCCATGAGAAAGTCATCGGAGAGTCACCGGCTTCCACAAGACAGGTTGTCCTCGCATTTTCACCGGGCTTTATGGTCTTGCGAAAGTGAAACGCTATGATTTTGGGAGGCACTGGAAAGAAAAAAAGAAGGCATATTTGATAGCGAAAGGCCCAAACTCAAACCAAAAAGCATCGAACACTCGAGTAAAGTGCGCTGTGTGGAAGCCACGGGAATTAAATCCTACCTTTGTTGCTGGTCGCGGCGGTTGTAGGTGGCGGGAAGACTCCAAAAAGCAGCGACGGTAAGGCATAGGCCGATGCAACGAAAGCCAGATGCATTTTCAACTTCAGCCTGAGTCCCTGGAGAACTGCTTGCTGTACGGGATAAGAGGGACGTGTGTTTGGCGTACCCCAGTCAACGAAAAAAGAACGGAGGCGTACGCGCCGCGGCAGTGGCCGAAGCAGGTTGCTTCTGTTGGTGCGACCACGGACATACTGCGCCACACCGTGTCGTAGTTCGGTTCTAAGCAGCTCAACGATTTGCCGTTTCTGAAAATGATGGTTCGGTTGAGACAGTCTGGCTAGTTGTTGATGCACCGAAAAGTAGAGTGTACACCGTATAAAAGGAAATATTTCCTTCTTTTGTGGGCTATCTTTGATCTACAAGTGGAGTTTGTCGACAAGTGTAGGGCGTTTCACAAGGCAGGGGGAGGGTCGCTGTGGCTCAGCGTACGCGTAGTGGTCGGGCCTTACCGCGCACTTTGACTGCGAACTCGTGCAAGATGGGCTTTCCTATTCCGTTATCGGCGCTGCACTTGAAGGCTCCGTTGTGAGAGACTTGAGCGGACGTCAGGACGAGGCTCCCATTGGGATGCGCTAGTGCCTGTCTCCCATCGCTCAGCAGAGGAATCCATTCTTTAGAATTTTCTGCGAATGCATTGCAAACAAGAAAAAAAGAACAAGTAGTGCACTTGCGGGTTGTTTTTGGACGACACCCACTTGATTTGAATGGTAACATACCTTGCTTAAACAACCAGCCAATCTTGGGCGAGGGAGATCCAGTGGCTCTACAAGACAGGGTAAGCGTCTGCCCCTGGACTACATCCACGTTTCCGGGAACATACTTCCAGGCTGGCGGGGCTGCCAAAAAAGAAAAAAAAAATGTAAGTTAGTGCTTTCACAGTGCGTTACTGGTCTGCTTACCTTCGACTTCGAGGTACGCAGAGTGGCTGTCGAATCCAGCTTTGTTTTTCACGATGCAGGTATAATTACCCCCGTTCAGAGCTTCCACGGGTTCAATGATCAGCGCCGAATAATCTCTCTTCTTTTCTTCACGCACATTCTTTACGTTTCCCACGGACACACCGTCTTTTAGCCAGGAAAAAGTAAACGGCTGCGTGCCTTCCGCAGCTGTGCACATGACTGATGCCCTCCCGAGAACTTTAAGCCGGTTCGGAAAGCTGAAAGGTTGTATCTTGGGTGCATCTGGAAGGAGTTCAGATGGTACGGTATGCGTTCTCGTAATGCTCTGGCGTACATGGAGGGTATGAACTAGAACATGACTTACCAAGAAGAAGCGCTTGTGGGGAGAACGCCGCAGCGAGCAGACAAGCGAACTTCCACGTCGTCCCAAGACGAATGGAGGACTTCCGATTCAACATGTTTGACCGACGTAGACGCTCAGCGTAGCATGGGGCGCCGAACGTTGTGTCACAACATCGTCGCCACGAGAATACGGTCAGGAGTCCCGGGAGAAACAAGTGTAGTGTGCCGGGCGATGGCGGAAGCTAGTGCATAGCCGCTACTTGGCTATACGCGGACAGCAGTACAAGCACCACATGGACACCGGGCGCCACATACCGTCGCTTTAGAGAAGCCTGCTTACAACGTTTAAAAGCGCGCTGTGCAGAGTGCGGTCGCTGGCCTGTTCATTTGGCATTACTAATAACAACCGTACCTGTACATCCGTCTTCGCCTGATTAGGTTGTTTTATTGTTAATAGAATGCGGGCCTAAATGACGGAAGAGTTTGGAACCCTTCAGTCTATTAATGAAATGCGGCTTAAATACGTGAGAGTTTGGCACCCTTCGGCCCGGAAGCTGTAAATTTTGCTATTTTACTAATTTTGCCAAAGCAGTTACTTAGTCTAGCGTTACGTGCGCAGATCTGAATTGTGCTGTTACTGCTTACCGTAAACGGAAAGTAGAAAGACGTGGTGTATGTCTGGCCCGACGCCATTCGAAGCTGTGCACTGGTACCTCCCCGTCTCGTTGCTTGTCACCCTAGGGATGTCCAGGCGCTCGCCTTCGGGCCTCAGCTTCGTCCATGTCTGTGACACCTCTGCGAGTCACCGAGCTGTAATAAGTTTTCTGTGCTTGCGTAATTTCTGCTTTGTTTCTCCCTTCCTGAAATCCATATCGGCACAATGAAAGGTTAGCTTATTGTATGTACAAAAATTGCACAGGAAACATTGCGATGCATTGTGTCACGCCGTTAGTATTAATCGGCAACAGTAATAACAAAGTGTGTACAAATGACTGCTGATTGCATTTGTGATGGGCTTACTTTCAAACCTTTCCCATCGCACACTTGGTGATGGGGACCCCGTCGCACGGCACCGAAGCTTAGCTTCACTCTCGAAGGCGATTTTTTGATCTTCGACGGTCTCCACCCATTTGGGCGACGCTATGGAAGTAAAGAAAAAAATGACGCCGCGTTTGAATGTAGCTACAAAAATACAACGTTCAATCCGTATATAAAAGTGGTTATCCTCTCTAATTTTATCATGATTATAATCTCTATCATTCCTTTCTTCAGTCCACATTACCGACATGGAAGGTCTCTAGCTGACGTAAACAGGAAATAACAATCTTCGAAATCGTACTCGGACTTAAGTTCGCAGTACTTGCCTTCAACATCCAGAAACGTCGTGTACGAATCCATCCCGGCTCTGTTTTTGACCACGCAAGTGTAGTTGCCCCCACTGTTTACGTCGACAGGTTCGAAGAACAGCATCGAGTATCCTTGTTCGTGTCTGAATCGAACGTTTCCAGTCTCCGCGAGCTCTTTGCCGTCTTTCATCCAGATGAATTTCATGGGAGACGTGCCGGAGGTAACCATACACGTCACGGATGTTTTCTCACCGTTCCGCCACCGTTTCAGGAAAGAAAACGGGTTGACCCTTGGAGGCTCTGCGTCAAACACAATCTACAGTGAGCGTACTTCTATTACTAATCCGCACGTAATCCCCGCTATCAGACCTAATTTTTGTGCGGTTACTTACTGCTTTAAAGTACAACGCGTAGCAAGATCCAAACTTACCCATAATTTGAGCGGCAACGGCCAACTGTAGTAGCCCGGTCAGGAAGAAGATTCCGTTAAATTCCATCCTTTCCGCAGTCTTTTATGTGTGCAAAAGCAGCATAACTCGGTGTTTCCTATTGAACCATCGCGACTGATACATCCCTGCAAGCTTATACCCTGGCATAATGGGAGGGCGGTTTGACCGCTTGGCGTTGGCTGTTTCGCGTCGTCGTACTCTCTGGACGTATGGCGCCACGTATCGTCGGAAAGACCAGTCTCTTCATCGGTTTCTGATTTTGAGTAGTTGTGAGCGCGAGATGGGTTAAGCTACCTTTAAAAACTGACTGAAACACATGAACTTTATTAAGAGTGCAAAGATGAACCACAAGAACGGACGGAGTAAGGAAGACAGCGCTGTCAAAAAATTTGAGATTTACGGTCCTAACCATCGGTAAAAATGTAGACGTGGTCCACAACATGAGGGAATTCGAAGTGCACACTTAACTTTCCTGCTCATTTGTTTCTCTTTCAAATTTATTCCTGCTATTGTTGGATAGGCTTCCGCTTCAGGACAATAAACTTTCAATTTGTTGGCCATCGCCATGTCGGTGCTTTGTATTAGTCCTTTTGATGAAGTCCATTCCGTCAGATCAACTCGCGCAAACGTCAGCTCTATAATTACAGAAGAACTATGAAAAAACGATTGTTACTAGAAGAGATATTGGTGCTCAGACGGACACTTGCCGGTTTCTTATCGGGTCTCGAGGCGATACTGCTTTGCTTGATAATTGACAGAAACGAGGTGTGGTAATTTTTTTTTTCGTGATGTGTTTGGATTTTTTGGGACTGTAACATCTCGGCAGCTAGAATTCATCAAAATCCGTACCGATTCAGGCTATCAAGCACATTTCGAGTATTGGAGACTGTTGTGTCAAACACTATTGCACCTCTCCTTCGAGTTTCTTAGTAAATTTTCTGTTAGCCCGTAGGCTATTATTCGCAAACTTTGCCGCTAACTTTCGTATAGTAAAATCGTTTTTTTATTCAACTAGAGAGCTAGCATCGCTGTGGGACATCGTAAAATAAGCAACAGCTGCTGTGGTCTGAAGTCTAAAAAGAATGAATGCTTTCGATGCGTTCGAAGAAAGTATTTTGGCGTGACAAGTTCCGGTGAGCGAAAAAATAGGCGGCCTCTCCAAAAACATTGCGATTGTACATGTTAGTAGCACATGTTCGTTGACACCGGCTCAGTTTAGTCAACAATACCAGCTACCGCATGTCACGCAGCTATAATGTCCTGATACGCAGGTGTACATGTTTTTTTTTTGTTGTTGTTGAAAGACCTGATGATTTTGAACTCCCAACGTAGTATTTTATACTAATAAAAGTGGGACTGCCGATGCTTTTTCTAAAGACCACTAGAAAAGACTTTCATCCTTACTTTTCGTATTCACCAAATCAACTTTGCCTGCTTGAAAGACGTTGTTCCAGAGGAGCTCCGCCGAAACTACTCAAACTTGACCCTATATTCTGGGCTTTTTTACTCGTGCAAGGCCAGCCCTCTTACCAACTACCTGGAACACGGGTTTCAGTCCGCCATTGTCGGTTCGTACGCTTCGTTTGGGGCGCTAGATTATAATTTACCCGACTCTACCGCGGTGTGGGACTGTATTGATTTTTTCTCGTTCGCGAACCACCCTGATGTCCTGGCGGCCGGCGCTTGCACAATTTCGACGTGTAAATTAGCTTTATCGCGTCCACGAATGTTTCGTTTTCCGCGTTTTATGATGGCAGTATCAATTTAAGTCTGCCGCCAATAGCGAATAGCGTGAGTAAATTTAGACATTGTCAGATAAGTTATGTTTGGTATACGAGTGAAGTTTTAAGTGTGGTCTGGAGTTATTAGATTTTTTCATGTAAACGTCTGTGCCGTGGCTTACGCAACGCTATCTTGCGAACTAGAAAATGGTCGCTAGCCTTAACTGTGTGCGTCGTTATTTGATGGTGGTTTTTTTGTTCGATCATAGGCCGCGGCCGGGCGGCTTGCTAGCTCCAGTTTGGGCGTGGTCGTAACAGCCCTGACGGTGGCTCCACCAGTCACTCACTAGCATCAACTGTTTTGTCCGCAGTGGCGCTCGTGTCCAGGCGGAAAATTCGAACGCTGTTATGGAACGATTGGGAGCTCTCGCGTGTAGAGGAACTCATTTTTGCTGCATAATAAAGTGGCGTTCCTGACGAATTATGGAGGAAAGATCGTGGTACAAAGTTGAGTCCATTATTTCCAATTAAAATTAAACCTGTGGATGCAAGTTTACCAAAGGGGTGGTGAATGTAAAAAAAATGGTTTTCCCAAGCGTCGAATACATTTTATTTTGCATCAGAATTGAAGGCGGCATATCAAACATGTAAAAACTACTTTGGCTTGCTTTCGGTGTAACAATGTGGATGCTTACCATTGTCAGTTAATGCTGACGTGAAAGAAATCCGTCTACTCGGAAATTAATATGAAAGCGTGTCTCTAGGTTTTTGGAGATAGTTAAAGCACAAAGGCATATCTTTTCCCTTCCCATTCCGCTTCGAGTCCCCGTCTCGGCCACCTAAGTGTAGTTCGCATTATTAGTAAGATTCGTTGTAAACCAAATTACATTACTTATGCAAGTGAACGAAAGCCGAAGTCGAACGACTTATTTTCCCGACTTTTATTTTTCTTACCTTTCTCCCACGCTGTACGCTAGTCAACGCCTGTCCTTTTGTGAGTTTCTCTGCCGACCGCGTTGTTGGGCTTTGACGCGGCCGTTGTTTGGAGCTGTGTGGCGTGACGTGAATGGAGAAAGAAATCAGGCTTCCTGTTTTGAGGACAACCAGAACTGCGTTGTTTTTTTTTATTTTCATTATTTACAAAATTCACAAGGTGTGTAATGTGGTTGTTACAAAAGAAGGGTACTGACAAAGTTGGGACGTGCACGCGGCACGATTCGCCGCTGCCGCGAGACCAACACTCATGTGACCACTGCTTCCCCGCACATCACATGCACGACGAGAGAACAACAATTGACGACGCACGGGTATACATTCAAAGGAAGCAAATAAAAATGTACACTGTACAGGAAATCAGCGGAACCCGATCACCACCACGGGACACTTTTGCAGCCAAACGGACTCGCCATTGTCCTTACGTATTTTGTGGCGAAGCGGTGAAATTATTTGACTTGTTATGTAGCCTTCTGAATCCGTTCATGAAACATGTCTTGCTTTAAACGTTGCTGACCCGGTAGATAGTCGCTCCAACGGTGTGTAAATGATGTCAAGATGAAGGCCGTGGGGATATACTTTAAAGAAGAAATACTCTGAAATTGGAAAATTATACAAACGCGATGTATCAGACTCACTCTCAGCCAATCTCCATCGCATTTTATCGCGACACGATTGGAGAAATGAACGTAGATTGAACGTGAAGTTGCGAACTTTTATGCCGAGTTTAAGCAGGAAGCAAAACCGTCCGTGTCTACGAGATTTCGGCGCACGTTAAAGATCCCCAGGTGGTCAAAATTAATCCGGAGCCCTCCACTACGGCGTGCCTCATCGCCTGCGTTGCGTCGGCGCGTTAAAACCGTACAATCAATCAGTGCCGAGTTTAATGTAGCTGAAAATTTTATCTGATTTGTTTCTTTAGCCTGATGGCTTTACTAAATGATATGCTTGTGAGCGACAAATATAATGACAAGGCTATTTTTTAAAAGGCTACACGTTTTTACGTAATCTGGAAAGTCGGCGGACAGCAAGTTTGTTTAGATAGCAATGTTTGTGACCATAGAGTTGAAAAATTTCGTCCCATCTACGGAATCCACTTGGTGCATAGGCTGTCCCGTGGTGTAGCCGGGAAGCCCAATAAATTACGCGCCTAATTAAAAACATCACGCCCCTGTATAGCACGTGCAGAGTGACAGCAACGATTATGGTACGTGTATTTATATAAGTAAACCTAGTATTTACAGGAAAGGGCGTAAGAAAGAAAGTGCACAAATACTTCACAATGGTTGCTCTTCACTCAGAACTGCTTCTGTTCAAGCTTAAAAAAACTGATTGCACACGATGACATAAGTATAGTCGAAAACGCGTCCGTACGTTTGAAAACAGCGATAGGAAATTGTTTTTCTCTTTAGAAAGAAGATGATTGACGCGTGGAACGTCTGCTAATCGGGCATTCAGAAGTTTGCAGGCTGGGAAACAGCAGCTCAAGAGCTGCTGAAAACGTATCCTCACCAATTCTAACTTCAATCTCCTCCTGAACTGCCACTGTAGATTCTGCAGTGCGTCGCTAGTACCGTTTTAGTTGAGCCCTAAGAAACACCCAAAGTCATTGCGATTTTGTCAAAAAAATTCAGCCTCGATCCACCTGTGCTGCACTCACTGTGAAATCCTGGCGTTGGAAGCGTTTGCGTCATACTCTGAACCACGCTCATTGTTTTATCCTTTCTTGAGCAGAACGAAGTTGATGCAGTAAGTCTAACACAAATAAAGCGGGTGTAGTGTAAGATGCATTAGAGGGATCGCGATCGTCGTTCAAAGGGTGGAAGAGAATAATCAACGCGGTTGTAAGCGGTAAAAAGTCGAGGGCAATCAATGAACAACACTTTTTCACGAGAACACTGTAACACACCTACTGTTTGTATGGCACGACGCGCGCAAAACGTTCAGTCAACCCTGTAACGATTACTGCTACCGTCTACACCACGCATACCAGTGCTGCCTAGAGCTGTTTGGCCATTGACAATACCCTATGCTAACCGCGGCGCTGCATGCGTTGCGCGGTTGCTTGGCTGCCGTAGCGAGTCGCCACCTTGAAACTGAGTCGCATACGACGGTACACGCTCGGACTCGTCGGTATTTGGACGAACGCTTCGCGCCCCAACGTCGTCGCCTTTTCCCGGTTGTCTCTTCGCGTGTTTGAAGAATGAAACTACATGTCAACAATGCCCGGATGAACGCGCAGGAACCGTCTACGTTTGAAACACAGGGGCAAAAGGGCCCCTTAAACACAGAGATCGAACATGCACAATATTATTGTAGTAAGCAGATGGAAAGTGCTGGCCGCTGCTAATCACGCCATAAACCGCCGATTGCATGAAGTTCACATGCAACTTCTTCGTAAGCCGTGATAAGGGACAACTCGCTGTAGCGCCAGCCAGCGACCGCTATTCTCTAAAGACGCTAAGAATTGTCGAACGAACGTGACCGTTTACTTTCGAATTCAAAGTCTCAAGGCTAGGAAACTGAGAAATGATTTCTTTGGACTAACAACATAAATACATATATACAGTGCAAGCATATCACTTCGAACGAGCGTGAGTGACAACCTTACGTATATTTTCACGCACCATTCTCAAGGGGCTTGAGCAAAACTAGCGCGAGGCATAGGAAAGAAGAAAAAAAAAATCGTCCTGCGAAGTGCTCTCTGTTCATTCACATGTATGGGGCAAAACTATCCTTAATAAGGAACGCTCGTATCCTCAGTGACAATTTGGTTGTATTTAGAATCACATGCAGCAGATGTCGCTGACGCGGTTGTGAATTAATGGCTCGTCCTACACAGAACATACACAATTGTCCACCAAGCCCGCGTTTATCCATATTTCAGCTTACTCCTTGTTTCTCCACGCAATCGCTTTCGTCATTTCAGATGTGGGAACAGATCGTTTTAGCGGCTGGTACTAAGCCACATCGTTTGGGGCGATTCCTGCCAGTGCCGTTACGTTTCTACGTGGCGGTGCTGAACCGGGAAGTTAACGAATGTGCTCAACGCATCGCCAGCTACATTGGCAGGTGTTTCGAGCTCGAATGACATGGCACGCCACATTTTGCCTGTGCTTCCACGAAACGCATCTAAAATTTTGGCACTTATAGTTCACGGTAATGCTCTGAGAACTTACAACTGCTTTTCAAATAAAGAAAGTCATAAACCGATCTTGGTGGAGTTTAAATCAACGCTAGCCTGGATTAAAACTTGCGCCAGCTCAAACGTAAGCAGCCCATATTTCGCGATGGGTCGATAACGTCAATGCGCTTTCCTGTAGAGAGCACCGCACGGGGGCTGCCCGCGCTCACAGTAGGCGCTAGGACAGCGGGGACTAGGAACAGGGGGAGTCTTGGGTGGTGTGCTTTGTGGTTGTAGTGGTGATGGTGAGAAGGCGAGGGCGACGATGGTGGACGATGTGCCACTGCCGCCACCGAGCGAGCTTCGCGTGGCTGTGCTGCGGTTCACGCGGCGTGCCATCACTGCGCGCTCTCGTACATGTGGTCCTTCTTGATGGACATGCACGCCTTGGAGCCGATGGGCAGCGTCGGTAGCTCCCGGTTCTGCGAACAAGAGGAGGGAATTAACGGGCGAACACGTAGGCAAGGTCAGTGTCGACGTATAAATTCAGTTCTAAGCACGGCAGAGTCTAGAATATCCGCGTGTAATGTTGAAGTCTCTAAACTAAAAATGTGGTTGATCCTTCTTGCATAGGAATCGGTAAAACACGAAAGAGAAATGTGCCTTCACAGGAGCATTCGAATGTTTATTGTGCATCGATATGAACTTGCACATGGTTATTTATATTTCGTCGGTATGTCACCGTTAGACGCACCAGCATTAGACACTGGATTGCACGCCCCGGAGCATTGCGTAAATCCGATTGAAACCCCGGGCGCTCGCAAACCGTGCGAACGAAACCGAACGGGTTGTCAGCGAATCGTTTGGTGAAGTCACGGTCCGCTACAGCGAAAGGAGCATGATTTGCGGGCGAGGCAGCAGTCTTGTGGGTGTGCTTGACGAGTGACGTCCTGCTGGAACGCTGCGGCGGCGTTCCACAAGCTGAGCGGCGTTTCACATAGGCGGCGGGCGGATAAGCACAGCAGCTTCCGCTGCTATACGCTGCCCTATCGAGCCGCCAACTATGGGCGCGCATTCGCGTCATGACGCACTACTTCGCTTCACCTCTCATATTCGCCAGCACCATTTGAATGAAGATGTTAGAGGGAAGGACATAGAGCGCGTTCGTACAATTCTCCGCGCATGATTTCATGGCTTAGTTGGCAGAGCGTTGTACACCTTCCGTTGCGGCCAGACTGATCCTGGGCTGGAATCTTAGCGCCGCCGCTCCAGTGGAACTTTTTCTGTTTTCTGGTGATGTCAGTTCCGGGATAGATATGACGTCGGTAAGGTTTGTGTACCCCGGTATAAAACACTTTCGTGTTAAAAGAAAGGCGCTGTTCTTTCTGCTAACAATCCCCGAGGCCCATTAAGCAGCCGCGCCCTCTGGCCCCCTTCTGTTTCTGCGGAGGAACATGTAGTGACTGTGCTTTGCTATGCCGGTCTATGCTAACGGGAAGAGGCCCTCTAACACGTGTCTGTTCGTTCCGTTAAAGGTACACTGAGGTGATTTGTAAACATTGCGGGATTACTCGCGCAAATTGTAGTCTGGAGTCTCTAGGCCATGTTTCGACCACTTTTGCTGCGTTTACGCGACTTTATTCAGTAGAAGAATCAATTCGAAAATGCTGTCCCTCCTCTATGCACCCTCCTTGCCGATTTCCCGCATGCGACGTTTCGTATGACGCTCAATCGAGCTGGCTTGGCTTGACTGCGCTACTGCACGGCTAGCCGACCCTCCGACAGAATCAGTCGGTCCAGCGTTTTGTCGGCCGGCTGCCGCCGGGTCGTCGCAAATTCGTTCGCTCTGTTGAAGCTAAGCCACGACACGATTTGCTTCTGGAAGAATGTGCTTTTAGTTTGCTAGTTTGTGGACTGTATCAAGCTTTCAGTTCAAGAAAGTCCACACAAGGGTAGATGCGACCGTTCACTGACTGGTACGCTACTATAAAAAGTATAAGGCGGGAGAAGAGTCAGCGGAATTAATATAGGTACTGAGGAATTAAAATCAACCGAAACTTTTATTTACAGCGTAAAACCGAGGTGCGGGAAGCACTTTTTGCGCTGGGTGAACTAGGACAGCGGACAACGGCACGACCACACATTTGCGATCGCTTTTCTACCTAAGGAATGCAGTTGCTAGACATGAGATATTTGTGGGAATTTGGGACCGCTTACTAATGAAGCGTTATTCAAGAAATAGTCATCTAAGCTGCTTGGAATGCTAAAACTAAATAAAAATATATTCTTTATATTTCCTTTCCGGACAGCACTGGTTTATATATGGCCGAGTGGTCTGGACCCTTAGGTGCACTATTTTGCTATTCGCAAGTTCGAATCCCCGATAGCGTTTATATATTTTTTGAAGTTGATCTATTTGTTTTTGGGTAGTGTTTTCTATACTGAATCCATTTTGTGCTGTAACGTTCATTGCTCCACGAGCAAGTTCGCGGAATGCGTGCAGACTGACACTGACGCGCTAGCGAGTTCTCGTTGTCGTAATGTTGCCATAAGCACCGACTGCATGCGGGCACACTGCCGAATCAACAGACAATTGGCCTGGTGAGACCACGCCTCTTACGATACAGGCATGAGCCAGGCAAGCTCCAAAGTTGGGGGCAAAGCGCATCGCATTTGAGCGTCTCCGGTGACGCGGAGGGCGTTCATCCACTGCGTACCCATCGGCTAGTGATCGTATCGATTGGAAGCCGTGCTGGCAGGCTTATCTGACGCATTTTGCAGCCGGCAACATGGCCGAAGCGTGGTACACCGAGTACTGAGGTATCGAGAATGCCGAGCCAGCGATAACGTTGGATGCCAAGCATATTGTTTCACAGAACCAAAACCGAAACTGGTTTGAATTCTAATCTTGGACATTGTGGAATAAGCATCGCATCTC
The DNA here is from genome assembly GCF_048455015.1 of Haemaphysalis longicornis. Lineage (NCBI taxonomy): Eukaryota > Metazoa > Arthropoda > Arachnida > Ixodida > Ixodidae > Haemaphysalis > Haemaphysalis longicornis. Next base: position 19,549,044 of record NW_027526460.1, on the reverse strand, counting down.
GTATGCGCGTCACTGATGTTAGTTGTTGCGGCTGCCGCAAATGTCGCATGACCTGGTTTATTCTTTCAGACTTTACAAATAAATACTGCTCTATCGACCGGATAAACGATGAAAAGTGTGTTCAGATGAATAGTCTATGTGATGCAAAAAAAAAAAACACACACAAGTTTGGCAAATTCACTTCAGTGTCGCTTTAAGGAAATGGGCGACGAGTTGGGGAGGCAGAAAACTTGGTGGAGGGATCAAATAAGGAAAATTAGGAGGCCGAGAATGGAATCGGATGAGGCAGAATGGGAAAGGTCGAAAGTCTTTGGAGGAGCTTTTCATCCTGGCGTGGACACAAATAGACTGATGAAAGTGGCGACTACGATGAAGTCCAGAAGGATGATATCGTCCTTTCGATGGCATGTTAGGCTCACTTAACTTTTCTATCAAAGTGTAGCTCAAATTCCTGCCGCATATTTCTGAAAAGGAAGTGAGCATTCCTTGCATACGACACCCCTTTGCACATCTTCGTTTGTTATTGACCTCCGCTTATTCGACCCGGCTAATGGTACGCACCTGTGCTAGGAAGGTCTTCATCTCCTGGTTGACGTTGTGCCTGGCCATCTTGGCCTCGAGCTCCTCGGTCATGGGGAGCGTGGCACATGGCGCCGGGTACAGGGCGCACGGGTGGTCGGCTGGTAGCGGGGGCGGCTGCACCTCGACGTAGCGCTGCGAGAGGCCCGTGTACTCGCCCGCCGCCTGCTGGGCTTTCTCCGCGTGGCGTGCCGTCGTCGACGTCACTGCGCACGCGCACAAGGACTGTGAGCACGACGGGCAGTTTGGGAATGAGAAATACATTCGGTCACCTTCTCAATTGAGATGCGAAGACTCAGGAAACATCACAGCTGGTGGTCTTCACTAGCTTTAACTTGGCTTTTGTTAGGTCTGCCCATCTTATCGGTAGATTGGATACAGATGCCGCCGAGCGCACGCCGTCTCTCTCAACTAGAAAAACACCTGCACGTCAGAGCCAGTCTCCGACGCGCGCCTCCCCACCCGAAAATGTGCGCCGCAACGCGCACTTCCCCTACCCGCTCGTCGTCTCGTTGCCCCCCTCGCCACTTCCCCTCACACTTCTTTGCCTAGCATTTTCCTTCTCTCCACTTTGCTGCGCCGAGTTGTGAGCGACGCCCGTCACGGCTGGAACTCACGCAGTTAAAAAACTTTGCTAGTACTTTCTCTGAAGGAGTAATCGATTGTATAAAAATCTGAACTTAACTGTATGACTGAGTATAGCAAATAAGCAAGGGCACAGGTATTCCTAGCATGGTGGATGGAGGTTTGGTTTATCGTTCTTTGCCGATCACGCGCCTGGGTATGTGGAATCGGTGCGGAACAGCGTTGTTTTTTTTTTTTGCACCAGATGACTGATAGCAGGTTTGTCTTGTTGAATGTAGATGACCCTTAAAATTTGTCTAGCAACAGATTGGCGTAATCGTTCGTGGCCAATCCGAGCCCTATTAACTCTCACGGGCCTCGGGCTACTTTTTTTTTTACCCTTGATTACTCTCCAGACTCACCTAGCAGCGGTTCTGGTTTCGGTTGCAGGAAATTTTGCGAACCATGATAAATTATTGTTCCGCCTCCTGGACTTAATAACGGCATAATATTTGCGTATAAAACGCAGAAAGAAATTATGATTGGAAGTTCGTAGCTCGTGGGACCTCATTCCAGCGCCCATTAGTAGCGAGTGTACGTTATATTTTATCTATGTATAATAGTTTCTACATACCAACGCACACACAATTGGGTATACAATGGATGCTGGATACAAATATTTTATGTCTGAAAAAAACTCGCAAGCCCTTGCAGCCTGGTTGTGGGAAGGCTGTGGATTCTTGAAGTTAATTTCTGCCCTCCCGTATAAACAAAATGACGTCTTGGGAGCCCCCGTATGGACGAAATGACGTATGTGGAGCTGGATCGCGATCTCACACTTACGAGGATGCAGCTGCACACGTTAGACAAGCATTCGACTGGTAGCTGGTAATGCTTACAACATTACAAAATATTCTAGCGCTGTTCGTGAGAGCCTTGATCGCTGATGAAATGGGCCTCAATAACACGAAGTGTGAGCAATGATATACTGCAACAAATGTGAGTGGTATTCCCCCTCACATCTCTTGGAGACTTCGGTGCCTGCAGTACGTATCTGTCGACCTCCAGCGCTCTCAAGCGATCAGTACATTTGGACACTCTAGAGGGATGAATTTGGGACACATTCTTTTAAGGGCGAAGCACTTTAGGACCTCGCTTTGTCCGCGGCTTGGCGTCCGTGTACACAGTGTTTCGCATGCGCGAGTAGCATAGGATTGGATTGAATTGAAATGTATTAAATTTAATTGTATCGGATTGGATTGGATTGGAATTGTGTATACGTTACGCACGCGTTGTCACTCATTTACATGCGCGAGTGGGCAATTCCACGGGTGATTTACGGTAAGAACGATCAGTGCTTCACCCACTCGTCATGATTCACTTCGTAGAGATGCGTGAACTTTTTTTTGCTGTACGGCCGGTGTGATGTTGAGTGTTCGTGCTTACACCTGTACACCGTGAAGTGCCCTTACTCTGCGGCTGTCCGGTGGCGGCGAACTGCTTGCTCCGGCGGTCCATGGTTCCGGGGGGAGGCTGCATGGGCGGCTGCGGGGGCCTGCGCTTGATGCGCTGCAGGCACACGCAGGTCACGATGACCACCAGCACGATGGTGACCAGGCTCGCCAGCACGGGAATCATGATGAACAGGTTCAAGTACAGCGGAGTGCTCGCGTCCCCGAAGATCGGAGACTGCATCACGCGGCCTGCGTCGTTGAGAGCACCCAAAGACGGACACGCGGTTCATGAATGCTGGGTTGGGTTTCTCGTATGCGTGCATTGCTCACGAACATTTTATGTGCACGTTTTAAGAACTTTAGCGAAGAGCGACCGAGGCGTGCGTTTTAAGTGCTCTGGAACTTGGCTCTTTGCATCCTGGTGTACCAACATCTTGGCTGCTGTTCTATAAAGCCTGGAGTGAAACTGAGGAGGGTCGCCCGCAAGCGATCTGTGCGCGTGTCTAAAGCGTCAAGCCTGTGCGCATGCTACGAAGCAAGAGCGAAAGAACCCGCGAGAACGAGCGACAGATAGTACAGCGCATGCGCCGATACGGAGGAGAACGAACGGTGGTACAGCGGAGAAGAAAGGCACGCGCCGCGACTGCGCATTAGGGAAGCGCGGTGGCGCTGTAACGTGTGGCTCGGCGCATTGGGGGGTTGTGAGCAGACTAAAACCATGAAAAGGTGTTAAGACAGGGCATCATAAAAAAGGGGGATTGGGGGGGGGGGGGGGTTGGATGGTAATGCTTGGGCTGGAGATATCCAGAAGCAAGCGTAGACACAGACACGTGCTCGTCCTATGAATCTGCCGGGTGAACCCTCCCTGATCTTGTTTCTGTGATGGCAATGGCAGTAGTTGGTTATTTATGTAGAGACGATTAACGGAAAGACCCACTTGTGAGATCTCATCGGTCTGCCACGGATTCCGTAGGGACACGGAGATTTTGTTTTTTAGATGCGGAGTACCTTAGGACCGCGCATGGTCCGTCTGCGTCCAAGCGCATAGCATTTACAATCGCAAAAAATTACACAGGTACCGGCAGGATTCGAGCCTGTGTCTGGTAGAGCAGACAAAGTTAGTGTCAGTCGTCTAACCCATTGGGCTGCGACCGTGAGTTAGTACCCGATAGTCAAACGGCTTACTCCCTCGCCTGTAACGGTGCGGAGTACCTTAGGACCTGCCAATGTCCGCCCGCGTCCATCCGTGCGGACACAAGCATCAAGCGATAATCAAGCGAAATTCGATTTTAGCCGTGAGTTGCAGCTTCATTTAGGGAGTAATCAAGGTGCAACTCACGGCTCCAATCGAATGATGGTCGGGGCACAAATCGGATGTCACTCGCGGCGCAACTTGGATGTAATTTCGAGCCCCCGTACTCCGCACCCTCGCCATCATCCACGGATTGGAGACGCTGCCATTTTTTGTTTAAAGTAAACATTGGGCTTTCTGTAGCCATCCTGCTATTTGTTCAGCGACGGAGCTATCCCCTTTGATTACAATTTAGAAATTAAGAAAGAACCTACTTTTTAGCTTTTGAAAATCCGTTTTGTGACTCAAGTGAACATCTTGAGCTGTGAGGTTCACGCCGCTGCCATGAAACCTACCGTGAAAGCTGCGCACCGACGATTGTCAGGTTTATTGTCTGCGCATGCGCACGTTTGGTTAGGTTCTGTCATAGGCTTCTTTTACTTTCTGTGGCATTGCGCTTTCGTAGTTAGTGACGCCCCAAAAAACCGTAGCGCGAAATTAGTTGAGCGATGGTATAGTGTTTACCATGATGCTGTTTTATGAACAAATAAAATGCTTTTCTCACAGATGGCAGTATACTTGTACGGCAGACATATTTTTTTCGTGATTCGGTGCAATTATTATTTGTTTTCATACAGTGTGGATTGAGCAAATGCCAGAAACCAATCAAGTGGAATAAAAAAAGAGCGTTTCCTTTTACTGTTGTTTCTGCTATAGGCGGAAATGAGCTGCAAGAATCGCCGTGAAATCAAAAATGAGGATTCCATTATGTGTGCATTTTTTGATTAATTTGTGCCGTTAGCTGTGGCCATGTATAAAACAGGTAGCTGCTGTGTAGAGCAGTGTACGGAATGCTGACTTGCAAAATGCGAGCGCCGACTTCCGTTCCCATCGGAGGCATCGCGCCTTATGTATAGCAACCTGATGCTTCTGACGAAAAAAAAAAAAAAAAGCAGTGCGGAGAATGCCCCACTGACAGAAAGCGACAATTTTTCTTGCTTTTGCCTCGCATTCCTCGGGACTCGAAAGCATGACAGTCTATTTTGGCGGCGCGACATACAATCTGTAAAAATAAGTTCTTAACCTTCGCTTTCTTTTTTTACCTTTTCTGGCTAACTCTAAGCCACAAGACAGCTACAGCCTAGAGATAAGAGGCCAGGCATGCCGTGCGCGGGGAACCGTGAAGTGGAGGATCCTTTGACCTCGGCCTTTCGACGTGAGGAGATTGCTGGCGTCCTCTTTCACGTATATGTTTCTTTCCGATTCAGGGTTTGTTTTTATACTTCACTTCCTTCCCATCGCTCACGCGTGTCGGGTAGACGTTTTACGAGGCCCAAAGGGGTGTCATCGGTGAAGGTGCGGCGGGCGACGAGCTCGTGTTGCGGATTGAGCAGTGTCGTTTTCGTGTGTGACGGGGCTAGCGCTGCTTGGTAATGACGGAGAACTTATGCACACCTGTTTTTCACGTTAGATACTGCGTTAAACAAATATGGTTACCACACAGTGCGAAGGAAAAAGTAAAATGAAGTGCAGCGTGTTTCTAATCCTTATACTTATTCGTGGAAGGAAGGGAAACGTGAGCCTGCAGAGCCTTCGTTCTCGTGGAACTTAGTGGAGTTGTACAAGAAATGTAAAGTTCTCTAAAGGGGATCACTGGAAGATAAACCGCAAAAAGAAATAAAGAATCATGAGCCATTACACTCTGTAAGACAGTGGATGTCCAGCGACAACGAGGTAACAGAATTTTGAACAAAGATACGCCCTCTGGGCGACGGTAGATTCGCTTGTACTAATCGGTGTCGAACTACCACGGCGCTTATTTTCTGATGAGACGCTTTAATAGCACTCAAGAAAGGTGAATGTGCACCGCCTGTTCGCGACGTTCTAGTTGTCACAAATACTTTAATTGCCACAAGGTGCCCAGTGAGAACATTTCGTAACCATAGGTGTGGCTATAAAACTCATATCTATGTAACTAAGAATTAACTACATTACATGTATAACTAAAATAAATGCTTCGGAGTACGTAGGACAGAAAACGGCACGAGGCGAATGCGGCGAACTCTTGTGACCTGTCATATGGAACGGGTCGTGAGAAAATGTCCAGTTTATCCCACTCGGGACGAAAGAACGTACTGCTGGTAGAGATTTTCAGATACTTTTGACAAACCAGTTTAGATGTGTAACAATCTATAAGCAAACATATCAAGGTGTTTTCGTTAGCAGAGTACTGCCGCGATTATAACTCGCCTTTTTATAGCGGCAGCTGCGTATGGGAGACCAGTAGGTAGTTTCGAGAACTTCATTTAAAGGTTGTTTACTGCAAGCTTATTCATTTCTAGGGAAAGCCAACTTCAGTGAAGGACATGGTTGCGTTTCAGCTGCATATGGGAGACTATCCAGGTTGACCGGAGAACTCCCTGTAAAGAATGGTTTACTGCAAGCGTACTCATGTTGAGGAAAAGCCAACTTTAGTTTATGACGCGGTAGTAATACAACTGCATATGGGAGACTACCAGGCTGATTCGAGAACGCCCTGTAAAGAGTGGTTTACTGCAAGCGTATTCGTTGGGAGGGAAAGCCAACTTCAGTGAATGACACGGTAGTGTTACAGCTGCACATGGGAAACTGACAAGTTGATTTGAAAACTCCCTGTAAAGGATGGTTTACTGCAAGCGTATTCGTTGAAAGGAAAAGCCAACTTCAGTGAATGACACTACCGCTTTAGCTGCATATTGAAGACTATCAGGTTGATCCGAGAACTTCGTGTAAAGCTTGGTTTGCTGCAAGCGTATGCGTTCTGAGAGAAAGCCAACTTCAGTTATTAGGACATGGTAGCGTTGCAGCTGTGCGATAAAAGCTACCGGGTAGATACGATAATTTCACGTAAAGGATGGTTTACTGCAAGCGTATTTATTATGAGGGAAAGCCAACTTCAGAGTTGAGGTTATGGTTTACTTCCAGCATTAACAAAACGCTTACTTCCAGGGTTTACCATTATTCCAAAATTAGCAGTATTTATCACAAGAACCCCTGGTGTTGTTTATGCAAACAACGCTACGGCGCACCTTTCCTGTGAATCATCGAGCATGTTGAATGGAATTTCTGTAACAGCATTTCAGCCGAAAAGCACGGCTCTGTGCCAGAAAATGCACATTAGACGCAAAGGCCTGTAATTGTGGGCGTCGGAATTCGCGATTGTGGACTCCATGAACAGCTCCAATTCGCATCGCTCGTTAAGCATTGGTTGCTTTGCCTCTCTGTTGTTTTATTACTCTCCCTACAATTCATCTGCGCGCAAGTCTGAACCGTGGTAGAAATGGGACGCGTTCCTTCCCGTTTATTCTGTAATATGTGGCGAGCTACACCACTCGGAGACTGAGCTGTGCGAGAAAGCTAACCTCGAGGCGTTTTTGGGGACGTAACGGCATGGAAACACCTATAAAACGGCGTAGTTAAGCGAGGAACCGAAGGGTCTGTGTATACGCATCGTACTGGTGGTGTAAGAATTATGTATTTGTTTAGTGTTCGGGGATATTTAGGCGTGTTGTTCTGTTGCTGTCTTATTAGCATATTGTGTCCGTCCATGTAGCAATGTAACAGATTGACACGGCAGCACGGGATGTTTTAGGGGTGAAGCCCCTTTGGGGCTCGGGCTGTCGTTGTTTAATGTAGTCGTCGTAATCGTCGTCTCATGTAGTCACGGTACTAAAACACCGGGACATTCGTTTGCACCTCGCGCTAGGAACTTCAAAGACGCGATATTTTTACAGCAAATCTGTATACTTCTGTCGCCCAACGGTTTCACCTCCGTTTCGAAAACGCCAATGCGCCAAGAATAAACTTATACACTGCATGCTTCGCCAATCCCCAAGTTTGACGGCAGTGGAGATGGCTCGGGATTTGATGCTTCGTGGCGTGTCAGGTAGGACGATTATATGTTTTAAGCTTCGGGATGGGCAATTAGGCCATTGATTAGCCATGGATCTCACGTAGAAAACAGCCTAGCTGAAACTCGGATAAAAATATGGAATTGGGCCTGCCATTGGGTAGGGAGGACTGACAGAACGTGAAGCACCCGATTAATAAAACGTCCACGAGAGATGGAATAAAAATTAAACTCGATAGAGGGACGAAATAAGAAAATTATGGCGCAGAAAATGGGTTGGAGTGCAGCAGGATCGACCTGTTGGAAGTTATGGCAGATGCGTTCGTCATGCGGTGGACATAAACACGTTAATAATGGTGGTCGTGATGATTCGCGTGTTCTTTACTGGCGATGTCAGCGTAAGTGATCCGCTTCCCAAATGCTACGCTAGGAGCTAAGGATTCCGTGTCGCCCGTGAGCGATAAGCCGCTAAGCCGCTTCTTACCGGTCTTGTGCGTCCTGACGGTGATTATCTCGCTGGGATCTCCGGTGCCGTACTCGTTGTTGGCGCTCACGTACAGCTGGTAGAGGACCCCGGACTCGAGGTTGGACACGGTGTGGGAGGACGTCCTCGAGTCCACGTTCACCTCCTTCCAGTCCTGGTTGCTCTCCTCGGGCCGGTAGTGGAGCACGTAGCCTGCGGGTCGCGTAGTCAAATTTTGTGGCACGCCTGGATTTGATGCGGGTGCACGCTTGTAAGCGTATGCTTCGTGACTACGTTTCGGTACTGAAACTGTATTTACGGCCAGGTTTAGCGCACAAGACTCAATACGGAGCTCTCCTTTCATGTCATCACGGCAAAAGAAATTTTAGGGCGCAGGTGCGTTCGAAGGCGCAGTGCTCATTTCACTGTTGCGATTGGGGCTTACTTTGAAAATTGTAATGGAATTTTGTGCGAGATAGATTAAACAATGTTTTTATCGAGTAAGCAAATGTGTTTGATGTCACTGCAGCTATTTCGTTATTTTGGAGCCAGCTACCACTTTATTGTTAGCAAAGAGCTGTTAATAACAGCCGTTAGTTTATTAATAACGGGAAATCTACTGCACTTTATTATTATATATGTGAAAAACAAACTCACTATTTTTTTCTTCCTTCTTTCCTCTTTACTGTTGTGTTATTCCAGAATGCCTTTCGGGGAATGCCTCTCGAGTAAGGAGGCACGCTAGCAACATGAAGGCTTCTTTAAGCTCCGTATGTTCTGGGGAAATCATCAAAAGATCCAAGAGACCCGTCGCAGAGGCTCAGTGGATAAGGCGTTGCGATGCTGAGCACAAGGCCGCGGGTTCGATTCCCGGCCGTGGAGGCCGCTTTTGTGATAAAGCAAAAACGCCCGTGTGTACGAGATTTCGGCGCACGTTAAAGATCCCCAGGTGGTCAAAATTAATTCGGAGCCCTCCACTACGGCGCGCCTCATCGCCTGCGTTGCGTCGGCGTGTTAAACCCTTCAATCAATCAAAAGATCCGAGAGCTTCATACGCGCAGCACTTGCAGCGTTCTAGGATATTTTCTTTAACTACGAGATGCAATCAATGAGCGCATGCTGGCAGCGGAAAGGACGTTTTTTTTTAACTTCTGCAGGTTTCGGCGCGAACATCGACACGGACAGATGGTGAGTGAGGTTGTGCTTGCACGGCGCATTCGGCGTATTCATTATGTATACCATTGCGCGGCGCACATAGCAGGCGCTGTGTTTTAAGGAGTTCCTGCAAGTTTGCCGGGAAGTATCACTGCCACGAACGTTTCGTATTGACCCCGCCAATTTTGCTGGTCGCACGAGTGAGCGTGCTGGCGGTTCCGTTTGCAAAAGAGTCAGGAAGGTCGCTTGCTCGGTCTCTTCTCAGAGAAAGCCAAGTCTCCGAAGGGAGGAAACAGTGTCGCTACTTGTCTTGGCGTCGGAATAGTTGCATCAAACTTCCGTGCCGGAAATAAAGGGCTTGCCTTTGATTAAGCGTGTACTGTCGTCTCTAGCTCGCGCCTATTCACTTGCGGTCCTTCTCATAGAGAGATGAGCGGCGTTCATTTACCTCGCACCCCGCTGGGGAACTGCTGGTGCCAGGTGACAGTGATGGAGGAATGCGTGGTGCCGGAGACGAACACTTTCGGAGGCGGCGGCAGATCTGAAGCAAACAGGAGAAACGCGCGTAAGAAAGCGGCTTTCTACGAATGGAGTGCGCGTAGAAACCTGTTTCAGTTGACCCGCCATAGAGACTCCACCTGCCGTCTTGGGGAAAAAGTATTGCTTTTAACCCTCCCGCTTCGTTGCCAGTGGACTGAAACAGCGTCTCGGTTTCCTTCGCGTACAGTGCTAGCGTTCAGCTTTCGTTTCATAAGCAGTTGATTGTTGTTATCCAGTTGTAATTATGGACGAAATCGCAAAAATGTGCCCCAATATACCCTCGCCGCAACGTAAATTTGTAATTAGATTAAACCGCAGCAGAATCAACAGCTCTTAGCAGATGTATCTCGCCTAAGTACAGTTTTAGGAGGGTGCCCGCGGAAATGGTAAAATAGAGGAGTTTTAACTGCCATTGTGGAAACGTTTTTTACGAGCTCAATTTCGCTGTTAAAGTAACTTAAAAAGTGGGAGAGAGTGTGGAAGATCGCGCTCACCTCCGTCGAGCGTCTTGACGTGCAGTTCGTGCGAGGCTATTCCCGACCCGGCGGCGTTGTAGGCCTTGGCGATGACCGCGTACTCCGTGCCCCGCTGTAGTCCCGTGAGGAAGAACTCGTGGCTGGCGTTGGGGCGGAACTCGCTGGTGCGGTACGAGTACGGCTGGCCCGACGACGTGGGCTTGTAGCCGATGTAGTAGCCCAGCAGCTCGCCGTTCCACTCGTCCGGCGGAGGAGGCTGCGACGGAGGGAAGTTGTGAGCATTGCAAG